>NC_089860.1:37354170-38035420 GCF_036373705.1 Amia ocellicauda
GCCATGTGATGTTACATTTCTTTCTGGTGAGAAGCCACTAGTAGCGCCGAGCCCCTTTCGCTGCCGCCGAAGTCTTGCCTCTCATCTACATTCAGGGAACACCAAGCCTGTTGGATCCTTGGAAAACCACTGTGTAGCTCACCGTGCAAATGTGAGACAGAAAACTAAATTTACTGCACGGTTTCACGCCAAACCTGCGGTTCCGCTATAAAGTGTTTTTTTTTTTCATTTCAGGCATTTAATTTTAACAGACGGGCACGCTTTCAAATAATAATCATAATCATAAAAATATATTTTCTGATCCCAAGGGAGTCTTTGCAACACTTTTTGATTAAAAGGTTCCATTACTGTTCATTAGTCGGTCATGTGCCGCGGATGCTTGTGGTTTTATACTTTCTGTGAATTATTTATGTGTAAAGACTGTGTAAACGCGGTTAATTTTGCTACCTCATACTATAAGCAGACGCACAGCGATGATTCAGGGGCGGATAAAGCCTCCGTGAATTAAAAGGTGCTGGATGTTTCTTAAATCATTTTTACAGCTACATGTACAGCAATTATATCTATTGAATATTTCATGAGACCAATAATTTGTTCAGACAGTATTGAGACCTTTGCATTAAAACCACATCCCATTTCAGCCACTTAAACCAGATTTTGTTTGTAATGCGGATTTGTTAGTACTGTGCGATAAGTTCAGACATTTATTATTCTTATTTTTATTTAGTTTTGGTCAGCTGGTTATTGGTTGTTTTGCCTGAGGAGCCAGAGATGCTTACAAATCAAATGTGCATCACTTTGATTAAATCAGGCGAGGGGGAAGCGCTTATTCTCTGAGTCACCGGGAGACGAGCTCGCCGCGCTGACTGCGGAGGGTTAATCAAGTCACTCCCGAGATACTTTTCTTTCTTCTTCTCCTGCCGTCTCTTTGAGTGTCTCATTCTGACAGGTTGCACTGTGAACACACGCTGGGGGGGGGGGGGGGGGAGAATCAGCTCTAGTTGATTTATCTCAGCACGGCACAGCGACACCTACTGAGCGCATTTACGGGCGGATCTGCTTAACCGGATGAGAAGACGATTAGAATTGATGATGGGAATGCGGAGCAATCATCGCTCCCTGCTTCTCATCAGACGTTCTCGGCTACAGCTGTGATCTGATCCACAAATAGAGTGCAGAGGAGAAACAGGCAGAGCAGGGATCATGTCCAAAGAGCTGAGCATTGAAACCCAGGCAGGTTCTGTGACACATCGTCACACGCATGTTCGTGTCGGTGCTGTGAGATTAAAGCTGCCTGTGATAAAGGTGTCTGCTGCTACATGACTAATTATACATAAAACATGAATAATACTACGACTGATAAAAAGCATAATACTGATGTTATTTCACATCCACTGCACTTCATGCGTAGTCTGCCTTGTGGCAATCTCTCTGTGAAGGACGCTATTTTCAGTCATATCGATTGATCGAATGATAACTGCAGTAATATAACAACGGGCATATGCTTTTCATGTACATTTCCAGGTATATCGCATAGCAGAAGTGTAGTTGAAAGTATTCCCTTAATTTTAAACAGTGACTCATTTAGCTGAATACATGTGGCCATGACAGGTCTGTGAACTTTTCACTGCCACTCCATTGGATTTAGAGACTTCGCTGCACTATATTTACTGAAGTACATGAATCACTGAATGAGTGAAGGCGGTAAATACAGCTGTAACTCCTACAGGGAACCCGAAATATGTTCCATTCCAGTTTAATGGTTAATTATAGTCTTTATATATAACTATATACAAGCTGAAATCTTGATTAATTTAAAGGGGCACATTGCCCAGGTGACACCATCCCTGCTGTGAAGCATCATGAGATTGGGAGGTTTTGTATGTTTAGGGACTGGGCAGCTTGTCAGGGTGAAGGGCAAAATGGATGGAGCCAAATACAGGCCACAGCGACACTGAACTGTCTTAAAAACAAGCACGTGAATGTCCTGGAGTGGCCCAGCCAAAGACCGGGCTTGAATCAGATTGAGAATTGCCAATGATGCCCATCCAACAGAGCTCGAACTATTTTGCCAAGAAGAATGGGTGAAATTGCATAATCCAGACGTGCAACGCTGGTCATTGTAGCCAAAGCTGGTTCTACCGAGTATTGACTCAGACGGGTGAATACTTATCTGACCAAGACACACGATACACATTCTGCTGCCTCTTCAAAGTGTTGAGTAGTTGTGTCAATCAATGGGAAACAAATCCCATTTAAATGCATCAAGATTGCAGAAGAACCAAACGTGAAAAAGTCCAAGGAGGGTGAATGCACTGTGTGTGTGTGTATATTTGTAGCTACTTTGTTTATTTGGAAGTAGACAAACTAAAAGAGGCTGCTCGGTAAGATAACTCATCCTTGATTTACTACAACAGCACAGTGAGTGCAGGTAAATGCGCTGCAATTAAAATCACCGGCATTGACTCTAATGATATGTTGACGCGTCTGCCCTCCTGTTCTCTTGACAGCGGACAGCCTCTCGTTCCACGGCTGAGTTTCTTCTCACAGTCGTCAGCGCTTTGTTTTGAATCAGGCTCCTTTAATTACATGTATGATTTCAGATTGTGGCTGCATGCTGTTTATTTCTCTTTCCTGTCTCCTGCTACTTTTGGGGGAGGTGTGCCATGTTAAATATATACACCGATCAGCAGCCATAACATTATGACCACCTGCCTAATATTGTGTAGGTCCCCCTTTTGCCGCCAAAACAGCCCTGACCCGTCGAGGCATGGACTCCACTAGACCTTTGAAGGTGTGCTGTGGTATCTGGCACCAAGACGTTAGCAGCAGATCCTTTAATTCCTGTAAGTTGCGAGGTGGGGCCTCCATGGATCGGACTTGTTTGTCCAGCACATCCCACAGATGCTCGATTGGATTGAGATCTGGGGAATTTGGAGGCCAAGTCAACACCTTGAACTCATGATTCATGAGACCAGGCCACCTTCTTCCATTGCTCCGTGGTCCAGTTCTGATGTTCATGTGCCCATTGTAAGCGCTTTCAGCAGTGGACAGGGGTCAGCATGGGCACCCAGACTGGTCTGCGGCTACGCAGCCCCATACGCAACAAACTGCGATGCTCTGTGTGTTCTGACACCTTTCTATCAGAACCAGCATTCACTTTTTCAGCAATTTGAGCTTCAGTAGCTCGTCTGTTGGATCGGACCACATGGGCCAGCCTTCGCTCCACACGTGCATCAATGAGCCTTGGCCGCCCATGACCCTGTCGCCAGTTCACCGCTTTTCCTTCCTTGGACCACTTTTGATAGGTACTGACCACTGCAGACCGGGAACACCCCACAAGAGCTGCAGTTTTGGAGATGCTCTGACCCAGTCGTCTAGCCATCACAATTTGGCCCTTGTCAAAGTCGCTCAGATCCTTACGCTGCCCATTTTTCCTGCTTACATCAAATACATCAACTTTGAGGACAAAATGTTCACTTGCTGCCTAATATATCCCAGCCACTGACAGGTGCTATGATAACGAGATTATCAGTGTTATTCACTTCACCTGTCAGTGCTCATAATGTTATGGCTGATCAGTGTATATTGTATTCACGTTAGTATCATTGTTGTTAGTTGTATCTAGTGCCACCCAAAAAACGTCGCTCTTCACAGACACAGTAAAAGAACATTAGACTATTTTAGTAACAATTTAACAAGTTACACAGCGAAGAGAAAGACATCTCTGCAGCAACAGCAAGCACTTTGAAGGATTGCAATAATAACAATAATAATAAAACTGCCGTCTCGAAGCAGAACTTCAAACGAACGATGCTTGTGGTTTGATCTGCTGTAGTGGGCAGTGTAAAGCAAAACTGCGTGGGGGAACAGCAGTTTACGGGTTTCAAAGCACAGTACTCTCTCTGCAGCTTTCTTTACGATGATAAAACTGACTCCCCGAGTTTATTTATTGTCTTGGTACTTCGGGATGAAGACAGAGCCCCCGAATACAGACAGTAACAGAGGAATAATCTGGGAATCTTGGAGTCCCCAAAAGCTGGTCAATGGCCACCAATCCCTCGAGGCCAATTGATGGGCAGAGTCAACATATTCCCCCGAAGCCGAAAGCCAGAAAGTTCATCACCGACGAGGGGACACGTTCCCCACCAAATACCTGTCCCTGACCCTCAAATCTCACGGGATACTCCTCCTCAAACAGCCTAATGCCGTCGCAATCCCGAGCACATATGCCGGTGAATAATGAGAATTATTAATTAATTTTTATTTTAACTGTGAGGCAAAACACAGGCGCCGGGGGAGCGCCAGTCAGTCCTCGAACACATTACGAATTCCGGGACTTAAATAATTAGCCCCCAGTAGATTGGGAAGACAGATGGAAAGAAGGAATAATGTTCTGTGTGTATCAGCGCTGTTTCCCCCGGTTAGCAGGAGAGGGAGCAGATAACAACTGTTCCCCTAATCGCTGGAGTAACGTGGAGGCTTTAGGAGAGAAAAAGACACAGACACTACATTGCAAACAAGAAAAAAAGCACTTGAATACAGGCATGTTTTGTTTCATTGTTTGTAGGCAATATAAATACTGGACAAGTGATTGATTTTGATATATATATGTAATAATTCAACATATGTAATCGAGCTTGTGTTTGATTGACATTATAATTATAATTTGTTTTAAATTAAAGAATGAACGTTAGATATAAGATACATCTGTGTCATTACAGTGCGGTTCTCGCCCTTTCTAACTGGTGCCTCCCGTCTGTTAAGGCTTGGTTTTTGCTACACTGGGTTTACTCAGCATCGGGTCTGACAGGTCGCCCAGAGCCGGCTTCTCAGAGCCTGACTCCTTCAGACAGTTAATGAAAAAGAAACGGGACTTGTTGCAGCCCAGCGATGCAGAAAACAGATTAACTCGGCGCGGCAGAGCAGATCTCTCCGAGCCGATAGAGGAGCTTTAGGGAGATCAATGAGAAATCTACCTCAAGGCCGGGCTGCTGGCCTTCCCTTCTGCCAGGGCAGGGAGAAGTAACAAGCTGATCATCCCGGCTGCATTGCTTAGTGTGTTTGATACAACAGGCGCTTAATATCTCCGACACTGCACTGCTCATATGTGGGGGGGCTCTTGATTTACTGAATTAAATGAGCAGCTCGAACCTGCTGTACGAACCAATTAAGAGTTAAACACAGAGCCCCACCTGATCAGACTTACACATTAGATACGTCTTCCGCAGAGCAGGAGGGGTTATTTCAATATAATGGGATTGAAATTGGAGACGACACATGGACCTCCTGGAAACTGAAATTTCATTTTCTAATATTCAGAGCTTCCAGAGTTCACAACTGACTGACATCATAAAAGCTTTGCTCAGCTCCTTGCAGCCGGAGAACCTCTCTGGGGTAAATTGACAGGGAGGCCGGGATCTGGCAGTGCACCGGGATTACGGGCTCTCTGTCCTCGGAGTAGGTGACCCTGGCAGGACAAGAGGAGGCCAGCCAAACCATCTGAATTATGAACTTTGAGTGCTTTCATTTCTGAAGTGCCCGCCCTTCAAATACATATCAACTCAATAATCATAATAATAACAACAAGAGCAAAGTGCTTAGTTTCCGAAAATGTTCCTCTGTTTGCTCACTCTGCTGTCTTCCCTGGATCACTAGTGGACACACAGTGATTTATTCATGTACTGATTCATTACTGCTGGTCGATAGATATATTGTAGCCAGGGCAACATTAAATGATGATAGACTGTGCAACCGCAACAAAGTACAGCAATCCTAGGAGTCATAAAACATTATTATATATATATATTTATTTATTTGAAGTCTGGTGCAAACTCCAGACTCTGCATTATAAACCAGAAAGGAATTGAAGAGATAAGGAAAATTATATTTGCATATTTCTATGACTCACTTGGTGAATGTGACTGTATTTATTAACTCCCATTTGTTAGTTTACTATTTGGTATTATTTATAAGTATATATTTTAATTCTTCCTCCAAGAATTGGAATTCTAATCCTGGTCTAAGTTGATCCCCATCCATGCTTCAAAAAATAGTGTTTGTATTTTATTTAGTAAGTAAGTAAGGCTTTGTGACGTCCCAGGGAATGGAGGTGTCAGTAGGTACAGCAGGCAGTGGGGGAGGGTCTGTCTGAGTGACGCTCATGGCGGCCTATATTCTGTTTCACATTAAGGGTTAAAATACTTTTAAATGCTTTAAAACTACAACTGTAATAATTCAGAAATATAGAAGAGTAATGGTATACTGTCAAATTGACGTTTCCATAAAAGGTGTGAAAATCATTTTAATTGGCTATTTTTTTCATGTGTTGTTTTGCCGTGACAGAAAACGCCTAATTTAGCTTCCAACTCCTAATTATTGAAGAAACACATTACTACTTCCAAGTTTCAAAACCGTTTTCATTTTTTAAATCGGTTGGTTTCTCAGCCTTTTCGTCGTAAATGTATAAAGCAGGTGGGAACTTTGGGAAGTTATAAAATAAAGTAAAATGTAACTCAATGTAAAGGTGTAACAGGAAAAAGACAGACAAAGAAATGTGGTAAAGTTAGATAACCTCAGAGCACAGAATCATTGGTCCTTTATTTCTATAATCCGTGGATTAATAATATATTTTTGTGCCCAATAACTGGCATCTAAACAAAGTCTCTCAGAAGTGTAACAGCAGTACAGTGTATCCTTTACTGGGAGCGATGGGCAACCGAGGAGTGTGTCCTGCCTGATTAATTAATATAGGGTGCACGCATTTAATATATCAATAAACATCCTCTTTTGCTTTCAGATTGAGTGCATTGATCCTATTAAACGTGATGTTTGTGTAGCAACATGTTTTTTATTCCCAAAGCGAAAGAAAGTGGAAAATTTGGTTCGGGTTTGGTCCTTGAGTGTCCGAAAGTTTACCTGTTTACAAACACGGTAAACTTGTGCTTCAGATCGCAGGGCTCCCATCTTCCTCGATACAGTCTTTGCAATTAATTTCCTTACCCCAAATTCTCACAGATAATTAGCTTGGACGTCTTTGATGTGTTGACCTTCTTGCTCTGTATAACTCTGTCGATATTTATAATTCGGACCTTTTTATGGATAGGATTGCCCCTTGCTTCTGAGCAGTACGTTCCCAGGTTTATTAATTTAATGAAGTATCTATGTGTTCACTTCCCTATGTCTCACATGTATTTATTTTCCTGAGCAAAAGCTGGTAGCGGATGGGACTTTCCGAACCTCGTGTTTGTGGGAATATGGTTGAATTGATCTTTACTTAATTAACTCAGCTTCCTTCCAGTTTTATTACAATCAGCGAATATCTGTTAAAGGATCGTTTATTAAGCGATGACAAAACTGCAGACTTCAGCACCCGACTCCGTGCTGACATCAGCAGGAAATGCACCGACCTGCTCGTCAGTGATGTGGAAGTTTGTCCGGCGCCGGTCTATTTTAGGAGGTAACATACCTAATGTGAGTTGAAGTGACACAAATATGATCACAGACAAAGAGCTGATTATGATAAATGTGTTAACAAGGCCCTGATCATGCAGACGCGCATCTCGTGTGAAGGCACTCGTGTAATTGGATGCCTTCGTCAGGAAGCAGGCTGTCATATCCGAAGGGGGGCTTCAGCGCACAACGCAGATACATGGGGGGCTCGGGAAAAAATTATACATTGATTTGGAGCATTGAAGGTTTCATTGAACTCGGCCAAGTGAAATGATACGTTTCATTTTTTAATTATTTATATATAATCGGACTTGAGTTTAGCTTTTTATTGTTTTCCCTTCAACCATGTGTTCAACAAACAGAAAATCTGTTTGTTCAGTTGTTTCTTTTTAACCCTTCCTGTCCTGACTCAGTCGCTGAGTCATTTATATTTCTCCTCTCTTGTCATTAAATCACACCCTTAACCAATTATGCCAATCTTCCCCTTTACCCCATCCCAACTGGCGTTCGGTTCTCGGGCTGACAGGGCTTTAATTGTGGCAGTTTTAACGTGTTTGGATGTGGATGAATCTGTTTACAATCTGAAGCCAAGTTGTGATAATGAGGTTCAAGCCCAAGACTGTATGCGTAAGTTGGCGTATTGTGTACAGCGGCACAGCGTTGTCACCTTCTTTGGTACCACAATCCAACACTTTTTGCCATAGCGTGGCACTGAGAGATGTTTGACTGAGCAATGTCTGACTGCACAAGGGAGACACAAGCATTGTATCCTCCGAGTGGAAAGATCTACTGATGCATCACAATGTTGTTTGATTGACTTTCATCTTCCTCAGCACCTGGATGCCCCATTAAAAGAAAATGATTATTGATGATATTAACCAGTGGACAAAATCCGTTTATTCAAGACTCCTGTTTCACGAGGAGCGGGGATTCATTCCCACAGGAATGTGAAGAGATTAATAATCCTTCAGCCCGCCTCCTCACACTCAATTGGCTCGTTATAGATCGAGTGGGCGGCTCTGTCACATTCAGGTCGACTCATAACACTGGAGAGCAGGTTTACGAGCCGCTGCCAGAAATGTTACTGTTTCAACACCATGTTTATTTATCAAAGGATTAGTCTTTTATTGGGAAGGCTTGAATCTATTCAAACAAATATATATCAGTTGAAATTAAATGTGGCGTTGCCTTGTCAGTGACACAACAATTTATCGTGCCATGCCAATCTCTCACTCTCGAAATGAAGCTGAGACATTGTCAACCAACTTCATGTCATTTAATTTCCTGCCTCATTTCCAGCTCTCTTTCTCTATTTAAAGAGGCTTACAGTAATGCTAATTAATTAAGACAGAAGAAACAGACAGTTTCCCCTTTTCTAAGCCATGAAAAACATATTCTTGAATCAGACATCCTGGCCTCCTTTTCTCTTTTTTTTAAGAAAGCCATTTTGTTGTCGTGCCATTTCTCAGCGTCGCTTCTCTCTGGCCCTCTCCTAGTCGATAAGACAATCCACTCAAAGCAAATATCTACCTCTTCTGAACCATTCATGATTTAAGGGATGATAACATGAATTTCCTAAAAGCTGAATGCTAAATCATTATCCAGAGCCCATTGTAAACAGAAAAGTGGCCCAATCTGTCCTAAACTCTGAGGAATCCAATAATGTAAACGTGACACTATTTCACGGCACAATAAAACACACCTCGGACAATACTCTGCCACGCTGCTCTCGGTGGAAACAGAAAACGGGCGCAGTCAAATTGGTGAACAGATAAAATGAGTTAGACCAGACATGGCAGGCTTGCTCGTAAGCTCATCACACAGAGGCATCTGTAGGTTGTGTACTTTTGCCTACTTGCCAAAACGGGGTTGTGAAATCGGGGAGATTATGGACAGGTGCGCAAGCGTTGCACAGTGTATGAGAGCGTGGGGGACGCAGTGGGACCGATAAAATGTGTGGCAACGGAAAGGGACTTACTGTAAATATTTAGACTTGAAAGTGGGGGAGAATGCGGGAAAAAGATAATATTATTGAGATGCCTGAAAACGTAATTTGCCAGTAATAAAATTACACCGTTTCTCATTCCCCTCAGGTTGTTGTTATTGTATCATTTTATTACATAAACCTTGATTGATGTAAATATGTACCTTCCTTATCTATTTTGTAAAATATTTCATTCCATCTAGGCTTGTTTTTACAGCACAAGATTATTGTTTTATGTTGTTGTATTTTTATTGGTTTCAAGGTAATGCCTCATGAACACAGGCAGTCTTTTACTGTTATATTTGCATTTGTTATTCCGCTCTTGACTAAAGTTCATGCGTTCCTCTGTCACTTTGTTCCAACCAGCGGCCTTATGATTTGTCATGCCGGTTTCACGCCATCCTCAGCGTTGCCGCTCTCATTTAACTGTGTCAGATTGTGAGGAAAACAATTACGCCAACGGCCCCTCAAGCCAGCGGCTTGCCCATCCCGAAGCAGCGAGAGAGAAACAAAACAACACAACACATACACAAATGAGGAATTTAGAGACAAGTTTGATTAGTGTTAACAGCCTGTTTTATTGTTACACATTTTCATTAAAAGACTTCCACAATGTTTTTGTGATCCAAACTAAAGTATTTTAATGTGGTTATATAGACTATTGATTTACACAAGCAAGTGGGTTGCTATGCTCACAAAATTATAATCATAAAAAATATATAATTTGGTAAATTGAAAACATGGTAAATTAAAGCATATTTGCTTTAAAAGCAGCTCAATATTTCTTTCTATTTAATTATTCCTATATATGGAAATATACATTACATTCTTTGGAGTGACATTGTGTCCAAGGTTTCCAACTCTAATCTTTAGTTTCCTCTCAGCTGCATCAGTGTTTAAGTCATTCTGGAAATGTATCATTGATACTTAAGTGCAGAATTAATAAATGATATACATTTTTAATTAAATCAATTACTGAGGGACAATGTTTGAAGAGTGTGAATACTTTTCACCAAAACTGTACCTTCAATTGCTGCAATGAATTACTTTTGTCTCAAAAAAAAGAACAAGTCTTATGTTCACATTATTTTTATCCCAGTAGTATTACATAACTGTATTTCTGTGTAGCTTGGTAAAAATGTTTATTTTTTTATTTATTTTCTCAGCATTGGTGCAGTTATTTATGATTTATGATTATACAAGAATCTTTTCTTCAAGATACGGCAACTTGAGTTCACTTCCGTGAGCCTGAAATGTTTCCAACACTGAAGGCCTGGTCCGATCCTGAATTTTCACTGTGATTAGCTGGCAGAGGCATTAAAG
Source organism: Amia ocellicauda (assembly GCF_036373705.1). NCBI lineage: Eukaryota > Metazoa > Chordata > Actinopteri > Amiiformes > Amiidae > Amia > Amia ocellicauda. Next base: position 37,364,930 of record NC_089860.1, read on the forward strand.
GCGTCAGTGCATATGGGTTTCACCTGGCTAAAGTCCGTGCTATCAGATCAGAGGTGATTTGCGGTGCTGCTGAGCAACAGCACAGTGGTTCGGCTCCGTCTTGTGTAACTGGGACCTGGAGCAGCTGTCACAGCCGTGGGTGTGGTGTTATTGGTGGAAATTAAAATGCATTATGATCTTTTGTGTATTTGCTACACAACATCAACCCCACCCCACCTTTGCCTCTGCTCTCAATGCAGATATACCCCCTTTTCCACACTATAAAAATAAGTGCTATTATGGATTCATAAATGTCATAACATTTACATGAACTGCTTATGGATATTTACTGGACAAAATGATGACGTATATAGTTTATTATTCCTTCTGAACTTTTCTTTTGGCTCTTATTATTATTATTATTATTATTATTATTATTATTATTATTATTATTATTATTATTATTATAGTATGTAGGCCTATAGCATTTCATTGCCAACATTAACTGAGATGCATTCAGATGCTCATAGTAAACAGGGGTTGTTGGATGTTGTTATTAGTGTCTGTTCTTTCACAGAGACTGTTGCGCCTCCTCCCCTCCGCTTTAACTTTAGTAATAGCCAACATGATTGGCTCCCAGTGGCCTTCTCACTCCCCGCCCACGCCTGAAGGCACATGGGCGAAGCATGTCTCCTCCCCGTTTGCAGCGCCTGATATTACAGATTTCATACAGCCAGAAGTGGCACCGCAACATTCGCAATTTTTTGCCTTAGCAGCATGCGAACATTTGTATTTAATCAGACCCCAAATCAATTATAAACAAATATAAACCTGGTAGTTAGACAAAAAGTTTTAAATTTCCAGAATGTGTGGGGCTAGAATTAAAAACAAGGGAAGACTTTATTAGTACAGCTGATGATGATGTAGCGTTATGTTGGGTGTATTTGGATAAGAGCATCTGGGCTCTGAGCTGAAGCACTGATCTAAAGAAGACCTCTCCCCCCCCAAAGTTATCAGATTTCCTTAGCTCATCAGCTTGGAACTGGTTTGCATCAAAGTGACAGTTTTGGGGAGGATGGCACCGAGAATGGGCCGAATGGTTTAGAGTCCTGCTGTGAAATGTCTGGAGAAAGGGGCCTGTAGGTGATAAAAACTCTTTGAAGTGGATGAGAGCCGAAATTCCGACATAGAGCTACGAACCCAAGCCAACCGGCATTTCCAAAAGATGGCATGGATTGACATCAGTCATAAATCAAGCCCCCCTCCAATAGGACACTGGGGGCTGAAACCGAAATCCAATTTCAAGAACTCAGGGACCAATCACCTATTGATCTGACAGACTATAAGGAACAGCGGACAGTCAGGCTCTCGCTCTCTCTCACCTGAACCAGTAACTAACTGCCACAGCTCAACCTGTAGCTCTGTTGCCAGAACCGGAACCAGAAACCAACCAAGTCTTTGCCGGCAACAGAAGAGTTAAACTGGGAGAAGGAGATTGAGCCGTACGAAGAATTCTTTTAAAGGACTTTATTAAATAAAGAACTTTACAGACTGCGCTGCCCGCCTGTGCCCACCTGATCAGTGGAGTTTTACAGCTGGACAATTGCCGAACCGGACTGCCTTTGTTCCAAAACACACGGACCTCGTGCCGTGTGCTGTTATCTGAGCCCGAAGGCAGAGGCCTCTCTGCGACGAAGTTCAGATAAGTTTAACAGTTTGGAGTTCATGATTCATGACATTTGAGAAATCAATTAGAAATGTTAATCTGTGATTCGTAACTCTAGAATGTGTAATATCATTTAGTTTTCTTAAATATAAATGTGTGTTGCATTAAACTGTTTTGTTGATAATTTTAGAAATAAAATCTGTCAACGCCGAGAAATATCTTCTCATTCCTGTTTAACTGTTTAGTCTGAAATTGATACAAGTTAATAGACATTAGATTATTGGTGGCCCTGCATATCCTTAATCATTGAATAATAATCAGTTAAGGGAAATTGTGGTAACAAGTAATGATAGGATCTTTCTCGGCACCTAAACGTGAATGAGACTGATATATATATAACGAGAAGTTACCTGACATAAATACTAACCTGCGTAGTTATTTAATGTCTGACTAATAATACGAACGAGAGACTCACCTTCGTCTTACTAACCGGTATTGTAGTCAATGTGTTTATAACCTTTTTTTGTTTAACGATTTGTGTTATCATATGCGATCCCATGGTCTTTGATTTGGTCACGGAAGTGATTTGTCTTTGATTTGTTGATCTAGAGTTGAATTTTAATTAGTTTTTCCCTTTTGTATAATTAGTGTAGTGCTACATTTAGTCTTTGTTTTGAATAAATTTGACAATTTATATCTTTGGAATTGGTGTCTGCGTCCAATTATTACAGAAATTGAGTTCTACAAGATTCCAGGATTCGTGATAAGGTGATACTATAAATTCACTTCTTTAATTGAAATTTATAAGTGTACCTTACGCTACAATTAGATAAGAGTCTTAACAATTAATTATGTATTAAATGTGTGTTGACGCAAAATGCACTACAATTTTTTAAATGATTGTACCATCAGACTGTATGCTTGCGGTTTTGACATGTTAGATTTCTTCTTAAAAAATTTAAAATAATTATAATTAAGACATGATGGAGCCATTAAAAATGCATTGTTCCGTCACTGAAACCTCTGTGTAACTTCAAACTGCGATATGAAAGGCAGTTTCTCATATAAGTACCTTTCACAGAGGAGTGACTTCAAGTGAGGAACTGAACTGGTTCATCCTCCGAGGTTTTCTACATCATCTTGGATTTTCCTCCCTTTCTAAGCCTCCGGGTAAAATGCAGTAATAGGTTTCCTGGGAATGTCTTTCATTGTGTATGGGTGAATTGTGTAAATCTCCAATGACAGGGGCTTCCCCCCCCAGCAGGTCATTCTCACAGTCGGCATTTCAATATCTCTTGCTGATGGCGAATGCTAATTTTATAATGATTTACCCAGCTATAATATATACACACACATATCTGTACCTGCTTATTTTTTAGCTAAAATCTCTCTTGATAGCCCAAAATACTCACTATAATTAAACTGGCGTCTCTGGGAGTTTGGCTATTATTCCTTTTCTTTTCCCTTTCTCTTTAATTCAGCACCGTAGTTGGTGAGCTATCCCCGAGCTGATTCCTCAAATGTCACAGTCGGTTTGGAGTTTTGCTCGACTTAACATATTTTTCAGTCTCTTTGGCTTTCAACTCCTTCAACTCCTTCCGACGGTACTGTACGGGTCTTTGTGCTGCTGAAATAAGCTGCGGAGTCAGTGCTTTTAGTCTGTGGGGGGAAAAGAAAGGGTAAACTCACAGCACGACACAATTAAAGGTGTTTTTAAGTTTTTATGTTCTTTTTTGTGTGCCAGAAACAGATCTTCTATCTCGCTTTGAGAACATTTAAATCGAACAGTGGTCAGTCGGTTGTCTGTATGCCATTTTATTCAATCAGAGAAGTCTGTGAGTTTCATTCAATGCAAAATTGAATTTTACTACTGTATGATGCTAAACTAAAATCATATCAATTAAATGAGTTCAGTGCTCAACGTATACATTTAGATTCTGCATCCTCTGTTTCTTTGAACTGGGGAGAAAGAAAACAACGATGAAATGAAAAAGAAACATCTTGACTTCAGAGTATCACTCACTCAAGATGAATATTTTTTCTGCCTAGTAAATCACTCCAGTAGTGGCTAATGAAGCAAGCAAAGTCACCACAGAAAAACAATGTACACATTAATGAATCATCTCTTAGAGAAAGAAGGGAATTAATCTAGTTTTCAGCAGATCGCTTTCCTCTCTGTGTACGTGTTCACGGATGGGGATTTACATACGTGTTTCATTTTGGATACATAACCGGAGTCCAGGTGGTGCTGAAGAAGAGGGGAAACGTTACGGACATCGTAAAATGGCGGGTCTAACAATGCAGCCTGCTTTACAGAACGAGCGCTCGACGCCTGGCGTGGGTTTGAATAAACCTTGGCAGGGTGGCAGAGGAATCAGGCGTCACATTGATCTGTCAAAAGGTAGCTGCTTCTGTCAGAGATCAGAGGAGGAGAGACGAGAACAGAGAGAGCGATTCATGCTGTGCAACGACCATGACCAGTTTCCATAAGAAAAGCGGAGAAATTGACAGGAGAACCCGAGTAACCGCAGAGAACTACATTTGTAAGGCATCGGGAGTGTAATGTTGACATACACCACGTCCTCCCCGAACTGTTTCCCTGCTTTATTTTCTCCAGCACTTTATGGACAAGCCAGCAATTTCATACAACTGCTGGGGGGAAAAATCTGCTGCTGCCGACAGTTAGAGAGAAACCGTGACCGCAATCATCAACACGGACAAAAGCGGCGTTTCTCTGTTTGTTAATGTTGTCGTTGTTTTAAAAGATAATTCCCTTTGACTGTGGAAACAAGGGTGTCAGTGATTGCTAATGAGTCTTAGATTTCCACCCCAGTCCCTGATCCAGTTCAGGATGTTTTCCAATAAGCAGATCTGTCAGGCCGATAGAGCTCGACGGCGCAGTGAGAATGATTGCTAATGAATTCCTGGCCATGACAACAGACATGTATGTGAGACGAGGGTATCTGAGTCTTTTGATTAATGGCGGCGTGTATCCAAGTTTCTGGTCACGGGAGCCATTGTGTTGTTATTTTTTTGTCCTTATTGTAACTTGCTCAAGTAAAGATGATTTCATTTGCATTTTGTGTTGAAGGTGGAACCTCGTACTAACAGGAAGCACAATACATTGACACAAAATATAAGACCCATTGGCATAGATATTATACCATATCTTTTAATTTTAGAAAGAGATTCCTACGTCCGCTTCCTCTAAGAGAATGAAAACCATATTAGAATTTCATAAGTGTATTATTCGATCTGTTAATCATTCTTGAATGATTTCTATGGCTTAATATTTGAAACACTGAGAATCACAAACATGGATTTGAAATGTATGTTTCCCAATCTTTTGTCTTATTTTTAATGGATGTGGAAGCTTTATTTTAGTTAGCTGAAATGAAGGAAATTGAAATTATTATAGTGTAGAAATTGCACACTATTCAATGGTACTCGATACTCCTGCCCTTGCATTAAGCTTAATGGTACACAGAGTCATTTGCACGTGTGATTTATCATATTTCTAATTGTCAGAGAACCTCAAAATAACACAATTTAACACATAATACAATTTTGGAAATGAGAAGGATGTCACAAGTGGTACCACAACATGTAAATTAATTTGTTTTGAAAAGTATTCCATTAAGAGACTTTACTGAAGCAAGGTTTTAAACACAAGTGTTATGTCTTAAATTCATCTTATTTCATTGTCTGCTTGAGTATAACAAGCCCAGGCAGCCATGGAGACATTGATTTTTAATTATGGTTTCAGAGATACAAAGATGATTCGACCCATTTAGAGAGTGATACCCAATTTCCAGTGTAATGCCCACTGTTGCTGGTTTAATATATTAGGGAACGTTTGAATACATTCTGTACATACAGTGAATGTGAGTTATTTCACTTGAGGATAGGTGTGCACTTTTGTATGCAGTTGTAAAAGGTAATTCATACTTAATTGATCTCTCCTAAAGAAGCCTAATGGTACTTTTGGTGATCATCCAAAAACCATCCTGGGGAGCCACCCTGGCATTTTAAACATTTTTCCAAGGGCAGGCTGTTCATAGTAATTTCCTGATATCGTTTCCATATGCCAAGCTTTTACAGTGTGCTTCTATAAATCTGTCTTTCCTGTCAGAGCTGGTTTTGATCCAGTTGTGACCCGACGGTTGAGTGACCTGGAAGCAGGTCTGATGTGTGGAAAAGCACGCACAGCAGTGAGTTTAACGCACCTGTCAAAATCGTCCAGAACAGGTAATCAGGCCGGTCCCTGGGGACTCGTACGGATCTATTAGCATTCGCGCAGGAGCCCATGAAGCTGGGGACGTTCAGTCAGTACAAAGGAATTAAAATTCCATTTGCAGGCCCGGAATGTAAATATCCTTCCTTCACAATGACGATTGGTTGGCTTTGCAGCTCTTAAATAGGCTTTGAAACGACGGCTCAAAGTGTATGATAATAAAGGTATGATAAAACATGGTTTTGAATAAAGATACAACCATCTCGCCATGTTTGAAAAGGACTAAAGTAAAGCCGTGTGCACATTGTTTTATAAACTCCTGCTAAACAGTGCTTTTGTGTGTCTGAATGATATTTCCTGTCAGGTTTTTTTTGTTTGTTGGTTTGTGTTTATTTATTTATTTCTTGTGCTTACCCATTTTTTTTTACATGCCACATTTCTGGCTTCAAGAGAAATGCATCGAGGAATACAGTCCTGTTCTGTTTGTCAAATAAATTGTGAAATATGTTCTGCGGTTGTACACTATTGTTGAGCTCATTTGTGTCAATTTTTCATTACTATCAGATTTAATTCGATTGAAGACAAACACCTTGAGGGGAAAGGAAAGCTAAATGGAAAAGAGAGAAAATGGGGAGGAGGTACACTAATATTTACCATCGCTGCATTTCCATTTCCATCCTAAACAACCAAACAGGAAGCAACATAAATATATTTAAGAAATATATATTTTCACACAGTACTTTACTGTCACTCTTAATAGCTTCTGCGCTCAATTTGGATGCTTATTTTTTTATGAAAGAGAAGGTGTAGCTCTCCTCAGGCTGCATTCTGCTCATTTACTCTTTTCTCAAGTGGCAGATGCTTTTTATGCTGCCAGGCTAAGGGGTCCGACTATATTTCACTTCTTTAGATGGCCGTGGGGAGCAATCTGCCCGATAATGGACCCAAATCCTGAGTGAAAAAGTTCTCGGATTTAAAGTCAGGTCCTGGTGATTGATTCTCTTCCAGGGGAAATAGAGGCAGTTCAATGGCACAGCAGTCAATTTAAATTTTAGTGCCTTCTGTCCTAGAAATTAAGTAGTTAAGTCCCAAATGTTTTGCACCATGACTCCGGCTCATTTATCTGCATTAACTTCACGCGTGTGGGCCCGTAATAACTAGGCTGGTTTTATATTTAGCTGTGTACGCAAACACCTTGAAGCAAGTTTCGCTCTCGTGGATCTGGGGGTCAAAGTCACGGCGAGACATTCATTTCATATGCAGGGTTTACGGTTTCTGAAACAACAGGCTGTCATTTAGAGGTTTTTCAGCATCAATGTGGTATTTTACACACAGTGTTCTTTTCCACATGAGACATTTGGATAGTACTTTATTAGATTTTTTTTCTAATGTGTGATTAGATGTATGAACAGTTTTTTCCTGTTAAATTCCAAATGCACAATTTATGATTATAATTTGAAATACTGAAAACAGGATAGTGTAGCCAGAAGCAATTCCACATTATTTTCCATGGCTCTTCCAGTCACAGAAACCCGTAATGCCTCTATCAGACATGGCCTGTCTTTGCCTGGTGCTGAGACATGTATCCATTCCAGACGATGTTTCAATGCCCTCTGTGTTGCAGCATCACAGCAATCAGCTGGGGGACTTCAGTGTGTTGACAATTGTGTAGCACGATGGCCAGAAACATGTGACCTGTCGTTTTTTACTGTTGCATTAGTTACCTGTTAGATGTTGACTAGATAATACAAAAAGTCCTGCTGCTAACTTATTGAGCTCCGAGTGGCTGTTCGACTCCACCTGACTGGATTATTTCCGTGTTTCGCTCCAGTTGTTGCCCTGATACGCTTGGCTGACTCTGGGCCGCTGAGAAACACAGGGTCGGATGCCAGGCTGCGGGAGAGACAGCGTTGTGGGTTTGAGCTCCAGGACTGCGGAGCCCCTGTCTCAGTGTGGGCTTTTCTGAAGCAGTGATTTTCTAAGAGTCGATGGAAAACAGATTCTGCTTTTTAATTGTGTACATCACTTATGAGCTGTTTACTGTTTAGTCTTGTTTGAATTAAGCTGTATATTGTGATCTGTATTGTAAAAGCCTGCCTTTTCTCAGTACACAGTAAATTGGTTTGGCACTATAACATGTCTTATAAAATAGAGCTTCTGATCACATATAAAAAGCACATATGCCTTTAAAACCAACACTTATATGTGATAGATATGGTCATATAGTCACATCTGCATCAGATACATTTCTTTTTGTTTTTTTTGGAAAGATGTTTGTATATATGGTGTTACCCAGCTAAACACATACCATTGTGGCAACATTGTAATAGAGTGAACACAGTGAATGCATTTCGACAACATCTGTCAAAACCCCAATCCACCCAAACTACGACCTCTCACAATGTTGCCACAATGACACATGTATCAGGGTATCTGTTTTTCATCAAGGGCGTTTATCTCAATTATCAGCCAGGGTTTTGTATGATTTCTGCAGTGAAGTAATGGTTTATTAAAGGGGGGAAACAAAAGAAGCATCAAAGCCATATGAGATGCCTCTGATTGTGCCTACCAGGTTAAAGAAAGGACTCTAGTAACATGAGAAGGGTAATGGCTCTGTCAAAAAATGTCTGATTTATAGTCGACCACATATCGGATTACCTGCGCTCAGTTAATTAAGTCATAAAAGCGGGAGAGCCTTTAGTATCCAAGCAGTTTGCTAACCATCACAATTTAATAAACAGCATCGCATCCAGGCCCTCATACCATTTGAAACAGTACGTGATACGGGCTTGTACCTGATATTAATTGCTTCCGAAAGTATAAAATCAATATCAATTACAATAACAGTAGTCCTGGGTAAGGGTAGTTATCTAACAAGCTAATCCTTATTTGAAAAGTAATTTTCTCTGGGAAACGCTGACCCTCGGGAGACGCCGGCATTCGCAACAAGTTGTGGGAAAGAGGCCATCGAATTAAGAGCGGCTTTCACATCCTATTTTAAAAACGAAGACCCTCAAGCTAGAAACAGGAGTGTCTTTATGATAATGTCACGTCACAGGGAATAAATGGTCTGTATCTATCTTGAGTCCTGCTCTCTCTCCCTTCCTCTCTCTCTCTCTCACTCCCTCGCTGGAATAAATGTGCTGCCATTTCTCCAGAGCCCTTTAAAGTAGTGCATTTTCATGTCATTTTGTCGATAGTCAGTAAATAGAAAGATGGATTGATAAATTCTGAGATGGGAAAACCAGCAGAATGCACTCCACCAAAATACATGCACCATGATATTAGTTTTGGCGGGATTAGCTGAATTGATCAAACATGCTTTTTCATTTTCTTTCAGGACAAGTGTACTCTTAAAATAAGTATCTTTGTATGAAGTCAATTCAAATCAATTTTAAAGTATTCTAATATTAGGTTAGTCTTGGCTATTCATAAATATGTTCTCATTTGTATTTGCGGTTTGCAGGACTGCTTAGAATAACTTTCCCTTGGGTATGTACACATCTATTTGTCTGATTCAAACTGATGTTGCTTTCTGACCAAAATCATTATATATCTTCAATTATTTAACTTTTTAATTAAGTCAGTACTCCACACACACTATCTAGTTTTTATTTTGTTTGCAGTTTAAGAAGTGTAGAACAATAGTCAGGTAAGCGGAGTTCACGTAGAGTTAACAAAATGGTTATTTTTAAAACAAAAACTGAATTATCTTTAGAATATCCAGGCCAATCGTGTCTAATGTCTTTTTTGCTCATAATGACTTTGGTGGTGTCAGTGTATTTAGGGCTGTAGCAGCAATTCACACACAAGCGAACCTAAAACGTTCAGTAACCGGAGTTAACGCGACCCAGGCGGTACTTTAAACCCCTCTGTGCAGAATGACGCATATGAACCTGCCGGCAACACTGACTGAACAGGGAATACAAGAACACAGTGCTTCCTCAGTGATGTCTGTCTGGTCACTATCATCCTCAGCACCTCAAGAGCTTCACACACAACCTGTAGCCCACTATCTTATTTATCTTCCCAGTGGCCTGTGTTCGCTTCACGCCAGGTTTACAGTCAGTTCGTCTTCTCCCCCCCGGAGCTCTTAACTATTAAAACCAGATTGGACCGGTTTTGTTTCTGTTTCCATATCGGCATATTGCAGGGGAAAGAACGACTGATCAACCGAAGGGATAAATTAAAACATAAATAAGACTCTGTGCCGAACACGGAGATCAGGAGACGCACTGGGGGGGGGGGGGGGGCGGTAACGTCAATCCCAAGATGCTCATCTCCTGGCAGGTGGGCAGCGCGGCGGCGGCAGACAAATCTGCATATCGATGCTCTCCCAGAGGCCGGCGCTCACGCAACTGTGTTTATTAATAATCCCGCAATCGAGAGGGGAGAGTCGATAGAGGAGGTGTCAGAGAATCCCTCCGTGCATCTGCGGTGCCAGAAACAGGGACGGGAGACGAGGGGGTGGGGGGCGGAGATGAAAGGAGTCTAAGCAAGTAAATTAGCTGTAAGTTGCAGACATGTAACATTTCCCAAATGTGGTTTGTAAATTAATTACATGGCCTGTGTCTTCGGGAAGTGGTGAGCTGGGTGATTAGCAGGAGGCAGCCAGCGAAGCGTTTGGACTACAGCTGTGTGCACTGCAGCATTTCTGCTTTGAACAGATGTAAGACGCAACTTCAGGGACTTACCCGGGTGCTTTTTTTATAGCATTATTTATTTATTGTCGGGACCAGTTGCCGGCCTGAGTCTAAATACCACCCTTTGTCGGAGGCCACTTCTACACTGTGGAGGTCCAGTAATACAGATTCAATCACCAAGAATGTAAACCGAAAGAGTCATTCTTGAGTTTTGCTTATGTTTTTTGGTTTTGCGTGTTAAGTGTCAGGAAACATGGCCTGGAGGTTCAGTACATCGGCAGCAGAGCAGTGGGGAAGAGAAGGGGCTGTTTCTGTGTGAAGGGTGTGCGGTGGGAAGATGTGAGTGAAGGGGAATGAAGCCGCTGTTGGGACACTTCGCCTGGTCTTTCAGCCGGGCACTGCAATCCTGAAAACCTCCAGTCTCAATATGTTTCTTACAAGCGTTACAGCATATCTTACTGACACTTCTACCCTGTGTTCTTGCTGCCCACGTGGCTGAACCGTAGTAAATTCTTCGCCCCTGGACTAATTTTCATGCATATAACTACAAATAGAGTCCAAACATGCATGTCTCCAAGTCACAACTGATCTGGAAACATCTAGAGCTGCTCTAAGCTTTCTGTATGAGTTACCCATCCTCAAAACTAACAAGACACAGAATAAGCAAGGCTATATAGAAACAATTTAAACTTCACAAATGAAAGCGTACGGAATTAAGAAAGTATTAAACGTCTGATTGGATGTAAAGGATTTATGTGTGCAGTACTGCGATTGGGTCAGATGTGAAGGATGTATTCTTGCAGCACAGCGATCGGCTCAGACACACGATCAAAGCTGTTACACTCTCCCTGTCTCAAGTCTGCAGAAAACTCAGCATCAATCCACTCGACCCCAGGCATGACACGAGCACCGCTTCTGAGCCAAAAGCAAATTGCTTCTAAAAAAAGATATTGCATTTTAAAGGGACCAGATCGAACAACTCCTTCTCCACAGACATTCCTGGTTGTGTTGGTCTGGTGAAGCACAGTCATCCTGCTTCTGATGCGAGGCTGAGCCCAGTTTTAGTCCAGTTTGGAGCTCCTTTGTTTGCGTGAGTTGCCCTAGTTTTGGCTGACCGTGGTATCGCTGAGCTCCCCCTGACATTGTAAGAGGGCTCAAACTGTCACCGTGTCTCCAGCAGCCCTGTGCCCCCTTTCCACAGCGCTCTCACCCCCCCATGAGCGGATTAAAGACACGGAGCCTGGCAGCGCTACGGACCAGGCGGCGCCTGGCAGGGGCAGCGAATTGGCCGCGGCCCACGCGTCTGCAGAGACTGGGAGGGAAGATCGTGTCGGGCTGGAGGTTGCGCTCAGTCACTGCCTCGCCTGGTGTGGATAGAAATAATCTGTGGGTTTCTTTATTAATTCATTAGATGTATCTCACATCGACATGGGGGGTACGAATAGAGAAAGACTGAGCATGAGAGATAGAGAGAGAGAGAGAGAACTTGTTTTCTTTTCTTTCCCGAGTCATGGAAACAGTGGTGGATTGATAGTGTGGTGCTGAGACATTACGGGGCACATTAAGCCTCACTGTTTCGCAAATGGAGAGCGGGTTCCCGGGTTTATTGGCATCGCAGTGTGCCATGGTGCGCCTATCAGAGACAGACAGTGATGGGTCCCACTGTGAAATGGAGGCCTGCATGGTAATTAATTACGTTCTGTGTGTATAATGCAATATATTACAGACAGTAAGATATTAGGAGCGAGGCACTTTTCTCATTCTTTATTATGAAGTGAACGGCAGGAGGAACACGCTTCTCTCCCTCGGCACACAAAGCACAACATATCTGTCGTTGCACGCATTCAGGGCTGAAAGGCCGCATTTCGCAGGTATGCTGTGAGTGAATGGCTGCTCCTAATTAGCATATCGAATGGTCTCTGTTGGAATTTGTGAAGTAAAGCCGGTGCCATTAGATCATGCTCTGCAAATCTATAGGAATGATAATTAGATAAGTGCATCGCGCTGAGCTGAGCACTAGAAGGAATGGAGTGCAGGAGCAGGTTTGTTTGAGCATAAAATGAGAAGGAATATCGTGACCTGGCGGTTAGGCGTGTGATTGACGTGACGTGAAGGGGGTTTGAAAACAAGAGGGGCGGGTGTGTTGGGCAGAGGTCAACGGCTGCTTCGCGTAATAATGGTGATGATGACGGTTAATCACATGTATGAATTATTAAACAACAGGCTATGTCATTTAGATGATAATATGGCCTTCATAGAACAATAAATATGGATGAAGCAACACGGGATTTAAAGCACAAATCAAACTGTATAGTAAAATACTGTTTAGCTGTACAAACATGTTTGTTTAAATACATAAACTATCAAAGCAATAAGCGCTTCTAATGCCAACTTTTAAGGAATAAGACATTATAGTTGTCTTCATGTTTTTATGTAATTATGATGAAAATGCATTTCTCCTCTAATTTTGTGCAGTAAAATTTTTAATTGTTTGTAATCTCATTTCTATTCTTAAAGAAAATGTAAAGTCATTCAAACATGATCTAATAAAGACAAATAAACAGATTTTACAACAGTGTAACAATGTTGCTATCAGGGACTCCATAATGCTGCATAAAACATCCTCCCTGTATCTGTAAATATATCATGTAAATAAATAGCTTGTGTGTGTGTGTGTGTGTATATATATATATATATATATATATATATATATATATATATATATATATATGTTTGAAGGGTTAGAAAAACATGATCATAGGAGATTCTCAACTCAGATTAAAGGCAGCGATGCACTCTAATGATGCACAATGTCGGCAACAGTTTAGTTAATATATTGTCAAGGCATTTATGTAGCGAGTATACAGCCATCAAATTGAGAAATGAATCTACTTATCTGAACTGGCCTTGCAAAGCCAAGCTTCAATTTAAAATGATTATGTTTGTTGTGGATTTGAAAAATACGCAGATCTACATTTACAAATAACTTAGTGATATGAATTTTATTTTGCAGTGTTATTTTTGTTCGTTTTTTTGCTGACTCGATCTGATTTCTCCATAATTTAGATACCATAAAAGAGAGATCTACACCGCATCATTCTTTAACGTGCTCAGGACGTCCTGTCTGTGATGTGAATATGGATCGGGGCGACCCCGTGTGACTCGCGTTGCTTTACAAATGAGTCTCATTCATCACCATACAGAATCACACCTGAAAGCATTGCAAATGATAAACCATATGCTCCGCACAATGTGCTCGCGTATTTTATTGATTTATTAATTTATTCTCAGGAAAAATAAACAAGAAACAAGTGGTGCGTTTATATAATTTTTCTTATAGATAAAAGACTTTCGACTATAAATAATATGTAATGGATATTGTGGAATTATATATAGAGAGAGAATAAATGCTTATTAAAACTTAGACAGAATTACTTATTTTTAATGGAACAATATGTCAACATTTTTGTTATTCAGGATGTTTGAATGTGGTTTAAGTAAGAACTGTAAGTAAGTAAGTAAGAACTAGCAATTAGTAAGAACTGTCAAAAAGAGAAACAAAGAGACCGATCGCATCACAATCAGCCACGTTAGTGCCATAAATTAATAAACACACAAGAAATCAAAAACAAAATAAAGATTACGCAAACATAATTAATAACCATGTTTGTAGAATACAGGGGAAGGAGATCATTTTTTTCTGAGGACTAAACATCGTGATAATTAATATCTGTCTGAGGCTCAAAAACGCTATTTATCTTAAAGATGAATAGGAGATTAACATGGGTCTCGCCGTGTTAAAAGACCTCGACTGCTGTTTTTCTTTCGCTAAAAAAGGTTAAAGCCTGTGACCGTGTTTAAACAGAAAACTTTACTAAACTGTTCTTCTTCAGGAAGGTCACAATGATCCTGTGACAATAAGCTAGAAAAAGAAAAGGGATTTGATGAAACTGTAATGTCAGTCATTTTCTTAATTTCGGTAGTCCCTCTGTGACACACAGGTCATGAGTCAAAGAGATACCAAGCTCAGTGTCCTTTAGGTGGGATGGTCTTGAATCGAGCCGGTACCATTCCCAGACGTTGCAACACAATTGCCAGATAGGTGCAGGACGAGGGTGGGACTGCGCTGGTGGAGAACCTGTCCATCGGCACTCGAGCGATGCCTGTGGTTTCTCCGGTGCTTGGGGGCCCGGGGTGTGAGCGGCTCCGTCTGTGTCTCGCTCTCCACCTGGGGGAGAGATAAGAACATGAGAACATAAGACAGTGTCCAGTCGAGAGGAGTCCATTCGCCCCATCGTGCGCGTTTGGTGTCCATTAATAACTAAGTGATCCAAGGATCCTATCCAGTCTGTTTCTGAATGTTCCCAAATTGTCTCTTCAACCACATCGCTGGGGAGTTTGTTCAGATTGTGACGCCTCTCTGTGTGAAGAAGTGTCTCCTGTTTTCTGTCTCGAATGCCTTGAAGCCCAATTTCCATTTGTGTCCCCGGGTGCGTGTGTCCCTGCTGATCTGGAAAAGCTCCTCTGGTTTGATGTGCTCGATGCCTTTCATGATTTTGAAGACTTGGATCAAGTCCCCACGTAGTCTCCTCTGTTCCAGGGTGAAGAGGTTCAGTTCCTCAGTCTCTCAGTAGGACATTCCCTTCAGACCTGGAATAAGTCTGGTTGCTCTCCTCTGAACTGCCTCTAGAGCAGCAATATCTTTCTTGAAGTGTGGAGCCCAGAACTGTCCACAGTATCCAGATGAGCTCTAACTAGTGCATTGTACAGTCTGAACATCACTGCCCTTGTTCTCAATTCTACACTTTTGACAATATACCCTTATATCCTGTTTGCCTTTTTTATTGCTTCCCCACATTGTTTGGATGGAGAAAGTGATTAGTCCACATAGACTCCTAGGTCTTTCTCATGCGTTACTTCATCTAGTTTTATTCTATTCTCCCATAGTGTAATTATAGTGGACATTTTTGTTACCTGCATGTAATACCTTGCACTTGTCCACATTGAATTTCATCTGCCAGGTGTCGGCCCACAACTGAATATTATCTAAGTCCCTTTGAATAGCCTGTGCTGCCGAGATTGTATCTGCTGAGCCACCTATTTTAGTATCATCTGCAAATTTGACAAGTTTGCTAACTATCCCAGAGTCCAGATCATTAATACAGATTATAAAAAGCAAACGCCCTAGTACTGATCCCTGTGGAACTCCACTAACAACCTCACTCCAGTTAGAAGCAACTCCTCTAATCAACACCCTCTGTTTCCTAAACATCAACCAGTTCATAATCCATCTACTTACATTACCCTGAATGCCTACAGCTTCCAATCTGAGGATCAGTCTTTGGTGTGGAACCTTATCAAAAGCTTTTTGGAAATCTAAGTATATCATATTATATGCTTTCACGTGATCTACAGCTGCAGTTGCATGTTCAACAAACTCCAATAAATTAGTAAGACATGATCTACCTCGTCTAAACCCATGTTGACTATCTCCAAGAATATGGTTTTCATTTAGATGCTCCTCTGTTTTCTGTCTAATAATTTTCTCCAACATTTTGCAGGTGATGCAGGTGAGACTGATTGGTCTGTAAATTCCTGGCTCAGTTTTGTCCCCTTTCTTGTGGATTGGTTTGACATTTGCTGTCTTCCAGTCATTTGGCACATCCCCTGTTCTAAGTGTCATTTGGAATATTTGAGTTAGCAGCCTATAAATAATTTCCCTAATTTCTTTAAGTACTGTTGGAAATATACCATCTGGCCCAGGTGATTTGTTGGTTTTTAATTCTGCTAGTCCCTTTAGTACCTCCTCCTCATTTATCCTGATCTCTCTTAGGGTTTGACTGGACTGATTGTTAAACTGTGGCATGTCATCTGTCTTTTCTTTTGTAAAAACCTCTGTGAAATACTCATTTAGAACATTTGCCACATCTTGTTCATTTTCTAAGATACTTCCATTTTTGCCTGGACTGGGGCCATCATGGGCTGGGGGGGATGGCACAATGTGTGCAATGTCCACAGTGTGTGCACCGGAGGACATGTGTCTTTGTCGGTTCCCCCAGAAGCAACACACAAGACACAGCAGTGGGGCGGAGCTGTGATGGATCAGAGGACAGGTCTGCATGGATACAGCAAATCAGTGAGACGGTTCAGTCATTGGCCACTCCAAACTGGGCCGTGAAAGACTAGAAATTATTGGATTGATGTCAAGATTCACCTTTCAAAATTCACTGTATGATGATATCCTGATAAACCCATCCAACTGAACCAAAGAATGACCAACGTGTTCTGTGGTTCTGTGGGAATGATCTGTAACCCTTCACTGACTCTGCTTTCACTCCATTCAGGGAGCCCCAATGACGTTGCTGCTCCAGTGCGGTGTGGCATGCGGCATTAAAATATATGGCCCATGGTTGAATAAATGCTCAATTCTCCATATTGTTCACTGCCATCCTCACCTCAACCGGACATGAAACTGCGTTAGAAATGCGGTCTCCACTGCCGTCACAATCCTTGGCACCTGTCTCCAGACAGAGCTCAGTTTAATACACTTAGCATTATGCACAGATATTTAATGTTCCTGAACATATAAGTGTTGCAAGTTCAGTGTTAAATGTTGAGTATTTGCTGTCTGCATTTGTGTAAAGTACTTTAGTGTGTTATACTTTGTAATTTTCATCCATTAGCAGTTTAGGCTTCTGACAGGAAGGATGTTAATAAAAAAATCAGCACAGTGCCAGTTGTGCAGATTTAAAATATATCTAAACCAAATAAGCACCTATTTTTTTACTGACTAAGAAAGTGAATTCAAAGCACTCGGTGGAACACCTGGGGGCATTTGTGAGAAGCTTTCTGATGAAAGGAGTTGATTTTTCTTTTAAATCACTCGAATATTGGAAGTGTATAAAATGTTTTATGCATCCAGCGTAGCGGGTATTGCTTTTGTTCCAACTGAGCTCCTAATTAAACCCTTAATTGAATTAATCAGTTGTTTAATTAAAAAATTTTAATCAACTCATCACTTCTGAAATTGAAGATTAGGAATTATTTAGGAATAAATAAATAGGTGGCTGGAACTCTTCAGCTGGTTTAGAGGCGAAAAAAGTCAATTTATGTAAATTATTATTTCAGTTAAGAGAGATTTCACTTATTCACTCACAATTAGGTTTGTAAATCTGCAGTCTGGGTTAATTAATATGACATAAAACAATGCAATCGTTTTCAGAAAATTCAAGGACTTCCATTTATTTGAACAGTGTTTTACATGCGGATTTACCTCATATGTGTAAAATATTCTCTTCTCAGCGAATCCCACAGATCGAGGTGATGTCATTTTATAAGACTTTATCATCTCTTATCAAGATCTGCACTATGATACACTTCACAAGGGTTTTTTCTGCAATTATATCCAACAGAAGATATATTTAAAATGTCTTTGAAGAACCAAAAAACATAGTGTGTGACATATATGATGTTCGTTATGTAGGAATTTAATCTAGATGCTGTTTTCCAAAATCTGGAATATTCTCAAAAAAATCCAGAAAAGTGTTTACATGGCTTGTAATGTTTTAATGTTTTCTATCGGAATCCATATGCTTCTGTGAATGCACTGATTGAGGGGGGGGGATGAAGCCGGCTGTTTAATCCCCCAAATGATTTTTCAATACCTGTTTTTAATTAAAGTTATGAAAGGAAAGGTGTGTGTATGTGTGTGCAGCATCTCTTTGTCAGGTTATGCAAGGAAAGCTTCTGCTTTCATCCTCCTGTCTCCTATGTGGTCTTCTCCATGTCTTGGGATCCAATCCATAGCTTCTTGAGTCCATCTCTGATCCGTCCTTCTCGTGTGTTTCCAGCCCGTTGCCATGTTCACATCTTTTGTCTTAAAACAATGTCACCATGTTCTCTGATCCAATTATTTGTCTCTTCTTATTATTCTAAGCATTTGTCTCTCCATGCTTCTATGCCTGTATATATCTATCATCATCCTCATCATCATCAGCTGTTATAGATCCCACTAATGGATGAAGGTCATCCCGAGATATTTCTATTCCAGGTCACGCAAGCAAATCTTATTATTTAATCATCTTATGTGTGGTCTTCTTCTTCTTCTTCTTCTTCTTCTTCTTCTTCGTCTTCTTCTTCGTCTTCTTCTTCTTCTGTCTTGGGATGCTTTCTATAGCTTATTTTGTCCATCTTTGTTTTGTTCCTGTTCTTGAGTCCGGTCCAATGCCGGTCCAACTCTTTCTATGATGTCACACACTTGAGCTGGTTCTCAGATGCTTTTGTTTGTTCTTCTTGTCTCATCTAGTTTTTTCCAGGCTTCGTAGAGTTGTTCCCAGTTTCTGTCATTTTCGCTTTTAGTGATGAAGTGACACTTTGCATTGCTCACACACTTTTCTCCTTCATGCAAATGGGTAGATCTCCTTTCAGTGACTGTTTCTGTCAAACGTACTCCTTCCCATTTGTACTCCCATTAGATTTCTTCAACCTGCGTTGATTTGCTGTCCAAGGTACTTTTGACTTCTTCCATTTTCTTTTAGCAAAGTCGTCGAACATGACTTTGTTTTTTTTCAAGTTCACTTCGAGTCCAATGGTCTGACTGGTCTCCGAGAGTTCTAGAATCTACAGATAGACGCACGAAACTAATGATAACTTAGCTGCATTATCACATATGAGAAAATGTAGATGCATATAATTTATAACTCAGCTTGATAATGTTGTTGTTCTTGAATAATGGACATTGTGTTTAGAGTGCCTGGTTCTCAAATATAGAAGGCAGTGTTTAGATTTGAAATACTGAATCTCCTGATGTATAAATAGCAACTGCTTTACTAAAAGGAGGGAACACATCATGGCATCACAGCCTGTGTGTGTACGATTGGTTCTGTCTCTGCTCTCTCCGGTGCAGCTGTGTTTGAAAGTACAAGCTCCCTCTCCGCAGCCCCGCTGTGTGATTGTGATTGGCCGCGGTGTTCAGCAGCAGGGCGCACGGCTCTACAAACTGCTGTAGCGAGTGATAGGGGAATGGCCGGAGCAATATCTCCCCGGCAGCGTGGATTCACGAACAACTGGAGAGGCAGGAGTTGGGCTGGTCTGTCAGTCATCTCACCACATGTTGTGTATCATGTGATTCAGCCTTTACACTTTGAATTGGCGAGGCAAACAGTTGTATTTGATGAGAATGACAGAGAGTGTGCCTTTTTGTCTCGTGGTCTGTTGTTTTTTGTGATGCCTTATTACTGTATTATTATTATTATGGTGTCATTTTCCAGACTATATTATAAGGTGATATGTGTGGTTTTCCAAACACTAACATACAACACACTTACTGCACAACGTAAAGATTAAAAATCACTCACACGGTAAATCGGTTGCTAATAATTCAGTGTAGATGTATAGAATGCTGGGGTGAAATCTGCAACTGTATCCAGAAACTAAAAAGAGTTCTAACATCATAAAGCCACGAGACCTTCGACCCTAATAGATATTCATGTAGAAGATGAAATACTGTCAGAGGATTTGGATATAAGGAAGGAGATTTCTGTCCGTGACCCATGTTGCCACCTTTCGAGACCTTGTCGGCTACAACACGATGATTGGGGAAGCGTGTTTGAGCTGAAAGAGAGATCGGCTTCTCTTCCGATGCAGGAATGATGCTGTCAACTTCAGTCTCAGTGCTTTTAATAAACAGAGCCTGTGCCAGGGGATTAATGAATGACAAGACAACAGACCTCTCTTGTTGACATCTGAAATGTCATCAAGACCCTTATGGTTAGAGTAAGGTCACGTATGAACCCCTATAACATGCATGTAACTGTTGTGAAATATGGCCCAGACCACTAACATTGCTGTAGCTGCGATTGCAAGAGTTAAAGGAAAGTGTTGCCAACTTGCCTTTTGCTTGCCAAATTATGAAAGAAGGCAGTGATAATTAGTGCATTTTTCTCGCTACAGAATAAGACTCCAGAGATTAATTAGCTTTCTTTGTAATGTAGAAAAAGAACAGGAAACATACTTAGCTGAGAAATTGATTGATCTCTAAAATAAAACCACAAACCAAAATGCACTTCCATTTGCATTTGCTTTCAACTCAGTCTGTGATGTGTGCGTGTGTGTATAAAATTATATATATATACATTTTCCGAAGGTGATATAGAATTTAACTTTTGAAACGGAATCACTTAATTCAGTGTAATTAATGTTTTACTACTAAGGCCGCATTAAAATTATAAAACCTTATTCCCCATTGTTGCATAAAAAAAGAAAAAGATCAAATATATAATCAGCCCTGTAATATGCTTATGGCGGGATTTTGAGAAATTATTCTAGCAGAGAAGCTGTTCCTGTTTATTAAATTTGTTCAAGTGCTTCTAAGCTATACACATATTATCCTCTTAACAGTCAAATTAGTATATACTCGAGCAATTACTTAATGTACTATAATAAGATTTCCCATGAAACAGCAGGATTCATTTATTTTAATGTGCCGTCTTCTCTCGAGTCTGGGTTGGGCCCTGAGGACGCTGGGCTCTGTAGTTGCTCAGTCACGAGCATCAGGGCGCGATGTTCTCTGCCTTGGGGAGGACTGTGAAACCAGCGCTGACACCAGCCTGCCACCCTGAACAAGAGGGGGTTTCAGGTGTCCTCCCTCACCTCGAGTATCAGTGTGGGATGAAATAAGTCCTGATATTGACGTAGGAGATATTGATGCAGGAGATTTTGATGCAGAAGATTTTGATGCAGGAGATTTTGATGCAGAAGATTTTGATGCAGAAGATATTGCTTTTACTTCCTTCGGCTGCACATATGGTGTTATTTTACAAGTTTTGATCACATATTACATTATCACTTGACTTTGAAATGGCTGATCAAAAACTGCTTGTGCTGCTCAACTATTGTGAGCTCAAGTATAACAACAACAACAATATTACTACTATTACTAATAATAATATATAATATATAATAAGATATTTTTTGCATACCTCTACTACACCGTTTTGGCCAGTGTTTTTTGGTCCTCAATTTGCTAAGTTTTGGTACAAATTTCCCCAGAGCCTCAAGTAGTATATTCTTAAAATATACCCATCCATTTTCAACTGAATCTGTATCCAGTGTGCTACAGTCTACCTCTTCTAATGCCCCGTTTCCACTGGCCCCGGATGCTTAAACAGGTGTTTCCACTGGCTAAGCATCTGGACGTGTCCGTGTTTTGTGGTCAGTTAAATATCTGGTGCTAGACGTGTCCGTAAGCATTTGTCCCGCCCACTGAGGAAATGATTCGCTTTCAGGAGTGGAAGTGTGTGCTTGACAGACAGGGAAGAGATCTGCTACATTATGTCGGAAGATGCCGTGTGCGATCACAAAGAAATTAGTTTTATTAGCAGCATGGAGTGAAATCCACGTACAGAAACAATGCATTAAAAACTTGGATTTCACAGGACACCGGTGCAGTGCCCTGACTAGTTGTGTCACTCATAGTGTTGTTAAAACAAAACACAAACCAAACCCACAGTTGCTGTTCCTCCCATAAGAGGGACAGACTTCACAACGGCCTGGTTTTACAAAAACCAGGCACGGCATGGCATGGCACGGACGCTTAAGCCAGTGGAACCGAGGCATAAGTGCCGCCTCATACCTTTAAGATTTGCTTTTCTAAAATTGTAGACCATTGTTTTAGACTTGGTCCTTGTTCTTTGAAAGAATGATTCAAAGCTAACCATGTCATGATCACAGATTGCCATTGGTTCTCTAACTAGTGTCCCTCTGACTCTGTCTTGGTCATTTGAAAATATCAAGTCAATGCATGCTCTTTCTCCCTGGTTGGTTCCCTGACAAATTGAGTTAGAAAGCAGTCATTTACCATCTCAATCATTTCTATTTCTGCTTCTGCAGTCCTGACTGGGCTTTCCCAGTCTAAGTTCGGGAAATTGAAATCCCCCATTATAACAGCCACATCCTTTCTACATCCAGTCCTGATTACACTGTACAATGCAGCATCTTTCTGAATATCTGAGTTGGGTGGTCTGTAACACACTCCTTCCGCTAATCCTCTGGATCTTTTATTCAAAAGTTTAAGCCACAGAGATTCTGTTTTGTTACTAGGATCTAATTTTAGTTCTTCTGCCTCAATATCATTTGTCATATATAATGCTACCCCACCCCCTCTTCGATTTTGCCTGTCCCTCCTAAACTGTGTGTATCCTTCCAACTTGTATTCATCCCCATCAATTTCTGTAAGCCATGTTTCTGTCACTCCTACATCATAGTCACACGCCAGCACTGTGGCTTCTAGGTCTAACATCTTGTTCCTTATACACCTGGCATTGAGGTACAAACTCTTCAGGACTTTCCTACTAGCAGTTTCCCTTTGTTTTCTTTCCTTGGTCAGAGTTCCCTGCCCCCCTGGTCCCTAGTTTAAAAGATTCTCAATTACTCTGCACATACGCTCTCCCAATGCATTAGCCCCCCTTCTGTTAAGATGTAGACCGTCTGGTTTGTACAGGTCCCAACTATCCCAGAAGAAAGACCAATGCTCCATAAACCTAGACCCCTCTTCCCTACACCAAGATTTCAACCACGTGTTAAACTTTCTAATCTCTGCCTGTCTCCCTGGCCTGGCACGTGGTACGGGAAGTATTTCAGAGAAAACTACCGTGGAGATTCTGCTCTTTAGTTTTGTTCCTAACTCTTTAAATTTGTCTTGCAGAACCTCTGTCCTACCTTTTCCTATGTCATTGGTTCCAATGTGGACCATGACCAGTGAATTCCCCCCGGCTTTGGCCAGTAGCCTGTCTACTAGTTTAGGGAGATCTGCAACCTGAGCACCAGCCAGACAAGATACCATGCAGGTCTCCTTATCACTAGAACACACTGTGTGATCTACACCTCTAAGAATTGAGTCTCCTACTATAACTACCTCCCTGTTCTGGGGAGGAGTGGGCACCATGGTGCTCTGATGATCAACTGCCCTCTCATCACCCTCTGAGCTGTCACTGTCCAACTCGGTTCACAACTAACTGGCTCCACCTGGAACAGAATTCCTGCAAGTCCTAGACTAAATCACCTTTCCTTCAACCTATTTACTTTCACCAACTCAGCTGTACTGAATTGACTTCAATTTAGGCAAACTACAGACAAGATAAACTCCAATTAAGGCAAAGTTAAAACAAAATGAGGAATGCTGGCTGCCTCTCACCTGTACTGTCCTGTGTCTGTCTGTGGCAACTTGTGAATACTTCTGTTCACTTCTTGGTCTCAACAGTTGCCTTAAGTAGCTTTTGTCTCATTGCCACCCGGGGACACAAATGGAAGTTGGGTAATATGATACCATTTACTAATTACTGCCTGCAATATTCACTGTATAGGTGGGGACTTGATTCAAGTCTTCAAAATCATGAAAGGCATCGACCACATCAAACCAGAGGAGCTTTTCCAGATCAGCAGGGACACACGCACCCGGGGGCACACATGGAAATTGGGCTTCAAGGCATTCAAGACAGAAAACAGGAGACACTTCTTCACACAGAGAGGCATCACAATCTGAACAAACTCCCCAGCGATGTGGCTGAAGAGACAATTTGGGAACATTCAAAAACAGACTGGATAGGATCCTTGATCACTTAGTTATTAATGGACACCAAACGAGCACGATGGGGCGAATGACCTCCTCTCGATTGGACACTCTCTGAGGTTCTTCTTATGTTCTTATGAACAATTTTGCCAAGTAGACTGGGTGACTATTGCACACGGCTCATAGCTACTTTTTGGCTGACAACCCCCTTTTGGAAACGGACACGGACCAACCTTGGCTGCTCTGTCATTGTTTCAAATGATTGTGTACAATAGTACTATGGCCCCAAACCGGTACAGTTCCAACCCCAAGCCGTGCCACAATAATAAATATACACCGATCAGCCATAACATTATGACCACCTGCCTGATATTGCGTAGGGCCAAAACAGCCCTGACCCGTCGAGGCATGGACTCCACTAGACCTCTGAAGGTGTGCTGTGGTTGGAACCAAGACGTTAGCAGCAGATCCTTTAAGTCCTGTAAGTTGCAAGGTGGGGCCTCCATGGATCAGACTTGTTTTTGATCCAGCACATCCCACAGATGCTCAATTGGATTGAGATCTGGGGAATTTGGAGGCCAAGTCAAAACCTTGAACTCGTGATTCATCAGACCAGGCCACCTGCTTCCATTGCTCCGTGGTCCAGTTCTGATGCTCACGTGCCCATTGTAGGCACTTTCAGCAGTGGACAGGGGTCAGCATGGGCACCCTGACTGGTCTGCGGGCTATGCAGCCCCATACGCAACAAACTACGATGCACTGTGTGTTCTGACACCTTTCTATCAGAACCAGCATTCACTTTTTCAGCAATTTGAGCTACAGTAGCTCGTCTGTATGATCGGACCACACTGGCCACCCTTCGCTCCCCACGTGCATCAATGAGCCTTGGCCGCCCATGACCCTGTCGCCGGTTCAGCGCTTTTCCTTCCTTGGACACTTTTGATAGGTACTGACCACTGCAGACCGGGAACACCCCACAAGAGCTGCAGTTTTGGAGATGCTCTGACCCAGTCGTCTAGCCATCACAATCTGGTCCTTGTCAAAGTCGCTCAGATCCTTACGCTGCCCATTTTTCCTGCTTCTAACACATCAACTTTGAGGACAAAATGTTCACTTGCTGCCTAATATATCCCACCCACTGACAGGAGCCATGATAATGAGATTATCAGTGTTATTCACTTCACCTGTCAGTGGTCATAATGTTATGGCTGATCGGTGTATATATATATATATATATATATAACAGCTCACTCTAAGCAAAGTGATTTAGACGAAAGGCTTGTTTTCTTAATCCATGTTCACCCGTGTATTCACTCAGTCAGTCAGTATCGGTGAATCAGTGTTGCGCTGGGAATTTACAGTGTCCGCGGTGTACGGTGTGGATCTTGAAAGCCAGGTTCTGTATTCTGAGGACTGGCAATGAAACAGTCGGCACCAGAGCCAAGTCTCGGGTGTGTTGAACCTGACTACACACTCCTCTCACTACAAAGCACTCCTCAGTTGTAGGTGAGCTTCCATACTTCTTTCATATGCAGCGGCATTATTGATTTCTCTCTCTCTTTCTCTCTTCCTTACAGGAGGAATATTTGAACAAACGGAGAGTCCCCCCGGCCCGGCCGTGAGTGCAGAGGAGCAAGCCTTTAAGTTTGCGGTTAATAACATTAACAGAAACAGGACTTTGTTACCAAATACTACATTAACATATGACATTCAGAGGATAAACATTTACGATAGCTTCGAGGCATCGAGGAAAGGTAAGGACCGGTTGTACGTTTCAGGTGATGTTTTTGTCGATATGCTTTTGTATTTTGCGGTTTGTTCTTTGTAGGAAGTTAACACAATTCTCTTCCAAACTTGGATGTATACAGTTTAGTGTATCAAGCAGTTAGCCTCAGATTTGACACAGTTACACAAGCTGTGTACCATCCAAGGAAAATATGTTCTGATTGCGATGGTATTTTTGTTTCTCCACCATTTGATGGCAGCGCCTCAAAGACTCACCAAGCTGATAGCATAACACTCTGCTAATCGACCACCAACACGCCCGAGAGGCACCTCGAGGCGAAGCACTGAATCTTGCCGTGGCTTTGACTTGGACTCATAAAAGCAGAGAATGATCTACATTTGTTTCTCTGTTTATATATTTATGTATTAATTCGTTGATGTATTGTGTGCTATTGATGTCATTTCCAAGCGAACAGTTAAATGGCTGCAAGCACAAGTCCTTCCTTTGTTGTTGCTTGTGTGTTTGTTTTCTCCCCGAAGACAAATTGCTTCGTTCGCTGCCAACCTCCTGAGCGGCCTCTCTGGTCTGTGCTTGGCTACTATACAGAATGACTGTGCAGATGACCTGAGAGAGGCATGTTGCTCAGAGGAAGCCGGCCTCCTCGTTTGAAGCCTGTCGCTGTGTTGTTCGCCGTGGCCAAGTGAATATGCATTGTTCAAAATGTCATTAAATGTGTTCAGCCCCCACTGCAATAAAATCCCTTGTTTCTACCAATTTATGTAAAAATAAGGTGTTCTAGCATTTGGAAGAGAACAACTAGATTGTAGATTAGTTCTTATTCACACATGTATATTGATAAAACAGTCAATGAAGTGGGTTTAGGCAAAAGATATATTTGCAACAGGAAAAATAAAAAGTGTGTCTCCATAATAGAGCGTTCAGAAGCACAGGTATTTATATCGCAAATCTGTGTTCTTTCCATGTGAAATGGATCTTGCAGACATTGATTTTAACCTGTAGTTCTTCTTGTTTACTGCTTTCACACGGCAGCCAGTGGTGGCACACTGTGGTGTTTGGATTATGTAGCATCATCTCAGTCTTTTTTGTGGTGCAATGAAATTCCTAAACCATTTGTGTCTCTTGTTGTTGTCCTTGCTTTCGTGTTCAGCCTGTGATCAGCTCTCTTTAGGTGTAGTTGCAATCTTCGGCCCGTCCCACAGTAGCTCATCCAACGCGGTTCAGTCCATTTGTAATGCGCTGGAGGTGCCACACATACAAGTCCGATGGAAGCACCATCCGATGGACAACCGGGACACTTTCTATGCCAACCTGTACCCCGACTACTCGTCTCTCAGCCATGCCATCCTGGACCTCGTGCAGTTCCTGAAGTGGAGGACAGCGACTGTGGTGTACGATGACAGCACAGGTGAGACGCCCCCTCTGTCCCTCCGCGTCTGCACCATTGATCCGTGGTGACCGGGCCACTAAGGGCACAGTGACTCCTCTCCCCCACTTCACTGTGTGGTGACATGTGTGCGATGCAGGGACTGCAGATCTGTTTCTCTCACCGCTGCAGCCATACGCACACAAAAGCTGTGTCTATCGAATCTTACTGCAGAGTCTTCAAGGTTATGAGTGATGTAAATGCTGTGTATTAAACCCTTTTATGCCGTTACCATTAGTTACAAGAAGAGACTCTTTGGCGACCTAAAAAACAGTAATCTGCAATGTCTTGTGGACAGATAAGAATCTTTAATTAAGCAAGATTTCGTATTTTGTCTCCCCCAGAGCAGCTGTTGAGAACAGAAAGAAAAGCGCCGTAATGCTTGATGCTAGTGAGCGCAGGATTTGATGATGTTGTGCTAAGTTAGCATTAGCTCTCTGACATTTGTTCCCTTAAGGTCTTATTAGACTACAGGAACTGATAATGGCCCCCTCCAGGTACAACATCAGGTTAAAAATCCGGCAGCTCCCGCTGGACTCGGACGACACGCGGCCACTGCTCAAGGAGATGAAGAGAGGCCGGGAGTTTCGCATCATCTTTGACTGCAGCCACACCATGGCTGCGCAGATCCTAAAGCAGGTACGTGTCAATGCCCGCTCACTGGCACGGATAATGCTGCTCGTAGAGCCCAGCGATGAGGGCGGTTTAATTCTCTCCGAGGCCAATTAAGGACGCTCTCTCAGAGTGTCACGGGCTTCTGGTCGTCGATAAAACTGGGAGTTTCCCCGGGCTGTACTGATCCCTCTCAGTGACCAATAAACGTGTGTACAGAATTAGAGGACATGCAAAATAACAATGAATTAATTGCTGAACTCGTGTGTGTGTCTGTGTGTATTATTATAAGTTTTTGCCACTGACCCCGGCCAAGCACTGAGACTCTTTTACAAACGCACCCTTAGAGAGTTTCTGGTGAAGTCCCTCGCTGCCAAGTAACCACGTATTGCGGTTCACTTTCTCAGCTGAAAAACATTCATTCGGTTAGAAGCGGTTTGATTAAGTGAAATCTGGCTGAAGGTCTGGGGGCAACTTTTCACAAAGTTCACATCATCCATCTCAAGGGGTTAATCAAGAAGATAGGAGAGAAAAGAACAAGAAAGGGACCAGACCTCTTTCTTCAATGAAAGAGAGGGGAAGCCGAGGATGGTAGTCAGAGAAACAGGATGCGTAATTATTGCTTACTAAGATCCCAGGCAAGGTCAAACTCAGGTTAATGCAGATACACAGAGAAGCAGTTTGAGCCACAGAACACAGAACCACTCAGAATAATTGTAAACATAAATTCTCTGCGCCGATCTGCCCGGTGCTGCGAGTCAGGGGAGGGAAATGCAAATAAAAGCCTGAGCTTATTGCCGATTCTACCTTGGGAGGCCTTGATTGCCATCGTTGTGAGGAAGTCCTGTTTCATTCACCTGCAGGGTTTTATAGATGAAAACTAAGGGAGCAGGTGAAACTCACCCCTTTTCAAATCCAATCTCTCAGTAAAGAACGCATAAATGCAATGGGCGACTAGTCTTTGAAATACGCAACGACCGATCTGCACAACCTTGGGTAGACTCCACAACAGATGGTATCATAAAAATAAAAAAAGAAGAAATATCGCTGCCAGGGGAGGGAAACTCTTTGAATGTAGATTGAAGGAAACAATAAGAGTGAGATGATTCCTCCTCTCGTTGATTAAAACCCGATATTGCCATGGGATGGGTTGAGTCACGTGACAGGGATAATTGTGCACGATATAAATGCATGAGGGCACCAATGTGGGGCCGGGGCATCATGTGATCCTCAAGTGCATATGGTTTGTGAAATTAAGAGGCAGTGGGGAACAATCCATTAGGAGGTTCAGGGTTATTGCTCTCTCTCAAAATGTCTAAACAGAAACCTTAAGGTTTGCTCTCATCTTGATTGCAAATAACTTCAATGACTTTGTGACTGAGTAATGTTTCTCTCTTGTCCTCCTTTTTAGGCGCTGTCTATGGGGATGATGACGGAATATTATCACTACATCTTTACAACCCTGGTAATGTGCAATTTATGCCGCATGGTTGTTTATGTAAATTGAGCCGTAATTTATTTTCCTGCTGCTCGTTTGATGAATGGAGTTTAATTGGAAATAGTTTTGGATCTCATCCATTATATCAGTTTATTATTACAAGCCTTAAACAGAACGGCATCTCCGGGTTCACGGTGTAAACATGTTCGTTCTGGTTAAAGTCTTTGAAGATGCCTCACGATTTCTCTTAAACTGGAAGATCTTTAAATGTGGTGTGTTATGCATGTTATTGTAAACCTGCATGAATCTCTTGCATTACTTTTCTTTAATGCACTTTCCTCGCCTCAAGTCAATCAGCACATTGTGCTGTCGAATGGTTACATTAGGTTTTGTTGAAGAATATCAATCTTAGTTTTGTTTTGATCTAGAACTAGACCATCTTTGCTGGGATGTTTTTCTCTGATTATCTGACACTGATAGATACAGTATTTGCACTTTGGTGATAGTTGTGGACACATATATAGAGTAGTGACTGTTTATGAGTTATTTCCTTCTCACACATATCAAGGCTTTGTCACACCAGTGATCTAAATCAATTTTCTTAGTTCATTGTTCGAAATGTCAATTTTAACAATTGAATTACAACTTCAGATCATCTAAAAATATGTCAAATATGGTACAAAGCATCAATTATGCTTTTTTTTTGTGCACATTGAAGCAATATAAACACCAAATCATATATATATATATATATTTAAATGCACCAATAATTCATATGTGCATGTGTGTGAGAAAGAGGCATAAATATATGACATAAATCAGCCCCAGATGGATTCAACGTGGAAACATGTTTCCAGTCCTTCTGACTTCCTCCACACACTGGACTGTATGAACTGTAACTGGACGTCTTGGTAGGATCCTGTGGTGAATAACTGTAATTTAATCTATCTTTTAAATGTCATGTATAAACCTTCGGGCTATGGAAGGCCTTCAGGACAGATCCCCCCCTTCGCTGTTGACGTTGTTCTGCTGTTGTGTGCTATTCAGTTTGTCTTTCACTCGCACTCTCTCTATCGCCCAAATGTATATCGATCATCCTGCCAGCCCCTCGGAGAGCATCGGGGTAAGAGGACATCTAGGAGAACTAATAACGTCTCTCACTCGTCCCGGAGTAGGAATGCATTATCTAGAATAACTGCGTTACACACTCTTTCTAAGCAAACAAGATCCAAAACAACCTAAAAACACACAACCAGGCACACACACACATACACACATTTGTTGTTTGATTATTTTGTATTAATTTTCTCTTACAATCGAATTTGGAATGTATGTAAACTACTTTAAACCAAGTTCAGGGATTAGAGAAGCATTTCCCATTTTTCAGGGCTGATTTTCATGTTAAATATAAATCGTTGAGCTCCAGATTGTACTTAAACAAATCACTGCTACACAACCCTCATACTCACAAGGAACCAGCAGGCTGCATTCTGTTTATATTGTCATTTTCAAGAAATACTAATCATCTGACCTTTAAAAGAAACCAACACAGGCAGTTTTCTGTGTAAGAAACTTTGATTCCCTGAAGCGCTCTTCCAACATTTGGGCAGCTCTGGATAGTTGAGATATGTAAGTAGAGGAGATGTTTAGCCCACAGCTCACATACGGCTCTGTCTCACTGGGGGACACATCTGTATCCCAGACTGGGCCGCAACGGGCTGCAGTAGCAGCACTGAATTGGTCCCAATCAGCTCCAGCGTTCCCAGTTTGCCTCCGAAGGATGAATCTGTGCTGAAAGCAGGGTGGGGACTCGGTTATCCTGGCGTCTGGGCCCTGGCCTGACAGCGGAGTGATTATCCATTGATCGGCAACAAACAACATGATAGAATTACCTCGTTTAATTAAATCTGGCATTGGAGAAGTTGAATACACATCCTTTTGGTCTCGTTACACTGAGTACAGAGCCTGATCAGTGCTTGTTAGACTGGGATTGTGTGTGCACAGATTTCCATTAGGGAGATAAGTGTTTACTGTACGCAGATTCGACACACCGCTTTAAGGCTAGGCTGAAAAGCACCCCCTCTAAGTCTTTACCCACTCTGTGTCTTTCCTTTT
Organism: Amia ocellicauda; assembly: GCF_036373705.1. NCBI lineage: Eukaryota > Metazoa > Chordata > Actinopteri > Amiiformes > Amiidae > Amia > Amia ocellicauda. The sequence continues at coordinate 37,396,354 of NC_089860.1, forward strand.
ACGAGAACCTTGTCGAGACGTTCGTCCCTATATTGCTTTTGTGTTAATGGTATTATTTTATCATCTACGAAGAAATTGACCAAGTTATTAGAGCATGAAAAGTCAACAGCAAAGAGTTGGAGGGTAATTGCTGCCTTGTCTTCGGAAATTACCCTGTCATCAGTTTGCTTCTGCACCTGCGGGGTTATCTTTCAGAACTCGTAGAGCAAATACCAGAGTGGCACGGACGCGTGCGCAGTTACGGCACGGCTCAGCCCCGGCATGGATTCCTGCTCTGGATTAGGGGGGGATTATTCTATATTAATAAATTACCACCCCCACACACACACTTACAGTTAACTCTGTATTTATACTGCATTATGTTTTCATATTATGGGAAAGATAAAACCAAATAACGTAGTAAAACTTCACAGTGACAATATATGTATATATTTATTCTGATCTTACAGCCTATATGCTTCTGCTACAACAAAAACATGTTCAACAAAAACAGAACATAGAAACAATTGTTGCAATTATCGATATTGATATTTGATGATGTCACAAACTCAAGTATGTTGCTGTCCTTAGTGTTAGTTTAACACAATCACAACACAATAGGGATTTGTTCCCTTAAATCAAGGATGGGGTTCTCACTTATTAACCCTGAAGGACCCAGTGTGATGTTTATGTCACATTGAATTATCTTGACCTTCACCCAACCTCTGTATGTGACACACGTCTCACTGGATCTCAAAGGGTTAATTCCACTGCCCACAGGTTAGGTCTCCAGCATCCTGTGTTTGTCACAATGTGGACGAGAACAAAACACTTCCTGCATGGATCCATCACTACAAAAACGTCCGATATTTGATGAAAACGGATTTGTTGTTATATACATAAAGACAGAACAATTCCTGGTTGCGATAATCGTTCTAAACCCGCATTTAATTAGTAGCTGCTTCACTTTCTTGTACACCTGGGATTTTACGAGTCTAATCACTCTTTTGGGGGGTAAATAAACAGCTTCTTATTTGCCCTGCAAGAGCAAAATTGTGATGTTTTCCCCATCTGGGAACAATAGTCATACACTGTTAAAAAAATGAATTAAATCTGTGCCATACGCATTAAAAACGTTATTTTCTGATTATAATGAAAACTGAAAACACCATTCAGTTATTATTGTTTTAATTTAATTTCTAAGTACCAATTTGTTCTCAAGCCTCTCTGTTTTGACGATGGTGCAGCTAACCTGGAGCTGATAAGGCTTTTCATTAGACGTCTTTGCAGAGATTTCTTTTCTCTGGCAATTCCATTAAAAACAGCTACCAGATAGTAAAACCTTGAGTGCTGGCAGGTGAAAAAGCTTCAATTTTATTGTTTCTGCGGGCAAACTTTGTGAAGCGTGCATCTTGTGTGCCCATGTTCCCACAGCAGTGAACCCACAGGGTGCTAATGAATGAGTCCATTATGTTACACTGCATGTTTTTTAAAGGTCCCCAGTTTATTATAAATGCAGGGCATATCAGCATTTAGCGAAGAATACATCCACATTACAAACAATATTTCCTTCTCCTTCTTTTTCTTCCCACTGAGTTAATAAAATGGTCCATGAGGAGCCTAAAACAACTCCTTGACCACAATTTAAATGAGTATAAAGGACACAACTCAGTTCACCTCTGCGATCATCTCATATTTCCGTCATTATCATCTGCATGGATCAGAAATACGCTGAGCCCAGAAACCCAAACCGTGGCTCTGTTTGGGAAGGAATGCTGTTTCCGTTGCATGGTTAGGTTAACTGAGTTAAAGCTCATATTGAGAGGCTTGTTGTGTGTCTATAGTCTGCGGACACAATGCCAGAAACAGCGAATCCCCATGTGCTTCTCGGCTCGCCGCAGACTATTATCCCCTCGACTGTTTTTTTGTGGGATCACAAAGAGGCCTGCAGCTTCTCTCAGAGCAACAATGAAATGCAATTCCTGTGTTAAATTAGATCTTTTCTCTCCAAAGGACCTCTTTGCTCTTGACTTGGAACCATATCGCTACTGCGGAGTTAATATGACTGGTTTCCGGATTCTGAATATTGAGAACCCCCAAGTGGCCTCGATCGTGGAGAAATGGTCAATGGAACGGCTCCAGGCGACGCCAAAACCCGATTCTGGCCTCTTGGATGGGATTATGACGGTATGACAATTGTTTATATATATGACAGAGATGTTTAAATCCTGCAGAGAGATCCCAGACAATTAACCTTTTGGCAAACACACATTCAGACTGGTTTAGGCACTGAAAGTAAACTACTGTTGCTTGTATGACTATGCACGTGTATTTAAAATAATGACGTTTTGGTCAGGTGTAAGTCTACTTCTGGTTCATCATGTCATATATGTTGGTATATTATTAGTTATTTATGTATGGCTTCTGACGTTCAGACATTCCTGACTAACTTTGCGGACTGGTTTGTCACTGAACGATGATGTAACGTCCTCCTTTCCGGCAGCGTCAGGGACAAAAGGTTTCTCCGCAAGATGATGTTCTAATATTGACGCACAGGACTCAGTGTACCTCATTATATTTATATCTATGAGTGAGCAGCGCTCTTTCAATAGCAGTCTGAAACCCAACATATTCAGCAAACCGATTCCTTTCACTATCCCGAGAGGATGCCCGGGACAGCCTGCGTAAAGGGGCTGAAGGTACTGGACTAGGGGCTGAGTCAAAACTTTGACCGAAGGTACAATCTGTACCTGTCACAGATTAATGTATTGCTCGAAGCCACTCTATACTATTTACGAAGCAATTGGATACACCTGCATACTTTGCGATTCGCAGTCGGGTCAACATTGTAGGTCTCATACTAGAGAGATGAGATGCGTGTCAATGGATGTTTCTTTAGCACAGAAATAACTGTTATCTCCAGGTGGCTGGATTATTCTGACTGGTCTTTTATTTGTGTGTGAGGTTTTGTTTTTAATGTACCTTGTATTAAAGTAGTCTTCTTCAGTACCCTTAACTGCCCGGCCATTATGACATGTGGGCCGTGGTTATGGATTATGGAGTCACTGGACTCAGCTCCGACTTGTGCTTTCCCGATGGAAGGATGACTCAAAGCATGGATTTGCCATTATGCCGGAGCGCACAGAAACCCTGTGTGGAGTGCCATAATAATTCACAAGGTCAACGTGCCTTTCCCCCCTGAAAGGAGGCAGAAGATGACAGCCATCAGCCTATAGAAGCCCAGCATGCAAAACAATCTCAATAACGTATTTCCTCTCTGCACTGAGATGGGGCCTCTTCAACCTAATGCAACAGATGACATGAAGAATTTACTCTTCGTGCTCAGCGCCATAACGAGGGCAGTCAGTCTGTTTATTTATTTATTTATTTATTTATTCGTGTTGCGTCTTTCCTAATAAGACAGACAAAGTGAGAGCAGCGCCGCGCAGAACCCACCCCCGAAAGAGTCTCTTCTCTTTCTTTTTTAATTCTACATTAGAGGCTCTCTGAAACACTGCCCTTCAGGTGAACGCTCACAAAACAACATTTCATTAAGTCCCTCCCAGCAAACCCAGTCACCGATGCAGCTTTCATTTCACGAGAGTCGCTGTGGGAGAAACAGGGCTACAGAGCCAGTAATTCGAATACATATTTTACTGAGAATCGTCCTCACTATATATATATATATATATATATATATATATATATATATATATATATATATATATATATGAAAATCTATTTTTACGAAGCTGTTCAAATACTCTCCCGCTGTATTCTCCCAGGGTTAATTATTTCTGGGAGGAATTTTAGCTCTTAAATTGGCCTATTTGTTAATTACATACAAACATTAAATATAAATAAATACAACTAATGAGAATAAATCATAGCTGTTATCAAGTGGAGAATAGAGATTATTCGAGTTTGTTTTTATTTCAGTTTTGATACTCCTTGTTTTTGCACAAATTTGTGCCGCGCAAAGAGAATGCGTGGTTCGGTGACGTGATTTTGTCTAATTTCTTCCTGTGAAATTGTGTTCAGAGTTTCACAATCTCCGCACATGTCCTGATCTAGAGATAGCTCACACGGTCCCAGCCCTCAGAGTTGTCTGTGCTTGTGTTGCGAGTCGTAGTCGAACCCTTCGGCAGCACCAGGCCGATCTGTCGACTGTGTGTTTGATCCACTTCTACCGGCTGAAATAATGTTCCCCTTTATTTCAGACAGACGCTGCTCTGACCTATGATGCGGTCCACATTGTGTCCGTGTCCTACCAGCGCGCTCCCCAGATGACCGTCAACTCTCTGCAGTGTCACCGGCACAAGCCCTGGCGGTTCGGGGGTCGCTTCATGAGTTTCATAAAAGAGGTACAACTTCTCACCTCACATTAAACAGCTGATTGAGTAGAGCACCGACAATAGCATGATTATTATTGTTGTCACTAATAATTACACATTAAACTTGATCAAATTAGCCTCTCTGCCTGTTTATTTCTGTGGCGATCGGGTAGAATTTGTTGCTGCCGTGAGCATTTTTTCAGAGTAATTAATTTACCACCTCACATTTCATATTGAACTGATGTCACAGATCTCAGATGTGTTGATTTGAGACACAATTAGATATTGGAGGTACATGCAGTTTATTCTTATAAAGTTACACTGCAAAATATAATCAGTGCATTTTTTAAAAATCTAAAATGCTTAAAGATTCCTTGTGAGTGTGTTTGCCATCTCCTGCCAGTCTGTGTGAGACTCTGGAGGCGTAGGGATGGTTTGGCCGAGTTTTGAATAAGCCGGCCGTCCCCCGTGTGTTGCTGTCTTCAGCCAGATTTGTGACAAAGCCAGAGACGGTTATTCTTTTCTGTGTGAAGAAAAGCGACGGATATGTTGTTCACATCTGTATTTTTGTGGCTGCGTAGAAAACAATCACAAACAGGATTTGAAAAATAAACATCTTTCGTGATATGATGAACGAATAACAGCAAAAACACAACACAGAGCTGATTTAGCCTCTAATTCACATTAAAGCCAAGCGTTTGAAATGCATTCATTCGCTCTGGGGTTTGGGGGCAGAGTCCAATCTGCGTCTTCGAACAGACGGATATAAAGAATGGCGATATCAATGAAAAAGAGATTGTTCTTTTTTTCTGTATGGCTACAAATGTAACAGACACCCCCATTACACCACGAAACAAGAGACACGTTCAGCCCGGGAGGTTTATCTGCGCATCGGGACAGAGGTTACAACAGGGTTCAGCGAAATCAAGTGAATGAGCCTCAGAAGCAAGAACCACAGCGATGATTGTTAATTAATCACGGTCCAGTGGGAGACAGTATTTGAACTGTTTCAATGTAAAATATAATTAAAATTAAATGGGATAGTGAGTAATGATTAATGGTGTATAGTAACTGCCATTGTTTCCCCCCCTCACAGTCCCACTGGGAAGGATTAACGGGGAGGCTGGTATTCAACAAGACCAGCGGCTTGCGGACAGATTTCGACTTGGACATCATCAGCCTGAAGGAAGACGGCCTCGAGAAGGTGCAGTGTGCATTTCCTGCAGCGATGCTAATGGTCCCCATGTTGTTCCCCATCAGTGTCTCTTCTCTGCTGCTGTGTCTGTTGTGAGGTATCCCCCAGGGGACGGAGACAGGAGACGTTTATTAAACAAAATACACAAACAGTCAAAACCTTCATCGTATGGGCAGGTGGGCTCGAACCACAGAAACTGGATGTCCGTGCCTCTGAGCTCTCGGGTGTCTCCGCTCTCGCTTTGACGCCATCTGTCTGTCCGAGGGGACCGTTGACTGATTTACCAACCGTACATGAGACATAGTTTCCATCAGGACTCCCCAGACGCCTCTCTCTGGCCGTGGAAATCTGTGCCTCAATGTGTGAGTGTATCGGTTTGTTTCACAGCGGCACGGTGAAGCAGTTATGATGCCACTCTCATATTATTAAAATGGAAATTGACTAGAAACCGTCGGAATGAAAACCCATCGTGTTGACGGCATCCTTCCCCTGTTTTGTTGTTGTTTTCTAATCCATATTTGATAATATAATTTACCTTCTAACAAGGAATTTAATGGACTGCGTTACACAAAACCATAAGTTAGTGGGTCATAAAGCAAATTGGATTAAAGCACTCCAGTGTTAATTGTCGTTTTGTTAATGACATTCTGGGGTTATGTTTTAAATGCTTTTATAGTAATGAGGGACTTAGGCATTTTTGCGGCTCGTCTTTAATTGAGAAGAAAAGACGTGCGGATAAAACCCTGCTTCACATCTGCTGCGGTAATTCGCTCTGGTTAATGATTAATATTCTTTATTATTGTTCAAAACGTAAAATTATCATTTAATTACACTTTGTTGTGGATGTTGAGGTGCAAATTGCCTATCTGAACAGGTCAGAGGTGTTTTGGATTTATTATTATAGTGAATGTGTCACTTGCGTATGAAGAACTGTGTGTCGCTACGTTTGTTCACTCAAAAGTGTATTGAATGTGTCCCAAATCAAGTGTGGCTTCATTGTTATTCTAACTGTTTCACAAAAGCAAAAGTATCCCTCTCTCCATCAGAAACAGGATAATGACTTAAGGGAGTTCACTTCAATATAAGCCCAATACAAATAAAACGGTTGGGTTTAGACCAGTCATTGATGGTTAAAACAGGGCACAGACACTGCCTGAGCGCAACAATCCAGAGAGCCGATAAGATGAGTTTAACGGTGTTCATTGTTTGTCATGAGCCTTGAAGGCCGAGTAAATGCCCTTCGTTCTGTCTTCGGGGGAAACCTGTGAACAGAAGTGGTTCCACGAATGAATCCCACCATTCTTTTACAGATAGAAATAGACTGTTACACAAAACATACACACACAGTGTTATTATTACTCCTTCCCGAAGTCCCTTTAGGCCACAACTGTCGGAGAGATGCTATCTTTCCTTTAAATTGCAAAAGCACAACAGGGACACAACGGTGCCTCAGTCAATGAGCGTCTCTCATCATGATTTATAGCCTTGGCATCGTGGCTCTGAACTCGGCCCCTTGGTGTGTAAATAGTCAAAACCGTGAGCCACAGATTTGAACACACCCACAGGAACACGGGTCCTACAGCTCACGTCCGGGTCTCAGGCGCAGTGTTGTGCGATGGGTTGTTGTGCAGGGGAAACACTGTGAGCGCACCTACCATCTCAAACATGCAGAGCGGCAAAGTAATCCCAGCAAAGTGGATATTATCATTAGTTTAATTAGTTATTAAACGGTGATGAATTCAGAGAGGAGAAGTCACTTAGTGTTGGGCTGAAACATCATTAAAAAGTTGGAAAGCTCTGTCACGGGGAGAAAGAAACCCTTTAGAATAGCTCCTTTGGATAATCGCGTTTAACCAATTGAGTTAATTGTGTGCAATTAACGGGACATGGGATAACATGCTGAGTGGAGAAAATTATGGGTATTTTTTTAAGGTACTGTACTCTCAGTCATGTGCTTTTCAGACATACAGGAAGTATGTTCTGTGTAAATGACACGTAACGCACTTTATTGTGTGGGGGTAACTGGGATATTGCCAGAGCGTTATAAGACGTACACACAAGCAGATTAAGCACATTAGAAATCACAAACAATTATCATAATCAAAATCATAACGATACACGTAATATTCAATGACAGAAACAGGAAAAACACGGCGAACTTCGCGTGTGTAATTACTGCGCTGAGTACACAGTATTGAGCGAACTTAGTACAAATATTTGCTACATGAATATTGAACATCACTGCAGGGAACAAGACGTGGAATCAGTCCAGATGAGATTCTGTTGGAAATGCAGATCTATACCGACAGCCACAGGACTTTTCAAAATAACGATTTGTTAGGGAGCTCTTCAGTGCAGAGCTCTGGCTCGAGGGCATCAATTGTGTAAAACTCCTCTTATTTGTTCAGATCTTCCTACTGATCTCAGAGAGCTTTACCCGCTGCATAATGCGCTGCGAGAAGTAATCCACAATTTGATTCGGCGGTCAGAGGGCTCGGAGTTGTGCTGCTTTTGAAATTAATCTCACACAGCTTGCGTAGGGAAGAGCTCGGGTCACGGACACGGTTGGCAGACGGGCTTCGAGTCTCCAGAACTGAGGCAGACGGCACCCGAAACGGCCGAGGCACCGTCATTAAAACTCACCGATACAGCAGTCAAAATGAGCAACACCACGGCTTTCTGAAACCGAACTGTGGTATATATGGATGGAAAACTGAAGCTGTCATAGAAGTGTGTTTGTGTGAAGAAGATAAGGTGTGTGCTCCGAGTTACACACATTCACCAGTTGTGTGAAACGAGACAGTTGAATCATGTGTGTCTTTTATTTCTGGTTTGAGAGAAACTTTTCTTGGCGTAAGAAAGCATTCGCAGCGACTGATCTGCTCCCTCTGTGATTATAGCTAATCATCAGGATTGTTATTTTGCTCTGAAGGTCTCTGTCGAGGCTCTTTATTTCCATAACCCTGAGAGCGCAGCCATGATTGTAATTTAAATGGAGCACAGCAGCCATATAGGTCTGTATTGAAGGCAGTTTCACTAATTGCTTACCATAAGCGATTCTATTTATTTATTTATTTATTTATTTATGAAGTCATATGTATGAAGACTGCTTAGATCAGGAACACAGATCTGTAGCATTTATCTCAGCACTTACATTAAACACAAATATACACGTGTTACAAAGCCTGGGTATTTATTTTTTATTAAATGTATTAAATGTATTCAGGACACAACCCCGTTGGCCTGGCCTCACTTGACTAAGGGAGCGATGGCTGTGCCATGAGGATGAGGCCATCAAACAAGGCGGGGTCCTGTAGGTGTTGGTCAAAACTGAGTCTATCTGTGAGCCATTGTGTATTTATTTCTGTATCAGTTATTTTCTAAGGTAAAAGGTTACTGCCCAACTGACCCCTTCCCTGCTGCCGTCAACCCTAAATCACTGTGTCCTGTAGGATCAATGGCGCTGGTAAAAGACACAATACTGTCTGGAGATAACGTGGTGTTTGACCCTCTGCAGGTGGGGAAGTGGAGTCCCACCGGCGGGCTGAACATCACAGAGGTGCCGAGGCCGAGAGGAATGAACATCACTGACTCGCTGTCCAATCGCTCACTGATCGTCACCACAATCCTGGTAGGTTTTTCAATCCAATTCAACTCCATTCCTCCCGCTCTTCCTGCTCACTCTCTCCTCTCTGGGATCCCTGTCTGCCATGCCGGCCCATCTCTGTCTCCAGGCTGTGGAGCTTAGTCTATCTGTCTCTTTCCTTCTCTGGTCAAAATTAACTGAAGGGAAGGGAAACGAGGGGGACCAGGATGTCATTTGTCCTGTTTGTTTGTTCAGATACATCCGATCCTCAGTGAAAAGCAAACCACAGGCTGCTCATTCTGGGACAAAACACAACAGCACATTAATATCTCAAGTTATTAAAAGCCTACATTGTGTAATTTCTTTCTTTGTTTTTGAATTTTGAAGAATTGAAGAGAATTGTGTAAGCTGTTTTATTATGTTTATCACAATAATGATGATGATATTTTTATTATTATACCTTAAAATCAGATGTAATGTGTCCTTTTCTATTCTAATATTCTGTATCGTACCATACTCTCCATTTGTGTGCATTCGTTCCATCATAAGAACATAAAAAAGTGTTCAATTGAGAGGAGCCCATTTGCCCCATTGTGCTCGTTTGGTGTCCATTAATAACTAAGTGATCAAGGATCCTATCCAGTCTGTTTTTGAATGTTCCCAAATTGTCTCTTCAGCCACATCGCTGGGGAGTTTGTTCAGATTGTGACGCCTCTCTGTGTGAAGAAGTGTCTCCTGTCTTGAATGCCTTGAAGCCCAATTTCCATGTGTGTCCCCGGGTGCGTGTGTCCCTGCTGATCTGGAAAAGCTCCTCTGGTTTGATGTGGGCGATGCCCTTCATGATTTTGAAGACTTGAATCAAGTCCCCACGTAGTCTCCTCTGTTCCAGGGTGAAACGGTTCAGTTCCTCAGTCTCTCAGTAGGACATTTCCTTCAAACCTGGATCAGGCCCAATCATGTCCTTTCCTCACATCGCCCATGTTCTCAGGACACACAGAGGAGTCAGCCTTCCCTTCTCCAAAGACTTCCACAGGCCCTGACTTATATTAACTACCTCTACGGAAAGTCGTTCTCTCGGGCATCTTGGCACCCAACGGAGGCTCCACACAAGTGACGCCTCGCTTAAATATTGATGTTTCCTCGAGCAAACTTTTGTCTGATAAAACATTGATGTCAGTGAAAGCTTTGCACGCAGCGACTGCAGTCTCTCTCTCAGGTGACAGAAGACATGTCCCCTCAGGCAGCGTTTCATCAGAAGCGAACACCTCTCTGACTGATTGAAAGCCCTGAAGCTCCTGAGTCCGCACCCCCCGACCCCTCACAGGGCATCACAACAAATATACAATTAATACGAAAGTGGCTAAAACCAGAGAACTCTCCACAACGCCGCTTCCTCGGTATTTAGAGAGTTTTGAAATAATGTGTTTTGATATTATCTGCCGACACCCTGTTGAGCTCATGATAATAAAAATACCAAACAAACACATTTACAATATCCCCCCCCCCCCCGAGAAAGGCTTCCACTGAGAGATGAACTGCAATCAAAACCAAAACCAAGGAATAAAAGCATCAACGCAAACTGCTGTGTTTAATGGGATTTAGAGCAATTTAGTGGCATATAAGTACATAAGTAAAGAGAAACTCCATAAAGTGTTTTGTTATTAATCTGCCAATAAACTTGTTCAAATATTTATGGAATATTATTCGATTTCAAGCTTTGGAAACAACGAGCTGCTTACTGACTGAATTATTACCGCTTTCCTCTCTACAGTCTTTGCTGAGCGACATTTTCATTACTAAAATGGTTTTCTAATGCCCTTTTGAGGTCGTATTAGAGCTGATATAATTAATAACAGTAGTTTGTACATGCGAATGGACTGCATTCATTCTCTTCAACCGCATGAGAACGACAGTCATGGGAGTCGACAGATCGCTGCTGTATTTACAGATAGATCAATAAAAAATAAATACAGCCAAGCATCTTACAAATCTGAAGAAAAAACAAACATTATTACAAAATTACTTTGCTCTGTTCATCGAGACACTAGGCAGACAGCAGATACCAATGAACAGAAGTGCAGTTCAGTGCAATCCTGCTGTTCATCTCTGATCGTTCCCTGGATCTCGTCCTCGGGCAGAAACAGACGAGTTATAAACCAGTCACACAACAGCCGCCAGACGGGGTTTCTTTGCTCAGTCCTGCACTGGCCAATGCTTGACTTTGTCCAGGTCTTTGGACGTCAGACCCGAGTTATTTCTCATAACCAGGTCAGAACCAGTAAATGAGATGATCGTATGACCTTTCCAATGAGAACGTGATTCGAGAAAGCATTGTATACATAGAAATGAAACTGAGAACATACATTTAGTCACCAGTATAAGTATTTTTCATTTTTTTAACCTTTTCTAAGCTGAGCACAGTGTTTGGAAAAGGTCAGATGTTCACCCATCCACCAGCCTAGTGCATTGACCATATTTGAAGATGAGCTTGATGATAATATATGCGTAGATATGTGTGTTGGCATGTGGGCCCCAGTGTGTATTCACAGAGAGAGACAGAGCGTTTGTTATATGGCCTTCTCCTTCTGTTTCATTGTTGTGTTTTTGTGTGAGAGCTGGCCACTCTCTGGCAGTTTGACCGGCGTCACGCAGAGACAGCGCCTCTCGGACAATCGTAGCTCATCCAGTCAGAAGTCACTGTGTTCACATGCCAGCTCCGTCTCTGGTCCCTCCCCACTCCTGACACGGTGCAGCGAGACACGGGGGCATGTCCTCTCCCCGCAGCTGTCACCACAGTCACGACATCGAGTCGCTCCTGCAGCGGCACCGAGCTGTGGGCACACGAGCGCCCAACACAAACACTGTAATTAAGAGGCGATGGAAATAGAAGCGTGTAATCATCATCAAGCGATGCACAGAGAAGGTTTTAATCACTGCTTCTTGGGGTGTCAGTTTGTGTCAAATTGAGAGCAGTGGGTTTTACATTCACAAGGGCGACGTGTCACGTGGAAGCAAGACAAGACGCGGACGCATCTGTTTGCAGTGAGAGGGTTTGTGGAGAGTCAACTCAGAAACAATGCTCTTCTCTGAGCTGATCTAAAGGAACCTCCTTCCATTTCAATATGCATCCAAGCACACTTATTATTATTAGGTACTTGTAGCCAATTTTTGTATCCACGGTGCCTTACAATATGCTAATATACACGGCACTGTATATACGTGCATTTACTGTCATTTAAAAAAGACAATACAATAACACCTATATTATATTACAGTGTATGTTAAAGCATCAGAGGAAGATACCACAAGCGTGAGGAGGAAAATAAATGTATCCCACAGAAAAGTCTAACATTATAAAAGGTCAACCCTTGCAGTTAAGCCCCGAGGTCCCGGGCTTCTGTTCTGTTCGTGAGCAAAAATCGCATTTTGATTTTGTCTCCAGATATTCCCGACACGCCGGACACCCTCTGCTGCCCAGTGTCACTCGTCCATTAGCCAAGAATATCACTTTGCTTTTAAAAGCTTTAGCTGAAGATGTGCATGCTTGCTCGGCCATGCTAATACTGGTAGTGGGAGTCAGTCACTGTGTCGCTCCTGTTTAGCTGGGGAAATAATTGACTTGCTCAGATGCTCACGGTCTGCTTTTTAAGGGGTTAAAGGAAGGCCACACAAATGGCAACAGCAACAAAACCAAATCCAAGTCAACCACTGACTGACTGAGTAACTGAGTAATTGCAAATGGTAACAATTTGCTTAAACATCTTTAGCTTCAACAATTAATACTCATATCCTTGTGAGCTTGACGTTATCCCATCAGAAGATACTCAGCACAGAAATAAGATGACAGCTTTCTCGTTATAAGTCCTTGCGTTCCTGAAGACAGATTAAGATATTCAAGATGCTCTCCATCATGCGATAATTGTCTCCAGTTCACTGGCTGTAACTATTTCGATAATATTTTATTTATTCTCCAAAGCAGTCTTGGAAGAAAATCCTTTTTAAATGAGTTGAACAAATTGATTTTAGCCCAAACCTGTGGGAATTTGAGTGAAGCTCTGAACAGATGGAACATTGTTTTTGGGAAAATGTGCAAACTTTTTGATCAGCATAATTGGACAACTTGTGCAACGTGACCGATTCTGTCCTTAACGGTCCTGGTGAGATACTTTTATGTTCTCTGTGGCACAATTTATGTCTCTGAAATGAAGAACTTTTTCCATTTTGACACAGATCCTCATTCCAATATTCAATAAATATATTTCTAATCCATGCACTAGCTGTCTTTACTGTCCATACAACAAGTTATTTACAGGGAAACAAGAACTGGAGCTTAAAACAAAAACACACTTTCTCTGTTTTCACTCCGTGCAGTTCAGTAGCTTCAAGACATCTGAGCGGTTTATAGATCCACATTGAAAACCTAAACTATTGACCCTTTCATTGTGCCTGGAACAAACGAGCTCGCATTCATATTCCACAGCAATGTGGGTTTGTACTGCGAGGATTGTTTCACAGCAGAATTACATCTGTGCCAAAGCATCAATAATGTCAAGCGAGCAATCATCTAATCTCCATACTGACAGCCTCTCCATGTCTTGTGCAATACATTTCAAAGAGAGCAGGAATATTATTGCTGTATCTCCTCTCATTCACCTGCTCCGTGCGCAGTTGGATATGTGCGCTGTGTGGCTCAGACCGAGGGCACCTTGACTGGGAAATCGATTAGCCAGCTAAGTGTTTATGAATTGTATGCCTGACCATTGTAAGTACTAAATGGTGTAATAGCCCATGAATAAGCAGTCTGCGGAGTCATAAAACATCCCTCTGGATGTAAGTCCATCCCTGGCTTGCTTACGACTGAATCTCACAACAGGGAAAGCGCACAAAACCAACGCCGAGCTTTCTTCACACGGCCGTTTCCCTGTGATGCTTTCTGCCCGACTTGCTGCTGAGCTAAATTGTGCATTTGGTCGAATCTAGTGCAGGAAAGGATCACAACATAAGAAACATAAGACAGTGTCCAATCGAGAGGAGGCCATTCACCCCATCATGCTCGTTTGGTGTCCATTAATAACTAAGTGATCAAGGATCCTATCCAGTCTGTTTTTGAATGTTCCCAAATTGTCTCTTCAGCCACATCGCTGGGGAGTTTGTTCAGATTGTGACGCCTCTCTGTGTGAAGAAGTGTCTCCTGTTTTCTGTCTTGAATGCCTTGAAGCCCAATTTCCATTTGTGTCCCCAGGTGCGTGTGTCCCTGCTGATCTGGAAAAGCTCCTCTGGTTTGATGTGGTCGATGCCTTTCATGAAGACTTGAATCAATGTATTCTAGTTCTCAGTTCCACATGTGGATGAATATAAACACATCACTCCCCCGAAACAATAAGGCTTTCGACTTTGACCCCCCATCTTATTGGAAATCAGCTCGGCTCACAGCTATATGAAATTTATTATCTTGTTCTAGATAATATCAATGGCTTGTTTCTGATCCTCAGTGTTCTTTAAAAAGTGTGTTCTTAACTAATATAAGGTGGTGGCATTTGTGGTCCAAATAAATGTTGTTTTCTCCTATATAAATGTCAGCATCCATCCTTCTGCTCAAGTGAATATTTCCATTTCATTCCACAGGTTTAGTTTTTTCATTTCAACCAATGTGACAAGTAAACAAATGGGTCAGATTAATTTCAAACCAGTTCTTTTTAAAAAATACTTTATTTTGAGTCTGCATGTTGAGCGGGTTATTGAATTGTGTTGCATATCTGTGTTAACAATCTTAATAATTGTGTATTTATAATGCTAGAAGCCCTTTTCGATGGAATTATGCAAAGATTAAATCAAACCTTGCACTCCAATCACACATTAAAATGCTGGTGTTTGATGACAGGGTTCATCACAAGCTACTATGAAGACATTTAAACACGTGACATTTAAAGTGTATTGTCTGTCAAAAATCCCTAGAAAGCTGCAGTCCGTGTGGTGAGACTGTGAGAAACAGTGCGAGCCTTTCTTCAATCACATTAATATCACTTTACAATCCCAGTGCCAATTTCAATAAGAAAAACAATCTATCTTCTCTTTTCCTTCCAAAGCAAGCCCATGAAACCTTCAGTCCAGGCCCATTTGCGTGTTTATTTATTTATTTTCAAAAGACTGTGTGCGAATTAAACCAGATGTGCGTGAAGGTTGTTACGCGGCCCTCGGTGGCAACGCACCTGAAGTAAACACATTTCTATTTATTTAAACACCTCTCAGTCATAACCTTGTTCTCAGACGCAGTCCTTTAAATGTTTAAGAGAGTTATCAGGGAAGATCACTTAACTTTAATTGCTTTGTGTTTAAAACAAATTGAATCGCTGACCTTATGTGTGATGTTCTGTGTCTTTGCAGGAGGAGCCATATGTCATGTTTAAGAAGTCATACAATGTGCTCGCTGGTAATGACCGATTTGAGGGGTTTTGCATTGACCTTCTGAAAGAGCTGGCAAATATCCTCGGATTCATGTACGAGATCCGCCTGGTGCCTGATGGGAAATATGGATCGCAGGATGAGAAAGGACAGTGGAACGGCATGGTGAAGGAGCTGATGGAGCACGTGAGCTTTGTCCTTTTCTCATTTGGGGAACGGGGATGTGGGAAGTCACCGTGTGTGAATCTGTGTCCCTTGGTTGTCTCAGGGGTGCTTTATCCAACCACCGCCTTGTGCTGCTTTTCCTCGACATCGTATGCTATTCCTGTCTACTAATCTTTCTCTTTGTTGTTTGGCGTTTCAAGTTCCCCATTGAGACAGAGTTAAAGACTCCTCTGTACCTGCCCGCAGCATTGTTTTGTCTCTTCAGAAGTGCAGGAGGGTCGTTTACTGCTTCCTGACGGAACGAGATGCGATGTGTTGCGTCAGTGTTGTGTGTCTGGTATTAGAAAGCAAGCTGGACATGTGACACTGCCTTCTGTGTGGATTGTGTCAAACTCATAAAAGAGTTTACATTTCCAGCCCTTCTCGTTATTTAATCATTCATCCCCCCCTTTAAACATTGAAACTTAACAACACAAAGCATAAAATAAACATTTACTTGTCTTACCTGCGTACCCTGCAAGGTTTCTATGACTTCCCTATGTCTGTGCGTTTCTCATTACATGTTATGAAATCGTCTGACTGCCAGGTGTCTGAATCGTGTCAGATAAATACACACCGGAGCCGACGCTGCGCTGGCGTGATTATAAAGCTGAGTGGCCTTTCCCAGTGTGGCCCCAATGTGTCCCTCTCCGTGTCCCTGCCTTAGGGGATGCAGCCGGGGGGAGGGGGAGTTGTAATAGCCTAAGTGGCATTTAGTGAAGGAAGTGATCTGATCCCAGTCAATGGAGAGGCGCCAGGAGGGCAGGTAAAGGTGAGGTGTGGGGTAGCATTTAATCTTTCCAAAGCTTAAGTGAGATTTGGACTGATATAAATAACCTTGGGAAGGAGAGGAGGATTGAGGGACACATATTAGTAATACTAGTAATAGTAATTCCATAATTGCATTTTAACCACCAAGGGTATCTAAAGGAGACAGAATGCGCTGACTGCAGGTTATGTGCACAGACATGTATGTGTGTGTACATATGTGTGTGTGTAGTTAGTTAGTTAGTTAGTTAGCTGGGACCCAGGAGGTGAAACAGAATTCATGAAAATAAAAAATATATATGTTTAACCAAACCACGGGCAAACTGGCCTTAAACAACACATCTCGGGTTCTCTGTCTTTCTACCAGCTCCTCTCTCTTGAATGCATAGGCTTCTAAACACGGGCATAGTACCTTGCCAGTGGTCTAATTGGCTAATTGGACAGGAGGGTAATTGGCTGATTGGCCAACCATTCAGCAGACGGCAATGTGCTGCATTCTCCTGCCAGCCCAGCGGTCGATGAAGCCCCCCAGCCCGGCTCACCTGAGGGTCAGGCCATCCGTGTGGCCGAGGAGCCCAGCCTGTCAGCCACAAGACACACTGTTATCACAAGACATATCATTATATATCACGTGACATGGAAGAGGGAGGCTATATCAGCCCATATGATCCACGGCTAGATGAAGGCTCCTCTAGATGTCTCCGCTTTAATCTACAGCCTTCCTCTTCCATGCCTCGCCTGCACGGTTTATTATTTAATCTTCCCATTTTTTATGTGGCCATCAAACCTTCAATGATATATATATATATATATATATATATATATATAAATACAACTACAGCCTTCTTGGGCTCTGATGTTATTTAAATGCGTTTTCTATGATTCAGTCTGGGGTTTACATTTGCTTTTATGATTTCTCCAAGGTTTTTTCGGCATTAAATCAATTTAAACGATCCAAACGGCTTTTCTGCTTTTTACCTTTTCAAAAATGCGTGCTGGCTGACTACCCGAGAAAGACCTTTTTAGTTTTTCTAAACAGCTGCACTTTCTCCATTTGAAGAACAACACGACTGCATTTGATGCATCTCATTAGCGCAGCTACCGATATAGGAAGAGCGCTTGACAAACGCTAGGAGGGTGAAACGTTGTTTTGTGTCCTTTAGAGAGAAAACACTCTGAAGAAGAGATCGATTATGAAATGGCAGTCGGGAGATTTAAAATATAAGTTTAAAACTTCTCAAGAAGGGCGAGAGTGGAATGTAATACTGTTACTTCTAACAGTAAAATTAGTCCATTATAACCTTTGCTTTTTGAAAATGCTTTACAAGTTTCAGGCGTCGGGAGAGGGCTAAAGACGCTAAGTACAGTAGAGTGCAATCAAAATACTCCCATCTTTGATTATACCTCTTAAGCTTTCATTTTTCTGCCAAATTTTCCCGTCAGTCACAATATAGGGTTTGCCGCCTTTGCAGCCGTGCAAGTAATTTGTAAGTCTCAGTTGATCAAGGTTTCTGAAGAGTAACCAGTAATGTATTTTAACAACTATGTTCTGCAGTCATCTGTCTTAGTACAAAGAGGCCTTTTCCTTGACTGCGATCAGCATGTCAGAAGGCAACACAAAAGCTCTGCCTTGCGTGATTAATACGAACATGAGCGTGCTGAGAAGGTGCCCGTAAAGGTCAGGCACATATAAGTCGTCGCAAGAGAGTTTTCTCTGCGTTTCCCCTCAGACTTTTTGAGAAAGGCATCAACAAACACTCTGTGTTGTGAAATAACGCTGTGAAATAAACTCCACATTTCATATCTATCTGTTTCAAAGATTGGTTTATATTGCATTCCTTCTCACAACCGTAATCCGTATCTCCTTGCTCAAAGTACCTCTGAATGGCTCGCATAATATTCTGGCCTGCCTAGCCGTTGTATTGGATTGCAGATGAGTATTTTTGGTTTCACTTAGAGCCCCAGTATTTGCATTTTGATTTCTTTTTTTAGGGTCAATTGCCACAAATCAAATGTGATTCAGATTTCATTTAGCTCTTCTGGGCTGCAGCTTCCAATGGTGTGATTATCAGAGCTGCAATTTATATATAATGATTTTCAGAGTGGCATAGTGGCATGGTGGCATGGTGATTAGCGCTGCTGCCTCCAGGGTCCCAGCTCCAGGGTCCCAGTTTTGAGTCCTGGCTCGAGGGGCCTCTCTGTGTGGAGTTTGCATGTTGTCCACTGGGTACTCTGGTTTCTTCCCACTGTCCAAAAGACATGTGGGTTAGGTTGATTGTTCTCTCTAATTTGCCCTGTGTGTGTGTGTGTGTGTGTGTTGCCCAGAGATGGACTGGCGTCCTGTCCTGAGTGTATTCCTGCCTTGCGCCCTGGCTGCTGGGATCCGCTTCCCCGTGACCCTTGCCAGGATAAGTGGTTTTGAAAATGGATGGATGGATAAATGATTCCCACCCTCCCCCCAGTATTGTATCTCAGGCACGATATAAACACATGAAAATTACAAGGAATTGTATAATAACCATTCAATTCCTCTTCTTAATGTTATTATCGTTAACGCATCGGACGTGTTTCTGCTTCTCACAGACCTGGTTGGCGTTTGTCTTGCTATTCCTCGTGTCTGTGTTCACACTCCCTTATTTCTTGGCCTTAGTCATCTTGTAAAGATAAGTTAGATGTTGTTGTTTCTAATGGTGCTGTAATCCTGTGGCTTGGCACGTCTTCCCTGCACACAAAGATAAGCCCAACTAAAGTTTGCTGGCCTGAGGAGGGAACCAGGAGGCCTGCCATAAAAACACGGACCGGGATTGATGGCTCTTTCTGAATGATTGAACTTGCCGGCCTTATCTACGGCCAGAGGGACAGAGGGAAAGAGTCCAGCAGGTAGCTTTATGATGGGGATACTCAGACAGAGTTGTGTAGATGTATTTGTGATGGTAGTTAGGAGTTGGTCATCCTCGTTATAAAACTCAGAAGACCCAGTAAAAGTGCAGTGTAGGAATTCTTATCCATAGTCATGAGTTCCTGACACGAGGGCTTAAAAACAGGAGAAAATAAGAGCATATTAATACGAGTTGTCAGCGCAATTTATCGCTTCAATTTATTTCGATTACGACTTTTTTATTAACCCCCTAAAATTTTTCATGAACCATTCCTCTCCGCGTTGATGACTTGTATGTTTTGACGCACAGTGACTTCGCAGACCTCCATGCTGATGTGTTCTTAGCGCTGGCGCGTCGTGGGTCTCCACTGATGAAGTACCAACGCTCGGCCGGGTCGTACATTAAACCTGCCACTCGGCTGGGCCATCAATCATCATTGCATTACCGAATCACAAAAGGTCCTTCCCGGGCATCTGTTTAACGGAGTCCTGCTCTCGCCGGGCTTTCGACGGAGCCAGATGCCGTCACTCGCTTCTGTAGGTCGTGTGTGATAGACATCGGCTGAAATTAATTTGCCTGTTGGAAATGTGAGAGCGGGAAGCAGGAAAAAGAAGAAAGACAGAAAGAAATAGGAACTGTTTTTTCAGCCCTCCTGTCAGATAGTGAATGTGTAAACACAAATTGGAAGTCTGTATGTGAATGAATGCACTGCCTTGCTAATTAAATGCAAAGGCCTTTTGTATCTTTTAGCACAGAGCACTTTATATTTCCTTTATCATTCACTTACAAAGCCCGGTACAAAGCCAAAGGGCATTGTGGGGAAGTGCTAAATGATGCAATAGGCCTAGTTAAACTTGATTAGTTACAATAGATGATCCCATTAATCGTACTGCAATGCTGTTATTAATAATGGCTAAGATATTCATTTGTTACTGTCTTACGGTAATTAATCCTTGTTGTATCTCAGACAAAGGAAGGTGACTGAATAATACCGCTTCATTGTTTTCTTATTTAAATAAAGCTGTATTTTTGTCTCACATGATGGCCAAATAAACTGTGGGTCTGTGAACCACAGCGAGCAATACAACTCTGTGTTGCTCGAATCTTAAGGATTATGACTCAGAAATATGTCCACCCTCTGTGTGGTGTGTCACATGGGCTTCAGCCTGCATTGCTGTGATCACGTCTGCCACACCTGCGATGCTTGACAAATACTTCAACAAAAACAGGACATTCAAGCTAGTGTGGTGTGAACAGAACTATTTCATCACCTTTGTTCGGACGGGGGGTTGAAGAGAACAGTTTTCAGCAGATACATCAGTTTCAGAGGCAGAGTATCTGCAGATATATAGCGCACTCAGTGGACACATTGTCGCCATATGCTCCTGCCTCGGCTCTAACGCCCCTGAACAATGTGCTGCTCGACTCCATTGACATGAGTGTGACACGGCTTCCCACGGGCTCCTCTGTGGGCAACTGAGGATAATCCCCAGAGCCCGTTTCCTGCTCTCTTGCTTGGGGTCTGGCTCTGGTGCTATGTGGTCGGGGGCTCTCGGGGGGAGACGCACCACCAGGCGGGTCCAGCTATTGGACGGCAGGATCGAGCTGGCGGGCGAAGTGGTGCTATTTCATTAGGAGATGTTCCGCTGGTGCTTTAGCCTCTGTGCCGAGCAAAACACTCATCCAGGGGACTAATGACACCGTAACAGACGTGTAACAGACATGGGTACCTCGCTCTGTGTTGGGAATCTGCACGATATTTGAACGAATTTAAAAACAGTCACCTACAACGTGCATGTTTTTGCCCCAGACAGCATCGTCTTCCAGGTTTTTTTCTTGCTGTGCCATTATCTGAAGCTGAGGCGATTAGGGACTGGAGCAGGTTACACTCTCTGACTATGATTAGCCATTGTTACTGATTCGGTGGGTGACCGCATTCAACCGCTCCTTTCAAGACTGAAACCAGGCTGACAAAAGCCCAACGGGCATTAGAATTGCAAAGTGCAAAAGAAGCCAGAGAAAGGAGCAGGCGATCGGCCTTCTCTGCACACTTCTCCGGATGTTCAGTGGCTTTTTAGGTTGAAGTTGAACCCCCACCCCCTATTAAAAGTAATTGCAGATTAATTAGTTACAGGGCATTTCTGTTGTCTTTGCCCACAACGGCACACCAGCGGGGTCTAATCAGTCCTGCCAGAAACAGAAATCACGTTCAACACTGTCAACTGCAGTTCGACACAATAATTCATTCAAACACCGCCTCAGTCACAGGAAACGTGCCATTGTTCTGCTTTAAAATGCCAGTAGCTGGCTTTTTTCGCCGATAGTGGAAGCGCTGCTAATCCTCTGTGAGTTACAATGTGTAAGAAATGAGTTATTCAAGCGTGCAAAGCAGCTGGTTTCATTAACCTCATATTCAGCACCAGAGAGAGTTGCAGAGGTGAGGCGATGTAAATGGTGACCTTCTGAATATTCAGAGAGGTGTATAATTGGGAATTGCTCCTTCTCCGCGAGACGCTGCGTTCATTTCCTTCGAGGTGCCTTTCTCAGCTCTTTTTTTCTCTGATGCTCGGGCCACCTGTGTGACCGAGATGCTTGAAACCCCAGAAGGTTATTTATCTATTTGTTTCTGTCTGCCTTTTTTTCGTATTGTATTTCTAAGACTCCGGTATAAATCCTCAGATAGATATTTTGTTCCAGGGTGAGTCTATTCCTCTTGCTCAGCACACATTTGCCCACATATGTGTTTCACAACAATAACAACAAAGAACATGAGAAAAGCACATCTGTGGCTCCACACAATGAGCAATGCATCTCAAGGACAGTCAGGAAGCAAAGTAACACACAGTCGCTATCAGAGTGAATGCTTGGCTGTTTGTGATATATTACATAGTTATTACTTATCCAAACTGTTACCTTTTATTAATAAGTCATTTAGCAGATGCCTTTATTATACCAGGTGACTTGTTGACACATTGTTTCAACAGTTGAAATACAACGTGCCTGATATACACAATAACAAACGAGTAATTACATCTCTAAAAATAAATTATCTACACATTCAAAGGAACAACATTAAGGTAAAGGAGAAGAACAGTCGACAGGCATGACAATCAGTGAGACAAACTGAAAACAGTGGTGCCTTCTCAATAACACTTTGTAAACTGAGAAAAAACATGAGCACATTGTGTAGAAATATGAGAACTTTGTACAATCAGCCACTTTGTTCTCCTCTCTCCTCCTCCTCTCACAGAAAGCGGACCTGGCAGTCGCTCCGCTCACCATCTCCTACATGCGGGAGAAGGTGATTGACTTTTCAAAGCCCTACCTGAACCTGGGAATCAGCATCCTGTACCGGAAGCCCAACGGCACCAACAGCGGCGTCTTCTACTTCCTCAACCCTCTCTCTCCAGACATCTGGATGTACATCCTTCTCGCCTACCTAGGAGTGAGCTGCGTCCTCTTTGTCATAGCCAGGTAATTAGTATTGTTTTAACTCCAGTGAAACCAGTGCTGGGCATCACTTGCATTGTTCAGCATCACTGGGAAATGCTGAGGTGGCCCTTTCAGATGGAAACCCATTGGGAAACCCATTGGCTCATTGCTCCCTCTCTCCCAGAGCGAGGGATTTCTGGGATTGATTTGTCTCATTAACATGAGCAAAGACCCCCACTGCTGCCGACAGTATCCGACCACTGGATGATTGTGTAGCAGACAAATACTAAAGGATGTACAGACATTAATATAGTTCTGTCCCCATCCAAATACATCCGAATATACCTAAATACACACATGACTGCCAGAATGCACCTTTGAGAACGAGAAAACGAACTCCCCACAGAGTTTTAAAGCACCTTCCACCAATTAATACCCAATCATACAAGGATTAAACTTAATGAGGGAGTTTCACATTCATGACATTTAAAAGAATTTGGTTTTCCACGAGAGCTCAGCGGTTGAATTATATCATATCGCCTCTTTGAGAAAGTGTATTTGCATCCAAATCAATAAATTGCATTTTCTCTCTCTCTCCTCTGCATTGTTTGTGTCACATCTGATCCTTGTGTTCGTTAATGGCGAACGTGTGAAATGGGGCTCCTCCAAGTTCAGAGGAAAGAGGCACTTTGCTCTTGACATTTCGTACAAGAATCAGTGCAGCTGTACTCATTAAGCGCCATTGTGCTCTGAAACCGAGTGCCTTTCAAGCAGCCCGTATAAATAACAGATCTGAAATCACTCGACACCAAATACGGGTGAGGGTTCGGCTATTTACGCCTCCTGAAACGAGAGGAAGCTTGGAGCAGGGAGCAGGTGCAGAATATAGTTGACATCCCAAGAACAAGCACAGCGTTGTCAATAGTAAAGAAATTAACCTCAGGGTAGACAAAGACGACGAACGCCCATCACATGTTTTCTTAATGGAAACATTGACAGCAGCTGAACGATTTTAAAAACATTACAATTTTCAATTCAAAAAGCAAAATCGTTTTCATTTCTGTACAGTTTAGAGCCCTTTAGAGATCGTTGGATTCAAACACATTTCAGTTTGAGTTTTCCAACTTTTGGTTTTATGTCCCACTGAACACATGAGTTTCAGATATAAAAATGTCTTGTTTTGAAATACATGGCTTGAGCATTATGCACTGCAGACACCGTTTAAGCCATCATCGTAGGTCAATGTCATGTTCAACCGACTCAATAATGCTCAAAGAACCTTAAAAAACAGAGATAAATAATCTTTTTCAGTTTTTTAATATAAAAATAAAATATCCCCTTCAACTGCTACAGTTTATAGTATGTTATCTGCAGCCTTAAACCCACAGATCACTTTAAGGTTGTAGCTGAAAAACCACAGAGATTTTTGCTTCAGTAAACGACTCGGAAATCTGGAAAATATAAATTTGAAATTTAGCAGATAAAAAAAAGCAATGGAATACAGATTAAAATTTAAGACTGCAATTCCACGGCGCTGTGGATAAGCACTGCTGCTCCAGCGACTGTGTAATAACACACTTTTGTTGTTATCTTGCGGAGTACCAAAGCGCAGGCCACGTTTCAATTTCAGAGACGCTGCACCCCGGCTTCTTGCTTGAGCCAACTGTGGCGATAGAGAAATAGCATTTATTTAGTGGGTATTTATTGTATTTATTTATTATTATTTACAGGGAAAACTCAAACAAACCAACCAACAAAAAAGTCGGTGTGATATTCAGATTCCCTGGCTTATTAGTTCCAACCCCTGTGTGAATGTATTCAACTTCATATACACATATTTATACATATAGATCTCCAGGTGTAGGTATATATATGAGCCTCTTTCTACTACTTATATATCAAAGGCAATATAGTACGAGTTTACAATTTGCAATTCAAGTTGTGATTGGGTTTAGACCTTCAGAAAGTAAAGAACATTTCAGAAAAACAACTCCCGTTCTCTGAGCTTCTAAGAATGAAGTCAGAAAGAAAGAAAGACAGAAACTCTCACCTGGTTTTTCATCACCTTAGAAGAGCTCAGTTTAGAGGTTAGCCTTTCTGAACCAACTACAACCAAAATAACTCCAGAGACACCATAACCTGAGCCCCTTATCAAAGTGATTTCCCTCAGGCAGGGGACGGATCAATGTCATGTGTCAATATGACACAAACACAACTGCTTTGTGTAGTTGTTTTGTTCGTGGGCCAGGCAGGTATTGGTGGCCATTGTCGAGCACTAAAATGGATGCTGGTCTCAAAAAGATCAATCCAATAATCGCAATGGTGGCTGGAAGTTTCCATAGTGATTGTGCGTTTTTATGGTTAATATTACATCTCTGATGCACGTCAACCTTTTTAGGATGACAAAAGGTGTGTTTTTCATCCCTGTTTCTCACAGAACATCCAGATCAGAGAGATTTCTGCTTCCTCTAAAAGCTGCTATTGAATAGAGTCAAATAATAAGATCCTCGTTATTCAAATTGAAATGAGACAGAGATGCAGCACTTTTTTCTCGTTTTCTTTATCTTTCCATCTGTGTTCTGTGTCTAATGAAATGGGTCCTCCAGGGAAAAGACTGATATTGTGTAACACTTTATAAATCACAATATGCAACAGAGCCAGACTCACAGATCACAACAATCACAGGAGTGTGGTGTTGAACCTCGCTTTCCTGCACTTTTGGCAGATTTTATGCATGTGAAAAGTACATCAAAAATGTGTAATAGCTTTACAATCATGCGATCTTCAGATCAATTACATTTTAACAATGGTGTATTTTCATTAGAGGTATTTTTATTTGAAACACATGTTCAACAAAAATCATTACAGGGAAGCTGAGAATTATTACGTCCAGATATAGACGCCCATCATGGCAGAATTCAGATAAAGTTCTGTCATGTATGTGTTTGTTTTGAACCTGTAACTATGTTAAATACACGCTGCATTAGCAGAAGTTTGCCATTGTCTGTTACTGCATTGATGAATACCAATGTGTGGTCTCATGCATCTTTAACATGATGTTTCCCTGAACACAAAGCTGGGGGTAGAACAGAGGGGTTCAAGGAGAATACAACTCAAAAGGGTTCCCAAATTAAACCCATTGAGCACCTCTGGGATGAACCGTACCAGTGATTCAGAAAGAGAGCGCAGAGACCAGCTTGGCACCGTGTTACTCCAGACCCCAGTCAAAGGGAAGGCATTCATCATTAAGGCCAAGGTTGGGCCGACACCCTATTCAACCTCTCAGTATGTGCCTGTTGTGTCAGTACCTGTGCTAAGGCTGTGTATGGATTTTAGTTTGTGAAATACACAACACCTGAAAGTTGTGCTGTCAGACTCCTGTTTCCACATCGGCCTGTAACAGGGGGTGAAACAGCAGAGAGAAACAGTGGTAAATACCAGTTCGTAATGAGATTGTTTAGCCCGACCCCGGTTGTCCGTAGCCTCTTGCTCCGCTGTCTCGTTATCTCTCTCCAGCAGCGTGGCGGCTCAGAGGCCACCATCCGAAATGTCTCGTCACTTAAACTCACATCGCTGCATGGCATTTGAGAGCTTCTCTTTTATTCTGTTGTTTCCCAGTCTTGCTGCAGTTGGTAAACGGCCCAGCACTCAACGCTTCTTCTTCTCTCCACAGGTTCAGCCCTTACGAGTGGTATGACGCCCATCCCTGCAACCCCGGCTCTGACATCGTGGAGAACAACTTCACTCTGCTGAACAGCTTCTGGTTCGGCGTGGGATCGTTAATGCAGCAAGGTACGGCTCTCTCACCCCCTTCCACGCGCAGCCTCTCTCTTTATCTGACAGCAGTACGATTCTTTTTTTTATGATGATGGTTTGTGTTTTTTTTAAAGGCGTTGTGCTTGTCAAGAGCAAGTGGAGCTTAGACACATATTACAAAGAATAATGTTGTCACCATCTACCACACAAAACAAGCGCGGCGAAGAGGAAATATGTCACCCAACTGTCAGAAACTGACAGTAGGTGCAAAATGCAAGCATTTGTCTCCAAAAATCACAACAAATGTGTCTGCTGAGAACTTAGCTTTGAAACGAGGGGAACGAGGATGAGTCATGCATCCTGCAGTTGTGCGCTGCCATACATGTCTGCATTCTTGTGCAGCTGGGGTTTCGCTGGAGACATCCGCAGCTTCGCCTGGATTCAGACTCTGATCTTGTGGGCTACTTCTCGTCTGCCCAAACGCTTTCCTCTCCGATGTCTCCCAGACCAGTGCATTTGCCCAGTAGCCGTTTAAGCCTTTCTCTGAGTATTAGTTTTTTTCCTCCAACCAAATCTTGGTGGCCTTCCATTTCACAGGTCTGTAGTCTTCAATCTGCCCTTGTGTCTTTTTTTCCCTATTCTGTAAGTCCTTCCCGGCTGTTGTTGTTTTCAGATTTTAATTGATTGTCAGGGAGCTGCTGATTTAAATTTAATTTGTGTCTGTTGGTGTTGAGGTTGTGGTTTCTCCTCTGACTTTAGTCCACTTGTGTGCTGGTGTTTTTGCCTGTCCTCTATTGTATCTATGCATTGCCGAACAATACAGCATAACGTCTCCCCGGGCTTCAGCAGGACCGGGGTACCGAGAGGACACCCTGGCCACGCGGTCGTCCTGCCGTCCCTGGGAGGCGGGCGAATGCAAATCGCTTTTCAACAGATGCAGCAAGTGCTCAAATAATGTTTAATCTCACGCATCAAGACAAAGCGCACGGCTCTGGGAGACGGCCTGTCACATCCCGGCCTGTGGGACAGTAAATACGGAGACTAACTCATGAACCATGAGGGCTGGCCAGGGTTTCTGACCAGGAGGTGTATTCCTGTCTAACTGTGGACACGAAAGACACACTTGACACAAAGGACAAAAGAGAAACGATTCAGTGATACTGAAGTGAGCAAAACACAGCCCTGGGATGTTCTGGAATGAATGCATGTTGTGAGGATGATAACTTGCTGTTTTTAATATTTTTAATTCTCATCCACATCTATATCTTCAGTGTAATTGACAATCCTCCAAAACAGATGAAACATGAGCTGGTATGCACAATATGCTACCCAGAAGATCTGCTGTTGCAAGCTTGAGAACCTCGTGATGCGAACGATGTGAAGCTGAAATCAAACAAAGGCAACGACACTGTTTTTCAATGGAAACAGGCTCTTCTCGGGGAAACAATGGCATCAAACTTTAAGTCTTTAAAAAGTCTGTCAGCTAGTGTCGACTAAGACCAGGTGTCTGAATTGCAGCATGAAGATCTTTTATGCATGTGAAGCAAAGTCTGTGACTAGTATGAGCTGAGTTAACATCCAGACACCAAGTAAATAAATATACAAAAATAAGATTGGGAAAAAAAGACTGTCCTTTCTTTCTTTTGCTGTTTTGTTCTCCGCCGTGATTCCACAGTCTTGTCAAAAACATTCTGAGTAAAAAAACATACTAATGCAATTTCCCAAACGTAAGGGCTTTTTATGGTAATTAAATCAAGGCGATGTCTTCCAAATGAATTGCTGCTGCAGTCTGAACAGCGTGCCATTTCCAGAGCCCGTGGACATGGGCGTCCGGTGTGGCTGCTTAAGAGCCACGATTTCCAGGGGAGTTCGAGTGAAGCTGTGTGCCTTTTATTAACCATTCACACGGCCACGACAAAACTGCATTTCTATATCATAAAGAGACATGGAAGTATTGTATTAACAGAACTACATGGACATTTAATGCAAGAGCGTTAAAGCTTTGTGGGTCAAAACATTACATCTAAGATATTCACACGAGCCAGTTTTCATTTTACAGTTACTCTCCCAGCACTGGATGGATCACTCCCTTGTATTTATAATTCCCATTTCAGGGAAGAGGTGTCTGAAGATAAGACTGTTGCCGTTACCTCCCAATCCCTCACCGTACCTCTGGGCCATAGAGTAAATATTTTACCGGCTGCCTGAAAGGTTAAAGTTCTCGCTGAAGAACTGACCGAGCCAGTTGACACGCAACGCTGTGAACGCGGAGGAGAGCCGACACTTTCACATCTCAAATTACCACGTCTCTGAAAAGCGGCAAGTCTCTGTGGGCCAAGGACGGCTGCTGATGTGTCGACGCCAGGGAGCAATTAAACGACACTCATGCAAATTGGCTGCAAAGACGGCGGAGGGAAAAGGTGGTGGCGCTAAAACAACAAGCTCGGTGCTCTGCGCTCGGCGCTCGGCGCGGGGATCTGTGGCTGGCGTCAACATCTGCGGCGTAACTGGCTCGAATCGAAGTGCGGCTCGGGGTCAGACGGGGTTGACCGCTTTTAAAGCACATTAGAGGGCTTTTTGGCAAACAACCCCGAATGCAAAGCTTCCCTCCAAAGAAGTCGAATCATCAAACGCGGTGAACTGAATTAATAATTTAAAGCAGTGCAGGGGAAATCTCCCTTCGTGGTTTATTTTTTTGCAGAGCTCAACTCATGTCCAGTGAGCAGCGCAGTGCATTTTTGCAGCCAGGCGATTAAACCAGGTTTAAATCATAGATTAGGATTGTCTGAGATGTCGTGCGCTTTGTTCTGGTTCAAGAGATTCCATCTCTCTCTCTTCGCTCTCTATGCATTGCTCTAATATCCAGTACTTTTAGTAACTTTGGTACTGAAAGATAAGACTGATTTCATGTTGTCATATTCGGTGCTGCCCATATTTTACCATGAATGGTATCAGTACATACAGTGAGGGAAAAAAGTATTTGATCCCCTCCTGATTTTGTATGTTTGCCCACTGAGAAAGAAATGATCAATCTATGATTTTAATGGTAGGTGTATTTTAACAGTGAGAGACAGAATAACAGCAAAAAAATCAAGAAAAACGCATTTCAAAAAAGTTATACATTGATTTGCATGTTAATGAGGGAAATAAGTATTGATCCCCTATCAATCAGCAAGATTTCTGGCTCCCAGGTGTCTTTTATACAGGTAACGAACTGAGATTATGAGCACTCTCTTAAAGGGAGTGCTCCTAATCTCAGCTCGTTACTTGTATAAAAGACACCTGTCCACAGAAGCAATCAATCAATCAGATTCCAAACTCTCCACCATGGCCAAGACCAAAGAACTGTCCAAGGATGTCAGGGACAAGATTGTAGACCTACACAAGGCTGGAATGGGCTACAAGATCATCGCCAAGCAGCTTGGTGAGAAGGTGACAACAGTTGGTGCGATTATTCGCAAATGGAAGAAACACAAAATAACTGTCAGTCTCCCTTGGTCTGGGGCTCCATGCAAGATCTCACCTCGTGGAGTTTCAATGATCACGAGAACGGTGAGGAATCAGCCCAGAACTACACGGGAGGATCTTGTTAATGAACTCAAGGCAGCTGGGACCATAGTCACCAAGAAAACAATTGGTAACACACTATACCGTGAAGGACTGAAATGCTGCAGCGCCCGCAAGGTCCCCCTGCTCAAGAAAGCACATGTACAGGCCCGCCTGAAGTTTGCCAATGAACATCTGAATGATTCAGAAGAGAACTGGGTGTTGTGGTCAGATGAGACCAGAATCGAGCTCTTTGGCATCAACTCAACTCGCCGTGTTTGGAGGAGGAGGAATGACCCCAAGAACACCATCCCCACCGTCAAACATGGAGGTGGAAACATTATGCTTTGGGGGTGTTTTTCTGCTAAGGGGACAGGACAACTGCACCGCATCAAAGGGACGATGGACGGGGCCATGTACCGTCAAATCTTGAGTGAGAACCTCCTTCCCTCAGCCAGGGCATTGAAAATGGGATGTGGATGGGTATTCCAGCATGACAATGACCCAAAACACACAGCCAAGGCAACAAAGGAGTGGCTCAAGAAGAAGCACATTAAGGTCCTGGAGTGGCCTAGCCAGTCTCCAGACCTTAATCCCATAGAAAATCTGTGGAGGGAGCTGAAGGTTTGAGTTGCCAATCATCAGACTTGAAACCTTAATGACTTGGAGAGGATCTGCAAAGAGGAGTTGGACAAAATCCCTCCTGAGATGTGTGCAAACCTGGTGACCAACTACAAGAAACGTCTGACCTCTGTGATTGCCAACAAGGGTTTTGCCACCAAGTACTAAGTCGAAGGGGTCAAATACTTATTTTCCTCATTAACATGCAAATCAATTTATAACTTTTTTGAAATGCGTTTTCTGGATTATTTTGTTGTTATTCTGTCTCTCACTGTTAAAATACACCTACCATTAAAATTATAGACTGATCATATCTTTGTCAGTGGGCAAACGTACAAAATCAGCAGGGGATCAAATACTTTTTTCCCTCACTGTAAATAAAAAGAAAATAATCAATGAAAATGTATGGTTGTCTGGTACTAGATTTCAGTTGTCAATTGTGTCAAGAGCAATGAATGAAATGACAATTATAACCTATACACTTATCACTTTCTTGAATGAACTTCATTCCTCCCAGTGCAAGGTGGTCATGTAGTATTAGTATTAAACCACTTATTGATTAATAATGTCCCGATTCCTTTAATCATCTCCATCAGTCATTCCGCTATTGATTAAGCTGCAGCCGTGGACATTTATTGAGTCAAACATCCCTTTATTACTGATTCATCTCATTCAATATCATTTCTTATCCATAATCAATATTTAAATGTTTCTGCTCTTACTCGGAGGAACACATGGTTTGTCATCAAAAGAGTAACATAAACAGCGCAGATTCCAAGGACCAACTGAGACGATTGAAGGAATCGGCCGATTATTAATCAATAAAGCATTGAATGAAGCGATTACACAACCAACCAGCACTGGGAGGAATGAACTGCAGCGACAGAGAGTCGGTTACGTAAAACGCACGGCCATGTGCTGTCCGTTCTCTCTATCTCTCTCTCTGACTGAGAGGAAAACCTCAGATGAAAGGAGAAGAGAAGTAATCTTCTACTGTTCACTACAGTCAAGTCTCACAAGACTGGAAGAGCTGGGAGCCTTGATACACTTTCTATGAACTGGGAAACTTCAAGTTTGCTTCAACCCGTTCAAAATCAGGATCATTTTTGTATTTTTTTCCTAGTTTGGAAACATCATCTCTCAGTTCACAGGAAGTGACACTTACCTGATTTGTATTTAACATATAAATAGTCAAAAACAAAAAAGGAAAAACAACAACTGAGAAATCAAATAACAGCTTCAATCCCTCAGCGTCACATTCATCTACACGTGTTCATATTCCAGCTGTTTTGTGTGTGGGCTTTTAAGACCGAATGTACATAGTGTTTTATTACTCAAACGCATGGCTACCACAATTAGTTTCTCTGTTTCATTGATTTGATATTGCTGTTTTGGTCTATAAATCTACACTCACCTAAAGGATTATTAGGAACACCTGTTCAATTTTTCATTAATGCAATTATCTAACCAACCAATCACATGGCAGTTGCTTCAATGCATTTAGGGGTGTGGTCCTGGTCAAGACAATCTCCTGAACTCCAAACTGAATGTCTGAATGGGAAAGAAAGGTGATTTAAGCAATTTTGAGCGTGGCATGGTTGTTGGTGCCAGACGGGCCGGTCTGAGTATTTCACAATCTGCTCAGTTACTGGGATTTACACGCACAACCATTTCTAGGGTTTACAAAGAATGGTGTGAAAAGGGAAAAACATCCAGTATGCGGCAGTCCTGTGGGCAAAAATGCCTTGTTGATGCTAGAGGTCAGAGGAGAATGGGCCGACTGATTCAAGCTGATAGAAGAGCAACTTTGACTGAAATAACCACTCGTTACAACCGAGGTATGCAGCAAAGCATTTGTGAAGCCACAACACGTACAACCTTGAGGCGGATGGGCTACAACAGCAGAAGACCCCACCGGGTACCACTCATCTCCACTACAAATAGGAAAAAGAGGCTACAATTTGCACAAGCTCACCGAAATTGGACAGTTGAAGACTGGAAAAATGTTGCCTGGTCTGATGAGTCTCGATTTCTGTTGAGACATTCAGATGGTAGAGTCAGAATTTGGCGTAAACAGAATGAGAACATGGATCCATCATGCCTTGTTACCACTGTGCAGGCTGGTGGTGGTGGTGTAATGGTGTGGGGGATGTTTTCTTGGCACACTTTAGGCCCCTTAGTGCCAATTGGGCATCTTTTAAATGCCACGGCCTACCTGAGCATTGTTTCTGACCATGTCCATCACTTTATGACCACCATGTACCCATCCTCTGATGGCTACTTCCAGCAGAGTAATGCACCATGTCACAAAGGTCGAATCATTTCAAATTGGTTTCTTGAACATGACAATGAGTTCACTGTACTAAACTGGCCCCCACAGTCACCAGATCTCAACCCAATAGAGCATCTTTGGGATGTGGTGGAACGGGAGCTTCGTGCCCTGGATGTGCATCCCACAAATCTCCATCAACTACAAGATGCTATCCTATCAATATGGGCCAACATTTCTAAAGAATGCTTTCAGCACCTTGTTGAATCAATGCCACATAGAATTAAGGCAGTTCTGAAGGCGAAAGGGGGTCAAAGACAGTATTAGTATGGTGTTCCTAATAATCCTTTAGGTGAGTGTATATTGTATGTGTTGTAAATGTAGCAATAGGAACTGTGATCTTCAGTCCCTAATCCAAGTAAACTTTGTAAAGCTGTGTGAAATACTTCAGTGATGTCATGTACAAGATCCTCTGAGTGGATTGGATCTCTAAAGGACATCCTGAGCAGATAGATATCTTCTAACCTGACTGGGCTGACTGGATCTGAATATACTAATATGCCTATTTTTATGATTTTTAAGGTTGAGTCCCTCCTCATCCCTGTTTCCTGTCTCTGTCTCTGTGCAGCTGCATTCCGGGCCCAATGCTGTGGGATTGTGGGCTGGGATGTGTCTGTATCTCAGATGCTTATATAATCCTCCTACTTTCCACATCCTGTGCTGAAAGCCGCTACATACGCAGACCTCTTCGATGTGCTTCTTTAAGCTTGAAAATGCCTTTATTTAACACGCTTCCTTAAGCTTGAAAACGCCTGCACCTATAAATGTGCTTCATTTTGCTCACGATGTTTTAACAAGCTTTATAATCCGCCTGCCTGTTCGGCTCTCTGCGATGCTCCATAAGTCTCAGATGTGCGTTAGTCCGAGCTCCTTGTTTATACTCTTACTTTCGTCACACAGGGCTGCCTGCTCGAACGTAGACGTAGTCTTTCGTTCACCCACACTCAAATATTGATCTCTACTATATTTAATTTATAATATATAATTTATATTTCTTTCTGACGAGGATGCGGAGGTAATATTCTCTCCTCTGCTACTACTACAGTCTAACATTAAAGTGGGACATTATTCTCTGTGCTTCCTATTGACAATATGTGCAAATTATTTATGTCAGATCATTTATTTTGCCATTCTTTTCCCCCCAAATGTTAATTTAAAGATATTTGTCGTAAGCCTGGTGGGAATTCATTTGCGTTGGTACTAATTTATTTTCGTACATTGTCCTGGTACATCTATGAACTAATATAGATTTCTGCAGGAAGTTGTGCTCGTTGTGTGGATCACTTTTTTCAAACACACAAATTTGTTAAGAAAGTACAAAATTAATTCAAATAAAATACAAAAATATATGAGGCAGAACGTCTTTGGTAAAATAAAGTGGGGGAGGATAAAATTAAAATAAATCATATTGATGAAAATCATTATGAATCTCAACTCCTCCTAAATTGAGGATGGAAATCACAATTAAGAGAGAGCAGTGAAGAAGAAAAGATGAATCCGTAACTGAGAAAGTGTGTCTTAATTGTCGGGTGAACGCCGAGAGGAGGTTCTGTGAGAGAGCACCCAGTCTCCCAGTCGCACACAGATGGTGACCCAAGGAGAACATGTATATAATATATAAATACAAACAGATGGACTCGACTCTTCAGAAACACACTGGACTTGGTTCTGTAAATTAAATATATTATAAGAACGCATCCGTAGACAGAAGATATTTGGCTTTCGAACGACTCAAAAGCTAACAAATGAGTGTACAGACCGAGTGATGCTCATTGTAAATTGGATGATGTATTATTTTATTTGTTTGTTTGTGTGTTTGTTTATTGTAGCACTATTGTGTACTGCCAACTGGATTGTGGCCCATTTCTGCAAGGGCTGCTCATGAACTGCATTGTTATCATCATAACAAATAGCTATTGTAAGTCATTAGTTTCCTGTCATCTCAGTCACAGGGGACAAGTCTGTGGCTCCTGATTTCTGTGTGCTTCTCATTGCTGGTGGCACAAGAGAAAACCTGAGCAGTTTACCACGATTGTGCCCAATTTTAATACCGGCTAAGCACTGGCACTTATCATTGTGGCGATGTTGTGTAATTTGATTCACAAATATGACCTGAGAAACGTGTGTCAGAAACACGCTGCCTGGACCACTGTGTGACTTTGATGTCCTCTGATCATTGCACAGCTGGGATCGTGTGCTGTACTGCTCAACACCCAGCTAACACAACCATCTCGCAACATTATAGCTCGGTTGTGGGTTGGTTGGTCACGACAATGTTAGAAATGTTACTTGACTCAAATAAACGTTGTGGCACTGTAATATTGTTAGCTGGGCAGTAACTTTTTTAAACTGATCAAATCTGCTTTCTAAACCCACCACAAAATACAAATAATTATAATAATCATAATAGTCGTGGTACACTGATCTAGTATCATATCCAAAACCACATTGTGTATTCTCAGATTCACAGCGTAGTTTCCCAAACTACCCCCCACTCATAAGGTATTTCCCCTGCTCCTCCTTTACTTCATTTTAATCTCCTTAAACTGTAATTAAAATGTTGATGATTTTCACCGGGATGCACAGAACCTGATAAACGGTTTCAGATCTGTGATGAATTCCTGGCTTAAATTCATTGCCTTATTGGATTTATTTGAGCTATTTTGGCAGCAGAGGAGCCATTTAAAAATGCACACTGCTGTTCATCATTTTTACGAGCAATTATCAAGAACGACCACTTTAATCACAAAACACCTCCGTTACGCCGAACCAATAGTGTTTAGACTCAAGATTGCCACGTCTCATAATAGTCGGCTGCAGATGTAATCTTTTACTGCCTTTTAAATCTGGTTTTAGTCATTCCATAAGCAAACCATTTGCTGTTTTTATATTATGTTAATAAGGCCACTTAATAATTGCCTGAATCCTACTTTGGTGCAGATTCAAGGTTGTTCATGAATCAGGAAAGCCATTAGGCTCTGTTTTACACTGTCGATAATGGTTCCTTAGGCTAGTATACTCATATTTACTGTATTTTCCCACAAAGCTCCAGTAAGAAAGGTTATGTGAGGTTATCGTCTGACGGCAATAAGATTGATGTCCTTAGAAAGTGAAAACAATAAAAGCACAATATTTTAATAACACTGGAATCAAAAGCCATTTTTATTTTGCTTTCGAAAGCAGAGACTCCAGACTGAAATGGGAGCTTTTGCATGAGCTGTTAATCACTTGAGCAGACATGTTACTCGTGTCCACGCATGACCAGACATCAAGTCCTCGAAGCAGAGAAGCTGCTTTAACATTTGGGTTTGTCGATCAGGAATACAGAGACAGCAAAGGGCAATGAAGCCAATGTGAGGATGGGAGGAAAACTATTCCCATTCAATAGGATTATAGGTGCTTTTTCAGCAGATGTGTTTTTGTTGTTTATATGGGTATCCTATGCATCCCATTGTATGGGGTTATGGGGGTGTGATGGTATCTTGCAGTGGACGTCTTCGAGCTAATCTGTGGCCATGCTGGTGTCCTGGAGCAAAATCAGAGTCCCACCCAGAAGTGGCTGAATTTAAGTGTGTGATCGTTGGTTCAGGTAGGGATTTTGTGCTATGAGATCCATCTTCGATTACGGTTTGGCTGATGTCTTCAGTGAAGGCTGACCTTACTGATGTTTGGATGAGTCTGTGGAGCTATTTTTTGGATGTCACATGGGTCAGCAAACATCCCAGCGAGCCTCACCACTCCTGCGCACCTGGCCAGAGGTCGCTGTCAGCACCTGCAGTATCAGAGCTTGGCAGTGAGGATGTTGTTGATGGGAACGTTCTCAGAGCCAAAGCACCCCAGTCCTATCTAAACAATCCTAAATAAAGTCACTATTTATCATCACCTGTCAAGCTGCTGTAGATCACAACACTGTCATGTGTGTACAGCTAACAGTCCCACAGACCTGGTCTTTCATCTCTGGTCAGTGTGTGACACCTTGCTTGTTTAAGATCTCAAAGATCAGCGTGTTCTTCTCCACAACTCACCGGACTGGGGGGAAATGCTGACTTACTCATGCCCTCTTTCTCCTTTCTTCCTCCCCCAGGTTCTGAACTGATGCCCAAGGCCCTGTCCACGCGAATCATCGGTGGCATCTGGTGGTTCTTCACTCTCATCATCATATCATCCTACACGGCCAACCTGGCGGCCTTCCTGACGGTGGAGCGCATGGAGTCCCCCGTGGAGTCGGCCGACGACCTGGCCAAGCAGACCAAGATCGAGTATGGGGTG
This sequence comes from Amia ocellicauda, assembly GCF_036373705.1. Classification (NCBI taxonomy): domain Eukaryota; kingdom Metazoa; phylum Chordata; class Actinopteri; order Amiiformes; family Amiidae; genus Amia; species Amia ocellicauda. The sequence continues at coordinate 37,433,654 of NC_089860.1, forward strand.
GTGAAGGACGGCGCCACCATGACTTTCTTCAAGGTGAGGGATGTCCGGAAATAAACACGCTGCCGAAAAGAACAGATCCAGTCCAAGAACTGCAAAGGTTTATTCGGTGGCCGAGTGCTGGAGTGTGGTGTTGACAAATACACAATGTTACACAAATACACATCACCTGTTCCCTGTGTCTCTCTCTCCTGTTTGCACAGAGCCTTTATTGGAAATGTAGTTATAGCTGCTTGGCCAACAGTCCTTTTGTTCTTAATCTACTAACATTTCTAATTTGATTTTAAAGTATGTGTTTTTCAGATTTCAAATTCAACTTAACCAAATGAGAAATCAGAAAAAATAAAAAAACAAAGGAATAAATAAACCAAAAAATAAGCTTTCAGGTTTCACGAATGCGTTTAATTTTGTTTGTGATTGACCTCAGTGATTAAAGCATGTGGAGAAAATTGCCTCTGTTCTAATCAAATACATTTTGAAAGTATAAAGGATCTTAAATCAGGCATGATATTAAATTGCTACTGTAGTCGGCTTCCAGGACCTCGCTTCTTTATAGACTGTGTGAAAATCAATATTATTCCACAAATAACTTTTTTTTCCCAGTTAGATCTTTAATCCCCAACGCAGAAGCAAATTCGCTGGCTTGTCCATTTCGCCGGGCCGTTTGATGTTCTCCTCCATAATGATTTTCTATTCAATAGTTTCATCTTGGCTGCAGGGTCCGTATTCTCTTATTTTAAGGCAGGAGAGTCTTTGTGATTCTGCCGAGGAAAAGAATAACTGACGTTCAGGCTTTTGTTTGTTTGTTTGTTTGTTTGCTTGTTTGTTTTCAGTAACAGAAAACAGATTTCCATTAATAGGCTATTTCTTATGACAAATTGCCAGCTCCGTTGTGAACAATAATGGAACCAAACAGAATCCTGAGAATGTAACGTACTGTGACAAAATAAAAAACGGGAGATGATTTGAGAAGAAGTGAAGGAGAAATGAAAGAGAGGGTAGGTGGCTAAGAAACGTCTCCGATTGATTTTTGACATCTTGGCAGGAGCAGCTAATTGTCCTTTTCAAAACCGCGAGTTTGGATCAGAAAAGCGCAGGTAAACCCGTATATTCACAAGCCATGACCTACAGTCTTCCTCTGCACAAGCGCACAATATTTGGTGTTTTGCTTTCCAAGGCAGTCGGGTTGAGACGACCAGCTTTCTGTGTGATTGACGGCTTGCGTTAACCGATGTGGGTTCGGGTAGTTCTCGGTCGTGAACTGATGTCTGTAGGCTCAGAGGACGCTGTATTGGGTTTACTGGCACTGCATATTGACCAATGAAAATGCTAATGAAGAGCGATGCTTTTTCTGACCTGGCAGAAACACAAACATGGCTGCTGCAGCCGAGGAATTGAATTGGACTAATTGAGGGGAACGGAGGTGTTTGATATTGCAGTAACATTACGGCACAATAACGGTTTACAGCCTAGTTTGGATTAGTAAAGTATCCTTCATAATAGCGTACACCATATACCGCAATTATTGGCTATTAGGTCTGTGAATGTATTGTTTCCTCGTCGTGAGAGGAATTTTAATAGTCCTTACCATTTGTATTTCTGTTAATAAAACACATTTAGAGCTGGTAACCATGTCCATATTTGCATAATTACGGGCACACAGAACACATTTATTACACTTCTTCATTAGATGCAGGAATGAATGAGGTATTTATTTATTTTATAAATCGTATTTATTTATTTTTACTGCAAGATTCTGCTTAATTTGTATTCATGCTTTTTTAAACGACAAATTGTTTATCTAATTATCAATTCTAATAATTGTTGGTATGACCTCTCTGCTTGAACTTCTGTTGAAAGTCAGTCGCTTTTATTTTTATTTTTTTTTGTCAGCCGTTGCTTTTATTCTGGGCTATCTTTATTAATGCCCTCCTCGTGCCCGCGTTAATGCACTCCTGAACCAGAAAGCTATTAAAACATCACCGACTCAGACGGGTAGAATCACCGAATCGCAGCAGCTGATTAAATGTGCTTTTTTTTAAAAAAAAAAAACGTATTTTGATCGCCACTGTGTTGTGTTGAGAGGTTTTTAAAACTGTGACATTAGCTCCACTGGAAACATTTGCGAGTTACGCGCACACAACACAATGAAGTTACCTTATTAAATGGTTGTGTCTTAATGTGAAATTACATTTAGATGTAGATTGTTTTATAAAATGACAACTTTGTGCAGTTCAGAAAGAGCTTGTGATAGCAGACTGAAACCAGAAAGCCTGAAGAGACTCAAAGGCGTCGACTACAAAACAGCACAGCTCCTGAACTCAGTCTCTTCCTGTTCTTCCAAAGCAGTTTAAGGCAGATTTGACATTTCGGTTTCACATTTGCTATCAACGTGTCAGGTTCATGTCAACCAAACAAAAGAATAATTAAGGACGCAAATATTACGCCATTAAAGCTGCTTCGTTTCCAGTGAGGCAGGTGTCACTAATTATCGCATCACTGCCGCCTCGATCTCAAGAGCTGTCAGTTCCTCGCTGTCATCTGCCCAAAGATGGCAACCGGTGCAGGTGCTGCAGATTAACGGGCTAATAAAACATCTTGGCGAGCATCTTGAGCTGAACGCGATGGCATGTGGCGTCGGAAGTGCCTGGGAATGAAACGAATAGCCGCTGAGGGGCTCGTCATATCAGAGCGTTTACTTGTTGCTTTTTAAAATATATGTATTTAAGCTTTCAGTTTTCACAACATAGACGATGCTTTAGTCATCCATTTCTAATCAGGGTTTCGTTCTACCGTGTCTTGAAGTGAGGGGAAGCCGTCCCTTCTATTCCCCTAGACCAACCCTGTCGTCAGGCTGCTATATTTTAAATCAAATTGACAGGTTAATACAGAGGTTCATGCAAAAAATATTCAGACTCTTCCTCCTTCTTAAAAGTAGCTTTTTTGGCTTTAGTCCAGAGACCACTGGTCTGCCAAAATTGGCCCCAAAACCACGAGTGTTCTGTCATCCAAAATGTTTTTACCTCAGAAGACTTTACATGTTGGTTCAGTTGTTTTCTAAGTGAAATCCATTCAAGGTTTGATTGATTGATTGAGTGATTGACTTTCTGATTGAAAAACTAGTGTTATATACGTATAAGTTACTGTGTCTCATACTTTGCTTTTTTGCAGATGCAGCATCCATCCCTTAATTAATCTCTCTCAGTGCAGGAGAGTTGCTTTATTATGTCTCTCTCTAAGAGGCTCTTAATCAACATATCCAATATGAGCCAATACATCCTGTTATAGCGAGTATTAAACTGCTATAGCACAATGCATTTACATATCTAGGTTCAGTTTAAGAGGTGTATCCTGCTACTTTTAATTGCTGTTGACAAGTATAATTAATGCTTCATTGTAAGGTCTTTGTTTTGCATAGTTTAATAATGTATACAGAAAATTAAACAACAAAACAACAACAGCAAAATATGCTAAAATATATGTAATATTATTATCATTGCTATTTATCTAAGGATGTGACTGTCTACCTATCTCAGCAGTTATTTTTCAATATGAGTTTATTTTGATATTGCATTCAAACACAAGCGGAGAATAAATTTGCAATTATCTTTTCAATTGGCTTCATGGATAGATGTTAATTTGACCCTGGATAATGACTCAAACTGCAGTTAAAATATTACTAATACAATAACATTTTTTATTTTAGTTGGTGCCCTCCATCTGGAATGAAATATCATATCAAGGTCATTAAAGTAAACTTATTTGTGTAGGCCAATTCCCAGTCAGAAGCATTCACACTAACAATGGCATTCAGTGATCCTTTCAGTTTGATTAGTATTGTTCTTTAAAGTATTCTCATTAAAGAATTCTTATATATTTTCCAGTTTTTCTCACTGATTCAGCTTTAAGAAAGGTGTACAAGACTCTGGGTGACTACACTGAGTTTAGACAGTGGGTGTGTAAGCTTCCCACTCCATGGAAAACAACAGAACCTGTAAGAATTTGGTCTTATAGTTCATTCTTTCAGGTATTGGACTTTTTTCTTTTCTAAAACCATAGCCAATCCAGGGGTGGGCACGGGGATCAAATAGGGCTTATTGACTAAAACACAAGTTTGCTCGCAGGGATTCTTCAAACTAGTAGCGCTCGGGCTGCCAGTTCACAACCCAAAACACAGGAGGTCAAATAAGAAATCAAACACATACATACATGGTGTTCGGGTCTCTGAAAATGAGATAGGGTTACAGGGAGACGGTCAGCAGGGTCTCTACTGAAGAGAAAAGAGGAAGGTGTTAAATAAGCACATGAATAAGTGGCTAAATAAATAAAAGGGGAGTCCAGTATGATGTTCATACATTAAACCCCCAAAACACAGACCGGGATTTCATTTCTGTCACGTTCAATGTGGTTCATTCTGGTTCATAGTGGTACTTCTTTCTACTTGCAATTAAATCAGATGAGATTGAAGAGCATAAAATCTGCAGCCAAAAAATCGAACAATGTTTCTCTGAAGGTTAGTGTGAGAAGCACAAGGGTGCAGCGGAAGTGCGTTACATTTGCATAATCAAGACGGTGCTTTTTGGTGTGAAATTGCATATTCTGTACATCTCTAGTGGTTTGTGTTATATAGGGGCTTTCTGTGTGACTAAGTGTGACCAATTGCTTTCCACTCCTCCCTCCAGGATAGTCATGGTACTTCTTAGAATAAAATTGGTTCTATTTGCAAGACGGCTGAGCCCAAAGATACATACAACGTTGGACGCAGATGTGCAAAACTTTGTGACTCTTTCTGCAGATTCTTTGATTGTGGCGTCTGGCTGCCGTCTCGCACACAGCTTCGGTGTAGGCTGATGCATGTTTAAATTGAATTTCTAGGTATTGCTAATGGAGAAGATTGGTTAATTTTCCTTTATTTACGTGTTTATATGTTTATTTATTTATATGTTCCCCCAATAGGGTTCACAATTGAAAACCACGAAAAGGGAACCTGTATAACATTTTCACCCCTGTGTTAAATTGTAGGCAGTTGCACAAGAACATCACTAGGCAAGTCTGTATCAATGGCCATAGAGTGTGTTATTTTGTGTGTAGAAAAACAACACACAAAGAGACACCTGATAGAACATGCTCTAGCAGAGAAGATAACGATGTTGCTGGTGGTTTACAGCTCCCAATACCAGAAGCGACTCAGTGTCCTTTTTTCGCCTGCATTTACTTCTCCTTTTTTCCTGTGTAAAAATAATATGAATAATACGAACATCAGAAACTATCAACCCAAACTGCACTGACCTCACATTTCCTTCTGTTTCAGAAATCCAAAATCTCCACCTTTGAGAAGATGTGGGCCTTCATGAGCAGCAAGCAGAACACGGCGCTGGTCAAGAACAACGAGGAAGGCATCCAGAGGGTTCTGAGGGCCGACTACGCCCTGCTGATGGAGTCGACCACCATCGACTACGTTACTCAGAGGAACTGCAACCTGACACAGATCGGAGGCTTAATAGACACCAAGGGGTATGGGATCGGCACCCCCATGGGTAAGAGTCTCTGTCATGATTTCATTAACCTTCATCTAATCGTTTGACATGTTCTGGAACAATATTATACATTATGCTGGTTAGTTCACATCTGCAAACGGCCCATTCTTTTGAAAGCTGTAACACATGGTTGTTTACATCAGTAGTGTGTACAGGTAGTCTGCACAACAGTTGTGTTGCTGTACTCAATCCCATTAAATTAAAAATAAGAATATATTTAGGTCCAAAGGACTATAAAAATCACCTAAATTAATACTGTACATAAATCACATTTGACTGCCATGCATTTTTCCTGCACATCTGTTGGAAGAAGTAAATAAAAATAAATGGAAAGATAAAGAGATAAATTCCTAGATGGCTACACATGTCCCAAATTCTACTCTCAGGCACTAAGAATACATCTGAAGGAAATCTCTTTTGAACCTGAGCAACTTCAATCTGTCCAAAGAAACAGATAAGTACCAGGTTATTCTGTGATGTGATTTTGGAAGAAGGAAAGAGAGAAATGTAAAGGAAGAAAACATGTTACAGTAAGTTTACTTCCACCTGATTTATATACATCTCAAATTGGTGTCTTTCACAGGGTCTCCATTCCGGGATAAGATCAGTATTGCCATTCTCCAGCTGTTGGAAGACGGCCGGCTACACATGCTGAAGGAGAAGTGGTGGAGGGGCAACGGCTGCGTGGATGAGAAGGAGGAGACCGGGCCGCTGGGGATACAGAAGATCGGAGGCATCTTCATCGTGCTGGCGGCCGGACTGGTGCTCTCGGTGTTCGTGGCGATAGGGGAGTTCATTTACAAGCTGAGGAAAACGGCTGAACGTGAGCAGGTGAGCAGCGTTCAATAAACGCGACACGAGGCTGCACAACATCTTCAGTCAACCCCCTTATTTGACTTCCTTTCTCCTGGAAAACTGGTACGACGCCACAGCCCAAGACGGCCAATCAGCTCGTTTCAGACTAAAGACACAGATAGATGTCTGTATCGCTAATACTTCACTTCATTCACAAAACTAAGAATGAAACACACATGTGCTATGATATGTATACATATATGTTTCTGAGGTTCAGCTGTATTTGACCTTGTCTTTGTATCTAAATACCTGCACAACACCTAGGCAGACTGCAGTGAAGTCAGTTTCTGAAACAAAATCTTACAAAAACAGTTTCTCAGCTTCCACTATATATATAAATATAGACAGGGAGCACAACGATTCGTCCCTGTCATATGTTCCCCACCTTTGTAACCATGTGTGCAGTAACGTGTTGTAGAGCCATAGAACACACATACATATATAGGTAGGCTATATAAATATATATATATATATATATATATATATATATATATATATACACTCTCTAACTAATTTGAGACTGTAACTACAATAATTCAGTCAAGAACAAGATCTGCACAGGAGTATGTCATGGAGCCACACTCTCTCCAGAACTCTTTATGGCAAACTCTTGAAGAAGTCCTCAAGGCTTTGGACCGGGAAGAAACAGGAATCAGGTCAAACAGAGCTTATCCGATCAACCTACAGGCTGTGGATGACATTGTCATATTTGCAAAAGCTACCTGTAGCTTCATATTCATATCATCTCTGATGCCAGCAAGAAAACTGGACTTAAAATGAACCAGAGTTAAACCAAAGTCAAGTTCGACAGCTTTGTTAAATCTAACAATATTGAAGCAGATCAAAGGATAATGTAAGAAGTCAATAGTTACGTCAACCTTGGACAACAAATCAACACAGAGATACCATGGAACAAATGTAAATAAGAGTGCAAATGGGATGGAGTGCATTTGGAAGAAACAACACACTGTAGAAAGGAAATCTACCCAGAAGAGAACTAAAATATGTGACATCTTTAAAAAAGAGAAGATGTTTAAATGGCAGTAGATGGACATGTTGCAAGAAGAACAGATCAAAGATGGACAAAGGAAGCTGATCTAGAAGACGAACACATGAAAGATGGGAAGATGAAATAATACCCTTTGCAGGTGTGACGTGGAAAAGAGAAGATGTGGATCGAAGTGAGAGGAGACATCTTGGAGAGCCTTCATCCAGCCGTGGATCGATATGGGCTGATGGTGATGAATATATATTATTTGACTGGAAACCTAGATAAGCTCTTTACTCAGGTTTTTCTTTATATTGTTTACAAATCAAATATTATAATTAAGGGAACTATATACAGTGAGGGAAAAAAGTATTTGATCCCCTGCTGATTTTGTACGTTTGCCCACTGACAAAGAAATGATCAGTCTATAATTTTAATGGTAGGTGTATTTTAGCAGTGAGAGACAGAATAACAACAAAAAAATCCAGAAAAACGCATTTCAAAAAAGTTATAAATTGATTTGCATGTTAATGAGGGAAATAAGTATTTGACCCCTTCGACTTAGTACTTGGTGGCAAAACCCTTGTTGGCAATCACAGAGGTCAGACGATTCTTGTAGCTGGCCACCAGGTTTGCACACATCTCAGGAGGGAGGTTTCGAGGCTGACCATCAGCTCCCTCCACAGATTTTCTATGGGATTAAGGTCTGGAGACTGGCTAGGCCAGTCCAGGACCTTAATGTGCTTCTTCTTGAGCCACTACTTTGTTGCCTTGGCTGTGTGTTTTGGGTCATTGTCATGCTGTAATACCCATCCACGACCCATTTTCAATGCCCTGGCTGAGGGAAGGAGGTTCTCACCCAAGATTTGACGGTACATGGCCCCGTCCATCGTCCCTTTGATGCGATGCAGTTGTCCTGTCCCCTTAGCAGAAAAACACCCCCAAAGCATAATGTTTCCACCTCCATGTTTGACGGTGGGGATGGTGTTCTTGGGGTCATTCCTCCTCCTCCAAACACGGCGAGTTGAGTTGATGCCAAAGAGCTTGATTTTGGTCTCATCTGACCACAACACTTTCACCCAGTTCTCCTCTGAATCATTCAGATGTTGGCAAACTTCAGACAGGCCTATACATGTGCTTTCTTGAGCAGGGGGACCTTGTGGGCGCTGCAGGATTTCAGTCCTTCACGGCGTAGTGTGTTACCAATTGTTTTCTTGGTGACTATGGTCCCAGCTGCCTTGAGATCATTAACAAGATCTTCCAGTGTAGTTCTGGGCTGATTCCTCACCGTTCTCATGATCATTGAAATTCCACCAGGTGAGATTTTGCATGGAGCCCCAGACCGAGGGAGACTGACAGTTATTTTGTGTTTCTTCCATTTGCGAATAATCGCACCAACTGTTGTCACCTTCTCACCAAGCTGCTTGGCGATGGTCTTGTAGCCCATTCCAGCATTGTGTAGGTCTACAATCTTGTCCCTGACATCCTTGGACAGCTCTTTGGTCTTGGCCATGTTGGAGAGTTTGGAATCTGATTGATTGATTCCTTCTGTGGACAGGTGTCTTTTATACAGGTAACGAGCTGAGATTAGGAGCACTCCCTTTAAGAGAGTGCTCCTAATCTCAGCTCGTTACCTGTATAAAAGACACCTGGGAGCCAGAAATCTTGCTGATTGATAGGGGATCAAATACTTATTTCCCTCATTAACATGCAAATCAATTTATAACTTTTTTGAAATGCGTTTTTCTGGATTATTTTGTTGTTATTCTGTCTCTCACTGTTAAAATACACCTACCATTAAAATTATAGACTGATCATATCTTTGTCAGTGGGCAAATGTACAAAATCAGCAGGGGATCAAATACTTTTTTCCTTCACTGTACTTGTATATCAACTAAATACAGTAAGGCAGAACTCTGTAGACTATTGTGTCTAAGAGATAAGTCATGTACTCTGGTGACAATAGTCACCAGTCTTGCTGTTCCTCTGCACCATGGCATTCATCTTTCAGATCTTTAAAAAGAAAGTCAGATGCAGCACATTATGAGAGGAACGTCATCCCGACTCTCAGAGACGGCCGTTGGGCTCACAGTTTGTTCTGCCTCAGCTTGTCACTTTCAATTTCTCAATTCTAAATCCAGCTTCTGGAGTCGGTTGTAATCCACATGCTTATGCTTTGTCCATTATGTCTGGGGCATACCCAGCATGCACTTCACCCAAACAGAGTGGGATCTCAGGGTACGTCAGACATCTTCTGTGCCCACTGCCTCAGAAAAGGCTCTGTTTGGAGAATTTCTTGAAACAAAATATAAATGGTAAGAGGCTGAATAAAAAAACACAAAGCTGAAAAGAAAGATAAGTGTGTAAATTGGCTGTAGGGTCTGTTGTGATGCTTAACAACATGGCTCCCAGTCAAATAATTGGGAGATTTTTCTTCTCTAGTGTTTAAACACATAAAAAACACATCATCCCACATATTATTTGGTTATCAAACCCAAACATTCTTTTGTCTAATTGACTTAATTAAGAATTGGAGCATAAAATGTCGGATTCATCCGTTATGTGTCTGAGCTGATGCCACAGTCAGAGCCTCCACTCCTCAGCTACGCTTTCATCTTTACCAGAGTCTTTGTAGATGTTCAGCACTGCAGGATAAAACACAAAGCAGCACGATGGCAGACACAGCCTGCAGTCCTCATGTGTCTGTTGAACAGTCACTAACCTGTCCCAGGTCTGGACAGTCTTCGATGAGGCAGGAGGGGTGAAGGAACGTGTTTCCTCCTTCCCATCTCTCTCACACCAAGCTATTATTATTATTATTATTATTATTTTTTTTTTTTTTATTATTTTTTTTTTTTCAGTTTCCTTTATCCAAACATTAACATTAACTGTTCTGTACACACACACACACTTACAAAAGTAACAACATCAACAGAAAGATGCATCTATACATCACAAGAAGATTATGGTATTAGAAAATGTGAACAAATTTCCATTACAGTAATGACTTGTAAATACAGGTGTAATAACATAATCACTGTGAAACTTTTTGAAAGGATATAATGATCTCTATGATTAAAATGTCAAAATAAGAACATCAGAAAGTGTCCAATCGAGAGGAGGCCATTCACCCCATCGTGCTCGTTTGGTGTCCATTAATAACTGAGTGATCAAGGATCCTATCCAGTCTGTTTTTGAATGTTCCCAAATTGTCTCTTCAGCCACATCGCTGGGGAGTTTGTTCAGATTGTGACGCCTCTCTGTGTGAAGAAGTGTCTCCTGTTTTCTGTCTTGAATGCCTTGAAGCCCAATTTCCATTTGTGTCCCCGGGTCCGTGTGTCCCTGCTGATCTGGAAAAGCTCCTCTGGTCTGATGTGGTCGATGCCTTTCATGATTTTGAAGACTTGAATCAAGTCCCCACGTAGTCTCCTCTGTTCCAGGGTGAAAAGGTTCAGTTCCTCAGTCTCTCAGTAGGACATTCCCTTCAGACCTGGAATAAGTCTGGTTGCTCTCCTCTGAACTGCCTCTAGAGCAGCGATATCTTTCTTGAAGTGTGGAGCCCAGAACTGTCCACAGTATCCAGATGAGCTCTAACTAGTGCACTGTACATTCTAAGAGTATTATAGAGAGTATTATATAAGAGTGTCTCTTCCGATTGCACAATGGTTCTGATCGCAACTATTTAAAATGTTATGTTTTGTGTTTTGTTTATCTTCTGTTCCCAGAGGTCCTTCTGCAGCGCCATGGCCGATGAGATCCGACTGTCCTTCACCTGTGAGCGGCGTGTCAAACACAAGACCCAGCCCCCCGTCATGGTGAAGACTGACGCCGTTATCAACATGCACACATTTAACGACCGGAGGCTACCGGGGAAGGACAGCATGACCTGCAACACCGGAATGACTCCTGTGTTTCCGTAGAGTGACTTTGAATCGGGATTGATGTTCAGAAACGTGAACGGGGGAGGGGGAAAAAAACAAGGAAACAAAAAACAAAACAAAAACACAACTATGAACCCTGGGGGCTGTTTCAGAAGCAATCCTGATCAGAAGCGATCGCGCAAATTATTGTCCCTTAATCATAGTGGTACGATATTGAAATAGAAATGGAGGGTGGGGGTGGGCAGGGGGTGGCAGCAGCAACAATAACGAGACGTGAGGACAAGCAGAGAAAACACAATTTAATAATCTGAAACACGAATCAGCCAACATATCAGTGTCCAAATCAATCAGTCTCCGAGTCGGATGTTTACACAAACACACATCGCTCCACGACCAATAATACGTGAGCGGTGGAGAAAAAACAACGTCCCCAAATTACGGAAAATGTGGATTACCTATAAAAAATAAAATAAAAAGCTTCTTAAAGCATGGCAATAAGAGAACCACAGACAAAAAGTCTAAGGGTCCCAATGAGCGAAGTCACACATAGCACACCCGAGATCTCGACGGAACCGTTCGGAGCTGCAGGACTTCTCGAGCCGCCAACGACCGTCGTGTTACCTCAACGCTGTGCCAACTTCCTGGTCCGGGGCGGCCGATGTGTCCAGTTCTAGAAGGAGACTCTGTGGCGGGGGGGTGGGGGACGGAGGATTCAAAAGCATGGCTGGGACCATGACACGCAGACTTCTTTTCTACAGAAATACTAGCTCGTTATCTGCAGCCTGAGGAACTCCTGGATTCCCTGAGAGAGGAGGCACAGCGCGCGAGGGTCTCCGGCTGTCCTTCGTTGACGGTGTGAACGCACAAACCAGACAGGGTCGACAACTTTCAGGCCGACGACTCATTCCGAAGGCTCATCTGTGGGCAGCAATCATTTTATCTGTTTTTTTTTCCAGCCCAGAAACCGAACTAGAAAATAAAGTCATGTTTTCATCCATTGTGTCAATTTTTTTAATTTAATTTTTTAGAAATAAAGGTTAAAAACCAACACCATTCTCTCATGTTTTATACAGGTTTAATTCTGAGTAGATAGGGTGACCAGTTGACTTGACGATTACCAAAGATCTGTCTGCTAGTTAGAATTAGTTTGAATTGAATCAACGTTGTGTTAATAAGTACACAAATATCGGACGTTTTTTGGCTCCAACTGTTATATACTGGTTGTCAAAAATGATTAAAATCCTAGTTTTGTTCCGTGTGAATTTTAATCACCACGGCCATTACTTTTTAAGACATCTGCAGTGGAGTTTTATCTTATATTTGATTCATCAAAAGAATACATTAAGAATTCATATATGGCTTAATATCGTTAATAAAGTGGTTTCATCTAATGCTCAGTTGGGGGAAAGGCTTTATATTAGGTATATGATTGTTTTACATTATTCATAATATGCTCCGTGATTAAATAATCATGTATCTTAATCCGGAGTATGATTATTCCACAGGCTGTTTTTATGTCATGATTTTTTATTTGATTTTGAAGCAAGATCGACCCCACATATTATTATAGCTATCATATGACACTCCCATTATAACGGAGTTTGATTTGAGTTTATTTTGCATTTCGTTGTGTCCCCTGGAAGACAGATTGTGCGATAAGGATGCAATTGATGTTTTTGTTTGAAATCATGGGGACATTATTCCCAGTCCTGAAGGACGAATGAGGAAGACATTGGGCTAGACTTCCAATTTTGACAACTAGTATATTTTAAGATAGACTCATTTTCTTTAAAACCTTGAAGCAGCTCGGATATTTGTGTTTGTGTCAATGGGAAGGTTTGAGAGATTGAACTGAACCACATATTGTTTAGTTTTTTTTATCTTTTTGTTCACAATATTTTCCATCCAGGTCTTTTTGGATAGTGTGTGTGTGCTACTACACAATGAGTTTACAAACAGACAGAACTTCTCATGTGGCTGAGCTTTTAAAACACTTACACATTTTGTTGTAATTATTATTATTATTATTATTATTATTATTATTATTATTATTATTATTATTATTATTATTATTACAGTTTTGATTATTTCCTTCATTGAAAAAAAACACTTTATTCCATCTGATTTATTCTTATCTCACTGCAATCTTTTGTTTTATTTATTTACTGTCTTTAAGATTAAATACATTGCTGTATTATGCTGGTTAAATTATACCAGCTTTGCTTCCCCCGGTGACAGGTTTACAACATCACTCTGAGAACAAGGTTAAGACCATTTATAATCCAACACAACATTAAAGAGCTGTAAACAGGGATTCCCTTTGATGTTATAACTGTTTAATAGCCTAAATGCATCTCCTATAACATTCCAATTAGTTCCTGCTGCCGGGGAATTAATTACACAACTGGCTCTTCTGTGCATTGGGTTCTATATCATAACATTATGTCAACATTTGTTTTGATTATGTCTATTTTTCTTACAAGGCTTTGGGCGATCAGTGCCGTAACGCTCCATACATCTTTCTCTCTCCGTGTGTTTATTGTTGATCTGCCTTCAATCCGTGTCAGTTTGGAGTCAGAACTATTCCACAGAACTGCCGAGATAATTAATTTGGCAGATTGATAACAATCTCAATACGTTGCCGCCAATCAGTAACAGTGACTAATCAGAGCAGCTCACTTGGACGGCCGTGAGAGCATCTCGTTATGATTGTGTTGTGTTTGTTTGGTTTTATGTGTTTCTGTTTGGCAGTCGCCCTCTGTTTCCTTTTCTTCGTCGGTCTAATTAGTTTGTCATTCTGCCTTCGAACTGCTGTGGCCAAAACTAAACGTCCATGTCTAGGGATGTTGTAATGCGTGACGCACAGCAGAGCCCGCCTCAACCCAAGACACACACACACACATGCGTGGGCTGGTACCAAGACTCCTGCGTTGCATTGATTGTTGCATTCAACCTTGTGTTTTGAACGGGGGAAGGTGTTGACCTTTTGTGTGTCGTACAGTTACTGTACCGCTTTGTAGAAATCTTACGCATGACCCATCGGGCTTTCAGACCCGGTGAAGAGACTTCAGTCGACGGTGTTTTCATGTTTCAAGACTCATCAGAACCATGGCCTTGGTGAAGGTCGGTCTGGAAAAGCCAAGTACTGACGAAGCCTGAGGAGCATTTTTAGCTTCTGAGTTTTAGATGCTAAAAAGTCACGAATAAAGCTGTCTATTTGAGCGGGACGCACTGAAGGCAGCGCACCTCTGTGAGGTTTAGGTTAAAGACAGCTTCAGAAATTATTTTTCATAATCTATATAGTTACTGTACATTTACTGTACTTTAAAGTCATGCGTCTGATTGTCGGTTTGGAAACAGAAGAATCACCATTGTATAAATGTTATCGAAGTCTAATGTAATTAAAAATGCCCTCATACTATATAACACATTGATATTTTATTTTATAATGCTTTTTTATTTTAATCTGATCCTTAATATCATTTTTATAACTTCTGTTTTGGCATTCGACCCTGACACCAAGTCATCTGTGCATTTGTACAGCTTCAAAAGGACACGATTCAGCCTTTTTGCAATATGATGTCATGTACACTGCGTTCACGCGATAGGTCGTCATATGTTTGTACAATTAAAACTTGCTAAGAATGATTTTTGAAAAGTAAGCATTGGAAAACATTGGTCTGATATAGTTCACGAATCTCAGTTCCTCTCTTTGACCTCCCTGCGTTTGTGTTTATTAGGCGGAGTAGGTTGTTATCAAGACATGTTGGAGCAAATAATAATTTAGTAGTTTTATTATTTACAATTATTATTATTATTATCCTTCAACTAAGGTATTTATAATATGGTTAAACACTCCAAATGGGAGATAAGAATATTAGTAAAGAGAAAGGAGTTTCCTTTCCTTAACAAATGAGATAATGAACTTGAATCCCTGAATGACAACCTTCTCCGGCTCACAGTCACATTCTTAATAAACAGGGATCTGTGTTGCTTATAATTCGCCCTGTAATGAAATGATAACCAGTCATATAGATACTGAGACTGAAATACTGAACTACATATCAGTCAGTTTAACTGCTGAGGGAAAACCTAAAGTGTCACAGAATTGCCACTGAAGTGACTTACAATAATTCCACAAAGTTATTTAAAACACTCTGTTTCCAATAAAGTATCTCTATAAGTATCATTTCAAAGGAAACATCAATCAAAATCACGACTATTTTTACAAATGTTAAGAATTTAATTTGAAAATAAAACTACTACTGCTTTTAAATGACAATTCTGATTCCCCTGCATTTAAAAAGTAAGAATGTTTACAAAGCATAGTCATGTATTTTAGCAAGATGTGTATAACATTATTTTACAAAATGTAACTATATATATATATATATATATATATATATATATATATATATATATATATATATATATATATACACACAAAGGAGAAAAAAAGAAAAAACTTTTACATAAAACCCTGGATCATTAATTTTACGTACTTTGAGTTGAAGAAATGTATTTCTTACAGTCTCCACCTACAGCTGCTTTGCGCTCATTTGTTTTCAAACACTCTCCAACAATAAGATAAATATATTTGTGCCAATCAGGGTTTCTTTGTGGACATGCAGAATTTCTATAAATATAGTTTTTGTAATGTTTTGTAACAATTTTCTTTTCCTAGTAACTGTACGTGTTACTTGCTGACCACTCTTAGACTAATTGAAGTTTAAAAAAAAAAAAGTTATGGAATTATTTTCTTTTTAACACACTGTGAGGACTCAATTGTACAGTTTGCTGTATGGGTAATATGGTTTTAAAGTTTTAAATAAAAAAATAAAAAAACTTTTTTAGTAACTGTGTCTGGGATATTGTTTTATACAGTGCACCAGATTCATGAGAAACAATGTGTGTGTGTATTGTGATGGATCTGCTTCCAGGTACTCAATTGACCTGTATCTAAGCACAGAAACACACACAGGTATTGTACATTGTTTTGTTTTAATTAAACCGTTCCTGAACAAAACTAACAAACCCATCTGCAGGTCCCCATCAATACACAGATCACAGTACACAGTGCGTGCGTGTGTGTGTGTGTGTGTGTGTGTGTGTGTGTGTGTGTGTGGGATTACTGGCTGAATTTTCATTAGCACTTCATTAGCATTTTATTTTGATATACTTAAATACGTATTGTGTGCATACATGTGACTTTTGTGTGTTTGGAAAATGTGGAGTTGCTCTATACAGTGTAGTTGCTATTAACATATTTACATTCAGGGGAGTAAAGATCGAACACTTGCATTTATTGTGTACAATAATCTTTTTGTTACCAGTTTTCAAGTATGAATAAACATGGAGGCGTCTGTAGGAGCATTTAAGAGAAGCCCCCACCATAACCTGAACACAAAGACTCAAATACCAAATGTAAACATGTTCCTGATTTCTGTTTCTCGTCTTCACAGTTCTATTTTGGCTGAATAATTTTTCTACAAACTCTGAAATTATATCATTGATAAGGAAGTACAGTTCCGTTAATAAGTAATTAACTAAATAAACCACGAGGTAACAATTGCTGCATTGACTCCTGAGCTTCAGTCACGTCCAAATGTCATTTCAATTTAAATTGGAGAAGCTGAATTACAACAGCAGTGTCACACAGAGGAGTCCTGGTCACGGCTGGTCACAATGGCCTGCAGTGTTTTTTAGAGACTGCATTGCTATCACTGGGTTAGGAGGGAGTTTGTAACTCAAGACTTACTCCAACACTTGAACAACAATTATATGTCACCATAAATATTTTACATTTCCAAATGTCTTCTCTACTCACTCCTCAGTTCCCCATTCTGTATGTCATATGTCTATGTATATGTATAGACAGATAGATATAAGACAATTAAAATCAAATGTAATAATGATAGACGTGTGTTGATTGGTTTATGTTTGTGTGTGTGTGTGTGTGTGAGAGAGAGAGAGAGAGAGAGAGAGAGAGAGGGCAAACACTGAAACCAAGGGATACATCTTGAAGAGTAAGAATACTTGACTGATGAAAAGATAATTCTAGCACATAGTGGAAAAGGATGAAAATATATTCTGAAAACCACATTTGCCCAGTTCTCTGGAGATTATCAGTGCATGAAAATGCATAAGCAGAGCACAGAGTTACAGGCACACATGAGCGAGACCCGCAGAGTTCAGACCCATTTCATGAGCTTCACGACTGCACTCATGAGCGGAGACGGGCTCTGTGACCTGAATGGCTAAACCTGACGCTGGGTTTTGTATGAGAGGAGGAATCGCTTCTAGTAAAACACATGATGGACTGAAATACTTTTCACTTCCAATTAAATCATTGTCATGTTTTTGTAAGCAGTGGTATTGCTTTTAAAATATATATATTTCTAGTTTACATATCTACAAAAGGTATATAGGGTTTGAAATGTCTTCATACTTTATAGTCAAAGCATCTGGATAAAATAAAATACTTTTTGTGCTACTAAAACTTGGCGGTATAAAGACAGAAAGAAAGACGTGCAGAAGGAAATTCTCACGTGTCCTGTTTTGTAGTCAAGTAGAGGGACTGGTGACAAATAAATTAATGAATAACACTTTCCCTAGTGTCCAACAGCAGCCTTGTTCTGTGCACTTTGTGTTTTATTTTCTGTTGAGACTCGTCCATGCTGTAATGGAATGAAACACCAATACTAGAGGGTTCTGTTTCTTTAGTGTAGGTTTTAAACACCTCTGGGGGTCATAGCAGAGACTGACACACAGAGAGGCTTCTCAGACACGCACAAGTCATTCAGCCAACAAAAACACAGAGACAAAGCACAGGATTGACACTACACACACAGACTAAACCCAAACACTTGTGTATGAACATCTAACCTGAGCAGGAGTCAGTTGCAAATCAATTAGAGATATTTGCAAATCATTTAAAGATATCTAATTTAAAAGTACATTTAGATATATCGCTACATGATTTGCAGATATATTTAAATAATTTACAGATATCTTTAAATCATTTAGAGATATCAGCAAATTACTTCCTATTAATTTAGAGATATCTGCAAATCATTTTGAGATATCTTCAAATGACGTCCTGTATGTAGCCCAAGATGATCACTTGTTCATTCATTTCTATGTAACTGAATGAGGAAACAGGAAGTGAAAATCTCAACCAAAATACAGGAAGTCATTTGAAGATATCTCTAAATCATTTAAACATATCTGCAAATCATTTACAGATATATTTAAAAACCACCTTATTTAGATATCTCTAAATTAATAGGAAGTAATTTGCAGATATATTATTATGATTTATTTTAATTAAATATGTAAATGGTTTGCAGATATCTCTAAATTATTTAAAGATATATTTAAATGATTTAGAGATATCTCAAAATATTTGAAGATATCTGGAAATGCATTTAGAGATATCTTTAAAAAGCACCTTATTTAGATATCTCTAAATGAATAGGAAGAAATTTGCAGATATCTCTAAATGATCATTTGATTTGCCATACCCTGCCTGGTACGCATGCACTGTGAAGATACATAGTGCTGATGGGACTATAACTGAACATACAAGGTCCATATACACAACAGAAACATTAACTTTCATGAGCTTTCACTCCAGACATGCAAATAATTCAATTGCATTCATTGTGACTGTAGTGCCTTTATTTGTATTATTGTTTGTGTTGTACAAAACAGTTTAATGCAGATGAGAGTTTGAGGACGGTCATCAAAAAAACTAAAGACAGATTTGTTTTTAATGATTGTAGTCTTCTTTGCCTGAACAGTTAAACACAGTTGAGATGGTTATTATCTGTGTGATGACCTCTGTCTGGAGTTTCAGTTTTCCATGGTGTAAAACAGTTTGGGAATATCTTAAGTTTGCCATAATATTTACACAAACTTTTTAAGCACATGCAAGTGTGTAGGATGGCAACAGAATGAACTGATTAAAATATTAACTTATACATGGCCTACATATTCAGGCTTATTTGAGATCAACTTCATATGCAATTATTATTATTTCATGTGGCTCATGTTTATTTTATAAGTTTTTGATTTGTTTTGATGTTGTGTTACATTTTGAAACACAATAGTAAAGTGAGGTGTGGAGAATTTATGAATATCAAACAAATCGAGAATTTCCTCATGAGAACATTATGTATAACTCAATACGAACATAAAGCAAACCTCAACCAAACTGTTCACAGACACACCTGCAGAAGACCTTGTTGTCCTCCAGGTGAGTGCACTGGCCTCAGTTGCGTCCTTTTGAAGTTTGCTTCCCTCTGAATAAGTATCATTGTGTACTGATTTGTATTACTGCACTGTGATGCTTGTGCAACTGTCAGTTGCCCTGGATAATGGCATTTGCCAATAAATAATAATAATTATACAACACAGAGAGTTGTTATGTTCACACAGAGAGGCGTCACAATCTGAACAAACTCCCCAGCGATGTGGCTGAAGAGACAATTTGGGAACATTCAAAAACAGACTTGATAGGATCCTTGATCACTTAGTTATTAATGGACACCAAACGAGCACGATGGGGCAAATGGCCTCCTCTCGATTGGACACTGATCTTATGTTCTTAACAGATAAATACATACATAAATAAATGCAAAAGCAGTTTAACAATTACTAATAATGTGACAATTATTATAAGAGAAAACTACAGCAAATATTTCCATTCAATACCTGCTAAGATGACATGAGTCCTTAAGGGTAAATGGGTCAATATTTCTGGACTCGGACTCTGTTTCACTTTGTGTGATGACGTATAGACGTATCGGTGTTCAGGCAGTGAGAGGCAAGCGTTCAGTGCTAATCCACTTATGTATAATTATAATAATAATAATAATAATAATTATTATTATTATTATTATTATTATTATTATTATTATTATTATTTTTATTTCATGGCAGACGCCCTTATACAGGGCGACTTACAACATAAGTGCAAACAAAGTGCAATAATACAGAGAAGTACAAGGCATCAATCATTACAAATTCAATTTGGCTAAAACAGCAATTCAAAATACATTTTACAAATTCCAATTTACAATTTACACAAGTACAGTAAGTGACTTCCTACATCCTGGACGGTGAAAGCTAAGTGCTGTCAAGATGTAGGGTTACAGACTAGGGTTACGGGAAAGGGAGCAAGGAGGAAAACAATCAAGAACGCGAGAAGCATAATAAAACTGTGCTATCTAGCAGGGATAGAGGACTAATATTACAAGTGCTGTCGGAAAAGATGTGTCTTGAGTAAGCGCCGGAATGAGGTCAATGACTCTGCTGTTTTGACTTCGGTGGGCAGGTCATTCCACCATTTAGGGGCCAGGGATGAGAAGGAGCGGCTCTGGAGGAAGGAGAGTGGAGAGGAGGCAGAGTTAGTCTTCTGGCACTGGAGGAATGCAGTGGTCTGGAGGGGATGTGTGGAGAGACGAGTGTCTGAAGGTAGCTTGGTGCAGTGTGGTCAAGACAGCGGTAGGTGAGGGTCAATGTCTTGAACTGAATGCGTGCCGGTATCGGGAGCCAGTGGAGGGAGCGGAGCAGTGGAGTAGCGTGTGCGAATCGTGGCAGAGAGAATATCAGACGAGCCGCAGAGTTCTGGATGAGCTGGAGCGGCGGGTAGTAGATGCAGGCAGGCCGGACAGGAGGGAGTTGCAGTAGTCCAGGCGGGAGAGGACCAGTGACTGGACGAGTAGCTGAGTCGAGTAGTCGGTGAGAAAGGGACGGATCCGGCGTATGTTGCTCAGGAAGAATCTGCAGGTGCGTGTCAGCGTGGTGATGTGCTGGGAGTCTAGGATCTAGGGGACTCCTAGGTTTCTATCGGAAGAAGAAGGAGAGAGTGTGGTGGATTCCAAGGGGATCGAGATGGGGAGGTCAGCAGAAGGTGAGGAAGAGTGGGGGAAAAAGAGGAGATCCGATTTGGAGAGGTTGAGCTTGAGGTGGTGCGTGTGCATCCAGGTGGAAATAGCAGACAAGCAGGAAGAGATGCGTGAGGGGATGAGAGGGTCAGAAGAGGGAAAAGACAGGAAGATCTGGGCATCATCAGCGTAGAAGTGGTAGGAGAAACCATGGGAAGCGATGAGGGGGCCAGGGAGTGAGCTCAGTATAGAGAGAGAACAGGAGCGGGCCCAGGACGGAGCCTTGGGGAACACCTGTGAGGAGAGGTTGGGGGGTGGATGAGGAGCCTTGCCATGTCACTTGGTAGGACCGGTCACTGAGGTAGTAGGAGAACCAGGTGAGAGCAGAGCTTCTCCTCCTCCTAAAAGTAGGGCTTCGAAACACAGTACCTCAAATCATACCAATACATGAAATAGTGATTCTGCTTACAATTAGTTCTTCATGTCTTGCTGTTTAGTTTTAACTTTAAGTCTTAATTGTGGCTAAAGAGATGGTGTCTTTTTTTGCCAATCAGTTATTTCAAGAAACACCATTCAGTTGAGCACAATTAAAATAATATTGTAAAATTAGGATCTCATTAAAATGAGAGTTCAGATTGGAATTGAGAAGCTGTGAAGGCACCATGAAAACAACTGGGGAGGGACGGCTTCACTTAGAAACCTGAGAGAATTCAACGAGACAATGTGAACGATTCAGGAGAAGTGGTGCCAGAATTTAATGAGTTAGAGAAAGTGAATTATCTATATATATAATTTATATATTTCATGTATTTCATTGATTCCAGGACCTGAAATCAATACAGCAATTTGGGAACATTCAAAAACAGACTGGATAGGATCCTTGGATCACTCAGTTATTAATGGACACCAAACGAGCACGATGGAGCGAATGGCCTCCTCTTGATTGGACACTTTCTTATGTTCTTATGTTATTAAACCCCAACCCAACAAGTGAGAGATCTTCCAGCAGACTTTACCCCACCTAACATTGATTTCACACCCTCTGTGGCATTTTGATCACAATTGTTCCACCTGGGTTGGATTGAGATTTAGATAATCTTATGCAACGCATCCGGGTTGATGTTTTCTGGTTCCTCCCTTGCATATCATAATTCCCTGTTTTTTTTTCCAAATCAGTTCTGCATCAGAATAATGTGCAGCTCAGGAATAAAATATTACATTTCACAAAGAACTGAAGACAGAAAAGCCCTTGAATTTGCGTGGTTGGATAAAAGTCTCCGTACCAAGAAGAGGAAATCACTTACAAACATACATATTTACATACTGAGTGATTGTATAACTTGAACTGTGAATTTTAAAAAGTTAAAACCTTTACACGATGTAAGCCGCCTGGCCCGACACGTTTAATCTCAGAGGCATTAGCGAAGTGTTCAATAGGCATCAGAGTCATTATTCCTGTGTCCTTATTATACATTCACACGAGGAGTGTAATCCTCATCCAAGTCAGCACAGAACACTTACATAATTTGCGTTTTTCTGCAGAAACCGAAGGCTGCGTCTCTCACTATTAATAGCAGATTGTCAACATGAATCATTACAAGAGCAGCATGACAATGGTGAAGAAATATTAACCTTGCCACTCAGGAGATCACATCATCTTGACTGAGCTCCGAACCCCAATGCTGTCAGTCACTCGGCTCCCGTGAATAATGAATCTAAGGGTAGAGTTTCCTCATAACAGGAAGATTTATTATCTTTCACTATCAATTAATCCCACCGGATAATCTCGAGGCCAGAATAAAGTAACACCAGTTTTAATTTATGGGCCTTGAAGGAGTGATGGCACATTAACAGAGATAACAATGACAGAGAAACTGGGTCACAGCGTCTCATGGTTTGGAGGCAGAGTGTTCTGCATGTTTCTGAGTTTCCCCCGTAAGAAGAGTTGCCGAAACACAAACAACCAAAAAATCCTCTTGTAACATGAATGTTTAATGCGGAAAGTATTCCCCTTATCGCGCCGCATCTTCAGAGATGAACACGTTGCACGATACGAGAATATTATTAAAATATCCGTCCAACACACAGGAGTGGAGCCAAGAGTGTAAGCCGAGTGTTTTTCAGATCCAGATGGATTTCTTTATTAATCGAGGAGGAAATGGCTCTTCTGTGACCCGACTTGATGAACGCAGTGCAGGATAGAATCGTGGTTTCAAAGCAGCAGTGCTTCTAATGCAGTTCATTACATTATCCTAATATAGTTTATTCATTTATATGCACTGGTTTAACATTCATCCTCCGAGCTCTACCTGCTTATTGCCTCTCTGCTGCCCTGGAGTTTCTCCACTTTATTTTTTCCACTTTTAACAAATCTTTCTTTATTAGAATCAGTTTTTTTTTTTTTATTCCGTTGCTTTTCTGCAATTTTGCTTTTACTTTTATCTCTGCCGTTCAGTGCATATAAATATTACCCGCTCCTTCTCATTTCAGTTGGAGGTGCATTTGGGATATCACTGGAATCTTAATATAAAATGTCACAATGAGACCTGGTCTTATCGGTGTGAAAGTATGCTGTATAATTCCTAGTCTATCCATAGAAATCCCTTCCATGTGTTGTTTATTTCTTGAGAAATTCTTGTATCTTTTCCTGTGGGCCTCGGAAACATTTGTCACGCCACAGCGGCTGAAGGTCTGGCGGAAGAGAAGGGATCGTTTATCTTGGACACCCAAAATGGAGTGTGTTGTGTTTCATGAGAGCTTGGCCTGTGTCAGTGGTCGGGCTCGGCTCATAAAGACCTTGATTTCACAATCCAAGGTGGTCGTTACGCCTGAACATACTGGCAAACGCGGCCCAACAAGCAATGCATCATTTCTGTCCTCAAAGGGAGCCGGAACTGCCCGGACGCTCGGCTCCCATCTCTGCAGATCCAGGGGTCAGGATCTTGCTTCAGAAGTGCGATGGGATTTTTTCACCCTCAACAAATATGTAGCTACAAGCAGCTGTTTCTCGGTTGTGCTCCTATTTGTAGAAAATCTTTCTTAAGAATTGTGTTTTATTTATGAATGGAACTGTCTATATATTCTCTCTCTGCTGTTGTGTTTGTTTTCTGGAACCCACAGCTAAAAGCTGTATTGATTCATAATTATCCAGCATCTTGAGAATTATATTTACAAGAATAAGAAAATACCACCAACAACAACAACAACAACAACAATAATAATACAGATGCTTTTAGGCAAATTAAATACAGCTCTATATTACAGTGTAATATGAAGTATCACACAGTAACAGACACGACACAGAATGCACAAACTGCCTCTGTATCTGTCAAAATGTTCTGACAACAGGACTTCTACTGTACACGTTGATATGTATGTTTACTGTTCATGTCCATTGATTAAATTGATGATGTCGCTGCAGGGAAGATGGCGTGGGGTCGTCTAGTCACAGGAGACGCCATCATACAGATCTGAGAAGAAGTGGAAGTTCAGGTCAACCTAGTGTTGTGATCTTAACTGCTAAAACCTCATGCCACCCAAACTCCGTTCTTGGCAATGTGATACTAATGTGAGGACGCGCCTGAGCCTGAACTTACAGATACGTGGAGTGTGGATACCATGTGAGAGCAACTGCACAAACCCGTTCCTGTGGAGACGATATCGAAGTATGTGTGTAAACTCAGAGACTGACAAGCTAGAAGCCTGAATGACAAATCACTGAAACCTTTCTGTTTCCCCCATTTCTTTCCCTGCTCAGTCAAACCCAACACACCTGTGAGTATCACACCCATTGAGCACGAGACATTGTGTTCATTAGCACAGTGGGGCCCTGATTACAGCAACACTTGACTTTTGGATTTGAAGCTTGTAATCGGTAGGTTGGTCATGTTCTCTCGTCATCTCGGCCTTGGTTTGGTTAGTGGTGTGTTTATGAGGCGTTCTTCTGAAATAAATAACTGTGATTAACATGTGAAACCAACCCAACAATCTGCAGCCTGTTTTATAGACCATGACCAAATTCACTGAAATCAATGCTTCATGGAGGATAATAAACATGTTATTATAAAACTCCCCTCAGTGCTGCCAATTCGCCTAATATAGCATTTTTAAAGAGAGGCCGGGGTCTGTTAAGAGTCATCACACCAGAACAGCAACACCGTGCGAGAGCTCTAATGCGGACCTTAAACTCACTTTAAATCCAGAATATTATCAATTTGGTAATGATTTTTGGGCACGGTAAGAGTCTGGAGCCCCCTGGGGTTACACTGTGAAATTGGCGACCCTTCTGCACAGCCTTCAGAATGCAGTTTTTGTGCAAAACTGCCGAGCCAAGGCTTCCCATGATCTGTACCAGGTGTGTGCGTGTTTCTGGACCAAGAGGCTTTCTGTTCAGTGTAGTTCAGCCAAATTTCACAAGTGTTTATTTACTTGGTTTTAAAGGTGTTCAAATCTAATGCTGCCTTTGTGAACCTTATGAAGACCTTTATGAAGGGAATAATGACCATCCCAATCTATAAAAACAATGATTGTTGTCCCATTTCCTGTGCTCTTCAATGCATTATGCAAATAAAACCTAAAGGATGTAATTAAACTTATCTAAAATCGCGTGCGAAGGGATAGCAAAGATGTTAGAACTTTTAATTATCTCACTATTGGCTCCACCTCATTAGTTGTAACGAACTGTCTGAAAGAGATAACTGAACCTGTTCATACCAATACAAAAAATACACCTGTACAAAAGAACCCAGTGAGGCGTGTCAGGGCAGGTAATTGTGTTGGAAGTTTAGGCTTTTCACACATAAGCGCTGAGCTCAGTGGAGATCCCTCCTTTTCTAAACAGCAACCTCCTGTTAATGCAGCAGACGTGCCTCTTCTTTTACAGGCCGCTGATATTGAGTCTCCTGTTATACTTTTTAGGATCGGCCAGCACTCCAGCGCTCCGTCCTGCCAAGCAGTCATTCGACAAGGAACATCGCCAGCTGATCAACTAAACCCACGCATCCCACTCCTCTTGGGTCGTAGTCTGGCAGATTTTCCAGGGGTGTCAACAAGCGCAACGCGACAAAGAGCTGAGGATATTTCCTAATGAACACCCCATTAGGCAAGAGCACTATAGGACAATATCGAACTGCCTGAGAAGCTCCTTCGCAGGGCGGTGAGGGGCAGGAGAGAGGTGTGAGGTCTCAAGAGCCAGCTTCCATTTTCACTAAGAAGAGGGCACTCCTGTGACTGCGATATCGGAGGAATGAAATGCTCATTTTACATTTAAAATCTATACCCAGTATTTAAACTGGCTGCTGCTACATTTTCGATGACAGCTCTTGATGCACAACAGAAGCAGAGTGGAGAGAACAGTATAACACGGTTTAATACAATAATTACTTGATTCAGTTGTTAAGCTCTCTGGTGCAACAAATGCCTGTATGAATATAGTAGGCCATGTTAGGACCCCAAGACCGGGGTTGTGGACCCCTAATCTAAAAGATCTGACATTAGCCGCCAAAGGCATTTCCACTCAATCTGTTTCGCAGTCAACGGGGATGCTGATAAATGTGTGGACGCTGAGCAGGCAGGGGGGTGCTCATTACGACGCAGACGAGGTGGAGTTCTGCGGGACAGCGCTGCCTTCTCCGAAGACTTCTTAACACCTGTGATTAATGGACTCTGACTGTATTTCCCCCGGCTACTCTTGTGACTTACTCTCCCCCGACTCGCCGCGGGCCTCGGATCCGTCCGCCAGCCTCAACTCGCAGCTCCTCCGCAGTCAGACGATGTGAAGGTCTTCGAGAGAGTCGGTTCCTCCTGCCAAATTTCTCCACGACTGACAG
The DNA here is from genome assembly GCF_036373705.1 of Amia ocellicauda. Lineage (NCBI taxonomy): Eukaryota > Metazoa > Chordata > Actinopteri > Amiiformes > Amiidae > Amia > Amia ocellicauda. Next base: position 37,460,630 of record NC_089860.1, read on the forward strand.
CCCCCGTGACTCGTTCCGCTATCAGATTGAGCTGAGTTGCGTTTCTGCTCGGTTGCAGATGGCAGACAAGTTACACACAGAGGTGAGGAGGGGTTCACCTGGCAGGTAGTTCAGTCCTTGAGACGAGCAGATGGAGTGGAAGCGGCTCCCTGTTGTGATGCACTACAGTGAGTTACTGCCGTTTAAGCAATCCCCCCCGCCTGATTAAAACCGCACAATAAAGGCAGTGCACTGTTCTTCACAGCTCAGGATCCAACAGCCAATACACACCATAGGCATAACGTGTCTGAATATTTGATGTACGGTATATATCAGGGAGTTAATGTTCTCGTGAATGACATTTTTATCATCACACATTGAACAGGAATGGGAGGATCAGAGCTCTGATCTAAATCTGTCAGGCGACATTGGGGAGAAAAGAAAGATAGAAAGAAAGAAAACAAGCCGGCACCGCGTGTGAACGGCAGCAGATAATGTTTTCGGGGGCGCCGAGGTACGTTTGCACTCCGGATCATGGATTGTGCGTTTATTAAGTAAAAACATCAACATGCAGATCGTGCTGTACAATTAGACAGATTAAGGAATCAATTAAACCAAGCTGTTAATACTTTCGGCGCCTCATGTTCAATTTAATGCCTTTAGCTTTTTGGTACTTTTAATTTTCCGTAAAGAGACACAGTGGCAATAATGTTATATTAATAACTTTGACGCGAGCTGCATCACAACAAACATAATAGAGCCCCACAGGAGGTTGTGTGAAACCAGCGTAACGCAATTAAAGGACCAGTGGGTTTTTCATGAGCAAAAAAACTGAAAAAGAATGGATAGTAAACTGGGAAAAGTATTAGGATATGGACCCACCCAAACGATACACACGCCAAAATATGAACCCCAAACTCGGCTCATCGATGGGACTTTAATTGCAGTCTCCATAGTTATCTCACAATGGTTCCATAGAGAGTCTTATTGTGTTTCGTTGTCTTATTTTATTTTATTGCTGTGTAATGAGTCACTACCTTATTGACAGTAACCATATGGTTGTATGTATAAATTAATCTGTGCCTCCAACATCTCTCGTCTTCAAAAGGGCAATTGACGTTGTTTCTAAGGCTTTTGAGCAAATTAGAAAACTGACATTGAAAATGCATCATCACCCGAGTTGTTGACTTGCCAGTTAGCAACTTTAATATTGATTGATGGCCCTCCAACCAAACGCGCGCCACAGAGAAACGCCGCTGCGAATCGAGAGGTGGAATAACTTGACATTTTAAAACTAAATGTCATGCATTAGAAGTAAAAAAGTGGTCTGAATGTTTACAAGCAAAAAGGGGTTCAACTCTGAAGTGACAATATATCGGTGGAAAGACACACAACACGTAATGCCAGAGTTCTCGGCTCAAGGTGTGACACAGCCGTGTGCGACGGTGAATTTGATCAGACCACAATGAAGCATAAAGACCTGGAGCTGCACAGCACTGTGGCTGTAGATTTGCTAGTTAGAAAAGTTAGGAAGGAAGTTAATATGACAATAATGGGGTTATAATGGGGTTCACAAGCAGCTATAATGAATTGTTTTGAAACAATCCCATAATTGAGAAAATTATATGTTTGTGTTCAGAAATCAAAATAATCTTACAGCTGTGAGACTAATAAGTGCCAAGTTTATGTACACTGTCGACAGCAGTTTAGTGTGTGTAGCCTCTATCACAGTCATGTACCTTTCATCCATTTTTAAGGGTTCAGTTGTCTCCAATATTAATGCTTATATTATTATACATGTATTGTAGGTGTGTGTGTTTGGTTATTCAATTCTTATTATGCTCGGTAATAGTTCTGTTCACGGCTGTATGTTTGTATTTAATTGAACAACCCCATGTTGGCTGTTCTTTACGTTGTGTGGTGGATCCGATCACATACAGAAGGAAGTCCTTTACCCTTCTGATCTGAGATCCATAATTAAGTGGTTAATGTGTTTGTTTCCATATTTATTCATGGGATGAATCTCCACTGTGTAGAATGCCAGAGGAGGCCAGGAAAGATGTGTGTGAATAATACAGGGTGTGAATGTGTGTCTGTGTCGGGGTTAGTGTCGTACGGTTTGCTTTTGGAGTGATATCGACAACAAAGTCTGAATTATTCACTTTCTGCCCGATGCCTCTGTTGTACAGGGGGCTCGATCAATGCCTGTGATTATTATGGCTTCATTCGACCCCATTACAACCCCCCAGCTGATGTGCTCTGCTTTGTCCCTCGGTCGTGCGATCACACAGACAGCCGGCCGCAGACAGGGTTATCCGATTGTGTCACTGCTGGCTGTTTGCGCCAGACGAGACTCTCTGTGCATCTTAATTAGCATTAGCAACTCGTTATCATCCATCACCCTCTTTTGGAACAGAACGCTTCCTTGTCGACCCATTATCTCTCTCTTCCTCACCTGCTTGGGTTTTATTGCGATTATATTTCCAGAGATGTTGCCGCGTGTCAGCTTTCATCACATGGCACTTTCCACGGTCTCTGCCTTCAGACTGGATATTAAAGGGCCAGTTGCCCTCAGATAGAGCACTGTGCATCCCATTGCGATGCTGCGGTCCTGTGCGTGAACACCGCGGCCATTCGTGTGTATACATGAGGTCCTGACTGTTGCCGTGTCTTTCGGACACTTTCAGAAGAAGGATTCAAATGGAAAAAGTCCCACCAGTGCTCTGGCTTTGCTGTTGTCTAATCACACTGGCTTGTTGTTGTTGTGTCACTAGACTGAGATTTTGACACTTAAGATTTACTTGAGTCATTCTCCCGGAAAATGTCAAAAGACACATCAGTTGTGTTCTGCTTTTGTAAAGTAGTTTTTTACTGATTGCAGTATTTTGCTCGGGGGCTCATATGTGTGCAGGAAATAATCTAGCATGAAGCGTGTGAGCAGCACCTGAAACCCTGATTTGCGTGTTAGGTTTCATCACAGCCTTAATGGTGGCACTCACCGGTTCACACATACGGTGAACGACAATCAACCACATGTGAAATGAACATAACTGCCGTCCGGCGCTGAGGGTCTATTTTACACGATCTCCCCACCGCACGGGAGCTGGTAGCCCATATTACACTGATTAGACAAGCTTGCTTTAGCTGTTCCCTGTTCCCTGAGCATTTCCCCCCTTCCTCTTAAATCACAGTTCTAGTGAATTTAAACTGATAGTTTCAGCCCCCAACTCTTCTCTGCCATCACTTAACTTTCCTGTTTTCCCAACAATAAAGTGCGTCTCATCTTCTGTCTCAGAAGAACTTCAGTTTTGAATGTCATTTGACTCAGGTGTTGCACATCAGCAGACAGGCACTTCACATCCTCAGACGATGTATACAGTACATCACTGCCTAAAAAAAAGAGTGTGTTTCAACCCAAGGTTGTTTGCCGCCTACAGCAAGTGTCTTTGAAGTACACCTAGGACCGCCGCGCATCCGCAAACCTGAAGGGAAAAGGTTCACAAGCAGGCAATTTACTATTCAGTATCAAGAGATGGCCTGATTTATACGCAGCCTCACTTTCTTCTCACATTATTTCAGCTCACGCGCTCCTGTGTATCGAGTGCATCCTTTGCTCTTTACAAAGTCTCATTATATCATTTTAATTGCAAAAGGATCGAGGATATTTTCCAGGCTGAAGCTCTGAGCAGGTCATGAGTTTCACACGTTTTATGTGGTAAACAGTTTTAACTGAAAGGTGGCGGTGGTTTCTGTGTGGTTTCTGTGCTTCCCAAGAGCACTGCAGCTCACAGACTGCAGCTCAAATAAGCTGTATTGATTTCAGGTCCTGGAATCAGTGAAATACATGAAATATATAAATTATATATATAGATAATTCACTTTCTCTAACTCATAAAATTCTGGCACCACTTCTCCTGAATCGTTCACATTGTCTCGTTGAATTCTCTCAGGTTTCTAAGTGAAGCCGTCCCTCCCCAGTTGTTTTCACGATGCCTTCACAGCTTCTCAATTCCAACGTGAACTCTCATTTTAATGAGCTCCTAATTTTACAATATTATTTTAATTGTGCTCAACTGAATGGTGTTTCTTGAAATAACTGATTGGCAAAAAAAGACACCATCTCTTAGCCACAATTAAGACTTAAAGTTAAAACTAAACAGCAAGACATGAAGAACTAATTGTTAGCAGAATCACTATTTCATGTATTGGTATGATTTGAGGTACTGTGTTTCGAAGCCCTATTTTTAATTATACATAAGTGGATTAGCACTGAACGCTTGCCTCTCACTGCCTGAACACCGAGATGAGTATTTTACCCCCCGAATCAACTCACACATATCTATACGTCATCACACAAAGTGAAACAGAGTCCGAGTCCTGAAATATCGACCCGTTTACCCTTAAGGACTCATGTCATCTCAGCAGGTATTGAATGGAAATATTTGCTATAGTTTTCTATTATAATAATTGTCACATTATTAGTAATCGTTAAGCTGCTTTTGCATTTATTGATGTATGTATTTATCTGTTAAGAACATAAGATCATAAGACAGTGTCCAATCGAGAGGAGCCCATTCGCCCCATCAAGCTCGGTTGGTGTCCATTAATAACTGAGTGATCAAGGATCCTATCCAGTCTGTTTTTGAATGTTCCCAAATTGTCTCTTCAGCCACACAGTTTGTTCAGATTGTGACGCCTCTCTGTGTGAAGAAGTGTCTCCTGTTTTCTGTCTTGAATGCCTTGAAGCCCAATTTCCATTTGTGTCCCCGGGTGCGTGTGTCCCTGCTGATCTGGAAAAGCTCCTCTGGTATGATGTGGTCAAGGAGCGTGCGCTGACGGTGGGAAGTACTAACAGATGATGTGACCAGATTACTTTTTTGGGGACACTTAGCTACACGGTCTGATGTATAAGTTAACAGGTCGTGTGAAGGGCGTCTCTTATAAGACATGTCAACTCGCACAGTTTGGGAGATGACAAAATAATGTAGGCTACCTATATAATAATCCTGAATTCGTCGCACATTCATTTTCTATATTGATTACTTAAACAAAAATATAGATATACTAATTTATGATAGTGAATGATTGTATTTGCCGATCTGAGTCTCGCACAGACGAGCGCAAGCTTCACGTGTCACTCCCTCTCTCTGTTCACATGGGCTCCGTGAGGAGAGCAATATTGCTAATGACATACAAACTATGTATGGAAATGAGTTGGCCTGAGCTCTGCGCTGCCCTGGGGGAGAGATTTTACACAACCCGTTTGTAATATGAATCATTCATTAATATTGCATAAGGCAGTGACAGTTGGTGGGCTTTGGCGCGGGCTGCCCTGTCTTTGGGGAACACGGGTAGCTCAGCTGCTGGAGCAAGAATGAGATTGGGTACAATGTGATCTGTTGATATTAACACCTTTAGACGGAGTGATGGTGTCAACACTGTGATTGTAGCATTATGATACAGAGAACCGTATACGAGTGCCCGTGTCTCTGCATCACACTGAAGCTCATCTTTTATTCTGCTTCTTAAATTCAGCCGTATTGTTGCAAAAGCTGTAAATCTGTCAAAATCAAGAGTAAATTAAGTCTTGTTTTAATTTTGCCTTTACTGTATATGTTTGGAATTGGGCAGATTTCAGTTCGGGCCACTGAAGGATGGATGGAGACCAGGAGACCAGCTCATGAGATTTTAGGAGGAGGTGCATTTGTTTATAGTGGTGTGAATCTAAACCGGGAACAATACTGTTACTGGAGCAATTTCCATAGAGATCGACTTATACAGGTACGATCGTTTCTTAACAAAGCAGACCGAGCTCCCATATCTATCATCTCTCTAATTAGAAGCACAATTATACTGGTGTGATTTAATAGCACTTTTAACATGGAAATATCATACATTTTCTTAACCATTCTTGAAGTAAAAACTCTTATCCCAAACATACCTGGAAGGAGGTGCTGTACATCTGTCTATTACTGTTATATTCGCTATTAGAATTAAATTAATAAATAATCAAAATAATAAATCCCTGAAGTCCAGCCCTATGCCAATTGAACTATTTTAATTAGTTTTAAAAGCTTTAATTAATCTAAGTGTTTTGAAATGCAATGCATACTCAACAAGGTTTAAAACTAATAAAGTCAATATTTTATTCCATTCTTCAGCTGGTAATATTGCCGAACAATTATCAGAACATTTCTGTGTATTTTTTATTTTTGAGCCAAATCACACCTTACATGAATGTAATTAACATAATTATATACATTTGATCCCATTTATTCTACATTTATGAGTTTAGTCATCGTATTCAAAGAGCTATTAAATCTCTATTCACTTATGCTGGCATCAATAGGATATAATGCACAATTATTCAGATTGAGTTTAGCATTTGCAGGGTTAGTAATTATGTTAGTTTACTATATTTAAGGTAATAATGTAATTTGTGTGGAAATCTAGAAGATTTCTACTGAACAGTTGGATATGAAACTGACAGAAGGATGGCAGGTTAACACTGAGAGGCACAGGTTCAAAACAGAAGATGGGGAAGAAGTCTTAAATTGTGTTTGTCTGAAATAAATCTGTTCCTTTCACAATGTGATCTTGAATTAATTAGACTTCATCTGACAGATATTACTGCAGAAAAAGCTGCTGTGTGTTGTGTTTTTGCTGTTGACTCTGCTAGGAAAGTGAATATGCATATATAAATAAATAAATGTCAGATAGTGCTTTTAGTCTCAAAACTCTAGTGGTGCCATTTAAAGAAGTCATGCAAAACAAATCTCCAGAAACCTTGACGTTCAGGACATAATATAACATTGAAATCCTGAGATAAATGATGTTGTTATGTCGCCATCGTGTTTTACCAGTTAGTTTGTGTCTGATTGCTTCAAAAGAGAAGGCTTCTCTATAAAACTGTAATTATGATCAGTCAGTTCATCGTGTCAGCGCTTATTCATCAACATCATTTGAATGGTATCAACCAAATCCAAACTACTTCCCAAACACCCCTGCAGATCCAGAAGCCAGATATGTAACAGCATAGTTTATATCACATTGGGTGGAAATTAACTATATGTGTGTAATTGCAGCTTCATTACCTGTCCTACTGCAGTGAAGGTTATGAGTTTTCTATTGCTTTGGCAAGATAGTATTATTTAACACTACAGTAATTAGTTAACACTACAGTAAGGGCAAGACAATAATTAATTGCTAACAAATATTTATTTTCAGTTTGAGTTCCCCATTAACTTTACACTTTACATTAAGTGTCCATCATTACTGTGTATTTACACTGTAATACATGGTTACAATGGTGTAACTGTGCTTGGTTAACACTTTACATTTAGTGTCCCTAATTACTGTGTAATTACTTGGTAACAACCACTGTTAGTATGCCTATTTACACTGTATTTACATTGTAACAAGTAATTACAGTGTAAATACATAGTAATTAGATACACTTTATGTAAAGTGTTACCCATCCTAGTTTATAGAGTCAACAACACCCCAATTAAGATCTGGTTAATGCATATAAAGGACCAACTGAGAAATTCAAAATAGATCAACCGCTCACGTTTCACCAGACACAAACCCTGATGAATGTAATCCAGCAAGTTCTAAAAGTTATGTCTCTATTCTTGATGAGGAATTAAAGTTTGTAAATATTGTTACAAGCTGTGCTTTGATTTGTAAGCACCTTTAGAGCTGATTATGATAAAAAGATCATAATGTAGCCCCTGGAAGAGTGCTTAACTCCAACTCAGTTTAAAACATCTAGTAGCGACCAAAGCTCACAAAGTAGATTCCCTCCAAAACAAATGCCAGTCAAATAGGTTTCTTCTCGACAGAATAACAAATGAAAGGCTCCTTTGAAATGGCCAGCTGCGAACACTGGATTTGTCCAATTAAACCACTGTAGCTGAGGGTACTTTACAGAGAAAGTCTTCGAGCGTCACTTGTGAAAGAATACAATCTGTCTTGTCCTATTTACTCGGATGTGACATCCCTGCGCACTTCATAGCACCGGCGCTGCGTTTGAAACTGCGGCTCCAAAGCACTGTTCAGATGAGGTCTGAAGCGGCGTAGCAGCAGTGTGGATGGGGTACATATGGGAAGTCCTTCAAAGTGAGCTGGTACGCCTCAGGCAGCATCCTAATGAGGTCATCAATAACCTGCAACAGCTGCTCAAAGAGGAAATCATCTGCTGGCGGTGAGGAGGCCATTAACTCCAGTGAGCACAAACTTTAAAAACACTTAAGAACAGGCGTATATGTGTGCATACTAGCAGTGCGGGAAACAAAGCCAGCTTTTCAAACGCCGTCTCAATTCCACTGGGACGCTCGTCCGAGGTAGCTGCAAGGAGTGACTTGGTAATTGCATGTGTCGTTTGCAGATAATTAGGCGATCAGCTGCCCAAAATATGATTCCCCGAAACAAGTGTTTACATCCGTGACCCTCTGTGCATGGCATCTGGCTCTTCTGGTTTTCTCCTCGTCTGTGTTTTTATTCATATATTTTCATAGCTGTCACTCAGAACAGACAGTGCCCAATATTATACTGGATTGTAGTTGTAATTCACTGGTTTTATTGATCTACTACCTACTGTAGTTGTACTTTAGGGACGAGAACTGTGTTGTACAACAGTGAAAGCAATTTGTTAAAATTGGCTTCAATAATGACAATTCTGTGATGCCCAGACCTCTGTTGTGTGCAGGTGGCTTTGAAAACATGATGAAAAATGAAAGTCCATAAACATAATAATTTCTTCTGCATTTCTTCTTTGCATCTGACTCTTATGTATAGGGATCACATTCAATTAATCGTTGTATTGGTGCTGTGGGTGGGACACTGGGTGGCTAGTGGATAGTTGTTACCTGTTGCAAAGTTATGATTTAGGCTGGAATTGTAGCCTGGATTTGAGCTGCTGGGGCAGAGAAATGAACGCCCCATGGCAGTTACCACCCGAACACATTAGATGGCGGTGTACAAAATGTTGCTCTATTTATATTTATATAAACCTCCCTGCAACCCCAGCAGAGCATCTCAGTATCCGCTGGAGAGAGGATGAGGAGGGTGGAAGAGAGACAAACACAAGCAGATGAGAATACACCGGCTTATGATCCCCCACTTCGTCAATGGCCCCTGACTGTGAATTTGACCCTGATTGTGTACGAGACCCGACTCCGGGAAAAAAACTTTTGGCTAAAGGACTGTGACTACTGGTGGGTGGTGGGGTTGTCAGGTTTCTGCCCCACTTTACAATAAGCCCACCAGCCACCACTGCCTGTTGCCCAAACACCGCTAGTTTGATAGATCATAGTACCTCTTTCTTCCAAGATCTCACATAAGCAGAATTAGTCTAACTCACAGTTGTTATTGTATAAATTAGTTTGTGGAGAGGTTATAGGAAGTGACATTACATTCAAACCTGTAATAAAAGTAGAAGCAACTATGACAATTTATTTATTTTAAACAGTGGCCTTGAGACCTAAATTAGAGTAAAAGCCAAATGTAGAGAATCTACAGTAATGTGTTTCATGCTACCTTTTCTCACCGTCTTTCGAACATGTTTCAGCGTAGTCGGTGGTGCAGTACACCACAACAAGCTTTTTTTAAAGTTTACCAGAGCAGACATCTTTCTCGTGAGAATAAAAACCTTCAAATTTAATTTTGGGACCTGAATTTCTCTTAAACATCAGAGAATCCTTAATGTACAAAGAGATGTATCTTCTTTAAAAATAAATCAGTCAAACTTTGGCCTTTGTGTAAAACAACTAATCTCATCACAAACTTTCAAATACAGTATTTGCGTATATTTCAAAATGTAATTTTTTACAAAAGGTGCACAAAATGGAACGGGTTTAACAATTAGGGTGAGGGAAGTGTTTTCTTCACAGTTATTTTCAGTTCATTTATATGGAATGATGTAATTTAATTAAAGCATGCTGTAGTACATCTTTGTTAACTTTAGTCTAGATAAACTTGACTACAGTGTAATTCTTTGGGCTGATTCTCGTGCTGTAGAAATAGTTTACTACGGTGTTAAGTGTTTTTACTGAGGGTTTGGTACAGTTATCTGTGCGAAAGATATGGAGAATTAATCTAGTAAAGTGTCTCTTAATATAAAGGAAACTTGCAGTCTCTCATCGTTGTGTAAAAGGACCTGAGTGGATGCTTTGTCTCATGGCACCACATTGTCACCTTCTGACCAGACTTTCATCAGGAGGCAGATGGCCAAAGATGTTTCTGATCTTTCTTGCCTCAGTAGCTCCACATATCTTGCTTATTAGGATAGTTATGGGGAGACCGGTGGCTGGTGCAAGGATTTAAAGAAACCCATTGAAGCCCATCTATTGTCCATTTCTTCCCCTCCACTGAAATAGCAACTGAAATCAATTTTTTGGCAGCGACTGCTGGGAATTACTCCTCAGACGAAGACCTGCATTGATCTGGGAATGTTTCGCTTTTCCCGATTTGAAGATATTTCTATTTGCATCGAGACTAACCGACTAACCGTCTCTTTTATTTGAAGTTGTGCGCTTAAGAGTTAATCTTAATTATACTATGTAAATGTGTGTAAAAATAATGATATAGACATAAAATACATAGACATAAAATAAGATTCATAAATGATACATAAAATGAGATTGAAATGCTCAAATTGAAAACAATTTCCTTCACAATTTTTGTTTTGTTTTGGTTCGTTTTGTTTTCATCTGAACGTAATGTTACATGACCCAGATTCCCAGACAAACTTAAATCCTTCTCTAAGAAAAAAGGCAGGCAAATTGATTTCACCACTTTTTGTTATTTCCGTAATGACACCTGTAGCCTTGACTTCTTATTTTTCACTTGCGACACCCCCCACAAAAACCTGAAAACAATTACAGAAAGCCTCGGTTTCTCTTCCCACTTGCTGTTCTCAATTTTCCTATCCGAACAAGAGGCCTTTTGTGTGTTTGGCCGAGTATAGTTTGTGCTTGGAAACAATGGTACCAATACACAGGTGCAATTTTTCTTGCCAGTACCCACTGGTTCACTTGTGCTCAGAGCGCGTCAGGAAGCTGGCTTGCAAAAATAGCCGTATCATTTGTAATTTTTCATCCCCCCCGCCTCCCCTCTTTCTTCTTTCCTGCCACTGAGACTCTTGAGGAGTTCAACATTTATTTATGGAAACTCTATTTTTGTTATACCCCCATCACATTTTAATGTAGACCAGTGAGAGGTTTAGGGAGGTTTTGTGTGTGTGTTTTTGGTCTCATAAATAAAGATTTAAATGTTTTGTTAAGCTGCATTAATGGATGCCAAGTGTGAGCAGATTTCTGATTGAATCTCTCTATTATTCCTGGGAAAGGCTGCTTGTAATGGAAAAGACTATTGGAGTTATATCACATCATGGTAAACAAGCCAGGCTTTGGGAACCCTGCTATTCCAGCCACCCGGTTTCAACCTGAAGACCATGATCACAGGTAAAGCCTAGTGGTGCTTTCACAATCTACAACTCAAGTATCAAATCAATAATGTGGCCATACTTTCAAATTCTTTATTCATTTAAGATATCTCTGCTCTAGAGGCAGTTCAGAGGAGAGCAACCAGACTTATTCCAGGTCTGAAGGGAATGTCCTACTGAGAGACTGAGGAACTGAACCTTTTCACCCTGGAACACAGGAGACTACGTGGGGAATTGATCCAAGTCTTCAAAATCATGAAAGGCATCGACCACATCAAACTAGAGGAGCTTTTCCAGATCAGCAGGGACAAACGCACCCGGGGACACAAATGGAAATTGGGCTTCAAGGCATTCAAGACAGAAAACAGGAGACACTTCTTCACACAGAGAGGCGTCACAATCTGAACAAACTCCCCAGCGATGAGGCTGAAGAGACAATTTGGGAACATTCAAAAACAGACTGGATAGGATCCTTGGATCACTCAGTTATTAATGGACACCAAACGAGCACGATGGGGCGAATGGCCTCGTCTCGACTGGACACTTTCTTAAGTTCTTATGTAAAAGTTTACAAATACTTAAATAAATATATAAGCATGTGCGGTTTGATTGTGTTTGTGTCTCATTGGAAGACGTGCCCTTCTGTCACGATATACACTCAGTTATTAATGGACACCAAACGAGCACGATGGGGCAAATGGGCTCCTCTTGATTGGAAACTCTCTTATAGTCTTATATTTTTATATCCTTATCTGCTGTTAATCTGTAATTTTCAGACATTTTTCAGAAAGTACTTCTAAAATCTCAATAAATTCTCTATTTATATGAATGAATTAGTAACAGCCCAACAGCTTACATTGTCTTTTCAGCTATCATTGAGTCTTGAAAAGGCTTTGGTTTTAATTCAAATGATTAGGTCTATTATAATGACCATCTTCTCTTCTACAGAGTGGTGCGGACAGAAATGAAAGTATTTAATTCATTCCTGTGCAATAATTATTCCAGTTCATACAACTTTGAACATAGTTCTAGGACAATGAGTTGCCCGTCATGTTTTGTGCTCCTTCTCGTTGTGTGCAATTGATGAGATCCTTCTCTCTTTAGTGCAATGGGCTCCAATATTATCTCCTGAGATCTATTACACATTTTTGAACATCAATCTAATGTATCCCTTCCTGAGATGGGAATTAATCATGCTGATTACAATTTTATTTACTTACTGAGATTTACTTAGCCCTTTCTCATTTTGCTGTAAAAAGCATGTTATCCTCATTAATTGAATCGGTTTTGTAAACGGCATGCATTCTCCCTAATTACTTTGCTTGATGAGAATGGGGATTCTAATTACTAATGTGTTTCCTTAAATCTATCTGACAACGCTGCAAAACATGGTCTGAAACTTTTAATTCCAAACGGAGTAGACGGAAACTTGGCAGTCTGTATAGGTTGTTAGATATATATTGGATCTACATTGTCATCTCCCCACAAAGTTCACATATATCTGTATTTACAGTCAAAGGAATTGTGTCCTCTTCCTACATGAACTTTAGTCAATAAATAAAATCTCACTTACGTTGTTACTGTTAAACAACTGCACACTGGAAAAATAATGCAATCTTAGAACTCTGTTTTGGTTCCTTGAGTTAGAAAAGCTAACATGTTATTTGTGTTATATTTACCTTTGTTGTTGTTTTGAGCTGACTATAATATACAACACCATTCTTTGTTGCAAGCAGCTTTGAGAGCATTTAAATTATGATTTTTGTGTTTGTGACAACCAAGGTTTATGACTTTCCCATAGATCTCAATGCAGATGTAACTTTAGTCACTGTTCCTATTGAAACACCAGCCAGTTGAGCGTCTGTGTGACTGAAGCTCCTGTCATTCGTGCTACAATAATGACCCCCTCTTGCAAAGTCACTTAGATCCTTTCCTCTTGCCATCTTGATCCAAATCGAGGTCAACTGGGCCTGCTCAGCATTTGTATACATGCCACACAGCATGATAGGATGTTAATTGCTTAATTGTATCAAGCAGTACACCTGTTTGGAGGCATCTGCATTCGTTATGTTCCTCCACTCATTTATTCAGGTTTTTCCTTTAATTTGTCACCCGTCTGTATGTACTCTAAAGAAGACCATATAAAAGATGGGAAGATTAAATCAAAAGCATTGTGATTTGCTGATGTGACAAAAGAGATGCTGTACATTGAAGCAAGTGGAAACATCTTGAGATGGCCTTCATCCAGCAGGGGAGATCGATATGGACTAATGATGAAGTTGATGTTGATATGTGTTAATATACAATGCATATGTTTTGAACAGTTCATCCTTGCTGTAGATGCTTGGTCATTGATTTGAGCAGGGATGATCAAATTCGAGACCTATACCTTTCAAAGCAGCTCTGTGGTACTAACTACTTCATTAGTTGTGGCAAATATTCTAAATGTGGTAAATGTTCTAAATGAGTATTTCTAAAGGAGTCGCTTCTAACTGGAGTGAGGTTGTTAGTGGAGATCCACAGGGATCAGTACTAGGGCCTTTGCTTTTTCTAATCTATATTAATGATCTGGACTCTGGGATAGTTAAATAACTTGTCAAATTTGCAGATGATACTAAAATAGGTGGCTCAGCAGATACAATCTCGGCAGCACAGGCTATTCAAAGGGACTCAGATAATATTCAGTTGTGGGTCGACACCTGGCAGATGAAATTCAATGTGGACAAGTGCAAGGTATTACATGCAGGTAACAAAAATGTCCACTAGAACTAGATGAAGTAACGCATGAGAAACACCTAGGAGTCTATGTGGACTCCTCACTTTCTCCATCCAAACAATGTGGGGAAGCAATAAAAAAGGCAAACAAAATGCTAGGGTATATTGTCAAAAGTGTAGAATTGAGAACAAGGGCAGTAATGTTCAGACATCGACCACATCAAACCAGAGGAGCTTTTCCAGATCAGCAGGGACACACGCACCCAGGGACACAAATGGAAATTGGGCTTCAAGGCATTCAAGACAGAAAACAGGAGACACTTCTTCACACAGAGAGGCGTCACAATCTGAACAAACTCCCCAGCGATGTGGCTGAAGAGACAATTTGGGAACATTCAAAAACAGACTGGATAGGATCCTTGATCACTTAGTTATTAATGGACACCAAATGAGCATGATGGAGCGAATGGCCTCGTCTCGACTGGACACTTTCTTATAAGTTAATCTATTAATCAAACCACCAAAGAGTTGTTACTCTGTAAAAATGCTGCTATCCAGATTATACAGATTTCAGCTGATCTCCTTGCTGAACAGACTATCTGTACCTGTTTGGTAAGATTGCACTATCATTGGGAACACTCAGTATTTATAAGAAGCATTATATCCATGCAAATAACATTGATATTCAGAACAAAGCTGGTTATATTCAGAATACCAGTAAGCACTTTACAAGGCAAAGTATTCATAATAATGCACCATTGTCGACACCTCCTGAATATATATATATAAATTGCACGGCACTCGGTATATATATATATATATATATATATATATATATACCGAGTGCCGTGCAATTTAATATGATTTTGGGGATGGCCCAGAAACAATGTAAACAATCATATTTGATTTCAAGATAAACGTTCAAATAAACACTTGAACTGTACTGGTAATTCATGCATTACAGCCTCCATGAATATTACACTATTCAGACGGTGAAGGGATATACCTGTGTATATTTAGGAAATAGTTCACACGATGTGCATTGTCATGTTAATTGCACTCCTTTGTGTTGTGTATCCTAAGTCAATCATCTGTTGTTGGTGCAGTTGACTTGTGATTCCCTGAACCCCTTCGCTGAGCTGTGAGGGACATGGCATCAACATCCCAATTCCCCAGTTCATTCCCTCAGTTTTAGATGCTCCACTAAAGCATTTTGATCCAGACATGTTTTATTAAAATGCAATCTTAGTACAACAACAAGAGAAGAACTCAGAGACACTCTACACACGTCGTTGTCTGTACAGGAACCACAGCTCTAAGCCAGGATACATAAATGTGTAAGATGAGCTTGAGGGTTCGATTCATAATTAGGGTTGGGCTTAAAGCAATGTCAGAGGATAATTAGGTGATAAATGATTAGTGTCACAGAACTGAGTAGTTGTTGTCAGATTCCTCAAGGCCCAGAGAACTGTTAGAGAGGATGGGGAATTTATACAAACAAAGTAGCAGGAAAATACAGCTTTAATCCTTTCAAAATACAATGACATTGTTAGATGCTGTTCAATCCTTGTGAAATCTGGGTAATCATAATGAGCTGGAGATATCGTGGAACGAGCCCAGGATCAAGCAGAGTGGTTTAAGACAAAAATAAATTAATACAAATCGTGGTTTGGATGCCCATGCTAAAACTAAAGCCAAGCTAGCCTTTGCGCTCCGTTCCCCTCACCTCTCAAACAAAACATGGTCATCAAATCTGTTTTCCTTTCCAATTGGCAGCATATTTTTAGCTGAGGATTGTTATTAAAGCAGTAATCGCTTTCACATCAAACAGGCTCTGGGAATTGGCAGAAGTAAGCTAGACTTTCATTCTGCAGCGCCGTTTGATGTGTTTGATAAGATGACAGATATGTCCTCAAACGCTGCCAGAAACGTATCTTCAGGTCAACCCTTTAGACTTTCATTGCAACATATGGTGGCTTAAAATCTTTTATTTTCCTTGAAGATGCGTTTTGCTGCAATTAATCCTCATAGTAGGGTCGACAAAAGAAACATTAAATTAAATTGTGTTTAATTCGACCTAATTGTCTTCATTGAGAAAGACTCCACGCTGGGATTGTTTCTCCTCTGTTGTGGAGTTAATCGACACACAGAGATGTCTAACGTTATCACTCACGACTGAAATATAAACTTGATGATGCTCCGTGTAGCAAGGGTATATTGATATAGCCCTTGTGTTTTCACTCTACCTTATTACTCGAGGAATGAAAGAGCAATAATTGGCCTGAGCAGATCAGGACACGATTTAATAAAAACTGGAGAGTCCTTTCCACTGCATAGTAAAAACCACAGATACATGGTGGCTGATCAGAAACCACCTGCAAAGTCGAAGAATTATACATCTCCTGACCTCGGCTGTCCTTTCGATAATTTCACCAATACTTAACATCATAACAGAGCTATTTACAGCAGCTGTTAAATAAGGCAATATTTCAGCATTGATTTTGTGCCGTTCCCCTGCTGCACGGAGAGTTTGATAACTCAAGCATTATTGATTTTTCTATAAGCAAAAATAGTCTGTGAGAGCACATAAACACAATGTGGCAGCAGTGACAAGCTGGTGATGTCTGTGGATTTCTCTCTGTCACCCCCCTCGTCTCACAACATTGTCTCTAGATTTGTGTTATCATTTTAGTGTGGCCAATAAGAGATAAGCAGACTTGAAATAT
Organism: Amia ocellicauda; assembly: GCF_036373705.1. Lineage (NCBI taxonomy): Eukaryota > Metazoa > Chordata > Actinopteri > Amiiformes > Amiidae > Amia > Amia ocellicauda. Next base: position 37,477,496 of record NC_089860.1, read on the forward strand.
CGGAGGGTTTAGACCAAGCTGCCTGTGCTACAGTTTCACAGCCGCCAAAAATACTCATCACAAAAATAAATACGGTGCAGAATCAATAAATGGTCAATCGTTCCATCTATGCCAACTCAGACACTTATTTGCTCTGTTAGTTTTGCAGGGAACTTTCAAATAATCTGTTTTTTAATTACATTAGGAATGCTAAGAGCACTTTCTGTCCTTTCTGTGTGGGTGATGTTTTGAGTCTGATCTGTAATGCTTAATCCTTACCTAAACTATAAATAATAAAGTGATTGTGTTGCCGTGGGTTTGGGTACCGCCCCCCGTTCTCTGCTAACCACGGAGACCCTCCACTCCCAGTGGGGTCAGTCAGCAAAGACATCGGAGGTAGTTTAAGGGGCAGGGCGATCTCTGTGCCGGCTGTTCAGGCAGCAGTCGTTCATGGGGGCAGGATTGTCGAGTGCGGTGTCCAGATCCAAAGCAAAGCTGATGTCTGTGTGTTTACTTTAGTTTAGTTTATTTTCAGATGGTCCTTCTCTTCACCTTCCTTGTCCTTCCTCGAAACACAATACAAAGACCTCGGGGACGGACCCGACAGCCTTTGATACTGTCCCGTAGGTGAGGCACCAGTCTCCTCTGGGCAGGCCTCTCTGGCTGCTGGTGAGTGCTGGGACGTGGTGGTCATTGTAGTTTCTCTGTGCCACAGTTCTGGCATCCAGAGTGAAAGATCCGTGCCAGATGTGATGTCCATCCGCTCCCTGACCCCAGACCAGGTTACAGTATATACATGAGATGAGGCCTGATCTGTATAACAGTAGCTGCAGTGCCGCCTCCTCCCGTGCTGTAATTAAAACTCAGAGAAGTATCCTCTCTCTTTTGAAACCTGCTCACTGACATGGTCTGGCAAGGCAGGATTTGCAATGGCAGCCTCCGATCCCCTCGTTCGTAAGAGGATTAGCTCTGCCGAGGTGCTGGATCTTTGTCTAAAGCTTTGTTTGCATTCGTAAAACCCCTGGAAATTATTCAGACACATTTCGAGTCAATTGATCGCTACGGAACATGCTTGGATCTTTGTTTTGAAAGCATCTCGCCGGGTCTATTCCTGTCTGTTTGTTAAACAAATAGCCAAACCTGAATTCCCATCCACTGCCTGGAGATATAGTATGATCTAGTCTTGAAGCAAAATTATAGCTTAAGCTCCGAAGTGTTCAACTGTCTCACCCTGAGATGTCTATCTGTTTTAGCCACGCTCTGGCCTATCCGTTTCTGAGGAAGAAGGGCTGTATCTGGGTTTATTTTATATTTTTAGAAAAGTGAATCCCCAACACCATAAATATGTCATCATAAGGAGTTGAACCCAACTGAATTTCTGTTATCACAGCATGGGGATTTCAGGGAAGATGTTTGAAACTGTAATAGTTACTGAAGTATTCGAACACATTCATCAGACACTTCCAGATTAGCATCACCCTCTTGGAGGAATTTAAAACTCATATTATACCGATGCTACACACTGTAATGGGATTTTAGCTGTTATTGAACCTCATCACATCAGAAGTACCCTTTCGCTAAAGTGAGGCGTATTTGATCTGGTAAATCCGCTGTAAAAGTAAGGTTGTATTAGATTAGTTGTGTACTCCTTATAGCTTTTTGTGATTGATTATCTCTACTGGAATTTAGTCAAAGTCAGCACTAATTGAAACTGTTTTCATGTGACCATTCAGACCTTAGATGCAGTGTTTAACTGAGTGGGTGTCAGTAAAGTGGGAAAAAATATCAAAAAACATTATTTTAACAAGTTAGCATGCTTTATAATGCTGGTTGAAATCAAGCGATGTGTGGTTTAGCGATGAGTATGGCCACTCAGTGGACTTCGCCCATCGGATGTCCTCTGCACACCTAAGCAGTGATTTAAAAGTTTGATTTGTACTTGGATTCTAGTCATTGCAATCCCTACTATAAATAAATTACCTAAACGCTCCCATCGAAAGGACTCCAGTATGATTATATACAGATCGAGTGGAGACATCCTGAGGAAGTCTTCATCCATCAGTGACTCGATACAGGCTGATGAAGATGATACACACACACACACACATATATATATATATATATACAATTGTGTGTGTGTGTGTGTGTGTGTGTAAGTATATGTATATTTATATGTATATGCATCCACACCCACTTGTTACTTAAATAGCAGAGATAATCAAATCAAACATAGCGGAGCTTTAACTCAGAAACAACACGCACGGCTTAGAACAACTGGGACACAACCAGAGGTGACTTTGTGAGACTTTGCTCGAGAAGCAGAGAGCTGACCCTCTCGTTACAGCGTAATGAAACCGTTAGGAACCATTCAGCTGTACACAGATTAAAAAAGCACTGCAGCAGAAGAGAAGGTGACCTACGCAGAGCCGGATGGACAGCATACATCTTCCAGGACGGCGAAGGAAACGCACAGCTGGGCTGGGCTGTGGGTACGCAAACACACAGGAAAACATCATGACACAGACGGTGTGGCGACCTTCTTGTGTGCGAAAGCGAGATGAAAACTGTATCAGCCGTGGCTACAAGTGACATCAGTTGCGTGATTAAGCTTTAATCCTCGTCCCAAAAAATGCGCCACGACAGCAGATGCAGTTGGCATCGCGAAGATGACAACTGACACCACGCTTTTGAAGCTGCAGGATGCTACGGGGGGGCGACAGGGGACACACTGTGCTTCTCAGAACTGGGGGGAAATGAAATGAGAGCATCAACAAAACCAAACAAGGAGTTGGTCATGACAGTGCAGACATGCTTATCCCCCCACCCCCGAATTTAAAAATTATTCATTTTCCATCAAAGAGGACTGAACTACAGCCCCCCAGGCGTCTGCCGGGTCCTCACAGACACACACATCATCGGGATGTGAGGGGTAATGCTATTCCGTTAGACCCGAACCAGGGATGTCTCCGACAAAGGCAGAAACGCAGATAACAATCTGTTTCCACAGGTCTGGGAGACTGACAGAAAGTAATGGATTTCATGCTGGGTGTGATTAAAAGCCTGTACTAAACTCTGGGTAACTCAGTGATATCTGTTTGTGAGGTGCCGTTGGGGTCTGATGTTAATCATTGAGCCGCAGACTGTTTATTGCTTGAACCCTTGTGCTGAAGTATAAAGTTTAATCCAAATGGGCTTTTACAGTTTGTTTTGTTTTTACAGTCAAAAAGCTTTTAATATTCCCTTTTTCTTCTTCCAGAAATTGCAGTGGCATTGTCCTATTGTAGCCTCTGCTTATTTTATAGCACCCTGAAAGCACCTGCCTCCTCTATTTTTTCCTTGCTCATTTTAGTAATCAATACCCCCAGGTTGACAATATATGCGTTTTACTTCAGAGGCTTTGATGGCACAAAGCTAAACGATGACTGCGGCCGGGAGGTTTTTCAGATGCATATTTTCAGGTCTCCTTTCACGAGAGGGGAGTGGGAACGAATGCATCCAAGTGAAATAACTTCAAATGTCAGACTAGTGGCTGAGTATCTCCCTCCAGTTATCTGCTGGTATTCAATTACGGCCACTTCTTTACCAATATAGGGATCAGTGACTTAAAATGGCAAACCATAATGACAATAATTAATTCAAAAGCCTTGTGGATTCCTCCTAGTGGGGAAACAGTGAAGGCAGCCTGGAGAAGCTCCGAATAGCTAATTAAATTCTCCAGCGATACAAATGTCACAAACCCTAATGGATCGTAAAGCCGAGGGAGTCATCCTCAGATGTCTGGAGTGAAAATCTGAATGGCACCAAGGGAAGAGGGTTAAAAACCTTCGGTAAGAGAGTTCATTAGCGAGATGTTGAAATAACCACTGTCATAACCAAAAGTGTTATGTCCCCAATTGTGCATGACCTGTACTATGCCAACAAATGCATCAACTTTAATCTGAGTCAGTGACCCAGACATTACAGAAGACTGAAGCCTCAACTCGATGGTTTCTCCAAGATCCATTCAGCTATCTAGGATGGACTGAAGTTCCTGACTGTCAAGACCGTGTCAATTTACAGCTTCATTTTGTTTGGTTCTCATCTTTTCTGTCATACATCACTTCCCCACAAAACATTTACACAAACTGGAAGAAGGCAATCCCTCCAGCACTCTATTGAATTAAACCGCAATGAATGTCGGTGATTATTCCCGTCCTCCTGCGACTTTAAGTTATTCTGCTTTTCTCTCTCATTCCATGAAGCATGATTCTTCAAGTTTTTAGATCCTTTAATTTCTATTAAACGATGTACGTTCGCCTACGGCCACCGCGATGCCGCGTCTTCCTTAAATAAACCCTGATTAACAACTTCAGCGTTCTGCACTTAAGATCTTAATCAAACAACAATCAGCTGCGTTCTCTTGCCCCCCCCCCCCCCCCCAGAGACTCCGCAATACAGAATAAAAAAGTGAATGCATGTGACTGTGCTATTCTTTGTGCTGTGCGGTAATTGCCACATTGCCTTTACAGATACAGGAACACCTGTGTGTTATAAAACGCTCCATCCGTAACTTTAACAAGCACACACTTCAACTACCTGTAGAAATATGACATTGTCAATTTATTCTAGAGTGCCATTACCACATAACTGGTCTTGAGGGATTCCTTTTACATGAATAACAAGTTGTTCTGTCTCTTCACCATATACCCCGGTCCCCTGGGACACACATTTCAGTGCGACGGTGGCCCTTTACTTCTGCACACGACTAAGAAACACTTTTCTGAGGGCTGGATATTGTCACACATGGGGAGGGCGGACCAAGGCCACCTAAGCAGAGCGAAATAATGGAAATGGAAATGTACAACTGTTAATAATGTACAGCTTGTAGGTGGTGTATCGACAGGAAAAGGACTACTAAAAAAGTAAGTCATTAGAGTGACTCGTTTGTGGAGGGCTGCACGTATTCGGGTTTAGAACATAAGGATATAACAGAGTTTACAAGCGAGAGGAGGCCATTATAGCTGTGATGAAAAAGTCCCGCCTTGTGGCAGCAAAACAGCCCCAGCTTGTGTTTGCATTCAAATCTCAACTTAAGAAACATAAGAACATAAGAAAGTGTCCAATGGAGAGGATCCCATTCGCCCTATTGTGCTCGTTTGGTGTCCATTAATAACTAAGTGATCAAGGATCCTATCCAGTCTGTTTTTGAATGTTCCCAAATTGTCTCTTCAGCCTCATCGCTGGGGAGTTTGTTCAGATTGTGACGCCTCTCTGTGTGAAGAAGTGTCTCCTGTTTTCTGTCTTGAATGCCTTGAAGCCCAATTTCCATTTGTGTCCCCGGCCGCGTGTGTCCCTGCTGATCTGGAAAAGCTCCTCTGGTTTGATGTGGTCAATGCCTTTCATGATTTTGAAGACTTGGATCAAGTCCCCACATAGTCTCCTCTGTTCCAGGGTGAAAAGGTTCAGTTCCTCAGTCTCTCAGTAGGACATTCCCTTCAGACCTGGATTAAGTCTGGTTGCTCTCCTCTGAACTGCCTCTAAAGCAGCAATATCCTTCTTGAAGTGTGGAGCCCAGAACTGTCCACAGTATCCAGATGAGCTCTAACTAGTGCATTGTACAGTCTGAACATCACTGCCCTTGTTCTCAATTCTACACTTTTGACAATATACACTAGCATATACCCTATAGGGTTTTGACAACAGCCCGAGCAAAAACAAAGCCAGATCTTTTCAGAGTGCCTCTACACTGGATAAAAGAAACGTAGAATTTCTAGATTCTCTGTCTGTAACTCTCATGTGGTTAGTGGAGGTCAAAGACTGAACTTTATCCGGGTTTTAGAATAATGACTAAATCCTGAGAAAGTAAGAACGGATATATTAGACATGAGTGGGGATTTTTCAATGGTGATGATTCAAGTCAGCCATTAAAGTCGGTGTTCCTGTATCTGTTCTGGCAAGCCTCAACAATTATATATCAATTATTATTATTATTGTTATAATTTATAGGCAAAAACAATCATATGCAGGGTAAATACAAGGTCAATTATCTCAGAGGCCTCAATGACTTTCGTTCACAGCTCTCCCAGCGCAGGAACGAACACACGCTGACATTAGTGTACTTATTATTAACTCTAGTTTTCTCACCTTGATTTTGCGAGAGGTAAGTCTATTGTAAATCACTCCATTAACCTCAAAGCTCAAGAGGAAACAGGTAGATGAATGTTGGAGCAGAAACGCATGGCACTCCACCGCAGTTATTAAGATGATTAATGAAAGAAAGGATGGGAAATGTGATAGGCACGTTGAGAGATTAGGAGAAGAAAGAAATGTGATGTAGTATCACCTTCCTCGATGCCAAAAAGAGTCCTTTCTGATCAGGAGAAGAGGTAGAACAGTGCAATGCTGAGAGGAATAACACATTTTAGTTATTTTTAACCTCGTTGTTTAGGTATTTAGCATGATACTCTTCAGATAGATGTTTAAATTTATTTTAAAACATGATTTATGCATAGTAGGCTACACACACAACCATAAACAACATATCAGAAGCATATGGGAGAATACAGGAATCTTTTCTGAAGATAAAAATAATGTAGTATGCTTATAAGTCTATATACACTCACTTTTCTTTTCCTTGAACACCAACTGTTCCTTCTGGAAGAAGTTAAAAAACTAAATGAAAGGCAGAGCTCCTGTGTTTTTCTCGCACTTTATTAAGCAAACGGGTTGATGAAAACCAATCCTGAGTGAATTACTGATACTCGGTATTTCAGAGGGAAGAAAATTAGCATGAGGCCTGAGCCAAATTAATGTACGTTATGAATCCCTCAGATCATATAAGCTGTATGTGAAGGTGTATCTCTTCTTATCACACCCCCGAATGGTATTGAAATAACTAGTTGTACATGTGGTGAATACCGCAGCTCTCTAATGTACTTCGGCTTTTCAAGTGGGTTTGAAAGGAGATGAACAGACGAAGCACGAATCATACAGTTTTGTCGTGTTGTCTGTAATTCTTAAGGAGGCAGCGAGATGTAGTGGCAAAGGCATACAAATCATCTTCTCAGGTGTTTTGTTATCATATCACGGAGACGTGTGGACATGTTTAGTCATATTTTGGCTGGTCTTTTACAGGTAGTTACTTAAACACAACTGAATCACATTTGAACAGTGTGCCAATAGGTTCATTTCTTTCAGTTTCCCACCACTTACAATATCTTAAAACATGGTTCCCTTCGAGATTAGGAAGTGGCAACTGCAGTTTTGAGAAATTATTCCCAGGATGCTCAAGGTTTGAGCTTTATGTTAAACCATCAGCAGACAGTTCTTCTGTCCTTACATTCTGCTGGCGGTGGCTGCAAGGTCTCACTGGCCAAGCCCAGCTTTACGTCTGATGATTATTTCTTTACCCGATCATAACAGGTAGAAAAAGCCAGAACACAAAACACCAGCGCTTTACTTACAAGTCAAACAAACAGACAAACAAATAGATACACAAATGCAAAAGTAGGAAGATACTTTCACGTTTGCTTGGTTGCAAAACCCTGACTGACCTCGTTGAACTGTCAGAGACCAGTGCAGCCATCGTTAAACCTACCAGGCTTATTATAAATGTTGTTATATCCTTCATGGTGTCGTAGTTTTGAAGATAGCTGTTGGGCTCTGCTATGTTGGCCAGAACTCATATCTGCAAAGCCCTTCTTTGAAGAATTCACAATTGCAGGAATTACTGCTGTAAGGGAAGGAATAAAAAAGGATGTTCTGGTCGGGGCACCCTGTTAGTAAGATAACATCTTTTTAATGTCATTGTCCAGCCTGTGTCCTGTCAGCCACATCTCATCAGCGGAGTCCGTTCGATACAGCCAAAATGGATTAAATTCATAATTTTCCTCAAACTTCTACAAACAATACCCCATAATGACAACGTGAAAGAAGTGTGTTTGAAATCTTTGCAAAAAAACACATGTACATAAGTATTCACAGCCTTTGCCAAAATGGAGCTCAGGTGCATCCGCTTTCCACTGATCATCCTTGAGATGTTTCTACAACTTAATTGAGTCCACCTGTGGTAAATTCAGTTGATTGGACATGATTTGGAAAGGCACACACCTGTCTATATAAGGTCCCACAGTTAACAGTGCATGTCAGAGCACAAACCAAGCCATGAAGTCCAAGGAATTGTATGTAGACCTCCGAGACAGGATTGTTTCGAGGCACAGATCTGGGGAAGGGTACAGAAATTTCTGCAGCATTGAAGGTCCCAATGAGCACAGTGGCCTCCATCATCCATAAATGGAAGAAGTTTGGAACCACCAGGACTCTTTCTAGAGCTGGCCGTCCAGCCAAACTGAGCGATCGGGGGAGAAGGGCCTTAGTCAGGGAGGTGACCAAGAACCCGATGGTCACTCTGCCAGAGCTCCAGCGTGTCTCTGTGGAGAGAGGAGAACCTTCCAGAAGAACAACCATCTCTGCAGCACTCCACCAATCAGGCCTGTATGATAGAGTGGCCAGACGGAAGCCACTCCTCCGTAAAAGGCACATGACAGCCCACATGGAGTTTGCCAAAAGGCACCTGAAGGACTCTCGGACCATGAGAAACAAAAATCTCATGAAACAAAGATTTAATTATTTGGCCTGAATGGCAGGCGTCATGTCTGGAGGAAACCAGGCACTGCTCATCACCTGGCCAATACCATCCCTACAGTGAAGCATGGTGGTGGCAGCATCATGCTGTGGGGATGTTTTTCAGCGGCGGGAACTGGGAGACTAGTCAGGATCGAGGGAAAAATGAATGCAGCAATATACAGAGACATCCTTGATGAAAACCTGCTCCAGAACGCTCTGGACCTCAGACTGGGGCAAAGGTTCATCTTCCAACAGGACAACGACCCTAAGCACACAGCCAAGATAACAAAGGAGTGGCTACAGGACAACTCTGTGAATGTCCTTGAGTGGCCCAGCCAGAGCCCAGACTTGAACCCGATTGAGCATCTCTGGAGAGATCTGAAAATGGCTGTGCACTGACTCTCCCCATCCAACCTGATGGAGCTTGAGAGGTCCTGCAAAGAAGAATGGGAGAAACTGACCAAAAATAGGTGTGCCAAGCTTGTAGCATCATACTCAAAAAGACTTGAGGCTGTAATTGGTGCCAAAGGTGCTTCAACAAAGTATTGAGCAAAGGCTGTGAATACTTATGTACATGTGCTTTTTTTGTTTTTTATTTGTAATACATTTGCAAAGATTTCAAACAAACGTCTTTCATGTTGTCATTATGGGGTGTTGTTTGTAGAATTTTGAGGAAAATAAATAATTTAATGCATTTTGGAATAAGGCTGTAACTGCACTGTACTGCACTGTAGATACATAGATAGATATAGATGGAATATGGATTATATAATGTATAGATCTGTAATGTGTTTTGTTTCTTTTGTTTCAGTCAGTGTTGGTTTAATCTAGACTGGACATGGGGCAACTCTGCTGGTGCAGTTGTTCTCTACAATTAAGTTAATATAAAATACGTTGACAGGCAAAGTACACGTGTGTGTTCATGGACCACAGCAGAACTGATTTTAGAGGGGTCATGCTTTTTAGTTGGGGGAGAAGTGAAGGTATAATTTGTAACACTGGAAACCAGAAAGTGAATACGTCCAATAATGGAAATGATAGCAGGCTTTTCTGTCGATGGTTTTTGGAACAAAACTCAGGTGGCAAGTCAGGGCTAAGGAGTCACCTCAGGTTTTGTGGTTTGAGAGGAAAACAAAAATATTTTCCCTACCAAACTCAAATGTTTCTGATTCAATTTAGTTATTAATTTTCCTCTCTAATCTGTATATTTACTGTGCTTCAGAGCATGGATTATGACAAGCTCTGACCAACATAAAAGAGTGTGGCATAACTCAGATGTTTATTTGACAGCACAAACTCAAGCTTTAGCATCAACAGTACACCTTAAAAACAAACACACAAAAACAAGTTCATAACTAATCATCTTGAAAGACAGCACAGTCTTATAGATGAAGGTAGAAGAAATATGTTTATTTGAATCCAGTTCAAACTGTGGTTTGGGTTGGTATTAGCTGTCCCTTTCAATGCAGAGTTAGAGGTTAGAGTTGAGTAAAATGGGTTACAATCTGTGGATTGGGCTTAGCTTCATGTTTTGATTTTGGCGACTGGGTTGTGGCTATTACTAGGACTTATAAAGCTCAAGAAATTGAATGTGTGCATCTACAAAAATAAGTTTAATTGAACCACACTACAAAAGGATAGAAAAACATTTCCTTACATAGATCACATGGTAATTCTGATCTTTCATGTTTTATGGAAATGTTCCTCAGACCTTTAAGCTTGGAATTCCCCTGAAGGACAACTGGTCCACCAACAGAAGAGCCATTGTGAGTGAATAGAGAGAAAGAAACACGATATTTATTCTGTGTCGACATGCAGATTTCCAGCAAACAAAACCTCTGGGGCAGAAAAATATCTCAAAGGTTACTCTGATAGCAGGAGAGCGACCCAAAGCTACGGACATATCTGATGCATATGGAGTTAATTTATGCAGTAAAAGTAAAATATTATATTTCATATAAATTCAACATAAACTTGAGGATTCTTTAATATTTTTAAAATGAATTTATTTACACATTTATTCTGAATGATTTATTTTGGTGTTTAACAATATCAATTGCTATCCTTCTCAAATCCCCACTGAATTGATTGCCAGTTTACAGTTTACAATGGATTCAGACGCCTCTACAGAGACGCTGTCCAGGGGCCGGTTGCATAAAACTGTAACAGACTTGTCTAACCATTAGCCTAGTCTTAATTTGACAGTTAGACTTGTCTAATGCTGTTAAGTCTGTTGCATTATAAATTAAGACTGACTGAGTCTATCTCTCCATTGAAACTGATGTCCTGAGTCGACAGCGACTGTCTCTGGTGCTGACTCCTCCCACTGGCTCACACATGTTTCTGATGCTCACAGGCGGGGCCTCCCATTGGCTCACACACCTCACTGCCCTGCCCACCGGCAATCCCTCAAAACATCGAGACTCCTCCCCTACGATTTCAATAATCAATCCTGTGGTCTGTTTTAGTTTTGAGTGCGGTCCTGCTACATTACACGACTTTCCTGTGAAATATTTGTTTTAGCAGATTCTTCTAACGATTCGGCATGTCTTTTACAGACAGCGCACACACAGCGGGTTGACATTGTTAACTTCACATCAAGCCTTGTGATTGAGTGCGTTAGTGCAAGTTTCAGAAAATGTCACCCAAAGTATTTGTTTCTCTGCATTATATTTCAATCACTAGCACAGATTTGCAGTTAACTGCGATCGTCGCCGTTTTTTCTTCAAGTGTCATGACATCCCAGAATGGACTGCATGATAGTCTTTCCTCAGACTGGTCTTACTTTGTCAGTTTCATACAACTGTTTTATCTGACTATCGTCAGTGTCTATCGTTAGTTTGACTTAATTATAATTATATTAGGACAAAGACTTAGTCCATGTTTATGCAACCGGCTCCTGGGATAGGGATGGTTTGTTTTGGTTTGCTTTCAATATTATGTGACAAAATTAATAGTTCCAAATAAAGTACATTTAAGATGTTTTAAGATGTTGGTAATAAGAAAGCTTGTCAGATGACCGTTGGCACCTCAAGTCTCATGTATAGTTTGTGAGATTCTTCCATCAGGATGTAATCTCACTCTCACTCACCACTTTGTGCGATATCACGCACAACACGTGTTGCTTCCCAGCAGACAAACATTTTGGAAAGAATGGATGTCTTTCACTGATGATGTCAAGCACTACATTGTAGAAGTTGTATTTGTTCCATACGGTTAGTGACGGTTTCAGATAGGAGATAGGGCAGTTCCATTGATTAACGAAATACACAATACAATCCTGCTCGCTGACAAGTCCGAGAGAGAAGCGTTGGCCACATAGACATTCAACAGCGCTGACAAATCCGATGGGCTCTTAGATTTACTGTATGGGCTGATAAATACCCCTGTCTTCATTTGAACATCTGCCACATTGTTACTTCAATTGTTACACATTGTTGTATAGTGGTGTTACTTTAGCTTCTTCAAAATCTTAAATACTTAACTGACCTCATTCTTGCTGATTGTACATTGTACAGTCTGAACATCACTGCCCTTGTTCTCAATTCTACACTTTTGACAATATACCCTAACATCCTGTTTGCCTTTTTTATTGCTTCCCCACATTGTTTGGATGGAGAAAGTGAGGAGTCCACATAGTCTCCTAGGTATTTCTCATGCGTTACTTCATCTAGTTCTATTCCTCCCATAGTGTAATTATAGTGGACATTTTTGTTACCTGGATGTGATACCTTGCACTTGAATTTCATTATCAACAATTATCTAAGTCCCTTTGATTAGCCTGTGCTGCCGAGATTGTATCTGCTGAGCCGCTTATTTTAGTATCATTCACACAGCGTCCCTCGCTGCGCCCGCCTTATCTCTCCCTCGTTCGCCATGGTACTATTGTGGCCGAGATAAGGCGATTAACACATTTGTGAAATGCATCAATTTGAATTCCCGCGGTCCTCCCCGCACTGCATTAACAGTCTTCGAGCACGTTGACTTGGGGGAGACGCCAGTGCATCGATAGCCATTTATACACTCCATACGTCTGGCGAGTCACAGCCGTCTCACAGACCCAAGAGTTACTTACCATTTCAAATTCTTATCTCCATCATCTCCATTTCTAATTTCACTGACCTTTATCCCTCTGCACTGCGCAGTACACTTCATTATCTGTTTCTGAGAGACACACTCTCTCTCTCTCTCTCTCACACACACACACACACACACACACATACGGTGCATCTCTTGTATCAGCCCACTCAAAACGACACCTTGACTTCACACAAACACCCCGATGACTGTTGTGACACAGAAATGAAGTTATGTAAGAGAAAGTTTGAGGCACGTTGAAGTTTCCAAAACTGAGATGCAGTATTTTTGCTGCATTCAATTTTCTCTGCTCCAGTGGATTCCTAAATTGCCTAACAGGTCCTATTATTTTAAAGATGATCTGTTATAATGAAGTGCGCTTCAATGTAGTGGCGGAGAGAGCTGCAAAGCAGTCCCCGAAGCATTTACATGTTATTTATGACTATCAGAAAACACAGATAATAGAGTCAACCTAATGTGAATTGTATAAAAAGGCATATTATCGTGTAATATCCGCCACACAATGAATTGATGGAGCTGTGTTATTGCACTGTAGGAGTATAAAAAATGATGATGCTGTTCAGGTCTGATTTTATAGTTATTAGACAAGTTAATGTTATAGCTTTTTAATGTGATTCTATTGGAAACAATTTTGTCCATTGCAAGATTAATCTGAGATGTCCCGACAACATTTAATTGGGTGTTTTTATCTGCAGGGACACTAAACAGTACTTTGCTTGCTTACAGTCTTTTAAAATCACTTACACACTGAAACTGGTTCTATGAGCAAAATATCACAAACCATTAGTTGAGACACCAAAAGAAAGACAATTTCAACAAAACTATCAGCATTTGTCACCTGTTTTCACACACATTTATAATTCATTAAACCGTTTTGGTAATACTTTTAATACTGGAAAAGCAGATTTTATGATCGTGTTTTTCATTATCTAATCTGTGTGTGATGAGTACTCAGTAGAGTCTATTGGATGGCTTTTGTGAGTTTCATTTAGATGGAAGACAACATGTTTTTTAATCGAGTGCCTCATTTTGTCTGAGACCTCAGAGGTTTGGTCAGTACGGGGTGGTTTTGTATTTTGTGTTCGTAGTTTTGAGTAAATGGAGTATAAGTTCAGGAAACGTGTGTCATTGGTTGTGAAAATCTGTAATACAATTAGAAATGTGTGCTGGAAGGGTTTGCATCTTTATTGCTCTTCATTAGGTGCATTATAGGGGTCTAGAATGGGTTCACCGGCATCTGTTCAGCCAATGCAAAGCACAAGCCAAGACGACCATTTGCAATTATAATGAACATCAGAAAATAAAAAGCTACAAACGGGCCTGATTACAGAAGTCCTTAAAAGGCATACGAGTAGTCCACATGTTTTTTTAAAGCCAAGTTGCTTGTGACAGCACTTCATTTTCAACACTTTATGAATGCTTTGCATTTATATTTGACATGTTGATAGAAGGAAGACGAAAAGTATTGGTAACCAAACCTTGGCGGCGATTGTGAAGTTATCCACAGAGTGGCTTTTTGGCGCATGTTCAGAACTGTGCAGATGTGCATCCACAGTGCGGAAAGGCCAGCGTTTGTGAAGAACAGAGGGGCGTCACAAACTGATGAAACTCCCCAACGATGTGGCTGAAGAGACAATTTGGGGACATTCAAAAACAGACCGGATAGGATCCTTGGATCACTTAGTTATTAATGGACACCAAACGAGCACGATGGAGCGAATGGCTCCTCTTGATTGGACACTTCCTGATGTTCTTATGTTCTAACAGAAGCAATAGTGAGAACACTGCCATCTGCGCCCATCGAGCGCACTTCCACACAGACAGGTGGGGCCAGGAAGTGGAGCGATGCCCGAGTCCAGACGGATGTCCGTGCACACTTCACTGCGAGAGGAGAAAAGAGGCAGAGCTGGTGAAACAACACTGGTCAGTCCTTAATGGAAACCCCACTGGCACCCGTTCCCTAGCTGACCCAGGAACTAATGTGGTCCCATTGACATGCATGTGTTCTGTGTGTTGTGACAGCAGCCCTGCTTGTGAAGGAAAATAAAAGATCTGACGGGGAAAATCAATCTTTACATCAATATAAAATCAATACTTGTTGGGTGCCCATACGTTTGACAAAAATAAACATCAATGACCTTCTGAGCCTCCAGGAGATTTGCAAAGGGGGTCAGGTATGGAGAGATGACTTCACATCTGCCTCTGTGTTCAGCCCTCTGACCAGCACAGCCACAGAGGAGATATTTTAAAATCAAGTCAAAGCAATATCATCTGAATTGCTAAACACCCTCCCCTACTGAGGAATAATTCAGCAGCATGTGGTAATCCGTTTCAGTCCAAATAAATGATATGATTGCATTACAAAGTCATCATTTGCGTATAAATACCCTCCACTTAATGTACATGTATATTAGCTATCCTGGCTTCTGTGCCATCCCATATCTGTGCCACAAGTGAGTGTTAAACTACAATATTTCAAACTGATTTCGTCCGACTTCACCAATTGCTAATATAATTGAAGTGAATTGACTAGACTGCACAAAAAGATGGGCATATGTTACATCCCTCCTTCCCACTCCTGGCCATCTTTATGTCCTGAAACCACTCTGATTACCATTTCTAATATCACATCTCATCTCACCTTGTAATGATATTCCTCTGTCCTGCCTGACATCTCTGCGAGGCGCTGTCGCCATTTTTAGACTGATCATTTTCTTGGCAGTAAGCTGCTGATGAGGTTGGTCAGGGATGGAGGCTTCTATTAACTCAAGTGTTGTACAAGCAGGGAATTACGGGACCATAAAACAGGTTCTTGTCAGGTCCCCAGGTGAGCTGTAGCATGAAGAGCACTTGCCTGCGTCTCTCAGAGCTAAAACATGTTCTTTAAAGTTGTTGCAAAGCAAAGGAAGGAAATTAGCTCCGGGGGCGATGGGGGGTCTCTTTAACTCTTTAATTAGCACACCCTGTGTGATCCATTAAGAAATTAAGCAAGATGAGAAAGGAATTGTGTCAATGGGTGCGTTCCTCTGAAATGCAATTGTTACATGTTATGGTGGGAGATGCACTACATTCATCTAAATAAATAAACACACTCAATTCAAATAATAATAAAACACCCCCTGGCCACTTCTCAGCTGCCAAACACCTCATATCCAGATTTCTCTTCATCATGTCCAGACTTATTCCAGGTCTCAAGGGAATGTCCTACTGAGAGACTGAGGGACCTGAACCTTTTCACCCTGGAACAGAGGAGACTACGTGGGGACTTGATTCAAGTCTTCAAAATCATGAAAGTCATTGACCACATCAAACCAGAGGACCTTTTCCAGATCAGCAAGGACACACGCACCCGGGGACACAAATGGAAATTGGGCTTCAAGGCATTCAAGACAGAAAACAGGAGACACTTCTTCACACAGAGAGGCGTCACAATCTGAACAAACTCCCCAGCGATGTGGCTGAAGAGACAATTTGGGAACATTCAAAAACAGACTGGATAGGATCCTTGATCACTTAGTTATTAATGGACACCAAACAAGCACGATGGGGCGAATGGGCTCCTCTCAGCTGGACACTGTCTTATGTTTCTTCTGTCAATAACCCTACTGGACTATTCTGACTGAATAGTTTAACTGGAAGTGAAGATGCGTGTTTGTCTCGGGCAACGAATGCCGTGTAATTTAATTGCACCAAGACCGGCATGCAAAGTTAATATACTCTTACCCAAAAAGACTTGCAGCTGTAACTTAAATTCAGTTTGAACATTCAAGTTTTGAATAAAATATTAAGTAAAAAATATTTCTTTAATTTAAAAAAATGGGATCCCATAGGAAGGAGTGGACGCTTTTGCACTGTAGAGCTGAACAAGTCAAAATGTCTTTGGGAAGATGTGGGTCACAAAAGGCTGATGATGATGATGATGATGAATATAAATATACTGGGCAGGAAATGTTAACAAACATTCCAAATGATATGCGATCATAACGAAGAATGACAAAATTAGCCCCCCCTCTCTGTCTGTCTCTTCTCAAACTGTGACCTACTTACTGTCTGTTTCTTTTCTGTGCCTCTTCGTTGCTCTAGTCTTTATTGATCAGTCTTCCTGTGAAATGCCTTTGAAACCTTTCCTGGGTTTATATATTCCACCCAGTTGTGTATTTCTCATAATGACGCCTTAATGACACACACACGCACACACACACACACACACACACACACTTTCTCTCTCTATCTCACAACACTGACATTTCTTGGCTCTTGCAGACTCTTACATTGACAAACACAACTGATCTAACAGTAAGGCAGGCCTGCACCGGCGCTATTTTGGGATTCTGTTTTGCCGCCGATGTGAGGGTCTCCTCCTGGCTCTTCATCTCGGAGGGTCACGGGCCGCTTGGTAAAGCTATTACTGCACAGACTGCATCGCTGAATCTACCCCTGTAGAGACAGAGCTCAGTAGGAGGACTTGCCCAAGAGCCTCTGCTCTGTCTGGGTCTCGCTGCACAGTGCAGTGGTCTTAGCATTCGTCATGTAATTGAAAAGCTGATTATTATTAGTTCCCGGCAAGACTATACAATACAAATAATGACAGTCTGAGTCTGAGAGTCTTGTTTGTATCCTAAAAGTAAACTACTACTACTACTAATGATGATTATAAAGGTTTTATTTTTTTTACAGGAGTATTTATGATAATGCTTTACATTAAGTGTCCCTAATTAATGTGTATTTACACTATAATGACTTGTAACAGTTTTAATACAGTGTAAATAGGCATAATTACAGTGGTAGTTACAAAGTAAATACACAGTAATTAGGGACCCTAAATGTAAAGTGTTACCCTAGCACAGTAAAATCATTGTAGCCATGCACAATTACAGTGTAAATACAGTGTAAATAAGCATAATTACACTGGTAGTTACCAAGTAATCACAGTGCAAATACACAGTAATTAGAGATACATCATGTAAAGTGTGGTTTTGTAATTGTAACTGCACAACAAATATATACAGACAGGTGACAAATGAAAGGAAAAACCCACATAAAGTGTCTCAGTGAGCTGTTCAATGCTTCAACAGCTTCAAACAGCTTCAAACAGCTTCAATGCTCTTGGCACAGATTCTAGAGTCTCTGGACTCTACTGGAGGGATGAGCACCATTCTTCCAAAAGATATTCCCTCATTTGGGGTTTTGATGATGGTGGTGGGGAGCGCTGTCTGACACGTCGGTCCAGAATCTCCCATAGGTGTTCAGTTGGGTTGAGATCTGGTGACTGTGAAGGCCATAGCATATGAGTCACATTATTTTCATACTCATCAGACCATTCAGTGACCCTCATGCCCTGTGGATGGGGCATTGTCATCCTGGAAGAGACCACTCCCATCAGGAGAGAAATGTGTCACCATAGGATAAAGGTGATCACTCAGAATAACTTTGTAATGATTTGCAGTGACTCTTCCCTCTAAGGGGACAAGTGGACCCAAACCATGCCAGGAAAATGCCCCCCACAGCATAACAGAGCCTCCGGACCCCCTCACTGTAGGGGTCCAGAAGTCAGGCCTGTCCCGTTCTCTTGGTGTCCCACACATGCACTCGTCCACTTGTCCAGAACACGAGCCAGTTGAGCGTCTGTGTGACTGAAGCTCCTGCCATTCGCGCCCCAATAATGACCCTCTTTCAAAGTCACTTAGATCCTCTTGCCATCTTGATCCAAAATCGAGGTCAGCTGGGCCTGCTCAGCATTTGTATACATGCACAGAGCATGATGGGATGTTAATTGCTAAATTGTATCATGCAGTACACCTGTTGGGAGGCATCTGCATTCATTATGTTCCTCCACTCATTTATTCAGGTTTTTCCTTTGTCACCCATCTGTAGCTCTTCTAAATATATCCATGTATTGATATATTTATTAATCTATTGAAAACAAAAAGGTGGGGGGAGATCTACAACATATAATGAAGTGACTGACAATGTTTAGATTGAGAAACAGCAAACAACTAGAGCAAACAAAAATTATGTATATGTGCTGTGCAGGATGGATTTGTGTGAAAGACTAATGTTGTTTGTTGTTTTGTGCCAAATGTTTTACGTCTTGTCTGTCTGAACTCGGGTATATTACTGTTTTGTGAAAACTGTTGAATCACAACTAATGAATCATTGTGTCGGTGACTTCCTCCACCAAAACAAATGTGTGTAAACATCCTAAACTCATCCAATGGTGGGAATCATCTCCAATCACAACTACTTTGAAAATAAGGCCCTAACTTTCCCACACGACTTAGTTTCATTTCTTAAATGCCACTCTCTACACAGTTTCTAATGACCTTTTGCGGCAGTTTCCTTGCTCTTGATATTTAACTAGCTACAGTATATTCCATCTTGCCATGGGGGACTGGCATTGAAGAGTTCTCTCCTCTGCGTCTCAGAGAGCGAGTTCTCAGAAAAGCCCCTTGCCTCCTCAGCCTTCAGAAGCTCGTTAAATGTCGCCCAGGAATTTCTCATCTCCTGCAACAAATTAAACAAACACAGCTCCCTGGAGGACACTTGACAGCTGCCATTCAGGCTCATACTTTTTTTTTTATCCCTGGAAAATCTATGCTCCACTGAGCCCCCTTGTGCTTATGAATCTGCTTCAATAATGATCACCCACACTTAAAATGAAGAGGAGGCTTATCCTTAAATTAATATTTTATAGATGCTCTCGAAGGGAGAGCTTGGACGTGGATCAAGTCGAGGAGCCGAGTGCACTTTTGCCTGACTTTGTTCATTCAGAGAAGGTCAATTGTTTCACACAGTTGGAGACAGCGGATGTTTTTCCGGTGAGAAAAAAAGAGAAAGCCATTGTCTTCGCCGAGACAGTAGGGATTCGTTATTTGTCTCTCGAGTAACCCGTGATCCTATAATTTGTCCGGACAACTCCTCAATAACAACGTAGTTTCAGTGTGTCTGTTTGTGATGCATTGTGGCTCTTGAGAGAGCAGATCACTTCGTTACCTTTTTCTTTGTGTAACCAGCTTTTGTAGGTGAGTGAAGTTAAAAATGCCGTTGATTACCAGAAAAGCAGCAACTGTTATCGGGAAATACATCTATAATAGCCTGTGGCCAGAGTGACTTAAATCATCCCCGTTTCCAGATTCCTCTCGTTCCCCACAGATGTTTGGCTTTGTAAAGATTAATAACACCAGAGAGCAAGGACAAGGATTATTATTATCATCGTATTATTAACAGTTAAGTCAAGAGCGCGTCGTCGGGAATGATATCGATAGTTTGACCCACTGCTAATAGAAACTGCATGCCTGCAGTGGTGGCATTAGTTATTGTCAGCTGCTTCTTTCTTCCACTTGTGAATATAAGCGCTGTGACGGTCAGGTTGGTAGTTTGTGGGTAGTGGGTGGGTCAGAGTTGTGATTTAATCTGGGCCGCTGTGTATTTTCTACAACAGTGTTGGAGCCACCCGACTTCAGAGGATGATGAAAATTATAAAGAATGATACTACAACTACTACTACTACTACTACTACTACTACTACTACTAATAATAATAATAATAATAAACACTTATCCATCCAGAGAAAACAAACAAATGTATATTTGTATGAATATGGATCCTGTATTTCAGTCTTGAAAAGTACAAAAACTGGACTCTCATTTATACAAAACTACATCTGAAGGCACAGAAATCCCCACATTCACACTGTACAATTACACAAATATGACTCTTTACATATCACTTTGACCATTTTTACCCCAGACAGTAAACTCACATTATTCCAGCTGGAAAGCTTTCCTCTAATTGAAAAACCATTTGTGTTACATCCGTCCATGTGAAGCAATCATTGTCTGGTTGTGTAATGCAACACTATTGTGCGGTCGCCTCGTCTCATACCAACACACCATGGCATGCACCGTGCTGTTAAAATGCTCTGTTCTCACAGATTAACCCCAGACAAGTCTGACCCCGAACACTCTACGCTTCTCCTGCCTTCTGTCTCCGTCTCAATAATGGACCTTTAGCTTGTATTCATTTAATTGATGCTTATAGGAGACAGTCTGGTATCACTTTCCCCCAGGTATAAATTAATCTAAATTACAGCACCAGGCATTAATCATAATGCTAATGAATGGGCTGTAATGGCTGAAATTCCAAACCAATTAAAGATATATACAGACACACACAGAGCCTTATTTGCATGTGGCGTTTAAGGTTTTTACTAATGAGAACAAGCAAGGTTGTTGGATTTCTCCATTGCAAAATTAATAATTAGAAAAACTTTAATATGGATAGTCTTTTATTTGCAGCATTCTAACATGATCCATTGAGGAGATGGAGGTGATACGATTACACAATATATATATATATATATATATATATATATATATATTTATCTCCTATTTAACGCCGTCTAAACAGATTTATGGCAAAGGCGTGTAATACATATGTGGCATTCTGCACAAAATCTGTAAACTACAGGGATCTTAAAGGTCAGATCTGACAGGTCTGTGGATATAAAAACAAGGTGCGTTCCCTGCGTCCAGATCACGCCTCTTGTTTATGTCAAGCAAAGCAGGAATATTGACATCACACAGCACAGAACTCTAATACAGAGACATGTTTTGACCACGACTGCAGCAGAGTCCAGGCTTTCATTAACATCGAGCCAATGGTGGGTCTTAATTAGTATCAGTGTCTTTGTGTTGAGGGTGTCCATTGCACGGTGATGTGAAGAGAGCTGTAAACCCTGCAGAAGTCTGGCCCTGCAGGAACAGGCATGGCCACCCCAGGTCTGGCACCCTCTTATTGGCAGGATTAATTCAGCTCTGTGTTCCTAATCGAGAACTGCACTCTGCTGGGGCAAACGCACTCAGCCTGCCCTGCTTTGGGACAGTTTCCGCCGGTGCACTTCCCTGTCAACGCTACACTCCAGACTTTGGAAATCTCTCCCTGAGAATAAGGTGGGTATGGGGTGACAGTTTACACATAAAACATGCAAATAAGAGCAGGGCATGCTGTGAAGAAGGCTTCAGAAGGGGCAATATTTGGGAGTGTATGAATTAATGAACTGTGCATGTTGCAGCATAGAATCTTGTCGTCATGTTAATTTTGAGATGGTGGCGGCTTTGTGTTGTGAGTCACGTTACAGTTGTCCGACTACAGGTGTAAATGTATGTTCAGTGTCAATAGCAGCCGATCTCTCGCAGTCATGTACGTTTCATCCAGTTCAGTCTTTTCGTTTGTTCATTGTAAAGCAGCTGCTGAGTGCTCGCTGTGTATCGGGTAAATTTCTTGTAGCTTCATCACTTTGTAGTAGACGTGTACTTTCTAAATATAAAGTCCTGTTTGAAGGAAACTCAGATGGCATCGAACTGAAAGCTTTGAAGGGAGGATGGCATTCTTCTGCAAGGTGCTGTACATTTATGTATACATAAATTGCTGTAACTGCAAGGCACTGTAGATTGTTATATATGTACACACACACACTTATATTATATATATATATATATATATATATATATATACACTCACCTAAAGGATTATTAGGAACACCTGTTCAATTTCTCATTAATGCAATTATCTAACCAACCAATCACATGGCAGTTGCTTCAATGCATTTAGGGGTGTGGTCCTGGTCAGGACAATCTCCTGAACTCCAAACTGAATGTCTGAATGGGAAAGAAAGGTGATTTAAGCAATTTTGAGCGTGGCATGGTTGTTGGTGCCAGACGGGCCGGTCTGAGTATTTCACAATCTGCTCAGTTACTGGGATTTTCACGCACAACCATTTCTAGGGTTTACAAAGAATGGTGTGAAAAGGGAAAAACATCCAGTATGCGGCAGTCCTGTGGGCGAAAATGCCTTGTTGATGCTAGAGGTCAGAGGAGAATGGGCCGACTGATTCAAGCTGATAAAAGAGCAACTTTGACTGAAATAACCACTCGTTACAACCGAGGTATGCAGCAAAGCATTTGTGAAGCCACAACACGTACAACCTTGAGGCGGATGGGCTACAACAGCAGAAAACCCCACCGGGTACCACTCATCTACACTACAAATAGGAAAAAGAGTCTACAATTTGCACAAGCTCACCAAAATTGGACAGTTGAAGACTGGAAAAATGTTGCCTGGTCTGATGAGTCTCGATTTCTGTTGAGACATTCAGATGGTAGAGTCATAATTTGGCGTAAACAGAATGAGAACATGGATCCATCATGCCTTGTTACCACTGTGCAGGCTGGTGGGGGTGGTGTAATGGTGTGGGGGATGTTTTCTTGGCACACTTTAGGCCCCTTAGTGCCAATTGGGCATCGTTTAAATGCCACGGCCTACCTGAGCATTGTTTCTGACCATGTCCATCCCTTTATGACCACCATGTACCCATCCTCTGATGGCTACTTCCAGCAGGATAATGCACCATGTCACAAAGGTCGAATCATTTCAAATTGGTTTCTTGAACATGACAATGAGTTCACTGTACTAAACTGGCCCCCACAGTCACCAGATCTAAACCCATTAGAGCATCTTTGGGATGTGGTGGAACGGGAGCTTCGTGCCCTGGATGTGCATCCCACAAATCTCCATCAACTGCAAGATGCTATCATATCATTATGGGCCAACATTTCTAAAGAATGCTTTCAGCACCTTGTTGAATCAATGCCACGTAGAATTAAGGCAGTTCTGAAGGCGAAAAGGGGTCAAACACAGTATTAGTATGGTGTTCCTAATAATCCTTTAGGTGAGTGTATATATAGTTATAGCAATATATCAAGAAGTGGAAATATCTTGTGTCATCGAAGGCTACTGCTGATTTTATATGTGCAGATAAAAGGTAGATCTAGGGCCGGATTAAATCAAAACTTTGACCCACACGCTAATGGAAAACTACAACCCTGTTCATCGTAGTGGTTACATTTCTGATTAGAAGAAAGTGGCATCTTACAAAAATGAATCCGCAACTGAGTACAGTTCTGTAGTTTCCTATTAGCAGGTGGGTTAAAGTTTTGATTTAATCTGGTCCCTAGTTTCTTAAGCATCTGCCATTAATTATGAATACAATATACATTTTAAATGTTTACAAAACAATTCCATGTCGAGCAAATGGGAAATCTTTACTGTACCATAAATAAGTTTTAATGGTCCTCACAGAGAGGCTCAGTCTGTTTTTATACATCATACAATAAAAATAGTCTTCTTCACTAATTACAGCCATAAATCAGCCGCTGTAGGTACAATACAGGACTGCTTAGCGCTGCACTAATTCCTCTTGACATATTACATGTAGACAAGAATAGAAATAAACTAATTGCACTTGCTTTTACAATTTTGCTAATATGGTTATTTCAAGGAAAGGCATTCCTTATGATTCAAGTAAATTAGCGAGCCGGAGTAAATGAGTCTGACTGCAGCAGCCCAGCCGCTGATGAAGAGTCTACAGTTGAGATATTAAGATGCCAGTGACGAATAAACAGCGTTTAACAGAAGCACTTGGACGCTCCCGGAGTTCCCTCTTGGTTTCGATGGATAATCTCTCAATCACCGTGGTGTTTGTGGACTAGATATGGTACAGAACCGGCGCTGAATAATACAGAGCGTTCAATTCAAGGGGAGTCGATCCAAACCCTCACGCCAAATTACAAATCAGTGCTGTTAATTTGTAGTTTATTACCAGCCAAAGACCCTTTCGTGCAGACGAGTTACTTTCCTATATGAAAACAAAAACAACAATAAAATTGTTACAACAGTCATCTTAATATCATTTCTATCTCCCCATCTGTCTTAAGATAAAATACATCAGTCTATTCCAGCTTGGCTTCAGGCTCGGGCAAATATCAGCCTTTGGTGCTACTCTGATGGAAATAAATGAGTGTCTAGTTATCCGAAAGAAAGAACAAACAACAGATGCACAGTGCCACACAAATCTCTATAAAGGTGTCTGAAAGAATGCAATAAATGATTCCTTCTACACAAAGGTGTGTGAGCTCATTAAAAAATACACATAAATAAAGGCACATCTGCTCTGACAAGAGAACACCCATCACCTTGCCATCTGGACAAGAGCATCTCCATAAATCTCATCCTGTCAGATTGCTGAAACGCTCAGTCTTGCGGTGCCGGCCATGACGAACACAGTTTCCAGTAAGTACTGACAGACGGGCTTGCTCAGTAACCAGACACCAGAATGTGCAAGTCCAGGAATACTGCCATGCACACGCTAAAGAAAGAAAAGAAAACATGTCATGTATGTGCAGAAGGTGTGCTCAGACCCCATTCACAGGCACACCTCTGAGCATTGTCCCCAAATGAGGGACAGACCCTCAAAGACTGGAGCAGTGAAGCAGGGCAGGGTTTGAACACAGTGTTACCTGTCTGACTGGCTCAATGAAAAGGAGGCCATGCTACCCATCGTGCAACAGAGAGTTCTCAAGCAGCTGTTGTTCCTGATGATAAAAGTTGTGTCCATCATCTTTTGGACCTGCCACCCTATATATAACTTTTAAAACACAGGACTTGATACTGATTATAACTGAAGGGTCTGGAAAAACAGGTATACATTATTATGGGAACTTTGAGGCAAGAAAAGTGGTAATCGATAGCACTTAGGATCGACTAGACATTTACCTCTCGACTAAAATGGATGTCACAAAAACAGACAATCAGACCTTTATACCGGACATTCACACCTCGCCAACGTGGACGTCACCGACATTGAAAATATAGATACAGGAGTTTACGTCCATAAAGATGCTTTTGTCCTTGTGGAGGACACGGACAACTCCCACAAATGCTGTCTCAGGGAGGACAGCTGTTGGGGAACACCACTGGGGGGAAACCAGTAACATGCGATATGTTACACAATGCCAGTAAACGATGTTAGATGAGGTCAGTCTGCTTTCTTCTGGCTTTGAATGGATTAAACTAGCTCAATTGAAGTCCTCTGGCCTCTCGGTTCTTAGTCATTCATTTTCCTACATCACCATCATATTTTGTCTGTTGACATGTGCAGCGGTAAATTACAATCTCTAGCCATACCCCACTATTGTGTATTATACTGTGTGTAGCCTGCTATTAGGGTCACAGATTTCCATGGTGCATAATTATTCTCACCCAAGAAAAAACTGTAATAGCTGGCGGAGGATGTGCATGTTTTTAATTGTCTTAGATGTAATAGTCTGTCAGTTAGCTTGCCTGGAAGAAATCAGTGAAGCTGCTGTCAACTGATGAGAAATTAACAGCGTGAAGAATAAGTGGGGAGAGATGACATGTTTTTGAGACGTTTATTTCCAGCTTCGTAGCTTAGCCATTTGTTTCTTCCACAGAAGAGGAAGGAGGGAAGGCACACTGCCCTGTCCCCTCAACCTGAAATGCACTTTGAGGAAAATGGAGGACATTTATTCAGATGAGAAAGTGTGTTATGTTGTGCAACAGCCCCGTAATCGTGCCAGGCTCTGTGCACTTAGCCGAGTAAATTCCAACTGCTCTTCCAAACTTCTTCTCCTGAGCAAATGTTTTTGAGCAATTAAGCCTCGTTAGCGCTGGCAATAGCTGCATTAAACATTCAGGAGACCACTCAACCCCCTTACCCACGAGGCCAGGGGTGTAACTGTTAATATTCAAGCCGTGTTGAATGTGGAGAAGGAGAGAACGCCAACAACACTGTGATTTGAACATGTCAAAATCTCCTGCTCTTTAATCCTTCTTATTTCAAAGGCAGATGATAATAAAAAAAACATGCTGGCAGACAAAATAGGCTATTAAATCGTTACCACGCCCCCCCAGTTTTGTTAACAAGATCATTTAATTGACCAGAAATAATTTTGATGTCTGTAGGTGTCTGCATTACGTCTTTCTCAAACAGTACGAGTGTCTTTGTAATAATGGGCTGCCAGCTTTCAATGCTGATGTATAACCCTGGTAATAACTTATTACATTATACCCGCCCACACAGACAGGAACTGTACAGTGTATAATTATAGATTTCAAACTGCAGCCCATTGTGTTTTTATTGTTTTGTTAGATGTGCACAACCCCATGTTTTTATTACTATTAGAAAATGGTACACTGGCAAAACTCTCGCCATCCTGAAACGTTGATGACGAGGTTAATTTTGAAATGGAAAAAATAAAATTGTACAACATCCAGAAAAACAAATCCAAAGGTTTTTTCTGGTTGAAAGTGTTGAAAGTTTGGGAGTTTCAAGTTCAGGGATAGAAAACATGATCTAGAAAGTCATTTTTATGCTGGACTGATTATTCTGCCACTGTGAAACTGTGAAACCAAGTTAATCGTAGATAGCGTATTTAACAAAGCTGTTTTACTCATTTTAAGTCCATCAGAGAGTTCTTGAAATTGAAGCTGCTGGTCTTTATATGTTTTTGCAGATATGATCTCCTCTGCACCGCTGTAATCACTGTTATAGAAGTTTATGCAGAATTCCTCCACTCCTGACATCTGACATCCACTCTGATGATCACATTTCTGTTTCTGATTGATCATAATTGTTCATTGTTTGATTTGATTCCTTCCTATTTGGAGGTGGTTGTTTTGCATTGTTCATGTTCCCATTATCGGTGTTTAATTAGGTTGTTGTTAAACTTCTGTATATCTTCAGTAATACGTTTCCTTATGGTTCAGCTCAATTTGGGGTCTTGTCTGTATTTTATTTCTCTCTTTTCGTCATGAGTTCTCTTGCTTCTCAAGAGATCTTTTCATCTTCTTGTGATGTTCTAGTTTCTCCAGATTGTCACTATGTATTTTATCACATAACTGATGCATCTAGGTCTTCTTATATTTCTATATTTATACTTGTATATCTATATTTAATATGTAGATTCAATCTGCATCATGTTGTTTGTAAAGCTTTTTAAAAATTAGTTTCAAATTTCTCGTTGGAATTTCAACCATTACATTTCTGCTGTAAGTGCTGGGCATCTATTGTTTACTGCATTTAAGAGAACTTGTATTTCTAGATATTATTTGTCTGCCTTCCCAATTATTTGGTGTTTGAATAAAATGATATTGAAAGGAAAAGGGGGAGCAGAAACAAGTATACAAATGTAAAACCATGTCAGTCTCCATTTTAGAACGTTTTTTTTTAAAAGGAGGCTTAATGTTGAGGCTTCAAATACACAGAAAAGAATAACTGAGCCCATGAACAAGTCAAAGTGGATCTGTATTTCTCTGTTCTTGGCTTGTGGAATATCGTTACATGTTTTGCTATTACTGATCCCCCTTGTTATTTCTGTTTGCCACCTCATCAACTTCTTCAACTTCGCCGCTTCCTTCTTCATCTTCAAACTTTCTCCACATTTCTGTGTCAAGGAAATGTGCCACACTTTACTTATCGCCCCGCAGTCTTGCATTTAGTCAGCAAATTCACGGTCTCTAGTGACATCCCTTAAAACAAGCAGAGAGGACTGGAGAAGTGGCAGACTTAATGGCTCGGCGTAGTTGCATTACATTCCACGTGACTTTGAAGTATTACGTCTGTCTCAAGCAGTGTGAAAATGAACAAATACAAAATGGATTTTCCTCTGATATTTGTTGCATTTTCTATTCCTGTTTTCTAGTGTGTACCCCAGAGCATACCACTGTCATTTGCAATGTAATCATTAGACCTAGCAGCGGGAAGCTTTTCATATAACCGCAATTTATCAGATGCCTATGGAGAATGGAGCAGCTTCAGATCATTTCGAACATTTAAGGGCTCGACGCCGGCATGAAGCAGTTGTTAAAAGTGTCAGTAATTCAAGGTTTTGTGTGGTTGCCTGTGAAAAGCAATGGAACGCCATAACTTAAATGGACCATGTATGAGTGCTATTGAATTATTTGCAACCTCCAACAGATAAAGACACTACGAAATCGCACTCATAAGTGCCTTATTTCTGATGGTATCTGTCAAGACTAAACAATTCCAGTGAGCTGCAACCCACCTAATACATAGTCCTTGAGTGAAATGGGGGAGACCAGAAGGACCTTCTTGGAAAATCATGCTAAAAGCTTCGAACGTAGCCCATTAAGATAATGCTGCAGAACAGAGAATTACACAAGTTTGATTCTGTCCTTTCAGACTCATGCATGTAATTGGGATGCAATGTGGGCTTAACATCTGGAGAGCACTGGATGCTCATGAACTGGTTAGTATTTCAATAGAACAACAACCACAACAAAAAGTGAGTTCTTCTATGTGTGCAATACCACATGTTCCCCAAGGGCACTGTGCAACATTTTCCCAACTCTTTGACGTCCCCTTGGTCCTGCAGATTTAAAAATGGTCTGTGAATGAAATAGTGTTGTGCAAGTATGTATTTTGAGACGCCTGTGAAAGCGAGCTTCCTCTGAAATGCGACGGGATGACGGTAAGTCTGAACAAAACCCTCTTGTTCTGTCGCGGAGTCCACAGACAGGGCTCTGAATAGCGACTGACACAATGATCGAGAGCTCCCCAGCGGAGCGCTGTTCTATCACAGATGATCCTCCATCTCCGTCAAAACTCTTCGAGGATGGTATTCGAATTCCACGCGAATGTATGATCTTAACTATTAGCGAAAAGTAAAAACGAAACCAATAACACAATCTTTTCAATCCAGGAACGGAGCTCTGAGTTTGTCCCCATTGTCCCAACGTTCTCAGAAAGAAAACAGAAACGCACAAAAAACAGTCCGGCTTTGTGAAGTGGGGACGTATTCACAGAGCAGGCTCTCAATAGAGTACTATCAATTTGCCAAAGTAGCCCAAGAGATTAACATTTGAACTGCAACACATCAAGGGATCCCTACAAATGAATGGCTATCCTTTTAGGCTCATTAAGGAAACCATTCAGAGGTGCCAAAACAAATCACCCAGGCTTACGAGAAAGAAAGAATTATCTCTATGATTCTGTAATTCGCTATAAATATCCCAGACAGTCCCAGACATGGAATAAAAGTGATTTGGGCAGGGTTCTCTCAGTCCCCTCTTCTCTGCACTTCAACCGACTGACTAGTGCATGTCTTATGTGACCCAGAGGACCTCTTTCCTTTATGAAGGAAAACTGGAGACATTAGCAGCAGCTGTGCATGTGGTTTGGAATACAGAGATGGGATGAAAAGCCTACTCCTTGGTTCAGCAGAAGTGCACCATGAATGATTGTGTATAAACGCACGGCTATTTGCATTGGCCTCGGACAAGCAACGGGCGGGAGAATTAATACGACCCCAGAGCGTGCGTTAGAGAAACCCAATAAATAAATAAACACGAATCTACATAAATGTGTTTCCCAGAGTCCTGCGCTGCATTCCTGGAGAATTCTGCGTCTGTGTCTGGATCTCTCTCGGCGCAGTAATAGCCACTCGGCTAAATTAACACTCTACACCCGGCTACTGTATGCGATTCGCTGGATTAGTTGATGCCTCTCGGGAGACGCGATGATTTCAAATGCAGCTGCTTGTTTTGAGAATCCTGTTCCTTTGGCCTTTAAAAACTGCATTAGCTGGCAATGGATCAGAAAGCCCCTAGGTGTCAAGAGTACCTTTTTTTCCTTATTGCTTTGGTGTCCTTTGAACATTAACATTTTTAGATGAACTGGCACAATTCCAGACAATCGCAAAACACAACTTTATGCTCTGTGTTATTTGGCATCTATTTTAGAGAGGCATTGCATCTTCCTGTGCAATTGCTAATTATTCACGTTTTACTGTTAAAGTTCCTGCAGCAGTTTATATGCGCTTAATTACACTGTTAACAGCATAATTATTCCCTAAATACGTGAACTTTATTGTTCCACAGATGCAATTGTATCTCTGTAAAAATACTTTTAACAGCATATTTAACAATGGCTGCATTACAATGTTGCAGTTATCATGATAGATTGAACAGTAAATACATTGCAAATATGTGAAGTTAAATTGTAATTATGAGTATGTACACATACTGTGTAAATACAGAAACAATATAAAGCTGTTGCAATAGTACTTAGTAAAAGTTCTAGTACATCCTTCTGTTCCTTGTTTTCCTTCTGCACAGACATTTTCCATGACAGATGACTATTCTCCCAGTAGTCTATTAAGCCCCAATCTTCACTCCAATGTCCCTCTCAGTGTGTTGTCTCTTGACACCCAGTCAAGGCTAGTACACAACCCAGGCTTTAACCAAAGGCTCTTCATTCGTCGAGGGAAAACCTTGGGCATCGTCGTGTCAGCCACTCCACTTCCCTCTTGTTGTACCTATTTCAGACTTAAACAACTAATTCTTGGCAAACCCATTTAACGGGAGCCTGATCTGAGCAAATAAAAATGGACTGGAGCACATCAACAGAGGATGTGGAGAGTGGGGCCCCCGGGGGCCAGGTAAACTGCTTTGTCAGACACTTCATTCGGATTGTGCCATGGCTCTCTTTACAGTCCAGGCAACTTGCAGGGGCGTCCTCTGGGACCAGGCAGTGGAACAAACAAAAATCAAAGCCGACATTTTCACATTTGTCTCGCAAAAATGGTAAATAAGCAAAACAGTCAGAAGTTTTTGTGAGGCGCAGCTGCTGTCTAGTAACTGGAAAATTGCTTGTGGGAGAGAGGGCTGTGAGGGCTGTGCTAGGTTCATAGCCATGGTTCTGAGAATGGCCCACGACTTAATTTTGCTCTTATTGTTAATTAAAACAACAACAAAACAAGGCTATAGTGGCTCCCTGATGCACTTGTTCAACCACACTTGTTTGGTACACTTGTACCATTTGTTTCACAGTGCAAGGCAAGTATTTTATGATTTTAAGAGTAATTTGCCAGTCTTGTTGTCACTGCAGTCCGTTACACAAAGTCAGTTCCTCCTCCAGACAATATGCAATGCCCCAGAAATGAATTCAGCCTAAACAGGAGTCGGAGTATAAAGTACATTCTTCACCCTCTCGCTCACAGCCGTGGCATTAGTAGACGATTTCTGACAGGTGTGGCTGCTATCCCCCCCGAAGAACAAAGATTTCTGGGAAATGTAGTTTCTGAGGCCATTTTGAGATTTGTAGGGTGCTTTTTTTTTTTTTTTTTTTTTTTTTTTTTGGCAAAAGGCATTTAGTAGAGGGGAAAAGACCTTGCAGAATATCCACCCTATATACGACCATGCAACACCTGCCACGCACTCTCACGAATTGTACTTGTTAGGTATTAACAGCCAAAACAGCATTCATGATAACAGTAGGACGGCAAGCTCACTCACAAAATTGGTAATGACTTGTCTATGCAACACCCCTGTTGTAATTCAGCCTTATGCTTTTAAAATATTGTACAACTAAAATACACATGCAAATGCCTCCATTGATAAATTAATCATGGAATGCTGGTAACATTGTTTGACTACTTTCAACTACAACTGTAGTCTATATACACACACACACACACAACCATTTATTGCAATAAATTAAAACAAAACTTATATGATATTAAATAATAAAAATGAAAGTCATCCATTTACTTCCACAGGGCGCGATGAAATAAAATGGAGATGTATAATAATTGGAGTTACCACAGGAGTTTTATTGAACTGAAAGGTTGTTAGTGAAATATAATTAATCTAACTATGTAAATACATTATTCATACACAGCGTAAAAATGTCATATTAAACATACCGATAATGAAAGACGGAGCTAAATCCCATTTCACAAATAAAATCTGATCATTTCTTTACACTGAAAGTCACCTTTCAGTTAACTTTCCATCGCCTACAGGATTCATTATTCCTCCGTTCCTGCCTGCGTTACACATGTACTGTTTATATCAGAAATGAAATCCACAGCTGAACCGAATCCCCTGTTAAAGAAATGCACGGCACCAACACATACCCACAGGCGAACTATTAGCAATTCATCACTGCTTTCCCATTTAAAGTCTTTAGTGGTAATAACAGCTTTGTTGAAGTAATATAATGTTAATTTAAAAGACTTTCTCAGTCAGCCCAGCCGAGATTTACAGCTCTGAGCTATGTTGCACTTAAGAACCAGACATTTTAATTTAATTTAATTTAGTCTGTTGTTTGACTTGGGTTATGAAACTAAAAGCAGTGTTTTACATCGTTTACGTACCTACCTATAGTCATTGCTCGAGAGACAAAATCCCCACAGGAATAGTGTCTCTCTGGGGTTGTATGGAATTTCAAAAGTATATATGAAATTAACAGGCTGATACAAACCGGAAAATGGCAAGATAAAGGTGTTTTGAGTTTGTATCGCGGTTTACACTTTTAATAATCTTTGGTGTCTGGTTGCTTCAGGTAAAGGGACTGAATTCCCCAATTATCCCCAAAATCAGACAGAAGTTAAGTGGGCCAATATGCATTGCTATATCCTTGCCTCTGAACAAAAAAATCAATACCAGCAACATTACAGTGTTGCTCAGTTTAACTGTTTCTATAAAAGCAAATCTGTGACAGTCTGTGCAGGACATCAAACGAGTCTGTTGTTGTTAAACCTGCACAATCTGTCCTTGAACGATGTACGGGACATTCTGCATTTCACGAGTCTGTTATATTATCTAACATTTACATTCCTTGCAACGTCTCTTGAAAGAACTTCACTGAACTGACAGCTGGGCTTTGTGTGTCTTATGACTGAATTACTGCAATGTGTTGCTCTTGACATTGTGCTTCATTAGACACTGTTGTTCATGGCTGTGCACAGTATTTGTAAATAAGTGCTCTAATGCTCAACTGAAGCAGGTATCACAGCATGCGTCGCTTTGTATAATACTGTTGTCTGTAAATAGGAGCTTCCGTTTGGTCAATTGGCCACACAACTCGAGGAAGTAGGTCACTTTTTTTTATATATGGATTGACTT
Source organism: Amia ocellicauda (assembly GCF_036373705.1). Classification (NCBI taxonomy): domain Eukaryota; kingdom Metazoa; phylum Chordata; class Actinopteri; order Amiiformes; family Amiidae; genus Amia; species Amia ocellicauda. The sequence goes on from NC_089860.1 coordinate 37,510,964, forward strand.
TTCAAAAATAATAAAAGTCTAAAAATGTTACAGTATTTAGAGTATGCAAAGATAAACTGAAAATACACTAATAACTGTCAAATAAATGTCAAAATATACCAGAAATAATCACTGGACTTGTTCCTATTAACTGATACAACTGATATCATCATTACTGTTGCTTATTTACACAGCAGAATAAAGTTGTTTCCCCAAATAGCTCTTTCTGAAATCTGTTGCATAAAGGGTGTCATTCAGTCCCTTAGACTGAAAAATATAAACTTTGCATGGAACCATCAATGGGTTTTATACTAAATGTCAGTCCTTTGAAAATAAACACAGTAAATCCTTTTTGAGATATTTAAGACATTTATGTATATCCAGTGGTGACTGTGATCCTAGGAGTAGGTTGTTTATTCATGTTTATACATTTGTGTGTTAGTTATTATCAATGGTATCTTTCTGGAAGTTTGTACATGTATTGGTTCCGAACCCCCCGAATGAACGTCCTCTTTGGCCAAAGCGACCTCACAAAGACACGGCAACCTAGAATCCCATTTCAGTTTGAAAAGCAACCATGACTATAGGAAAGTAGTCAAGCTGTTTGGGTGAGGAAGTGAGAAAGTGAAGCAACAAGGACAGACACGCCGTTCTGCAGGGGTGTTCAATAATAGTCAAGTCCACCCAACAGGAAGGGCAGAGACGCTTGTTCCTCATCCATCACACATCATAATTTTCTCTGAAGTGTAGAAACACAAGGAGTCTCAGATCAAATAAAATGGAAACCATGTATTGAAGCTTTTAGCACAGCAGGAGGTAGGATCCCCATTTCTTTAATGACAGGGTCTGAAGGCCACGGAAATGCCGATGGATGAGGCAGACGATCTCCGGACCTTGATGGACAGGGCCTGACCGAGGCTCTGCCAGTGGTCTCAGTTTGGCAGCACACATGGCAGCCTGTGAAGGAAGTGTCTGTCGGGGCTGCAGTGTCAGAGCTCCTCCGGCTGAAGCATCGCCCTCCTGCCAGCGGAGCCACAGTCCTGATAGACGGTCTGTCTGTGGAGGGGGAGGCTGTTGACTCATGTCAGCGTCGTACACGGCCTGAGATCTGGCCATCTAAAGGGCACTGCCGCTGAAGGGGGGAAGGATTGCACAGAAGTCCCTCTAATAAATAAAAGCTGGAGCAATCTCACATCAACCTCATTCCCCTGCATGTCTGTCTTTCTCTCCAGATACAGATGCTCTTAAAGTCCCAAATAACCGCAAACACTGGACAATCAACCTAAATATCACAAATCCTGACAGCTTCCTTATAGCGGCTCACACTTTGATAATGATGTCCACAATTTGAGTGCTTTTGGTTTTGAAAAACAATAACATTTAAATAATAATAATATTTAAAATTATAACAATAATACCAGGGTGCGCTGCTAGACTCCATGTTTTAGGAGGGCTACGAAGCGATGCCCAGGAGCTGCTGAAGTTGTTCTCCTGTAAGAGCCATGGGGGCTAATTTATTGATTTATTTAGGGGGTGCTAATTAGGCTATTTAGGCTATTTAGGCTAACACCCCCCTAAAATAGGCATAGCGACTTCCCTGAATAACTGAGCCAGGAAATTACAGACCAATCAGTCACACCTGCATCACCTGTAAAATGTTGGAAAAAATGATTAGACAGAAAATAGAAGAGCATCTCAATGAAAACCATATTCTTGGAGATAGTCAACATGGGTTTAGACGAGGCAGATCATGTCTTACTAATTTATTAAAAAATGTTGAACATGCAACTGCAGCTGTAGATGAAAGCATATGATATGATATACTTAGATTTCCAAAAAGCTTTTGATAAGGTTCCACACCAAAGACTGATCCTCAAATTGGAAGCTGTAGGCATTCAGGGTAATGTAAGTAGATGGATTATGAACTGGTTGATGTTTAGGAAACAGAGGGTGTCGATTACAGGAGTCACTTCTAACTGGAGTGAGGTTGTTAGTGGAGTTCCACAGGGATCAGTACTAGGGTCTTTGCTTTTTGTAATCTATATTAATGATCTGGACTCTGGGATAGTTAGCAAACTTGTCAAATTTGCAGATGATACTAAAATAGGTGGCTCAGCAGATACAATCTCGGCAGCACAGGCTATTCAGAGGGACTTAGATAACATTCAGTTGTGGGCTGACACCTGGCAAATGAAATTCAATGTGCAAGGTAATACATGCAGGTAACAAAAATGTCCACTATAATTACACTATGGGAGGAACAGAACTAGATGAAGTAACGCATGAGAAAGACCTAGGAGTCTATGTGGACTCCTCACTTTCTCCATCCAAGCAATGTGGGGAAGCAATAAAAAAGGCAAACAGAATGCTAGGGTATATTTTCAAAAGTGTAGAATTGAGAACAAGGGCAGTAATGTTAAGACTGTTAATTCTCTAGTTAGACCTCATCTGGAATACTGTGTGCAGTTCTGGGCACCACACTTCAAGAAAGAAATCGCTGCTCTAGAGGCAGTTCAGAGGAGAGCAACCAGACTTATTCCAGGTCTGAAGGGAAAGTCCTACTCGGAGAGACTGAGGGAACTGAACCTTTTCACCCTGGAACAGAGGAGACTACGTGGGGACTTGATCCAAGTCTTCAAAATCATGAAAGGCATCGACCACATCAAACCACAGGAGCTTTTCCAGATCAGCAGGGACACACGCACCCGGGGACACAAATGGAAATTGGGCTTCAAGGCATTCAAAACGGAAAACAGGAGACACTTCTTTACACAGAGAGTAGTCACAATCTGGAATAAACTACCCAGCGATGTGGTTGAAGCTGAAAGTTTGGGAACATTTAAAAATAGTCTGGATAGGATCCTTGGATCACTTAGATATTAATGAACACTAAACGAGCACGATGGGTCGAATGGCCCCCTCTCGTTTGTAAACTTTCTTATGTTCTTATACAAATAGTCCATTAATCAATTTTCAAGAACCACTTCATCCAGTCCCGGGCCACAGTGACCCAGAGGCTTAAGCAGCCGACAGGAATAATAAAACTCCTCCTAATCAAACTATATGTCTGCGCTGGTATAGTTCTGTATACTCAGTTGGCAAACACACCCAGACCCTGTGTGGTCTCAAACCAATTTGGATACATAGTTTTCACTCACACGTATATTTGTTTTTGTGGTTTTTTTTTTCCTAATAGTTTTCTGTGGCAAACTTCAGCGGAGTTTGGGTTAGTTTGAGATGTAACTTATACTTGAGAAAAGCACAATTTAGTGTTCATGATAAACTTCCCAAATTCGCACCAGTTAATCAATTATATAATTTCATGTATTATTAGTAGTGTATGTATTTACCTTTATCCAGTAACTTAAAAATGACAATTATTAAGTGAATATGGCAACACATTTAACACACGTGTTAAAGTTTTAAAAGGTGTTGTTAGCACTTGGTAGATGTATTGTGCTGCAGTAACATATCTGTCTGTTACTAATTCATTTAATCTGACATTTGCAACCCCCTCACTAATGTGTGAATTCTGCACCCGCGATTCTCAGAAGAGGTATATTAAAAAAACGAGACGTGTGGCAGGCATCTCTCGACCTTCCCCGGATTGTTCCAGGCAATTCAGACAAGTCAAAATCTCCCAGAGCTGGCATAGCAACTGCCAAACTCTTTAACATCAGTCATTTTTGGAAGAAACAAACATTTTTCTCGTACCTCAGTGCTGTAGGAATGAATCGCAATGATCTGGGCTGATAGTTTTGTTTACCCCAATCCAGGATGGGATTAATTAGATGTAATTAGGCGGTTACTTGATCAGCAAAGCTTTCAGGATTATGTGAAGTCAGATTAAAGGGAATCAGGAGAAACAAATCGAGGAGATTATCAAGTGCTTGCCAGGAAGCGCCGTACCTCTGGAGTCAAGCCCTCTGATAATGATCTCGTTAGTGGTGTATTTGTCAAACACTGTTAATACTTAAAACAACCCGCCTTAATCCTGGACTCACGCCGGCTGAAGTACAAAAGATCACATATTGACAGAAACATCCGCGGGAAAGTGCCGTGCAGATTAGAGACACACGCGTGCCGTACTTCGCTGGGTGTGAACAGCACACCGGCGAATGATTTACTGCATTAAGTAATTAAGTACCATAGGCCAGAAATACAGCATGTTTAAACTGCCCTATTATGCAGCCGCAGAAAGTAATTCAATATTTAAATTGTGTGGTTTATCTACACAGTTCTCTGGGATTTATTACCAAGAGCAACTAAATCCCTCTAAGCAAACGCTGGTAAAAGGCAGTATATAATAGTAATAACGCACGCAGTCTTTTATACGTTTATGAAAAGGTTTAGGGAGATAGATAGCTGAGCTTGTCAAGCGCGTGTGATATATGTTTTTAACAACGAGGTATTTACTAAGTATACAGAACAGCGGGTAAATATTTCATTAGCTGTCACACAGACCCTTGTTTTATCATCCGCTTCTTTCCCTCGGAGTGTTTCAGGACGAGAAACAAACACAACGTGGGTTTCCTGTTTAATGTACGTTTCAGATTTTGATTTGCACTTATCTGCCAATTATACGAGCATGAATCTCAAGTCTGTCTTTCATTATAGCATTGAAATGTACATTATTTTATTTGAATTAAATTGTTGCGGATACTAGTTTAAAATCAGTTTCCATATCTTATTCTCTTGATCAGCAGTTATAATATTACTCACTTCTATTGCTTTCAAATGAATTCCATCAAAGAGTCTGAACTGGATCAATTTCCCTATGTGCTGTGGCAAGGTGCCAGTGTCTAGTGAATATCATATGTTCCCTTTAAAGCTGAACTAATACTTTTCTGATTATGAATATTTCATCATCAGCAGCAGAAGCCTTTATCAATCTCCAACACATTCGATCCTTTCCTCCCCCAGAGGTTTCCACTTCAGCCTTCAGCCTTCAGCCACCAGCACCTACTGCTACCAAATAACCTGTAAGTGTTGTTTAAATGTTATTATTGTTTTCTGATGCTGCTAAGCTAGTTTCAATTTATGTCAATTTACTTTATGGATGGAAATGGATGTATAGCCTTTGAAATCCAGGTCTTCATAAGATGATACCACCCCTCTCAATGCACAGCGTCTCTATTCCAGGTCACACCAGAAAAGTTCTGATTTTGCCTTCATGTAGATTATATAGTACTGTGCAAAAGTTTTATGCAGGTGTGAAAAAATGCTGTAAAGTAAGAATGCTTTAAAAAATAGACATGTTAATAGATTATATTTATCAATTAATTAAATGCAAAATTAGTGAACAGCAGAAAAATCTACATCAAATCCATATTTGGTGTGACCACCCTTTGCATTCAGCATCAGTTCTTCTATGTACACTTGCACACAGTCAGGGATTTTGTAGGCATATAGTCAGGTGTATGATTAAACAATTATACCAAATAGGTACTAATGATTATCAATTCAATATGTAGATTGAAACACAATCATTGACTGAAACAGAAACAGCTGTGTAGGAGGAATAAAACTGGGTGAGGAGCAGCCAAACTCAGCTAACAAGGTGAGGTTGCTGAAGACAGTTTACTGTCAAAAGTCAAACACCTTGGCAAGACTGAGCACAGCAACAAGACACAAGGTAGTTCTACTGCATCAACAAGGTCTCTTCCAGGCAGAACTTTCAAGGCAGACAGGGGTTTCCAGATGTGCTGTCCAAGCTCTTTTGAAGAAGCACAATGAAACGGGCAACGTTGAGAACCGCAGACGCAGCGGTCGCCCAAGGAAACTTACTGCAGCAGATGAAAGACACATCATGCTTACTTCCCTTCACAATCAGAAGATGTCCAGCAGTGCCATCAGCTCAGAATTGGCAGAAAACAGTGGGACCCTAGTAAACCCATCTACTGTCCGGAGAAGTCTGGTCGGAAGTGGCCTTTATGGAAGACTTGCGGCCAAAAAGCCATACCTCCGACGTGGCAACAAGGCCAAGTGACTCAACTATGCATGAAAACACAGGAATTGGGGTGCAGAAAAATGGCAGTAGGTGCTCTGGACTGATGAGCCAAAATGTGAAATATTTAGCTGTAGCAGAAGGCAGTCTGTTCACCGAAGGGCTGGAGAGCGGTACACTAATGATTGTCTGTAGGCAACAGTGAAGCATGGTGGAGGTTCCTTGCGGCTGCATTTCTGGAGATTTGGCCAGAATGAATGGTCTCCTCAATGCTGAGAAGTACAGGCAGATACTTATCCATCACGCAATACCATCAGGGAGGCATCTAAACCCACAGAAGAACTGTGATTAGTTCTCCAAGACATTTGGGCCAACGTGTACCTAGAAGAATTGAAGCTGTTTTGAAGGCAAAGGGTGGTCACACCAAATATTGATTTTATGTAGATTTGTCTTTTCACTTACTTTGCATTTAGTTAATTGATAAATATAATCTATTAACATGTCTATTTTTGAAAGCATTCTTACTTTACAGCATTTTTTCACACCTGCCTAAAACTTTTGCACAGTACTGCATATGAGCACAACAGTGTGGATGTAATGCTAATACGGGCAGAAACTGCTCTGTTAGGGAGCTCAGCGCTGTGCTGCAGGTGGGCGGTGATCAGCTCCGGCCGCTGTGAGTAACAGGATGGTCTCTGGCACTGAGACGTATCACCAAAACAGCAGGTGTGGTTAGAGGGAGGTGATATGCACAGGTAGATTATGTCCTGCACTGGAGATGGACCGAATATGCTGTCACACACCGAGTGGCACAATTGTGGGGAGTTTCATATAAAAGTCATGCAGTCTGGCATCAACCAGGGTGCAGAGATCGGCACACATAGCTGTGAAGAAGACATCACTGGTGAGAGACCCAGTAAACATGTCCTTAATGTAGTTTCACAGGAACGTATCGTGTTGGAATTTGCTCATGATCTTCTTTGGATCATTGTCTGTGCTTATTGGCCACCTTTACTGTTATTTTTATTGAACTGTTCAGTATCTGTGTGTCTGTTGAGAATGAATTGTAATATAAGCACCCATCCTTCATCCAGATGGTATAAATAAGTATATTGCTGCCACAAAAATAAAAATAAATAAAAGACACAGTCGACCCTCCCAGGGGAAAAACAGACGAGGGGAGATCTCTCCTGACTCCACTAGGTCTGCACATTGTCTTAGACCATATCCAGGGCTTAATTTGTGCCGGAACAAGCCTCCACCCCCCACCACCCCCCTCCGGTTTTACAGGTTCTGATCGTCAACCCCCACTCTCACATCCTTCACTGTTCTGGGACCAGAGCCTGCCTCGTCAAACCTTCGATCTCATATACACTTTTTGTTGCGTATCCATTCCCTTTCCCCAGGCTGAGTAATAGAGCAATTAACAGGTTTCAGCCACACCATGTAACAAAGTACTGTAAGTGTCTTATTATGTCATATAGGCCCTACTTAAACAAATATAGAAACAGAACAAACCCTAAAGATAATTTGTTTTAAGGGGAAATGTTGAACAAAATGTAAAAATATTCAAACTGTAGGCTACACACTTCCTGGTACATTTCTGCTTCCAGGCGATTTCCTGGAAACACAGAATAATAATTGAGGATTTTTGGGGAGAATTCTGGTAAAAAAGTACATTAACAATAGTTGACTTTTAAACAGGATATTCATAACTTACCCCTGATAATGGGAATTCATGCGTCTCTCACATATCCAGTCTGTAGGAGAGAGAAAATGGAAATCAGGTTTCTTAAGCTTAATGAAGCCCAATGTCCACTTGAGTCCCAGATCAGCAGGGACACACGCACCCGGGGACAGAAATGGAAATTGGGCTTCAAGGCATTCGAGACAGGAGACACTTCTTCACACAGAGAGGCGTCACAATCTGAACAAACTCCCCAGTGATGTGGCTGAAGAGACAATTTGGGAACATTCGAAAACAGACTGGATAGGATCCTTGGATTGAATGGCCTCCTCTCGATTTGGACACTTTATGTTTCTTAAGTTGAGATTTGAATGCAAACAAATGTATAACATCACAAAAAAAACTGAGGCTGTGTTGCTGCTATAAACTCATGTCACCATTTTGATTTCTATTAAGAAATAACGCAATTCTTCACACCTGCCTGGGATTTTTGTTGTTGTTGTCGTTTTTTTCGTTCAGACTATTGTTTTCTAAGCAATAGGCTCCTATGGACGATATCTATCCCATGAAAGAAAAACGTTGTTCCCTTCCATTCACGAAATGAAGCACTCCCTGCAAACTGAATTAAACACAATCTCACTCTATTCCTTAAGTAAAGTGATGGTTCTGGACTAAACCTCCATCAAGGGTTATATGATAGTAATGATGAATTATCTCTTTTTATTGCAGATATTTTACAGGGGGGTTACGGTTCACTGTTTCAAGGGTGTCAATGGAGCTGGGAGGAAGATATTTGCAACGGTATAGTTTTCATATATTTATTGGAAATCTGTTTTTATGAGGTGTGCGGAGATTAAATATTCACTGTAGCTCAATCATCACCTCGCTCTCATTCCTTGACCAACTGTCTAGGTTTACTGGTTAATCGATTTTCTTGGCATGAATCAAAGCATCTGTGTACGGTCCACATTTTTATTTCTACTTTCTGCAATATAAATAAAAATATTTGGATAGTGTCTGCCTCCATTTTGCCTCCTGAAGCACGGCTCTGACTCGTGTGCCCTTTAGCTGCACCACATGAACATGAAAACTATTTCACAAAGCACTACAACTGGACGCCTGAATATTCTTGCACTTTACCTAAATCTGGTGCCTTTTCCAGTAAAGTACCGAGAAATAATCCATCAGGTAATCTCCTATATTGTTGAAAGTATTCAGAATACATTTCCAAGCCAAGTAAGTGTATCAGATTACAAGTGCTACAAGTACATTTTTTATTTAGAACATAAGACAGTGTCCAATCGAGAGGAGGCCATTCGCCCCATCATGCTTGTTTGGTGTCCATTAATAACTAAGTGATCCAAGGATCCTATCCAGTCTGTTTTTGAATGATCCCAAATTATCTCTTCAGCCACATCGCTGGGTAGTTTATTCCAGATTGTGACTACTCTCTGTGTAAAGAAGTGTCTCCTGTTTTCTGTCTTGAATGCCTTGAACCCAATTTCCATTAGTGTCCCCGGGTGCGTGTGTTCCTGCTGATCTGGAAAAGCTCCTCTGGTTTGATGTAGTCGATGCCTTTCATGATTTTGAAGACTTGGATCAAGTCCCCACATAGTCTCCTCTGTTCCAGGGTGAACAGATTCAGTCCCTCAGTCTCTCAGAAGGACATTCTCTTCAGACCTGGAATAAGTACCAAAACTTAGCAAATTGAGGAACAAAAAACACTGGCCAAAATGGTTTAATAGAGGTATGCAAAAAAATATAAAGAGGAAGAAAATGTTGTATAGCGCATACAAAAGGGATGGAGACAAAACAAAATACATAGAATATGTTGAACTGCAAAGAGATCTTAAGAAAGGGATCAGGAAAGCAAAGAGGGAAATAGAAAGAAACATAGCTCTTGGAGCTAAAACCAATGCAAAGAGCTTTTTTCAATATTACAACAGCAAGCCGTCAATAAAGGAGGAGGTGAAACAGATAAAGGGCAAAAATTGAGGTATCCTGGAAAATGAACAAGATGTGGCAAATATTCTAAATGAGTATTTCACAGAGGTTTTTACAAAAGAAAGACAGATCGCATGCCACAGGTTGACAATCAGTCCAGTCAAACCCTAAGAGAGATCAGGATAAATGAGGAGGAGGTACTAAAGGGACTAGCAGAATTAAAAACAAACAAATCACCTGGGCCAGATGGGATATTTCCAACAGTACTTAAAGAAATGAGGGAAATTATTCATAGGCCGCTAACTCGATTATTCCAAATGACACTTAGAACAGGGGATGTGCCAACTGACTGGAAGACAGCAAATGTCATACCAATCCACAAGAAAGGGGACAAAACTGAGCCAGGAAATTACAGACCAATCAGTCTCACCTGCATCACCTGTAAAATGTTGGAAAAAATGATTAGACAGAAAATAGAGGAGCGATTAGAGGAGTTGCTTCTAACTGGAGTGAGGTTGTTAGTGGTGTTCCACAGGGATCAGTACTAGGGCCGTTGCTTTTTCTAATCTATATTAATGATCTGGACTCTGGGATAGTTAGCAAACTTGTCAAATTTGCAGATGATACTAAAATAGGTGGCTCAGCAGATACAATCTTGGCAGCACAGGCTATTCAGAGGGACTTAGATAATATTCAGTTGTGGGCTGACACCTGGCAAATGAAATTCAATGTGGACAAGTGCAAGGTAATACATGCAGGTAACAAAAATGTCCACTATAATTACACTATGGGAGGAATAGAACTAGATGAAGTAACACATGAGAAAGACCTAGGAGTCTATGTGGACTCCTCACTTTCTCCATCCAAGCAATGTGGGGAAGCAATAAAAAAGGCAAACAGAATGCTAGGGTATATTGTCAAAAGTGTAGAATTTAAAACAAGGGAAGTAATGTTAAGACTGTACAATTCGCTAGTTAGACCTCATCTGGAATACTGTGTACAGTTCTGGGCACCACACTTCAAGAAGGATATTGCTGCTTTAGAGGCAGTTCAGAGTCAATTGTCCAGCTGTAAAACTCCACTGATCTCCTTCTCCCAGTTTAACTCTTCTGTTGCCGGCAAAGACTTGGTTGGTTTCTGGTTCCGGTTCGGGCAACAGAGCTACAAGTTGAGCTGTGGCAGCGAGTTATTGGTTCAGGTGAGAGAGAGAGAGAAAGAGACTGTGCACTGTTCTTTATAGTCTGTCAGATCAATAGGTGATTGGTTCCTGAGTTCTTGAGATTGGATTTCGGTTTCAGCCCCCAGTGTCCTATTGGAGGGGGGCTTGATTTATGACTGATGTCAATCCATGCCATCTTTTGGAAATGCCGGTTGGCCCGGGTTCGTAGCTCTATGTCGGGATTTCGGCTCTCGTCCACTTCAAAGAGTTTTTTTAATTACCTACAGGCCCCTTTCTCCAGACATCTCATAGCAGGATTCCAAACTATTTGGCCTATTCTCGGTGCCATCCTCCCCAAAACTGTCATTTTGATGTAAACCAGTTCCAAGCTGATGAGTTAAGGAAATCTGATAACTTTGGGGGGGAGAGGTCTTCTTTAGATCAGTGCTTCAGCTCAGAGCTAAAATGCTCTTATCAAAATACACCCAACATAACGCTACACTGTGAGCTAAAGTTAAGAATTATACTCCAAGGCTAAGCTTTCTAATAATCCTATTCCTCTATTCAGAACCATTTATTACGGATTGAAAAAAAGAAAAGCGGAAGAAAAAAAAGCATGGGCATCAAATTCAAGAGAAGATCTTCCATTATGTTTAACGTTTAATCAGAAAGCCTATATGCACTACTAAAATACAATCAGCCCTGACATTTGTAAAGTCTCACAGTGAATTAACATATTAAGTTGCCTTCAGCATGCAGGATGGATCCAGTGTGGGAGTTCAAGGCGGTTTTGGGCTTTTTCACCATGTCTAGCATCCTAATGACCAGCACCTTTATTGTGCTGGGGAGCAAAAACACCATCATATGAGAGATACATATTACAAAAAGGGCATACATTATGTCTTTCACTGCAAAGTGGCAATGATAGAATACAAATGACAGATGGCTGGTGTTCTCTCTGACAGTAGTCGAGTAAATTGGTGTTAGCACATTATTTGGGCGGATTTGCATATGTTTTTGTGCGATAAATAATTCAGCTTCGCCATCTGGTCGACTCCTGCCTGACGCTCCACCTTTGCACGAGGTGTTTCACAGCAGAGTCATGAGCTGAATCTTTCAAGATGGGTCGAAAGCCGCAGCCCGGTGGTGGGAAGACATAGCGCTGTACGAGTTGGAGAGAGCAAAGAACATTATTTTATACAGCCGTCAGTGGTGGGGTGTCTCCCAATCAGACAGAAACATTACTCTGTTTGAGTTGTTAATTTTTTTTAAACATTTGTAACACCAAGCAGCACTCAATTAAAATGATATGCATGTGCAGCACTGATAATGCAGCTAATTAAAACAGCTGAATTAAAGGATTAGCTTTGCCTCATTCACCAAAGAAATCTAAGCTTTTATTATTATTATTGTTATTATTATTAACAAATTTATATTGTTTCCTTATTATGACACACATCCTTACTACACAGAGATAGACTTTAGTCAAATGGCAGATGGTGTTACGGGTGATTAGACATGGCCAATTCATTCATTCATTCATTCATTCATTCATTCATTCACTCATGATCAATAACTGCTTTAGTGAACCGATGGCAAGGCCAGTCCATCAGTTTTAATTCAATAAGTAAAAACTTGTGTTGTATTGTATCTGTAATATGTTGTTTTGTCCTGACGACGTACCAGAACCAATGATGTCATACTGATATAAACTTTATACACACAGAAAGGGTTTGCTGCTGCCATGAACTAAGAAACTGAGTGTCCTTGAAGGCACTGATTGAAAGTAGATGATAATGAGAAAACCAAACATGATGCATCACAAAAGATCGAGAAACATTCAAGTACGATGTGTGTGTCATGATCCCAACCCCTTTTTTTTCCTTCAGTAGTTGTTTTCTCAGTTTTCTTGAAGTATGTGCTTGTATATTGGCAGAGAAAGCCACATTTATTTTCCAATGGAAGCTTTAAAATTGCAGCAAGCATTTCCTGCAATTAGTTCAGCGGCTTCACCTTCGACACAATCAAGGTACCTTTGTCTCCACAGATGAGCTTCCATCACGTTGAAGTAACGAAAGATGCATCAACTGGAAGCGACACAAACGCAGCATCGTCCCGATCATGTTGTAGTGCATCTTTTGCCAGGGTGCCAGCACATTTGTGACGATTGTGTCGCACTTTGTCCTCTCACAACTACATCTGCGATTGTAGAATGCATAGGCACGGTCCTTCGATCTTAAACTGTGGTTGTGATGATTGTGTGATAAGGTGATTTCAGCTGTGTTGGCACAACTTTACAGACAGATGAAGTTACAGAACTTGAACCGGCGCAGTCAGCCTCTGCCCACTTGTACATTCTTCTTCTTTTATTGATCTCCTGCCGCCACTGGAGATGAATGGCATGTTGTACATAATACAGCGGTTTCTTTTGGATTTGGTCACAAGAAAGAAACAGTTTTGCAGTTGGTCTTTGAAGTAAATCGCTCTTGGACAGTGCCATCAAACTGACCTCAGCGTATGCCTGCCTGTGGCAGCCATAGTTAGCACAATGTAGAGAGACAGACATGCCATATTCATCTGCCTCCGATTTAATTTGGAGTAAAATCTGAAGTGTAATGCAGATGTTACATTATTACTTGCATCGTATTTATTTAGTACAATTGTGTCACATTCTTAAGCAACGGTTTGACAAAGTTAGTCAGGGACACTTCTGGGGACAGGTTATTGCTGGGGATAGAGTACCTAAATCAGGGACTTTCCCTGGACATTGGAGATGTCTGGGCAGCCTAATCTAGGTCTTCTTGTTGGATCATGAATCTAAATTAGGTCTTCAACTCAAATTTCGGCTCCTTTTGACGATTGCTGAGGTTCATGATGTCGATTGGCTGGTTTGGTTTCTTCATTAGTTTTCCTCTTTCCACTTTGGATAGAAAGTCACATCGAGTATTGAATCTGTTTTGAACCATGCAGTCTTCTATTATACATGTATGCTTTGCTTCTATTTAACTTTTTCCTCCACCAGGACTTCTCTAGACATAGACAATATAAAAATCATACACATACATGAATACACATAGGATTAAAATGCATTTTGCTAATATATTCTGTAAGTTGTTCTTTTATTAATTTGTAAAAAAAAATGTGTTTGTTTAATTTTGCTTTCCAGGATAAAATCTCTTGAGACGTAACATCTAAGGCGGTCCTGGGTAAGCAGCAGACCCACATAAAAACACACAATAATCAAACATGTCACACACTAACATTTACAATAAGAATTTTGCTATAAAAAAGTACAATTTCAAATTATCTGGCAAGGAATTATAATCCAGATGTTCACAATTGACAAGATACTTGACACGTCTCCCGATCAGCGCAAACTCCACCCTGAAACGCACACCACTGTTTTCGGCGTATTATCTCTCTGACGCTCCTCGTGAATCGGTTGACTGGATTCACAGGGAAGGCAAAACAATTTCTCTGCTGTAAAAATGAGTATGGGATCCATCCTCAGGTCAAACGTTCGATTATTTCAGCTCTTACACTAAACTCCAGAACGTATTATTTTAGACAAACCACACTGCATCGAGGATGTGCATGTCACCTCAGATTAAATTGGTAATTACTTCTTGTAAATCCGATCTGTTGTCTCTGGAAAACATATTGTCCTTCACTGTAGATGAATGGTTATGCAATTGGGTGATTCATGCTCTCTCTCTTTTTAATTAAATACGAGGGGTCCCTTTCTACCTTTCTGTTTATATTCAGTGTTCATATCATACATTCCTCGCTTCACTTAATGATACACAGAGCGTGCGTACAGATCCTTTTAAAATAGAATCCTTTGCCATGACTTTAATGTTTATTTATGTTTTCATTGTTCTTCGTAAGGATGTTGAAATGTAATCATAATTAAGATTACATATAAAGCGCCAAAGGAGGTGACATTACTGTTAGCCATCTATTATCATATGAATGTCTATTTTGTGTAGATGTGGGTGACTGTATACATATTGCAAGGGCTTAGTTAAGTTTTCCACAAGTTCAAGAAGATAGTCGTGACATGTTTAGCCTCATGAACAGTAATCGTATTGATCTGTTATGATGGCAAGATATTTACAAAACTTGGGTTGGATACGATCTATATCTAAGCAAACAGACAAATAATAAAGCATGGGAAGAAAAATTCTCTTTTCTACAGGTTTGTAAGAAATATATGGGGACAAATCATCAGATCAGTTATAACTGAAATATAATTTAGACTACAGTGAGAGAAAAAAGTATTTGATCCCCTGCTGATTTTGTACATTTGCCCACTGACAAAGAAATGATCAGTCTATAATTTTTAATGGTAGGTGTATTTTAACAGTGAGAGACAGAATAACAACAAAAAAATCCAGAAAAACGCATTTCAAAAAAGTTATAAATTGATTTGCATGTTAATGAGGGAAATAAGTATTTGATCCCCTATCAATCAGCAAGATTTCTGGCTCCCAGGTGTCTTTTATACAGGTAACGAGCTGAGATTAGGAGCACTCTCTTAAAGGGAGTGCTCCTAATCTCAGCTCGTTACCTGTATAAAAGACACCTGTCCACAGAAGCAATCAATCAATCAGATTCCAAACTCTCCACCATGACCAAGACCAAAGAGCTGTCCAAGGATGTCAGGGACAAGATTGTAGACCTACACAAGGCTGGAATGGGCTACAAGACCATCGCCAAGCAGCTTGGTGAGAAGGTGACAACAGTTGGTGTTATTATTCGCAAATGGAAGAAACACAAAATAACTGTCAGTCTGCCTCGGTCTGGGGCTCCATGCAAGATCTCACCTCGTGGAGTTTCAATGATCATGAGAACGGTGAGGAATCAGCCCAGAACTACACGGGAGGATCTTGTTAATGATCTCAAGGCAGCTGAGACCATAGTCTCCAAGAAAACAATTGGTAACACACTACGCCGTGAAGGACTGAAATCCTGCAGCGCCCGCAAGGTCCCCCTGCTCAAGAAAGCACATGTACAGGCCCGTCTGAAGTTTGCCAATGAACATCTGAATGATTCTGAGGAGAACTGGGTGAAAGTGTTGTGGTCAGATGAGACCATAATCGAGCTCTTTGGCATCAACTCAACTCGCCGTGTTTGGAGGAGGAGGAATGACCCCAAGAACACCATCCCCACAGTCAAACATGGAGGTGGAAACATTATGCTTTGGGGGTGTTTTTCTGCTAAGGGGACAGGACAACTGCACCACATCAAAGGGACGATGGACGGGGCCATGTACCTTCAAATCTTGGGTGAGAACCTCCTTCCCTCAGCCAGGGCATTGAAAATGGGTCGTGGATGGGTATTCCAGCATGACAATGACCCAAAACACACAGCTAAGGCAACAAAGTAGTGGCTCAAGAAGAAGCACATTAAGGTCCTGGAGTGGCCTAGCCAGTCTCCAGACCTTAATCCCATAGAAAATCTGTGGAGGGAGCTGAAGGTTCGAGTTGCCAAACGTCAGCCTCGAAACCTTAATGACTTGGAGAGGATCTGCAAAGAGGAGTGGGACAAAATCCCTCCTGAGATGTGTGCAAACCTGGTGGCCAACTACAAGAAACGTCTGACCTCTGTGATTGCCAACAAGGGTTTTGCCACCAAGTACTAAGTCGAAGGGGTCAAATACTTATTTCCCTCATTAACATGCAAATCAATTTATAATTTTTTTGAAATGCGTTTTTCTGGATTTGTTTGTTGTTATTCTGTCTCTCACTGTTAAAATACACCTACCATTACAATTATAGACTGATCATTTCTTTGTCAGTGGGCAAACGTACAAAATCAGCAGGGAAACAAATACTTTTTTCCCTCACTGTTTATTTTAGCAAATACAGGACCCATTTCTATACATTATTTTATGTTTAACTCTTCGCTGTAGTGAGACGCCCATGTCCCAGTTTTTGTCTTCCACATATTTCTATTCATACATTGGAAAAGGGTTAGAAATGTACTTCTACTATTACTACTACCACCACCAATAATAATAAATCATAATATTGTAAGATGACAATTCCAGATAAACCTAATTTTTCAGGCCAAAGCAAAAATGAAATGAGGCGACTGCAGCAAAACTGTGTGTTGTTTCTCAGCCAATTGAATATCCCTTTTCTGCTCTTGTTCCTCAGAAACGATGGTTGGAAATAGTTGTTTGCAACCATCAAAGGAGTTTACAGAGTAGAGTGGTTGTTTGTGCAGGCCCAGGAGAGCCCAGGAGAGACCCATAAAAAACATAAGAAAGTTTACAATGGAAAAATCCCAGGTGGGTGTGAATGAGTTTATAGCCGTGATGAAAAAGTCCCGCCTTGGGGCAGCAAAACAGCCCCAGCTTTTGTTTGTGATGTTATAGATCTGTTTGCATTCAAATCTCAACTTGTCCAATCGAGAGGCGCCCATTCGCCCCATCGTGCTCGTTTGGTGTCCATTAATAACTAAGTGATCAAGGATCCTATCCAGTCTGTTTTTGAATGTTCCCAAATTGTCTCTTCAGCCACATCGCTGGGGAGTTTGTTCAGATTGTGACAACTCTCTGTGTGAAGAAGTGTCTCCTGTTTTCTGTCTTGAATGCCTTGAAGCCCAATTTCCATTAGTGTCCCTGGGTGCGTGTGTCCCTGCTGATCTGGAAAAGCTCCTCTGGTTTGATGTGATCTCAAATAATCACTTTTGAAATGATCGCAGGCTTCATAAACAGCACTGTCATTCCACACTCCAGATATGTGGCTTTCCTTGACACACCTGGGCCCAAAGCAGCAGACAAATCTACAGTCTGCAGCATTGAAGAAATAGTTTTCACTTACAATTTTAATAATAATAAAATAATTTCAAAAGTTTTAAATTAATGAATAGTACTTGGCGTAGCTTTCAGTTTCACTCCTTGGCTCTCTGACATTTCATTTGAATTTCAAAGTGAGAACACTTCATTCTCCGGCACCGAGTCTTGATTTCTCTTTTCCCAGTGCATCTACAGATGCCTTTCTTTCAGCGCCGAGCATCAAAGCGTGCCATATGCCCGTGGGTTACTGTAATTACGAAGTTTATTAAATGATAATGTAAATACTGGTTGGTTTCAATTTATTTTCCCTCCCACAGCGAACAGGGCACATTATCTGCTGATCGCGAACTTCATAGCAAAACTGAACAGGAGGAGATGCGTTTGTCAGAGCAAATCTGCGCTGTCGCCTACACTTCCTAACCAGCGATGAGGAGAAGGAGTCGTGGGGGGCAGAGCGGTGCCTCAGCCGGGCCGATCCCGAGGGTGTCGTGGTCTGGAAATTTCACATGGAAGAGATACCACAACGCACGACTGTGTGAGTGTTACCCACAATGCACCTCAAGGGCTGTTTGAAAGCATGTCCACAACGTTCATCACCTCAACTGTACAACATCACTGCAGTTGATGTGGCGCTTGGCATTCACTTCATCAGCCCAGATCAAAGGATTTCTATTTCATAAACCTACAGAAGACTAAATCTGTGTTGGGGAAATTTCAGCCTTCAACCACTGCTTCCCCCCGGCCAACACGCTGTTGTACTTCATCCAGGTTCTAATTACATACTCCAGTCTAGACAAGCAATCGATTGCAATTACGTCATCCTTATTATCACAGAGCTGTGCTTCAGAGACACACGACACACGACACACGACACACGACACACGACACACGACACACGACACACGACACACGACACACGACAACTTCTCTAACCACACCATTCCAGCTTTTCTGTGAAACTCTCTGACTCTCAGATCTGTGAGTGAAGACACTCCTTAAAATAGCGTGGTACCTGACCGGGAGAAAAATTGTCTAATTGACCACCCAAACACAAGACAGCAATCTGCTACATTCTCATGCTGGCCAATCAAGCTGCCCCAGGCTGGCACAGCTGAGAGTCTTCATCTATATATGGTAGAGGAAGCGTCACCAGACCATTTTATCTGTTTGTACTGTGTGTTTGTGCACATATATTTCAAATGTGTGTTTAAAGCCAGGTTTAAAGCCAGGTGTGTCAGCTGTTCACCAGCACTTCACACAGATCAATGTTTGTATTAGTTTATCAGGTGTGTAGCAGGGTGTTTGTTAAAGCAACACTCTCCTTTGACATCTGTTCTTAAATATCAGCTGTTCTAATGTTTGTATACTTAATATGAGTCCTGTACTAAACATTTGATGGCTGTATGACATTTTCTGGGAGGGATATAGAGTTGATTGATACTCAAAATGAAAGAAACAGTGGCAGGACAATTGATTGATTAGCCAACAATGAAAACAAATGAAAAACCTGGTGAGAGCGAATGCGTTCTTCATATTCTTTCAGAGGTTAAACGTTGATCCCAATAAACATTTCCATTCAAATACTTTTCATCTACCTGATGACCTGACCTGATCTGATTATTATTTATATTATTTCTGATTTAGTTCAGCGTCAGGTTATTCCAATCATACAACACATTGACCGATGTGCTATTCAGTGGTAATTCATCAATAAAAACTCTCACAGCTGTTCTTCATTTTTACATTTCAATTACCTCTGAGTCCTTCAGTCCCAATAGTGAAATAATAATCGTGTGCAGCCCTGCTTAATGTATATTAATGATGATGAAAACCAGGCTTCATCTGGCCATTTCTCTGGCAATAAAATGTCAATATAAATGGATAAAGATCATCTGTAAACTAATCAGGCCGAGCCACGTATGAGTCACAGCAGACATCTCGTTTTATGGTGACCCGGGGATTGACACCTCATCCTGGCGAGCCTTTAATACCAAAAGCCCTGTCTTGGTAAAGTGAACTGCACGGGGAATAGTTCCCTTGCAAAATGCAGCGCTTGCAATTTCTGCTATGATATTTCATTTTCTATAGCTGTCAGTGGTACAACAGATCCTAGAATTCAATTTGGGCCTTTGTCAGTTTTGTAAATGGCATTCTTTAAGGGTAAATATACTAAATTCTAAATAGGATATTGAAATTCCACAGCCAGGGAGAGGATTATAAAGGTTTAAATCTGTTTTGCTGTAGGATACATGTCATATTAAGTTAAGTTGGTGCTGCAATGAAAATGTACTACTTGAGGTTTAGAGGCTGTGCTAACATTTAATGTTGTGGGTTTTTCTGTGGCACAACAGTTTTTTTTTCTGAAAATAGAGAAAACACAAATGTTTCATCGTAGCCTGCGGTTAAAACAGGCTGCGTCGGGCAGGCCTTCGATTCCCCCGAAGCCAGTTCCAAGAAGATCATGAATATATGCTCAACTTCAGAGAAAATGGGTCGGAAGACGGAAACGTATGAACACACGCCCTCGAAGGTGGCAAACGAAGCCCGGGTCACCCACCTTTTGAAAGCGTGAACTGAAAGATGCTTTACACGAGCGCTAGCAGGAGAATATGACAGAGAGTATAATGCATGCCGTCGCTCAGATTGTTTGTTTGTTTCTTCGTTTGTCTTGTACCGACTGCGGTTTCCATGGCTGCCAACGGGTTTTAACCAGCTTGCCAGAGAAGCCTATGCATCCAGAAACTGCGGCATAATTAATTAAAGAGGACTATTTCAGAGGCAGGAAATGTAAGATGAGATCAGAAGTGAAAGCGACTGGGATTAAGCCACTGATATTATTGGTTTCTAATTTATACGCATTCGTAGGTAATTGCATTCGATTTTGAAGAGCAGGGTTTGTTGCAGTAAATTATTTGCTCACAATCCTCTCATAATGTAGGAAGAAACTCATTCTTGTTTTTATTGAGCTCAAATAGAACCGTTCAGCAGCGGGTTTAAACTAAATCAGGCCTTTCTTTTATTTATATATACATTTTGAATCTCCGCTTGATTTTCCTTCTTAGCATCTACAGGATTTTGAGTACAAGTCAGGTATTTCACTAATGTTGTTGCTTTATTTCCTTATCATGATTGGTCAGATACGTCGGGCAGATTTGATGACATAATCAATACAATACCATACGCTGCACTTAGCGGGGTTCTTAGGATGTATGTTGTAAGAATGTAAACAAAGAAAATGGTAGGAAATTGGTGACAGCAATCAACATAGTTCCTTGTGGACAGACTCATGCTACGTTTGTGTATGTTATGTATTGTGTGCTCGACAGTGTTCCAGTTTTTGTTCAACACAATCCTTCTCAAGACGTCAGATTGCCTTCGTGCCACGGAGGGCTCCTCGGGGCGGCTGTCTGTTCGAAGTCTTTCACTGCCGCTGGAGAGATGCCAGGTACGCGCCTGTCCTTCACGTCACCGGTTGGAGAAACACGCTTTGTCCGGTGGCCCAGAGTGACGTGAGACGAGGTGTCACCTCGGGGTGCGTCACGCATCGCAGATGTCCTGAAGACCGATGGCACTGGAGCTGGAACTGAGATGATTTCAGGCTCGTCAAGATGTGAGCAGAGATGTGGAATATGACTTCTACCTGAAGGGGAATATTAAGGTATATAGTGCCAGATTACAGCCTGATTGTTCCTTTCACACAGACAGCAGTGAAATAGCAGTGTCTGAGTTATTCTACACCTGGCTTATATGTTATTATTATTGTTGGGTTATGTTGTATTACATTATGAGTTCCTGTACTTGCAAACCTATGAACCAGTGTCACATTCTGTCTGTCAGTTCTGTACAATGCTCTGCAGATGCGGGATCCGGTTTTAAAGTGTGATTCACTGTAAAAATTGAAAGAAATCCGTCACCTCCCGCCCGATCCTCTCATTAAAACCCTTCAGTCAGTGTAATTCTGTTAAAGAGCACCATGCCCGTGTTCGCTGTGCAGAGAACTTGCACTGCCTTTTTCACAAAAACCTAGTTGTGATAGAATTATTTTTGGCAAGGTCATAAATAATGCTACTAAACGTGGTCCTACATGCCTATAGCAACAGTTTGTTAGATGTGCTTGAATTGATCTAATGGAAATTGACTTTGAAAGTAAAGTCTCTCAATAATTAGATTCAGGCTGCGCGTTCCAGAGGTCTGCCTCCGTCTTACATTCGCAAGCATCTTGGAGCAGAAAAATCCCACCTCCTCAGCCCACCCTTGGTGTCCCCGGGCAGGATTCAGTGCCCACAACACCTCAGACTCCATTGATTGGCATAATCAGCGCAGATTCTCCAAGAAGCTGTCAGTCCAGCGTTAGCAGCTCATTTTCCTGTCACTTGTCAGGCTTAGTTACAAGTTGTAGCTGAAAAGAGTCGTCATCTGTGAAAGCCCCAGACAAAGCCACCGTGCACTTCCATATGCAAGGAGAAATTAAATGTTTTGGAAATAATAATATAACAACAAGTTGCAGATGGAAAGATTTCACAAAAGAATCCCTTCAATGGAGATTCATTCCCCGTCCTAATGTCTCCACACACTTTTCTCTCTGCACATGATCTGGCAACATCAGCATCAAATAATAAATCGTGAATCGGTGCGAGGCTAAATAATTAGAAATATCATTATATTAAAATCATGACAAAGCCAGTTCACATATAGTTATTATTATTATTATTATTATTATTATTATTATTATTATTATTATTATTTATTAGAGAATTAATTACTAAATTACAAGTACTGTCTGAAAAGCTGTGTCTTGAGTAAGCGCTGGAAGGAGGTCAAGGACTCTGCTGTTTTGACTTCGGTGGGAAGGTCGTTCCACCACTTAGGGACCAGGGATGAGAAGGAGTGGCTCTGGAGGAAGGGGAGTGGAGCCAGTGGAGGGAGCAGAGCAGTGGAGTAGCGTGTGCGAATCGGGGCAGAGAGACACCAGACGAGCCACAGAGTTCTGGATGAGCTGGAGCGGCAGGTAGTAGTTGCAGGCAGGCCGGCCAGGAGGGAGTTGTAGTAGTCCAGGTGGGAGAGGACCAGGGACTGGACGAGTAGTTGGTGAGGAAGGGTTGGATTCGGCATATGTTGCTCAGGAAGAACAGCTGTACACAAATATTAAGCCTAGTGGTTGATTACAGAGTTTTAAAATAATAATAATCAAGAAATCAATCAGTCAATAAATTGGGAAGCATTTATGCTGTAATCTCACAGGAGGAAATTCCCCGAAGTGGGATTTTAATCAGCCAGGTTCTTCTTTTCAACGTGTGAATATATTAATACACAACGGCTGTGAGCTGAGGGAGGTGCTTGGATTCCCAGTTTATTAAAGAAAAAAGAAGGTAAACGTTGGAAATCTCTACAAGAAAAAAAAGACATTGCAGAAGAAGAGTTAAAATCTCCTGAAACATTGTGTTTGCTGCTGAATGGGGCATTTTTCATTGAAGAAATATTTGGGGTTTCCACTCTAAGGGAATGCATAGCAAATGTCATCCTGGTCTCGTGTTCAGCCGGTGGCACAATCTTTACAGACGACAGATGGAGTTGCCCTGGTATCAGCAGAGCAACAATGGCAAGAGCTGCGTGATTAGATATAACACTAATTGACTCGTCTCTGACCCTCTGTTGTAGCAAGTGACCTCCTAAGTGCATCCGATCATCAGAGATCATTAATGTGGAGAAATCTGTCACTTGCTAAGAAGTCCGCTGTCATCGCCTTCGGGTGCCTCGTGAGCTGGAATGGAAATTCGTCATGACTCAGAGTGGGGAACCCGACAGGGCAGGAAGGAAATATTCAGACGTCAGAATGTTAAAGGATAACTCTGAGATAAACGACTGAAAAAGGATTGTTCTGGATTTAGTTTGGAAAAAATATCTTTCCCACAGTGACATCATCCTAAATAACAAAGAGGTTCCCAGAAAACACAGCCCTCATTTAGCTGTGATTCATGTAAACTCAATTCTCAATACACATCTATAGCAGAAGATATTCCCATTTGACGTATCGCTGATGGAGGGAAAGACGTTTTTCTCAGTGCAACGCAAGAGAGAGGCTCGCTCGTCTTGTCAAGATTACTCATCGCGAGACTAGTTAATGTGCTGCCTCTGCTTGTCGTGCAGATAGATGGTAAGATGCCTGCTTCTCTGAACACCAGTCCATTGTCTACGCCCCTGCAGGACCCATCATTAATAGGCGAGCATGAAAAACAATAAATCCGTTATTCTGCGCCACTAACGCTGGTGTCTGGGGTATTTTGAGAAGGAGATTAAGGAGCAGGTTTGTCTGACAGGGCTGTCATCTAATGATGTCTGGTTACAGAAGAGGTGAGAAGTGCCCTTCACACAAGCAGGGAGCGACGCAACACAAACCCTTGTCCTCTCTTCTCCTTTTGAATCACAGCGTTTAGGATTCACTCATGACCGCCAGTTTTGAGCTTCAATAATCATGTTCTCATACAGTATCCACATCTTGTTGATTCATATTTAACCAGTTTTATTAACGAAGGTGGACAAAGCTGCTCGAATATTATTACGCAGCTTATTTTGTCTGAGTTGCTGATGCTAAAAGCAACAGTACATTTTCATTTCTTTCCTGAGAGTTGTGTTATTGTTTCTGACAATGGTTTTAAACGGGCTTTCATTGTAAGTTTCTGGGAAGTGGGAGCTTAGATTGGGTTGAGTGCCACTTCAACTAGAAGGTCAAATTAAGAATGGCTCAATTTCAGTTCACAAAAGTCCATTGTTTGATGTTGTTTTTTGTTGGGTTGTGGTTGTTTTTTTGACAAAGGGAACTCGGGTGAACTGTTTATGTCTCATTCCACTGCTTCTGCTAAATCAGTTACACACAGTTCGATACGCAAGCTTTAAAATGCCTGAAAGGCCTCGCACTAAATCTTTGAACTGACTCGAGAGGGATGAGGATATAAACAACAACAACAACAGAAAAAACACCACGGAATCCAGAGCGTCGTTCTCTTCCTCATGGCTAAACTAAAGGACATATGATGTGTTTCTTTGTGTAATCAAAATGAGCGTAGCAGGATAACGTGGCGCTTTAGAAACAGCTGCAGAGGTTTTCACTGCATGAATTCTCTCTCTCTTTGTGTTAATATTATCATCATCGTTATTATTATTACTCTAAATTCTAAATTGAACCAGCTTATAAGACCATCGTTCGTCCTTGTAGGAAAGGCACTGGTTTTCCTTTTATGCCTGATGGTGTTTATGCCTGAAATTGATGATGCAAAGCACAGGTATCCACGCTCGACTGAGTAATTAACAAACGATGTGTCTGGATCTCTGGCTCTTCTGGATGCATTGCTTCGGGCGCCCATGGCTTCATCCTCCAGAGAAGTCATTTAATACGGGTTGATAAATGGAAGACAGCATGTAGAACAGGTGGACCGTTCACTTTACTTACCCAGATGTGTCCAGCTGCAAGGTGAAAGATGGGGGAAGACAGGGCAATTAGCCAGAAGACAAATGGTAAGAGTGCATGTCGATTATTCATCCTCAGATTTGCAATAGTGAGGCTGATTGATGTGTGTGATCTAGTTTTTGTTTTAGGAGGTCTCTCTTCTTAGGATTCTGACGATGCCAACAGTCAGGAAGCTGGTACCGTGGATCTGAGCCTGGAAGAGTTCACCTTGTGTAGAACAGGAGAACAGTGTGGGATTTAAACCACGCTGAGCTGCAATGTGCTTCCTGTGTATGCTGTAACTAAAGCGGATTGTGAGGTTGGGTCTCGGGATCGCATTGCCGAAAATACACGAGTGCAGTGTAAAGTAAAGTGCCTGGACAAGGGCTGTAAAGAGAAAACCAAACCTCGCCCCAGAGTAGGGCACTGACCAATGCTGGGAACGAAGCTCCCAATTGCCTCTGGGCCACTAAACGGTTCAACTAGTCCATAAAGAGCATTCAGGCGTTGGTTAGAATCGCAAGTTGTTCATGGTTCAAAACTTTGGGTCGTAAACCATAGACCTCCTCGAGTCCGGGTGAGACCCAAGTTTGTGTGAGAATATCTTTGAAACACACAATGGACAAAGCCGTTCTGGTATGCCGTGTGTTTGTCATGGGTGGTAGTGACTCTTAGTCCCTTAAATCTCCAGCTTTGCCACCACAGGATTTACTGAGGATGGGGCGCGTCACGACCACCCTTATTCCCCCCAGCAGGTTCCGACCGGATCTCAGTGCACCCAACTACTTAGCTCTGAGTGCTCAGACTCCGTCCTCTGAACAGCCGTTTCCCGAAATGGGTGCCATCTTTCCTTTCAGTCTGGTGTTGGCGTGCACCTCCACCGCTCTCCTGATTCCTGGGAGGGGTAACTAATTGACCCTGTGCCCTGTGTCCACGTGTCTCCTGTGAGTTTCTCTCCTTAAATTCCCTGCAGCCCAACTAACAGGAAGGGAGACAGGTGTGCGGGTCTCTGGAGTTGGGAACCAGTGGACGTCCTGATCAGCACAGGTGTGTCTTTCAGTTCATGACAAAAACCAGCAGGGTGGGGGGTCCTCCGGGAGCAGGTCTAGAACCCACTTGATTAGAGGAAGGGTTTGGTAAAGATGCAGGTGCATCATGGTCAGGGGCTATACTGGAATAGAAACCAGATGACCTCACTCCCATTACCTTTTTGGGGGCGGTGGGTTATTGATGTCAATAGCAAAGATGTGTGTGAAGTCTCTGTGCTTGCATCACATAGGCAACAGGGGTATTCCTGTCTGATCGGCTTCAAATACACAAACAAATAAATACATGATGAAAAAGGGTTACATATTTCCCAGATTAAAAGCAATCGGACATTTTAATGAGTATCAAATTCCTTGTCTTGCAAATGCAGATCTGCGGTTTGGTATATCAATACTTGTTTGTGTAAAGAGCAGTGAGAGGCAGAGGGGTGTACATTTTCCCATGGTCTATAATCCTTTGGAATAAATAAGGAAAAATAAATAAGTATACCCCAAAAACAACAAAAACAAAAATCATAAAAGCACAAAACCACAGAGAAAATGTCCATGCAGCTATCTAATCTACACATCAGCATAACAAGGTGCTTAGTCAATAAAAGAGTTCAGATAAATGAACTTGGTGTATATTTCCATAAGGACTATTTTCATCGGAATATGCTATCATTTTCCATTTCTGTTTAATGAATCATGCGAATTATAGTAATATTACAAATGGCTTTCTTTGCAGGCTATTAGTTTGTTTCTTTAGGGGTCTAATAGAAGACATGCTTCATTTAGGTCTTAGTATGTCCCCGAGCACTGCTGAATAAATTGCATTATTTTAAACAGCTGCCATTTTAAACGATCTTATCAGAAATGTTCTGAAATAATACAGCAGTGGAAGCTATTATTGTGGACAAAACTCTGCAGGCTGTGCCGTCACTTCATAATGGTGCTGCTCTCTGTGGAAGTTGCTTTTTTAATAACCTATATTCCATTAGCTTTCTTAATTACAAAAATGATTATACTTGTATGAAGGACAAAGACAAAGCAGATAATATGTATCGAATACAGACTAATTTCCTTTATACCGCTCAGTACATGTGAAGGAAATTAAACCCACACAATGGAACGTGTGTTGTTCTGTCTAACTGAAGCAAGTCAATTAACACAAACATTGCTTTCTTGTCATCAGCGGGGACATGGAAACATAAATACACAACTGAGTTAGATGTGCTTATCTTTTCATTTGAAAACTGTTCCCAAGGGGATTGTGGGAAATCACCTTTACCAGGAAGTGAAAGTGCAATTGGTCGTTATGCTGTGACCTACTTGTCCCGCCCCCTGTTTTGCATCTTCAACGAAATGTTTTGTCATTTAATAATGGCACCCTTAGTAGATGATATTCTGTACTATTAAGTCTGCAGTCTTCATATGGTTGTCTTACTCTATTCATGTTCTCTCTCCAAATAGCAAAGTATTAAATTGTCTCAAAAACATGACACATTTTACATTTAAATGATGTATAATAATCAGACAATTATTTCTCATTGTTCTTGTGTTTTAAAGAATGGAAGAATCCTCTCAGTTCTGAGCCGCAGTTTGATGCATTTCTTGTTTCACGAGACTCTGACTCCATGCATCTACAAATAAGGTATATTAATATTAACACCTTCCAAAATGTGAACCTGACAAAACACAAAGTAAAATTATAAAACAAATGTCGCACACAAGACAAAAGCAGACACTGACTTAAAAGTGTAATTCGTATTACAAAACAACACTAAACCATACCAGAAGGGAACAAAAACAAGTGTTGTTGTGGAAATTGTTTCATATCAACAAACTGTAACACAAACAAACATGTTCTGCAACAACAGACATAGAGGTGGCAGAACAGAAACAAATCTGGAATGGAGAAACAGAGCGACAATGGTGCTCATATGTAGGTCAGGGTCTGTGGGCCCCTGAGGGACCTTTTGCTATTTCATGAAACTTCTTGAAACTATAATTCCAGGAGCCAGTTTAAAATGTATTACAAATTACAGGGAAATGACAAAATCCCAGAAGAGGACGGTGGGTTTTGGATAGTGGTGGTAATACTTTAATACTTTAATTAACTGGAAAAGCTCCTTTGCTTTGACGTGGTCGATGCCTTTCATGATTTTGAAGACTTGAATCAAGTCCCCACGTAGTCTCCTCTGTTCCAGGGTGAAATTGTGTATATTTGACTTTGATCATGTACATACACTCACCTAAAGGATTATTAGGAACACCTGTTCAATTTCTCATTAATGCAATTATCTAACCAACCAATCACATGGCAGTTGCTTCAATGCATTTAGGGGTGTGGTCCTGGTCAAGACAATCTCCTGAACTCCAAACTGAATGTCTGAATGGGAAAGAAAGGTGATTTAAGCAATTTTGAGCGTGGCATTGTTGTTGGTGCCAGACGGGCCGGTCTAAGTATTTCACAATCTGCTCAGTTACTGGGATTTTCACGCACAACCATTTCTAGGGTTTACAAAGAATGGTGTGAAAAGGGAAAAACATCCAGTATGCGGCAGTCCTGTGGGCGAAAATCCCTTGTTGATGTTAGAGGTCAGAGGAGAATGGGCCGACTGATTCAAGCTGATAGAAGAGCAACTTTGACTGAAATAACCACTCGTTACAACCGAGGTATGCAGCAAAGCATTTGTGAAGCCACAACACGTACAACCTTGAGGCGGATGGGCTACAACAGCAGAAGACCCCACCGGGTACCACTCATCTCCACTACAAATAGGAAAAAGAGGCTACAATTTGCACAAGGTCACCAAAATTGGACAGTTGAAGACTGGAAAAATGTTGCCTGGTCTGATGAGTCTCGATTTCTGTTGAGACATTCAGATGGTAGAGTCATAATTTGGCGTAAACAGAATGAGAACATGGATCCATCATGCCTTGTTACCACTGTGCAGGCTGGTGGTGGTGGTGTAATGGTGTGGGGGATGTTTTCTTGGCACACTTTAGGCCCCTTAGTGCCAATTGGGCATCGTTTAAATGCCACGGCCTACCTGAGCATTGTTTCTGACCATGTCCATCCCTTTATGACCACCATGTACCCATCCTCTGATGGCTACTTCCAGCAGGATAATGCACCATGTCACAAAGGTCGAATCATTTCAAATTGGTTTCTTGAACATGACAATGAGTTCACTGTACTAAACTGGTCCCCACAGTCACCAGATCTAAACCCATTAGAGCATCTTTGGGATGTGGTGGAACGGGAGCTTCGTGCCCTCCCTGGATGTGCATCCCACAAATCTCCATCAACTGCAAGATGCTATCCTATCAATATGGGCCAACATTTCTAAGAATGCTTTCAGCACCTTGTTGAATCAATGCCACGTAGAATTAAGGCAGTTCTGAAGGCGAAAGGGGGTCAAACACAGTATTAGTATGGTGTTCCTAATAATCCTTTAGGTGAGTGTATGTATACACATGCAATAAAGTCAGTCGGATTCAAACCCCTTATATTAATATACATTTACATAGTATTAGTGTGTATCTTAAATAGCCCATCTGGGATTGTTTAAATGACGGAATTTGGCCCAAAATCAGAAAACTCTCATATCTGAAACAAATGCAGTGTCCCAGGTTGCTAAAGTATGAACATGCAGGTAGAGCTGATGGCAACCCATCCACTTTCTTTTCTTTGAAGGAGAGTTGGCTGCACCTGTTGTGCTCCATGTCCTATTATTATTATTGTTATTATTATTAGTAGTAGTAGTAGTAGTAGTAGTAGTAGTAGTAGTTGTAGTATCAGATATCATATATCAGAAGCTTTCATTATTAGAAGACCAGGACCATTGTTCCCTCCGAGAGAGAGGCCAAACATGTATCCTAATCTATCCACTCACTGCTGCTCCTCTGGTTGTCTGAAGCTCCTGTGATGTGTATTTGGTGCACAGAGATGACAGCAGCATTCAGCTCTCATTTAAATTCCACACCATTCTATGTTCAAAGTGGATCTGGAAATCTGCCCTCCGGCCCGAAATATGACATCCTTAATTAGACCAACATGGGTGTATTCACCAATTAACTAAACAAGGAGAGCATCAATAGCCACAGTTAAAGGGTTGAATGGGCCCACATGGTCTTTGTATTGCAATCCACGGTAGTGTATGTGCAGGTCCTTTGTCTGTTGAATTAAAAGTCCACATATGGCACAGATCGCTTTTGGTCTGTTGTGTAGGTTCTACATTACTGATCTTAAAAGAGCAGAAGGTAGAAGTTAAGTCAGTTTAACTCCCCACTCCCTGACCTTCAACCTAATTTACTCCAAGTTTCAAAGATAAACTGTAATGCTTTTGGGAAATTCAAGATCCACAAAAATAGAATCCCCAGTTTCAGGAAAAAACTCTCTCAAGAAAAGTCGTCTGTTTCGCAATAACTCTTGAAGTTTTTCCTTAAAAGAAGATGAGGAAAAAACATGTCAGATTGTTTAATAAGATAATAAGGAGAAAAAAATATAAAAATAAGCTCTGAAAGTTACATACTAAATCTTAAGACAACAACTTTAGACATTATTTTAACAGAGATAACAATCAATCCTATTTTAAAACAAGATATGACTCAGTTTATTGCTTTTCTGTCTATCCTTGCAGCTTCATGAAGAAAGAAACAAAACCTTTTCACAGAAGCTTTACCCCTCGGTTTTATACCCAGAAGTTTCAAATCCAATTAAATCAATTAACTACTTAGAAACCTGCTTTCCTAATATATCAAATTATAAATTAAACAAGAAAAACTCATCAAAATCACATTTAATTATCGAGTTATTGATTTCTAAGTGTCAATTAGCTGTTTGTATTGCCAATGACTCAATCAGTTCATTAACAGCACTCATACCAATTAAGACCAACAAAGAGCGAGTTTATAATAGATCAGGTCTACATAAACAATTAAACACAAATGTGTCTAGTTTGTTGCTCTGATTATCTTTAATCATTATATAATAAAAATAGGCTAAGATGTCATGTCAGCGCAGTCTGAGCCATGAAGCCCATCGTGACATCTCCTGATGACTGCCACTGACACACCCTCAATGCAGTGTTGTATAAATAATACACTATATATACACTAATAAATAATACGCCACTAAATAATCCCAATGGGAATCTTTTTAGTCTCGGTATTGTCTTAGACCTCTAGGAGGAAAGCTGAGAAAGTGAAAAGCTGGTCACTTTCCCACCTGCGGGGCTGGGTCGAGGGTGTAACAGGGTACTGCTCCCTCTCCTGGGAAGTGCGCATCAGCCTCTGCTCCATGCAGGGGCCGAAAGTAAAGCCTGGCGATATGGGCGCCTCTATGAGGTGGGTCTCAGGGTCATTGCATGTCAGGAGGCAGAAGTCCACCAGGCCTGCTTCAGCCGCACCCTGGGTTCTGGCATATGCCTCCCCCGCCAGACCTCCTGGACCGGCCCGTGTGGGCTGCTGCGGCCGGAGCTCCCTCTCGAACCTGGAGCGTGGGGGGGTGGGGTCAGAGTGCCAGGGGATCTGCAAGCAATCCACAGCCGTCTGGATCACCGCCCACAACTCCCGGTGCTGACTCACAGGAGCAGGGGGAGTGTTGTTGCTCAATGGAGTCAGTGCGGCGAGGCCGGTTACCCCTTCATGAGCTCCGTCTCTGACTTCAAACCCTCCTCCTCCCAGATTACCTGTCTGCTGCCTTGTCCACAGGGCTTTTAAATCCACAGCATGAGCGCTAGCAGCGGCAGTAAAATCCAAGGCCCGGCCTAAGCCTCGGTGTATGTCATAAGAGAGAGGTTCCTTCGCTGACTAGTGCCCGCACTACAGCCCGCAAATGGCAAAAGAGGACGAACCTGTGCAGACATCCTGTTCTATGGGAGGGACCTGTTCTGAGTGACGAGCGCAGGGGCCAATGGCAGCTTTGATAGAGCAACGTTTTCAAACGGGTTTGAAAGTGGGCAGAAACCCCTCCTCTTTGGGCAGTGCTTCCGACTTGAAAGATAACATTTAATACATTAATTAATAGCATCCCTGCGTGTTACTGGAGTCCAGACGGTCGGGGAGTTCAGCCATTGGCTGTTCTGTGGTTTAAATTAAATCTCTCTCACGATAAGTGGTCCAACTGTACGCATTCACACTTTTATGAATGTAGTGGCGTGTTATTAAACGTTCGTTTATAGTCATCCACACTGAGGAGTTTAGGGGCTGATAGACTCTGTTTAACTACCTCTTCCAGTGTTATCTCTTATCATATCTGAAGAGGACTGTTAACACTTGTTAATTGCAAACTAAGATTTCCTGTCTTCTCTGCAGTTTTTCATTACAAATCTATTATACTGAGGGAAAAGGACTTCTGCTAATACAAACAATATATGCAGGGACATGAAGACGATGTTTCATTAAAACTGTCCTGCTTTGACAGTAATAAATAGACATTGTCCTTTTACTTAAGAGGGGGATCA
Organism: Amia ocellicauda; assembly: GCF_036373705.1. Lineage (NCBI taxonomy): Eukaryota > Metazoa > Chordata > Actinopteri > Amiiformes > Amiidae > Amia > Amia ocellicauda. The sequence goes on from NC_089860.1 coordinate 37,543,427, forward strand.
AATGAAATCCCCCTCAATCAAAGCAGAAGCATTTCCTTAAAGAAAGCCTGTTCAGACTGGCAGTAGATGTTTTCTTATTACTGCTTTTTTCCCTGTTCTCTCCTGCCTTTAAGGTTGTGTTTAGCCTTGTTAATCCGAGTCCATTCCCCAATTAAATCCAGGACATCTGATGACGAATCACACATTTAATAATAATTGCTTTCCATTAATCGGGCCCTCTCTAAACTGCAATCACATGACAATGCTCCTCTTATTATTATTATTACATTTCTGAGCAGACACCCTTATCCAGGGGGACTTACAATTCTTACAGTATATCTCCTTATTTTACATACAATGACCCATCTATACAGATTATTTAATTGATAAAAATATGAATTAATAAGGCTGCACACGGCTTTATAGGCCGGGACAGCAGAAATAAACATTGCAAGGAACCGAGCCTAACCAAGCTGTGTGAGGTGAGGCTAATAGACTATTAGCTCTAAATATGCACATATGAGAGGTGGGTTACAGTAGGGAGACCTTTACTGAGGGTGGGGTGTATTTCTGTGGAAATTAAACTCACTCTGCATTTATAACTTGTGTCTGTGCAAACGATGGCTGCAGGGGGAGAATTTTGAATTTAGAATGCTATGAGGATTTAGAATAAGATCTGAGCTACGTATTGTTTAATCATTCTTACAGAAGCCACTGTGTACCGTGAGTGAACCTGGACATATGAGCGTCACTAAATGGCCCAGAGACGAGTGGAAAGGGATGGCTCATGCATAACTGTGTTACTACAGTACTTCATGGCATTGGTTAAGGGTTTGGCCAGTGAGGCGTGCCAGGGTTTTCCCTATGCTAAACTCAAATTGACCACGACGATAATATTCCTGTTTAGCTGCTCCTCTCAACACAACATAAAAGGACTGTCACACATCACACACACACACATATTCTTGCTTTTTATTTGGGGTAACTTATTGAGGAAATATATATACAGTACTGTGCAAAAGTTTTAGGTAGGTGTGAAAAAATGCTGTAAAGTAAGAATGCTTTCAAAAATAGACATGTTAATAGATTATATTATACAGTTCTTCTAGGTACACTTGCACACTGTCAGGGATTTTGTAGGCATATAGTCAGGTGTATGATTAAACAATTATACCAAACAGGTGCTAATGTCATCAATTCAATATGTAGGTTGAAACACAATCTTAAACAGAAACAGCTGTGTAGGAGGAATAAAACTGGGTGAGGAACAGCCAAACTCAGCTAACAAGGTGAGCTTGCTGAAGTTTACTGTCAAAAGTCTTACACCATGGCAAGACTGAGCACAGCAATAAGACACAAGATAGTTCTACTGCATCAGCAAGGTCTCTCCCAGGCAGAAATTTCAAGGCGGTTTCCAGATGCTGTCCAAGCTCTTTTGAAGAAGCACAAAGAAACAGGCAACGTTGAGAATCGTAGACGCAGTGGTCGGCCAAGGAAATGTACTGCAGCAGATGGAAGACACATCATGCTTACTTCCCTTCACAATCAGAAGATGTCCAGCAGTGCCATCAGCTCAGAATTGGCAGAAAACAGTGGGACCCTAGTATACCCATCTACTGTCCGGAGAAGTCTGGTCGGAAGTGGCCTTTATGGAAGACAAGCAGCAAGGACAAGCGACTCAACTATGCTCAAAAACACAGGAACTGGGCAGAAAAATGGCAGTAGGTGCTCTGGACTGATGAGCCAAAATGTGAATAGTTTGTTTGCCGAAGGGCTGGAGAGCAGTACACGAATGAGGGTCTGCAGGCAACAGTGAAGCATGGTGGGGCTGCATTTCTGCAACTGGAGTTGGGGATTTGGTCAGAATGCTGAGAATAGGCATAAACTTATCCATCATGCAGTACCATCAGGGAGGCATCTGATTGGCCCCAAATTTATTCTGCAGCATGACAACAACCCCAAACATACAGTGAAAGTCATTAAGAACTATCTTCAGCGTAAAGAAGAACAAGGAGTCCTGGAAGTGATGGTATGGCCTCCATAGAGCCCTGATCTCAACATCATCGAGTCTGTCTGGGATTACATGGAGAGAGAGAATCAACTGAGGCTGCCGAAATCCACAGAAGAACTGTGGTTAGTTCTCCAAGATGTTTGGGCCGACCCACCTGCCGAGTTCCTTCAAAAACTGTGTGCAAGTGTACCTAGAAGAATTGATGCTGTTCTGAAGGCAAAGGGTGTTCACACCAAATATGGATTTGATGTAGATTTTTCTTCTGTTCACTCACTTTGCATTTAGTTAATTGATAAATATAATCTATTAACATGTCTATTTTTGAAACCATTCTTACTTTACCTGCCTAAAACCTTTGCACAGTACTGTATGTGTATATATATATATATAAGATTGACACCATTTTCTGTGATAGATTTACTTACCTAGACCTAGAAGAAACAAATGCTGGAACAGAGCAATTTAGCGATACACTGAAATTGGGCACTTGAACGATATGGGATCTCTGAGACAGACACAGAAAACATTGATTGCAAAGCCATTTCTCTGAGCTCTGTTCTGCACAAGGGCTTTGCATGCCTTCAGCTATATAATCACATTTTCTCCTTTGAGCATTAAATTGTCACCTCTTTGTCCCGTTTCCATTGCAAATTCTCACAGAGTCCCGCTAAGGAGAGGCCGTGCCTCCGTCATACATATTCACATCATAGATCCAGAGAAAGAAATATCAGAATATTCCACCGATCTCGGAAAATGCACATTAACTCCATGAAAGATGGGAGGACCTATGAGAAGACATGTATTCTATCTCTATTTTACCTTTTTCCACTTGACTTCACGCTATTTGCATTTCAAAACTGCGCGCTTTGTAACAGTTCAGAGCCGGTTTGATGTTGTACATTGCACCTTTTCATACAGCCTGGTGCTATATGTCCATATAAATAAAAATAAACAGGTTCATAATAATGAGGTGGAGAAATCTCTGGCACTCAAAGGAAGCTAATTGATTACTCTCCACACACAGGCTGTTGTCTTCTCGATTTCACAGTGGCTTTTCTCCATGAGCAATTTGTTTAAAAAAAAAAAAAATGTGTAAGTTATATTTACCAGTAACATAGATATGTCACTTAAGAAACATGATTATTGGCTCATTTCAAATGGCTATACTGTATATATTGCTTTTTTCTAGTATTAGAGATTTCTAGAAATTTGTTTTTGGAGGAATAGCGTTGTCTCTCGGTGCCAGTCTTCACAGACTGTTCTTTAATTCCTTTCTCTGTGGTTTTCATTATATTACTTTGGAGAACAGACTTATCCAGAGCTCATACATATTCAGCGAGGGGGTTTGGCTTCAGATCCATTGTTCTGGCAATGTGACTCGGGCCAGCGGGGCAGCCCTGTTTAGGACAGAGTTGTAGTTAAGTTGTTGAGCTAAGCAAAGGCAACAGTTTATAGAAGCAACAGTACTACCTGAGCTAGCAGGGAAGTGAAATATCGCTACTGTTACTATTTGTATTTTGTAAGTAATTATTATCTCTTTGATCTAACAATCCAGTTTTATTTGTTGATTTAATTAGTTCATGAATTAGCGTGTGGTCTGCCCCGTGCGTCTGACTCCGTTCCCTGTTGAGCCCCGCAGAACAGGATCGTTCTCACGTTTATGAATGGAAAGTGTGTTGCTTTGAAAGTAGATGTGGTTTAGGAGATATGAACAAGCCCTTAGAAACAGGGGAAGACATGTTTGGGCAGCATGAAAACCTGACCAGCTGTAGATGTGTTGTTTTATCAACTTTTATCAGTCGTTTATGGTTGTGCATTTGGTGGCATTAACGGATTTTCAAAGCTCAAAATCAGGACATGCTTATAAATAGCTTATAAGGCTAGTTACATCATGTAAAGCTACACTCACCTAAAGGATTATTAGGAACACCATACTAATACTGTGTTTGACCCCCTTTCGCCTTCAGAACTGCCTTAATTCTACGTGGCATTGATTCAACAAGGTGCTGAAAGCATTCTTTAGAAATGTTGGCCCATATTGATAGGATAGCATCTTGCAGTTGATGGAGATTTGTGGGATGCACATCCAGGGCACGAAGCTCCCGTTCCACCACATCCCAAAGATGCTCTATTGGGTTGAGATCTGGTGACTGTGGGGGCCAGTTTAGTACAGTGAACTCATTGTCATGTTCAAGAAACCAATTTGAAATGATTCGACCTTTGTGACATGGTGCATTATCCTGCTGGAAGTAGCCATCAGAGGATGGGTACATGGTGGTCATAAAGGGATGGACATGGTCAGAAACAATGCTCAGGTAGGCCGTGGCATTTAAACGATGCCCAATTGGCACTAAGGGGCCTAAAGTGTGCCAAGAAAACATCCCCCACACCATTACACCACCACCAGCAGCCTGCACAGTGGTAACAAGGCATGATGGATCCATGTTCTCATTCTGTTTATGCCAAATTCTGACTCTACCATCTGAATGTCTCAACAGAAATCGAGACTCATCAGACCAGGCAACATTTTTCCAGTCTTCAACTGTCCAATTTTGGTGAGCTTGTGCAAATTGTAGCCTCTTTTTCCTATTTGTAGTGGAGATGAGTGGTACCCGGTGGGGTCTTCTGCTGTTGTAGCCCATCCGCCTCAAGGTTGTACGTGTTGTGGCTTCACAAATGCTTTGCTGCATACCTCGGTTGTAACGAGTGGTTATTTCAGTCAAAGTTGCTCTTCTATCAGCTTGAATCAGTCGGCCCATTCTCCTCTGACCTCTAGCATCAACAAGGCATTTTTGCCCACAGGACTGCCGCATACTGGATGTTTTTCCCTTTTCACACCATTCTTTGTAAACCCTAGAAATGGTTGTGCGTGAAATTCCCAGTAACTGAGCAGATTGTGAAATACTCAGACCGCCCCGTCTGGCACCAACAACCATGCCACGCTCAAAATTGCTTAAATCACCTTTCTTTCCCATTCAGACATTCAGTTTGGAGTTCAGGAGATTGTCTTGACCAGGACCACACCCCTAAATGCATTGAAGCAACTGCCATGTGATTGGTTGGTTAGATAATTGCATTAATGAGAAATTGAACAGGTGTTCCTAATAATCCTTTAGGTGAGTGTATATCTAAGTAGCCCGCTGTGTTTCATGTATGCATTATCTTTATATCTTTAAGATGGCTATACTGCTGCTTTTGATGTGGATTAACCTGGTCAGTTCAGGGGCTCGGAAGCTCTAGTGCTCTGCCAAATATCTGGACTAAATCTGTAGAGAGTAGAGCTACGAAATAACAATATTGCAAATAAATTAAATGCAACATGTCTGTCATGCATGCACATGTATGTTAATCACTTCATATAAATATATATAGGTTCTGGACCTTTCATGGGAACCCGGAAGTGGTCACGATACTACTGGGACAGTCTGGACACCGAGCCGGTCTCACTGATGTGAGAAGGTGCCGAGTTATGCCGGTGGCTCTGAGGACAGAGGGGGAGGTATGCGGAATCGAAAAACAACACAACTGCAACAGAAGGGTGTGTTTAGACCTGAACTACCGTAACACCAATATACAGATCAATAAGAAGAACAACGTGATCAAATTCTGAATTAATAAAGGCAAAACTAGCTGCACATGAAAGTATTGCCCAGCGCCCTGACCGCTGTAAGCATCCAGTGAAAAAGGTGCCAATTGTATCGCCCCCTCTTAATGAGCCACAGTATGAAGATGATATGCGCCACAGCACCGGTATTAAACAACACGGCGTGGGAGAGAGAGACCCTATTACCCTGGCTCAGTACAGGCAGTATTGAATATGCAGGGTTTGACGCATGCTGTGACATTGTACAGTCACACAGAACAAGTGTTACGGTATCTGTGTATTTATTCTGCGACGCAGTGCAGTTCGCCGTTCTGTGAGTGGATTTCATGTTGTATCATGATCGCACTTCATCACAACCTAATTTTTAATTAACCCCAGTGACTTCATCATTGCAGAGCACAGTGAGGAGTCTGGATGTGTATCTGCACTACACAGCCCTATAAGGCTGGCTTTCCACAAGTAGAATTAAGATTTTAACCAATATTGTGGTCTGTTAGTTACTAATAGCAGCTCTAGTTTACAAATGTAGTAAAACACTTCAATGTTTGTCATTCACACAATAAATAAAGTTATCTATCACTATATATTACTCCCCACACAATTAATGTCTTCCAGGGGATAAGAAGTCATCAACAGATACATTGGCAAAAAAATCACAGCATTGTGTGTCCCCTCTAGGTTGTAAACAAACCAACACTGCAGCCACAATGGGGTCTCACTCACTGTGTATGCAGGGAGTTAAGTCTGCAGAATGAATGCTTTCAAACACAATATAAATCTTATTTTTCAATCTTGTATTAAAATTGAGTGTGGCTTTTATCTGCTTAGGACACTATATGGAGAAAAGGCTTTGTTTCACAACCGGGTCTACGCACACATTTAAAATAATCTCACTGGGAAGAAGCATCTGTTCCTTTTCACGTCACTGCAGAACTCTGACTCTTGTTTGTCCCCACAACCGAGCGACACACAATCGCATCTTCTCCTGTGACCAGTCTGCTGTGAGATGCTCTTGCCAGACAAGCAAAGCCGAACCCTTGCCTGAGATCAAGTCAAAACACTGACACATTGACTGACAGCAAATTATAACCAAATACTGGAAGGCAGTTTTTATTTGTTATGTGTACAAGAAAGAAGTGTGTGGCAAAAACAAGAGTTGCCGGTTATCTGAAAATAAAATAACTCTGAAAAGGGAGTCTGCAATATGGCATCATTGACTAGAAATACTGAAAACCAATCGGCAGATCTCTGCATTTCTATCGTGTGACGCAGTATCCCACATTCCCTTTGGGGAGCAATCTCTGACTTGAAAGACTTAATTTATTACACCTTGAAATCCGCCAATTTTAATTGAAGGTCTATTTAAGTTTCCAACGGCATCTCAAGTGGTAAATGATATTGCTCTTTGACGAGACAATTGAGTGAAGATCTCAATATTGGCCTCCTGGCGTCTATCCTGCTGAGACTCTCCTCTTTGCTTTAACGAGAATTATGCATTTATGTATGTATGTATGTATGTATGTGTGTATTATTTATTTATTTATAGTCAAGCACAGGAATTACATCTCTCTGGTCCACAGGTAGTGTGTGTTGGACTCAATGTAATTAATGCAGGCTGAATCCAAAGGGGATGTTTGAAAAATCGCTAATTTATCACAATGAAACTGAGAATTGATGTTTATTCAATCTGTTTGAATTGAAATTCCCCAGCGCTTAATGAATGCCAGCTACTTTTATACACTCAAGCTGAAACCCTGAAAGCAGCTGATATGACTTTCCTTCTCCTTACTGGCTGGGGGGGGGGTTCCTTACTCATGCAGGGAAGACCTCATGTTTATGTTTTTGTAGATTCCTCCCAAAATGTTACTTCAGTTCCTTCAGATACCGGTGGATCGATGAGTGCAGTGAATGGGGATTACAAGAGATACTGGCTCTGTGATTATGGAGAGGAGGTGCACGACCTTCGCTACAATAGCGCAGGCTGGTCGAAACGCCGGCACACAAACGTCTTTAATCTCACCTAAATGCTGCGTCAAATTCGTGGTGTTAATTAATTGGGGATTAAAAGGCTTGGGGTAATATAATTCACGTCCAGTGAAATGTGATAGTGGATGAGACAGGCGAGGGAAAGCAAGACACAAAACAGAATTCGTAGGCAGTTATGAATTATAAATGCTAACTTTTGCACTATATAGCTGCAAAGAATGCTTAAAGAAATACCGACAGTATTGTGGGTAAAACTATTCCAGCTGAAGTCACTCACGGAGTCTCAAGGTTGAAGAGATGGTTCATTATATCTAAATAGCTCTTACCCGCTAGTTGTACAGCTCCACGTATGAGACATAATTCTTTACATAATGACAGACTTCAGATGCACTTTTGTTTGCGTCTGTATTGGATCTCCACCGTCTGAATGGGAAGAGAGAGCAACCTGATTATTTTAATAATACATGAGGTGTCTCATAAACATATTCTGAATCTGCTCAAGTGTCTCAAGTACAGCCTTGATTAGAGGTGTACTGTTTGGCATTTGGATAATGAACAAACACTGCAGACAAATGCTACAATTAACCTTTAGACAGCGTCAAAAGATCTGTTTTCTTTCCTTTTCTGAATCAGTGAGTTGTGATGGGTATCAGTTTCTGGTTGGCTCTAAAAGTTTAGGTTATAATTACCTGTATTCTTTAGTTTTCTTATGTCATGGTGTTTGATGTAGTAGCATAAAACTCATAGAGCAGATACAGTGTTGTAAACGCATTTAGCAAAAACAAAAATAATGAAATATTACTAAAAAAAGCCTCAGAAGATATAGAATTCAACAACATAATAACATTATAAATTGCAGTCACAGTTAATCTGTTTCCAATTGCCATTATATGTCCAGTTATTTAAATATTTGACTAACAATTCCATTAAATAATTACTTTAATCATTAAATATTATTTGTAGTTATCATCATGTCTTCATAATGAGTATGTAATAACTATTACAGAAATCGAATAGGTTTACCTTGTATTTAATGATCGAATCCTTTCATGCTTTCCATTGTGTGGATCATTAATGCCGCTGAGAGAAAAATATTGCAAACGCACTGTTTTGGCTACAGTTATGTTTGTATTGTTTCCTCTTTGTTACACGGAAAACATAAACAGTATTTATTTATTTATAGAAGAGACGAACAAGGAAATCAATGTGTGTTGTGCGTTGTGACAGTTCCTGAACAGAAATCACAGAAAAGTGATACCAGCAGCAAATAACTGCCAAGAAGTGTTTTTATTAATCATATTCAATCAGAAATGTGTGCATTTTCACTGGCAAACACAGCTTTTTGATAAAATCATTTATAGATTTTCAATATTGCCAAACTTAATGGGTCCAGCCTCTCTCCACCACGGATTGCACTACAGCTTTGGCTGCATGGGGTTGTGTTTTGTGTAGGACATCGTGACCCCCCAGTATTGGGATATTCTCCAAGCTCAATAAAGTCACAAAGCTGGAAATGTAACAAACTGGTAAAAAAACTATTGGAAACTATTTTGAGTGCATGGTCCAAGACTTGACTTTGATCCATCACAACACCTCTGAGAGGAACTGGACTGGGAGATCGGGAATAGTGCACCGGCTCTGGGGAAGAGGACACCGCACTCCACAGACCATATATGAAAAGGACTGAAGGCAAATTGAATGCCAGGGTGGTTGTCAAAAGCCCTAAAGTGGGCTGTTTCGAGCTGTCAGAGTGTGACGTCTGACCAAGCTGTGTCTTAGCATTAATGTCTTGCTACAGGGAAGACAAAGCCTGTAGTTTTGTGACTGGTAATCTTGTAGTTCTTTATTGGGTATGTGATGAAATGTCACGTCCTGAAACAGCCCTGCTTTGGACAGCTGACATGGGTTTGCTGAGGATTACACATTTAAGTGTTAATAGTCACTAATATGATATAATTGAATGGAGAGAAAACATACTTATACATGCCTACCAACATGTGAATACATATCAGCCAATCACTCTAGAAGCTGAGAGCCTGCAAAAAGGAGTTATTTTAGTTGGTAGCGCCGATAACGAAGGAATTATTCCCAGACAGCAAAGAAACAGCCCTCTATACTCTAAGAACACAAACACACACACACACATACATAAATAGCAGTACTTGTAACATTGCTGTGGGTGAACTCAGATTATATAAATCACTCCCTCTCTCCCTCTCTCTGTGGCAGACTGTTAAAGCACACCGCAGTCAATGTACTACAACTGTTAGCTTATTGATAAATGAATCATGCATAAATGTGAGAGTAGATAGGTGTGATGGAAGGGCTTTGTAACTCAGAGACCATTTTACTCAACGACTCACTCCTCAACTTAGTACTTCGGCTGATATATTAGGGACAGTGCAGGGTAACTCTGGTGCATAATAGGGTTGAAAGTAACATTGATCTTAATTATCTTCGGGAACATTAACATTTATTAACTTAAAGTGCTTTTACCAGACCCTCTGGAGGAAGACCATTTGAACAGAAATACTGTTGCTCTTGCAGTTTAGAAATACCTTCCAAAAAAAGGCCTGTGGTTCATATCTATTTATAACCATGTGGTCTCAGCTCTCGCTCTTGCTGTGCCTACTGCTCCACCTAGCTTTAAGAGAATTAAAATACAGCTCACAACAATCAACCCTTTTTTTTGGCAGGGAAGCCTCTGGATTGAAATTCACACTACATGATTTTAATAGAACTAGATACGCAATCCCCTGCAAATCCCATTCTGATGTTCCCCTCCCTCCCCAGCGCGCTCTGTGTGGTAGTAATTTGTGCCAGCAATATGAACTCAGAAATAGCCTGCCAGTCAAATTGCATCAGGCAATATGTGCACTTTTATTCTGTGTTGCAGAGCAGAAAACCGCCATCAGGCTCTGGCACCGTTTCTGTCTCCAAGCGCCCAGCGAGGGGGAACGCCTGAGGAGCACAGATCGAATCAGCCTGGTCTGCCTTTGTTGCGGACATTGTACGTAAATGCATGTCTAGACAATTAGTTACATTGGACAACAGATACTAAGTTGTTGATTGCCTTTATTACAAAAATAAAAATATGGGGGGAATCCTCATTACCTTCAATTTCTGTCCATGCTTTTCCCCTTGGCATCGCATTGTTTGCTACATTATTTACCATGTCATCTAGTGATGCTAAGTACAGGTCCTTATGGACAAACGATTGGCTGCTGGAATGATTCACATGTTCAAATCATTCTCAGCAGCACAAGCAGTATGAAGTTAAAACTATTCTCACGCTGCTAAACTTGGTGTTAAAACAATAATTATTTCCAGTGGGGGACGAGCTTCTCGCAGTGCCGTGTCCGTGGTCACATCCTCGCTGTATCGACGGAGGGAAGAAAGGGAGAGAAACCACATGGTAACGCGCTCACAGCTTCTCTTTCCATAGATATCCTTGAGGCTGTGATGAACCAAAAACAAAAACAATTGCAGTTATGCCAAATAAATCCAAGCTCTCTGTAGTGATACATCCACACAGCGCCACACATGACAGCGTGGCTCCCGACGTCCATACCGAACACACCGCAGTGTATTTGTTCATTTTACTTGTTTGTTTGCATATTTTACTCACTCTTTTATTCTTTTGGTCATGGTCATGTTTGTACTTGTTAATTGTTCTGTCTTCACACTTAGTTTTCCTTCTTTACATTCATTCCAGTTATGTTGTAATTTTATTTTAATCATTAGCATAATTTGTTCCTATTTCAAATGCCGGGCTGGGAAGATTTAAGAACCAATTCCAGTGAGACATTTGATAATTAGAGTTAGGGTTGTCTGACACAGTGGTCAATAAATTAAAGCTTATTAATGTTATGATGATCATTATTCTAGGTTATAACATATCACTACCTTTGTGGGTGCAACCTTGCTCTTCTGAAATGAAGAAACAGTTCCCAAGGGCTGTGGGGCATGATCTTTCACCTGGAAGCACTTGAAGCTTTCCAGCGAAGCTGCTCATGGGTCCCTGCAAGCGGTGACCACCTTGGCCTGCCCCCTGTCTCTGCAGACCAACGAAACACAACCTTTAAAATACAGAACCACTAAAACACAATACAAGATCACTTCTGTGTCGTCTTTTGCAGTGACCTCTTGCCTCTTCCTCCATTTTAGCTCGACTCGTTTGGCTCAGTTTTTTTCTTGCTGCCTGCCCATTTCAGTACCCACACCGGCTACCCGTGTCTCCTCCCTGTTCCCCACTTAGGATCTGTTTGATCTGATACGAGCAGTGAAACTGAGACGTTCAGATCTGCGATATTCTTGTAGCTTCTCTTTATAACTAAGTATGAGGTTCTGATTGCTGGCGCACTTCATATAAGATTCTTTTTTAGTCCTAAATCTCCCTTTAGCTTTCAGAGGCAAATGGAATATTGAACAACTGTAATTCTCTAAATTGTGCACAGTTGAGGAGTACAGAATCACCAGCCTTTTCTTAACCAAGGATATCCATCGGCGATGAATCATTCGCTTGGATTTTCCCCTTCAAAAACAATGCACAAAAATAGACCTAATCAAAAAAGAAAACTATGGCACCTGCAGCTTCTTACATGTACTTCAAGATCATGTGATCAAACAGCCTAAGGTGACCAGGAGGCATCTCACATGTCCACCAGAACACAGCTCCACATGTCTCTGTAAATCCATGACAACCAGCACCAGTCACGTGACCTCCCGAGTTGAGCAAAACGAGATGCATGTTCCCAGGGCGTCTGCATTAGGTCTGTAATACCCTTTGCTCATCAGGATTGTGGTTTATAATTCCCTCTTTGCTGGATATCTCTTTTAATAAGTCACACATTTGATCCGTTCTGATAGAAAGGCTGTGTTGGCTATAGTCTGGGAGTGACGGTTGCATTTGCTAGTTCACAGTGTTTAATTGTAAAGGACCCTCTTGATTGGGGGGACTGGGATAATTTCACACATCCACTTTTCTGCATTCTTTGTGCATTAAGTAGCTCTTATATGTTCTCATATATGGCTCTGTAGTGCACTGCAAAATCACCCAGTCTTGCACAAAATAATTAAACACCATGAGATGCCTGCGTTGTGATGGACATCTCTTACAATCAGTTGTGCTGCTGTTGTCGCAGATGCTCTAATAACAGTAAAGACTGATAATACTGCTGTGAAGGCAGTTGATAAACCCTGGCACATGTACAATGCAAGCTTCCTGACTTCCTTTTTACATTCTTACTCTAATTGGAAACTTTCAGCCTCCTTTTAAAATTTATTGCAAGAATATTCCTTTGAGTATTCTTTCACATGGCCAAAAAAAAAAAGATAAGTAGTAAATAAGAAGTAAATAAGTAACATTCAATTAAAAAGCAAAATTTGCAAGGAAAGCTGTAAAATGTCATCCTATAGATGAGGGTGTCTGCTAGAAACGCTGACGGGTTTCATGAAGACGTATCACGTTTGCGTTGAAATTAAATCAAATTTATTTATTAATTTGTTTTAAAAAGGTGTATTAATTAAATAATTTCCAACAACATTCAGGAGTAACCTTGACATCTCATTAACTTGAAGCTGCCAAACTATTCAGCAAATGAGCAAAAATAATAAGTGCGGCGTTCTCAGTAATTGCAGCCGCTGCGAGATGCGTCCAGGCGACGCGCAGAACAGTTGCGCTGCTTCGGCCTCTGCGTTTTGTTGCGGATTTTTAAATTACTCTGAAGAGGAAGCTATTTTTAAAGCATTAGTTAACAATCCTTAGGGAATAGCATTACCATAAGGAGGAGAACATTAACAAACTCCCTCTGTTTAAAGAGCTTCCCCCCTTTTTAACCAATTTATAGATAAAACAATCTTCACGTTTATTTGAAAACACATGCTTTCCCTATATGTTGACAGATGTGAATAGTTATGTATAGATCTGCTTCACCTGATATTTCCCTCAATTTTGAAAGACACGTATATATTTTCACTCCAACTGAGTCTATGACAATGACAATAGTATAAAGTAAGTTATATTAAAGCACAATGAGCTTTTATTTCTTCAAGGTTATACATTTACTACTACTAATAACTAATCATAATATTTGTATAGGAGATACACTATCTTATAAATGACATATATATATATATATATATATATATATATATATATATATATATATATCAATATATGACATAGTCTGTCTCGTTCTGGGGGTTGTAGAGACACGTTCTTCCATATGAGGAATTCACTGAGTTCTTTACCCAGCATTGGCAGTTCAGAGAAGCCCGTCTCTTATTTCTCTGGCTGCACCAATAGCTGGAGGTATGAGGTGAACAGAGCATGGGTCAGTGATGTGCACTTCATAGGGTATTATAGTGACAATGGGCAATTGTGATTTAACCTTAAAAATGCCAAGAGGAACAAAGCAGGAAGAGAATAGCAGAGCAGCAGAAGAAACAATCTTTTGATTCAAGGTCAACTCGGACATTGACTGCTTGCCAAGGACCTCTGCCAGGGGCCTGCCTGGAGCAGAGGACAATAGGGGTTTGCCATTGTTTATGTTGTGTAAATTGACACTATGTTTCATATTTAATTAATATGATCATCTGACATTGTTTTAAAATTATTATTGCCTTTTTATCTCTAGTGATCCCAACTAATGGGAAGGAGAAACGGGTGTGCGGGTCTCTGGGAACAAGAATATTAATAACACGAAGAGGCAGGACAAGAAATAAATGGAGCAGAGAACAAACAAAAGCATGTGATATCATTGAAAGAGTAAATACACTCACCTAAAGGATTATTAGGAACACCTGTTCAATTTCTCATTAATGCAATTATCTAATCAACCAATCACATGGCAGTTGCTTCAATGCATTTAGGGGTGTGGTCCTGGTCAAGACAATCTCCTGAACTCCAAACTGAATGTCTGAATATGAAAGAAAGGTGATTTAAGCAATTTTGAGCGTGGCATGGTTGTTGGTGCCAGACGGGCCGGTCTGAGTATTTCACAATCTGCTCAGTTACTGGGATTTTCATGCACAACCATTTCTAGGGTTTACAAAGAATGGTGTGAAAAGGGGAAAACATCCAGTATGCGGCAGTCCTGTGGGCGAAAATGCCTTGTTGATGCTAGAGGTCAGAGGAGAATGGGCCGACTGATTCAAGCTGATAGAAGAGCAACTTTGACTGAAATAACCACTCGTTACAACCGAGGTATGCAGCAAAGCATTTGTGAAGCCACAACACGTACAACCTTGAGGCAGATGGGCTACAACAGCAGAAGACCCCACCAGGTACCACTCATCTCCACTACAAATAGGAAAAAGAGCTACAATTTGCACAAGCTCACCAAAATTGGACAGTTGAAGACTGGAAAAATGTTGCCTGGTCTGATGAGTCTCGATTTCTGTTGAGACATTCAGATGGTAGAGTCAGAATTTGGCGTAAACAGAATGAGAACATGGATCCATCATGCCTTGTTACCACTGTGCAGGCTGGTGTTGGTGGTGTAATGGTGTGGGGGATGTTTTCTTGGCACACTTTAGGCCCCTTAGTGCCAATTGGGCATCGTTTAAATGCCACGGCCTACCTGAGCATTGTTTCTGACCATGTCCGTCCCTTTATGACCACCATGTACCCATCCTCTGATGGCTACTTCCAGCAGGATAATGCACCATGTCACAAAGGTCGAATCATTTCAAATTGGTTTCTTGAACATGACAATGAGTTCACTGTACTAAACTGGCCCCCACAGTCACCAGATCTCAACCCAATAGAGCATCTTTGGGATGTGATGGAATGGGAGCTTCGTGCCCTGGATGTGCATCCCACAAATCTCCATCAACTGCAAGATGCTATCCTATCAATATGGGCCAACATTTCTAAAGAATGCTTTCAGCACCTTGCTAAATCAATGCCACGTAGAATTAAGGCAGTTCTGAAGGCGAAAGGGGGTCAAACACAGTATTAGTATGGTGTTCCTAATAATCCTTTAGGTGAGTGTATATTACAATGGCAGTGGGTCGGACACACTGTGGTGAGAACAGATCAAAGATGGACGAAGGAAGATGTTGAATTGATCCCAAGAGAAAGAAAAAGACTTGGAAGACGAACACACAGAAGATGGAAGTCATAAATTCTGCAGGCGTGACGTGGAAAAGAGATGCTATAGATCAAAACAAGTGCAAGCAAATGGATCGATAAAGGCTGATGAAGATATATAATACATACATAAATATGATGATCAAGATATAAAAGTGCACTTGATGTTACAGAAACTGTGGACACAAAGAAGCATAGAAATTTAGTTATTTCGCCTGCTGGGAATAACAAGAACCGATAAGAAAGCAAAATAAGTGCATCCGGGAACAAACACAAATATGAGACATAATTGAAAGTGAAAATGTTACAATGGGTCGGACACACTGCAAGAAGAGCAGGGCAGCTGTGGACAAAGGAAACTCGGGAGTGGACCCTCAGAGTAAAAACAATACCTAGAAGAAGACCCCATAAAGATGGAAAGATGAAATAATAAACTCTGCATGCGTGACTTGGAAAAGAGAAGCTATAGATCGATGCAAGTGGAAACATATTGAGGCCTTCATCCAGCACGGGATCGATATGGGGTGATGATGATACACACATTATGTATTAATATATTAATTTAAATTTGAATTAATTTCCAATTCATGTTTTATAAAAATGCAGTTCTGTATTAAAAGCTCTGCATCCAAACAGCGTACACTTACATAGTTGTACAAATAGGAAACTGGTTCTATAATAACATTGCCAATAAAATTAAAGTGATTTTATTAACTCAGTCAGATTACTTTCTAATAAGGCTGGATGATTTAAAGTATTATAACGTAATGAACTGTGAGGAACAGGACTTGACGTAAATCTGCCATCCCTGTTTGCACGTTACAAATTGCATTTCAGAGTCAGTTTGGAAGTCAAAGTAAGTAAGTAAGTGAGTCAGATAATAAAAGGCCAAATCAGTAAATTGATAGATCAATAAATAAAGACATGATAGGAAGCACATTCAGTTGGTAACTTCTTCAATGTTTTTCTTTCCCCTTCAAGCTAGTTGAGCCCAAGGAAAAGGCATTTCTAACACTTGGCAAATACCTACAACCCGATGCTGCTGGCTGCTGTGGTAATTGTCTTCCCAGCTCTCGCATTGCACTGGGGGGGGGGAACATGTTGTAGCCTCCTGGAGAGATTCAGTCCTGGGAATGAAAAGAGGAAGATTTCTTTGGGGAGTCCTAGCAGGGGGAAGAAAAAGTGCACTTGATGTTATCAAAGTATGCTGCTGAAGTCTGCTCGTCCATCTCCCATCCTAATTACAGATGGCAGGACTTCGCAGCAAAGGAGATCTTCATATTTATTGATACCTGTGAAGCCATTAGTTATCCCCACTGGGGGCTCTGATTGTGAACTTCAAATGTAACCCCCAAAAGCTGGAAGTCAATATTTGGAGGAATCAAACGGCGATGTATTTTGCATCCTTCCAGTCATGGTTACTTTGTGCAGCTGTTATTGAGCACAACACAATGTGTTACATGTTCTTAAAGGGAACTATCACAGTTTTCAAAGTGATGTATGTCCTTGTGTGTTGGTGGCATTGCATCATTAATGAGCCAGTGATTTCTCCACCCTGTGGCCCCCTTTAAAAAAACAGAGAGTGGAGAGCCATATCAGGGTTTCAGGATGTGACAAATGATCACCTAGTGAACAGACAAGCAAAAACAGCACTTATTATCATCATTGTGTGATACGGATGCTGGGGCCCCACTGAACTGTAGAGAAATGGTCGCACCCCCTCCTGAGAAGAACACATTTCAACATCACATATTTAGAAATAGATGTTTTTTTTAATATGCTTTGGATATATTCAATATTAATCATCAATCTCTTGTCTGCTTGACTGTGTGTGGTTGACTGGTAGTTTCTTGCTGAATCAGCTTGCAGCTGCACTGAAAGGGTGTGAAGATGTGTGAAGGGACCCGTATGCTGATGCTCCCAAAAAAAAAAAACAAGATGCCATTCAGATCCTTCAGGACATTTTAAAATAGGCTCCACCTTTCCCTGCTTTCTCCGTGAATAAAAAGGCATAATGTGGCCATGTTAATTACTATCAGAGGATAGCAATGGCACGACTGTCAGCCGCACGGCAGCCGCGTCGGACGGGATTTGAGCAGCCCTTGCGCCGGTATAGTTGCCATTAGCAACAAGCTATTTTGGACTGAAGAGCAGCACTTGATGGAAAGTCTTTCAAATCGTGTCGAGGGTACGCCGGAGCCTCAGCAGCATGTCAGAAAAAGCCTTGAATCGCTCGACTTGAAGCATCCTGATACTCAGCAGAAAGCAGAGAAATGCCAGTCGCTAGACAGTGCGTCTCCCCTGTCGGAGGCTTCACTCTGACTGAGTCCCATCTGGGCTTTTATTGCACTCTGCTTCCCAGCCATTAGGCCTAACATTGCCAACACAGTCTCATTAGGATAAGAGCCCGATATGCTGCCTACAATCACGCAGGGCTTTCGTTTTACTGGGAAGGGGCGGTAACCTCTACATCAGTTAGCAATTTGGAAAGAATGATTGAAAGAAAGAGAGCAGGACATCCAGAATCACACAGGTGCCGAATGCACAGGATGAGAAGAGTCCTCAGATTGTCCACGGAATACTGATATTGCTCTCTGAACATTTCGATAGGGAGAAATTTACTACCTCAACAGGTGGACAAGCAACACTCAGGGCCCGATTTAATTAGAATAATACCAGTGGTTTATTAAAAACTAACGAGCGCTCCGGAGATGGCCAGGCGGGAAGACTCGTTTTAAGTTTTTCTATCATACAGTGGATTACTGTCTTGGTTGCTGATCAACTATATGACCTCAATGAGGTTATTAAGGATCCCCAAACTTTACCACAGACTCTATGGCCTCAGATGAAAACACAGAAACTGCACTGAACCTGGCCTGCCTGGAGCAACACACAGCTGCACATTGTTGTACACAACAGTAATACAAAGACAATATATTTGACATACATTTTCGTTTTCAGGCGTGGCACCTTGAGGTAGTGATCGGTGTGCTTTCCAAGGCCCTGGTCGAGCTACTGCACTTGCCTTAGTTGAAACTCGTGTTGATGAAGACAGTGTTTCCACTGGTATCACAACATAACCTCAGATAAGCAAGCAACCCCCGAGGCCTAAAACTACCAAGGGAAGGCCTCAACTTACAGTAGGAAAAGGCGGAGGCAGGGCGCCAACACAGGGAACGCAGGCCCAGACCCAAGATAACAGGAGTCAGTTCTACAGTGTCAATTCTTCTTACCAAACAAGCACATAAACAATGAAAAAACTAACATCTCACTCAGATCTGTCTAACTTCAATCAAGAAGAGATGTGTGAATATGAATGTATTATTATTCAGAGACAGACACACTCCTCTGTCATAACTCAGCTCAGTCAACTGTATCATCTCCTCCCTCAACACCCTCTGAAGACACATTATTGATGAATAAGCAGAGTTTAATTGACATTATTTATGAATGAATCACCGGATTACAAATTAAGGCTTGAGATCACAACTGTATAACATGGACTCGTCAATGACTTTCAGCCATGTATCCTAGAGGCGTCGCCAATGCTGAATAGACTCCCCAGGTCCCTTGAGCCTCAATGCATTCAAGATGCTGTAGATCAAAATAATCAGCTGCTCTCCGATGGTTACTGGAGACGGGATTGATACGCAGTCCTCATGATTGAAAGAGTAGATGATTCATATGCTTGGATAGACCTGCATTGTTTTCCCCAGTAAGTCCATGTTCTTAACCTTCCTCATTTTTAATAAGTGAATGTTGACAGTGTACAAATCAAAGGCACTGCTAAAGTGAGACTCGAGCAGAAATAAAATCAGCCGACTTCTATACCAGACTAACTCTTAAATTGATACGTCTGTCGCAGTCACTTATAAATCTTAAATAACAGTGATAATAATAATAATAATCATCGCCATCATCATCATGAAAATAAATCATCATCATCATTCTATTAACGGTATCTTTAGAAGTTTCACAGCATTCGCGCAAAGCCAGAAATTGAATTCAGTTCATTTCCTTAGGCTGTCTTCATCCTTTGTATACTTCCTCTCAAGTCTGCATTGATCATGAAAACCCTGTAGCCTGGAGATAAACCACCCCCCATTTTAATTCAGAGCCGTCTCCGTGTTGGCTGTTTGTGTGACCGGAATATTGATACACCGGTTGATGTGAAATCAATACCCGGCCAACATGTCCCTGATGAGATTAATGAAAGTGAATCTGAATAGGATCCTTACCGAAGACTTGCGGCTGCTGTGGCTTTTTATTAAAATCCCAGGATGTTTCACAAACGCTAACTGGGGATTCTTAACTCACCCGTAATCTGTTTTAATTGGGTAGGCAAATTAAACAGTTGCAGGGCAGTAAACCCTACTCTGTGTTGTGTGTGTGTGTGTGTGTGTGTGTGTGTGTGTGTGTGTATGTTCCTAAGCCAGTGTTGTACTTATGACAAACTCATTTTTTATTATTTGTTTGTTTAATCATTTTTTATCCTGTTATCACTTCAGGGAATCTTAAATGTATAATTAGGGAGCAGCTATAATGCACTGCAGTTCCTGGTGTCTGATCCGTAAAACTGACTGGTTTACTTAAAGGAAAAGTCTGTTTTCATAATGTTTTCAAACAAATATTTGTTTTGTAGCCATTAATACTATGCTATTAATGAACAAATCTCTGAAAATACATTTGCATATAATTATATTTGCTCTAAGGACCACACCAAATCAAAATCTTGACCCACCCGCGAATCACAAACTGCAGAATCATGCCCTATTGTGTTTTTCATTTATAATTAGTATAAAGTGGCTTCTAACAATAAATTAAACCAGGATAGGGTACAGATTTGTAGAGTAGGTAAATCCCAAAGACTGGTTAACATTGTGACTTTCATTTGAATCCCAGAAAGCTTGAATGAATATCATTGGTGAGAAAGAGATCAGCGACCAGCTTTATTATGAACCACAATGTGGGGAAGATACATTGTTTTGAAGGAAAAACCCCACAGTGGAGCAATACTCCTGCAGGGCACTTCAACACTAATCAATCAATCATTAAAATCTGTAGTAAACTAACATAAGCTAATTTTGGTGATAATGCTTCCACATCAGCTCACAAAAGACATATGTTACATTTGCATCCAGGTTAATAATTGTGGCAATCACATTAATAAAACAAGTTATGTAAACTGAAACTTTATTCTAAACAATGTCTGTAATAAGACAATAATAAATAAAGCTCAATGAATCAAAATATACAGACCTATGTACATAAATTGAAATAATAAATTAAAGGTCAATTCTGACATTTTATCTATATATTAATTATGGCACAGTGGGGGGAAATATACAATTAAAAGTACATCCATCCTTCACACATGCACAACATGAATATATTAAATATTAAAGCCATCCCAAAGACAACTGGAGGGGTATTTAACAAAGTAGTTGTGACACCTAATGCTGCAATTCTGATCAAATCAAAGCAAATGGCATTAAATGGATAGAATAGTAATGTTTTCCATCTTTATGATTTGTGCACAATGATTTAACTAGCTTTGAACTATTTTCAAGACATTTATTTTTGGCCGAGTTAAAATGCAAATCAGATCAAGCCATTATCATTCTGTGGATTTTATTCTTTCTTCCCCCTCTGTGGCTCTGAGAGGCAGATTTTAACTAACGAGGACTATCTCCATTACCCTTGTTGGAAGAATAAACCTCAATTTACTGAAGTAAATAGTGCATAGCATAGAATAGTGTGTTTATAAGTATGCAGTGATGCTTAATGTGCTCATCAGGAAAATAAATACTGTAAATTAAACACTTTGGTATGTACATGAGTCAGCTTTTTATCTTCTGTAGGCAGTTCATAACACACTTTGATCTTGTAAAGTAGTACAGCGTGGAGCACAAGGATGAATTAAATCTAGACTGAATCCAGAAATATATTGTATGAGATGTATACCACTCTTCCAGTGTGATTCTAGCATATAAGCAACTTAAAAAAGAACAGCTCAAAAAGCCATACCCAGTAATGGCGGATGTCAATCTCTGGCATTTACGTTTGTCATGGGTGGACGACAACACATCGGCAATAATGAAGTGACTACGCCACCCCGAATTATACACACAATCATACAGTTATACACACTGCCGAATCAGAGAATGAAAAGTGTTTATTTAAACCTGAAAACATGCAAGCAGGAAAACAAGGGGGCACCGGCCTCACCATTGAGCAACAACACTCCCCCCATGGCCTTACTGGTTCATTACGGTGGATCTGAAAGTCACTTACTTTCAAATCTCTATTGAGCAGGTGCACAGGAAGTTCCTCCGCTTCGCCTACGAGGGCCGAGCATTTGAGTTTGTTCTCCCCTTCGGGCTGTTGCTAGCCCCATGCACTTTTTCCAAGTGCATGGATGTCGTGTTCGCCCCCTTGCTTTCCCAGGGGGTCCACATCTTCAATTATGAGCTGGCGCCAGAGAGAGTTGCCCCCATACACGTGTGTCTCTCCCTCTTCTGACTGAGAGCTTGTGTCAGGGTGTCCCTTTGTCAGAGGCTGTTGGGCCTCCTAGCGGCAGCATCACAGACCCTCCCTCTCGGCCTCCTCCAATTGAGGACACTGCAGTGGTGGTATGGGTCTTTACAGATGCATCCTAGCCACAATTAAGCACGCCGAGGTGCTGGAAGGTGCTCCGTTGATGGCAGAGCCCTTACAATTTGACCCTCGGTGTGCCACTGGGCCCAGTCTGCCACTGATACAAGCTTGTGATACAACACCTATGGAGCCGTTTCGGCAGAGCAGATCCACCCACTGCCCACTATGGTTCTGCATCCAAGACTGCTTAGGAACCCTAGGGATCAACGTACTATCCAAAGTATAGCCGTGCTGTCTCCTCTACTTGTTCCCAC
Organism: Amia ocellicauda; assembly: GCF_036373705.1. Classification (NCBI taxonomy): domain Eukaryota; kingdom Metazoa; phylum Chordata; class Actinopteri; order Amiiformes; family Amiidae; genus Amia; species Amia ocellicauda. The sequence continues at coordinate 37,566,013 of NC_089860.1, forward strand.
TGTTCCCCTTCTCCCGGTGGTCCAGGAGAAGGTCAGGAGAGAATGAGTGACAGTTCTGCTGATTCACAGAGTCTGGTTCGCAGACCTGATCTCCCTCCTCTACAGAGAGCCTTGGCAACTCCCAGTGAGAGCGAACATGAGGTCGCGGTATTCCTACCGCTGGCGGACGTTTAGCACCTGGTGCCAAGACGGTGGTCAAAACCCAATTAATTGACCCATTGTGGTCATATTACAATTTTTACAAGAGCTGTTGGACCAGGGCAAGTCCCCATCCATGTTCAAAGTGTATCTGGCGGTCATCTCCACGTGTCATGTCCGGATTGATGGTGAGACCCTGGGTCTCATTTCCTGGCTGCGCAGCTTTTGCAGGGAGCTCGCCGGCTTCGGCCTCCTTGCACCCCTTCACTGCCCGCATGGCGCCTTGATGTAGGGCTGGACATACTTTCCTAAGCCCCGTTTGAGCCACTGAACTCAGGTGAAGCTAGTGTCACTTAAGGCAATTACCTCTGCCAAAAACATAAGCGAGCTACACGCCCTGTCTGTACACCCAGTGTGTGTCCGTTTTGCAGGAGATGGCTCCAGATTCACGTTGCGGCCTAACCCTGTGTTCCTCCCAAAAGTGCTTCTCCATTTCATGTAAACAGGCCTATTGAGTTGATGGCTTTCAAAATCATGAAAAGCATTGTACACATCAAACCAGAGGAGCTTTTCCAGATCTGCAGGGACAGACGCACCCGGGGACACACATGGAAATTGGGCTTCAAGGCATTCAAGACAGAAAACAGGAGACACTTTTTCACAAAGAGAGGCATCACAATCTGAACAAACTCCCCAGCAATGTGGCTGAAGAGACAATTTGGGTACATTCAAAAAAAGACTGGATAGGATCCTTGGATCACTTAGTTATTAATGGACACCAAACGAGCATGATGGGGCGAATGGGCTCCTCTTGATTGGACACTTTCTTATTTTTTTATGTTTTCATCCTCCCTTCTCATTGGAGCAGGAGAGTTGACTTCACCTTCTCTGCCCTGTGTGGGCCCTCAGGAATGCACTAAGGACATTAGGCGTTTGGACCAATTGTTTGTGTCTTATGGAGCCCGGACACAGGGCCAGGCGCTTTCAAAGCAGTGCCCCTCACATTGGATTGTGGACACTATTACCATGGCCTAAGAGTCCACTGGGACCCCAGTGCCTGAACACCTGGTGGCCCACTCAACTCGAGGCATTGCCACATTATGAGCCCTTTTTCAAGGTGCCCCCTTGGCAGACATTTGTGCAGCTGCAGCTTGGGCTTCGCTGCTTACATTTGTCCTGTTCTACAGGTTGGATGTGACGGGACTGGTCCCTTCCATTGGGAACCCGGTGTTGGCTGCAGTCGATCCCCAGTAGCCCACGGGCTCTGGCTCCTGATTTCCTCTCCCAGTCTGCCCCTGTTAAGCACATCCTGATGGAGCTATTTGAACGTGTCTTTCCCTTCTACCGGACTATGCCTTCCAGTCGAGCACCCACGCGATCTGCTCCTGGACTTGCTGACAGCCTGTTGATGTGTTCCCAGGGTCTGTCATACAGCACGTTGCCTTACGAGGCCTCCTGTATATAGTTTGTTCATTTGCATAGTGTCGTGGTGGTGCATGCGTCTGACTTGTCCCCGCTATATGTATATATAACATGTGTAAACAGCAGGACTGTGGCTCTGTTCTAGCTTGTGTAGACTGGAGCTCACTGCCGCTATTCCCAACTGATGGCGCTTGAGTTGTTTTCGTTGCCTCGCTGCGTATATACAGTAGTTCCTTGGTCAGCAGGTCTGTGGCCCGCTCTGGCTGTGTGCCATAGAGGAAGAGACCGCTGCTGCTGTCCTCAGCAGTTAGTACTTGTGCGGGCTCTCGTGTTCCGCTGTGTACATAGTTCGTTTGTCAGCACAGTAGAGCTAATGTTGCCCTGCGTTAGCTGGACTAATCAGCAGGCGTCAACTGCTCCTTTGTTCCCCGTGTGGCACACGAGCTGCCTCCTGCACCCCACGGTGTATATAGTTCATTTGTATGACATTGTAGAGCTGGTGTGGCCTCGCTCCTAGATGGGCTAGTGGAGCAAGCAGCCAATGCTCCCATGTTATACGAAGAGTGCATGAACAGTTTCCTGCACACCGCAATGTTTATGGTTTGATTGTCATTGTAGAGCCTGCTATTGTCCTGCATTAGCTGCGCTAATAGGTGACAACTGCTCCCGTGTCACATGGTGGTGCATGATTTTCCTCCTGCACCCCGCGATGTGTATAGTTGTTAAAACTGCACAGTGGAGCTGGGCGCACTGTACCATTCAGTGAACGTGTTTTTCCTGTGCTGCGCGAGGCAGCATGAATGTTCCTGCTGCCACGCTGTGTATACTGTTATGTCCAGCTGTGGCTACTCAGTGAATTGCCAGCTGTGTGTTATTCAGTGGGTCTGTGGCCCTGCTCCTGCAGGATCAGGGGTTCACTGCCACGTTAATGCGCGGAAGGTGCAAGTAGATATACGGCCTCGCTCCAAGCTGCACTAGTAGAGCAGCCGGCCTTGCTTTTGTAAGCGGAGGGCATAAGAGTTGACCTCTGAAGCCCCGCTTTGTATATGCTGAGTGCAGACAGTTCCGGTACAACATGACAACGGTCCTCGCTCCTGAACAGCCCAGTTTGGCCCCAAGGGGCCTCTGTGTCTCCTGTCTGGAGTTGTGTTGCCGAGGCATCTAGCGGTACACCTCGGGGCAGGCTCCCTTATCAGCTCGCTGCCTCCTCCCTTGCGACAGTTGTGTTATACAGTAACCCCTGCACCTTGGGCAGTGCTTCAGACTTGAAAGATAGCGATAGGTTGTGAATTCAATCCCGGTTATCTGAAAATGGAAGCACTGCCCAAGGGTTGCAAGGTCACGTGAGAGTCCTAGCTCCCAGCAGAAGAGGACGAACCTGCGCAGACATCACATTTTATAAAACAGGAAGTAGGCGGGACCTGTTCTGAGTGATGTGCGCAAGGGGCCAACGGCAGCTTTAATATAGTGATGTTTTCAATCGGGTTCCTACCGAAGTGCACAGAAACCCCTCCCCCTTGGGCAGTGCTTCCTTTTTCAGATAACTGGGGTTGCATTCACAACCTATTGTTATTCTAGTTTGTCTGGTGATTTTTGTCAGGTTAATATTCTTTGTGCCCTTTTGTATTGTGTTTTGTTGTTCTTAAACAACTAAAGTTGTCCAGGGACACAAATGGAAATTGGGCTTCAAGGCATTGAAGACAGAAAACAGGAGACACTTCTTCACACAGAGAGGCATCACAATCTGAACAAACTCCCCAGCGATGTGGCTGAAGAGACAATTTGGGAACATTCAAAAACAGACTGGATAGGATCCTTGGATCACTTAGTTATTAATGGACACCAAACGAGCACGATGGGGCGAATGGCCTCCTCTCGATTGGACACTTTCTCATGTTCTTCTTATGTTTTTAACTTAATTTAAACCCATGTGTTGATTGCATAAGTTGGATTTTTTAACAATATCTTTTACTTTAAATTCAGCAGCAAAGAGCAAAAGACGTTTATCAGATTGCAGACTGCATTTCCATCCCTCTTCTCTGCACAGAGACACGTCAGTGACTCACTGGACACGGGCTGCCGTCTCACACTGCCTGAGCTAAACAAAGCAAAGAAAGCCTGTACATCCAGTCAGGTATAAATTAGAATGACGCTCAGAGCAGCTGTACGGATTCAACATTGATATTCACGCTAAAAGTTTTAACCTTAACTTAAAAAAAGGAGAGTGAAACTTCTTATCTCGATCAGTTTTACCTTTATAGAAAAAAGTAAATTCTCAAATTAATTAGGCCATACCTGGAAACTCTGCTGAAATCCTATATTTTCGAGTCTGAGTGTTAAGCTGCGATAAGACACTAAATCCATGCTGCACGTCTTATCTGGAGCGAGCAACACCACATTGAGATTGAATAATCTGCTGGCTGTAAGAGCAGGAGTTCAGGTTTCCATAGACTCTTTAAAGTGACTCGACAATGTGCTGTTCTTTGTACAATTCATAAATACGAGGCTCTGCTTTTATCTACACGAGATGCCGAGCTAAAGGTGAGAGTTCGAGAGGTTTGTGAATTGGTCAGTTTCACCGTCCAGACAGAAGGGATTTACCGGCAGCACACAATTACTGAACTCATTTCAGTATATAAACAACAAATAAGGATAGTAATGATACATTTTCTTAGCACTTAAATGCTGAGCATCCCAAAATCCTCTACAATTTGAAGCGACAACAAAAGAACAAAGCAGTGTAAAACAGAAGATACAACAATGACAATGCTGGCTGGCTGGTTGTTCCCAAACAGCGTCTGCAGACAGTGTTGCAGTTTTTTTGCTTGTATAAATGCATATGTGTTTGTTTTAAATGCAATAACATGTATGTCGGCAGTACAGCTGTGTACATCATTCCAAAGTGGCAATAGACCCTCACCGTGCCAGGTATCAAGGTTTCTCAATTGCCCAAGTGCACAATGCAGAAAACCCAGAACTGGTGTACCATAACATACAGATTTTCACCAAGTAAATGTGACTGTGTATACGTGTGTGTGTGTGTGTGTGTGTGTTTCTTCCAGTAAATTATAATTTATTACAATTTTATTATTTAGCTTCAAGCATTTCCTTTGGCATCTTTTTCAACATCTCTCAAACAGTCACTGCTACGTGTTTAATCCTTTGATCCAGTTATAACCAGGCAATCTGCCTGTTTAGTCTGTAATCGCTGAGAGCTACTCCTTTTGTCATCCTAATAAATCAGACATGGTGGCCATTATGGCAATATTGTATTATGACAGTCGTTATTAAAATGGTTTGTTCTTCCTGTACTGTGAGATGTGTACAAATCCATAACCTTATCGTTTCTTTCCAGGATGTGACAGCATATAAAATGCACAAGCGTGGCGGCTGTTAGAAAGAGAAAGAGAGAAAAAACTGACCCTAATAACACAGTCAATATTCTCAGTGTCAGTTTGTATCTTTAGTGAGGCTTAGTGAGGAATTTGAAAATGTTTCAGAATTAAAAAAATGACACTACGGGTGTTTACAAAACTGCTTTAATGTGACAAATCAAACTTGAGTCTTGAAGCCAGCGAGGAACAGCCTGAAAAAAAAATAAAAAATGAGCCCTGCACTTTTTGAAATGTGAAGATTATAGATCACAGTGTGAGGAGCTATGAAGTGTGAGTGAAGGCAGGAAATTGAACTGCACGGCAACCATACTAGTCTATCAGATAAATAACGTTTATATAATCGAGTTTTAACTCAGACATGTATTATTCATCTCACTGTAGGTTTCTGGGGTTATTTTTCTGCTTTGTACAAATTTAAGATTTTGATACATAGCTGGAATTGATTTCATTTATTCCTTTCTCTTTATTAAATGGCGCTTGTATTTCTTTATTTATTTGTATGCAAGTGGCCTTGGGAAGGGTTTCTATGAGTCAGGGAAGTAGATTAACTCATAAATATATAACCTCTGTCTTCGGGAATGCATGTATACAGCAGTCAACCTTTAATCCGTATCATTTATATTGCTCTTTAAAACTAATTTGATTAGTAACATTCTGGTAGTTTGTACAAGAAACTGCCCAAAACTTTGTGAAACATAGGGCAATAAATGCTTATAATGGAGAAGCAAAGAGCAGCTGGGTCCCAATAATATAACTGTAATCCATGTATTTATTTTATTCTACAGTATATTTTCAACATATGAAATACATATATGGATTACAGTCTAAAATATATCCTATATACTTAAAAAAAAGGGACAAGTTGTCATATGCTAAATATAAGGATCACGTGTTTTTGGGGTTGTACCATATATGTTAAAAACATATATTTGTTCTGTATGGTATAAACTTACACATGCCAATGCAAACCACACACACTGCTTTTTCTTCTGGACTATTTAGAAACACGTTGAACCCACTTCCTTCAGGAATTCACCTCATCAGCAGGACGTTTCTCTCCATTACATCCGAGAGACTTTTTCTGGTGCGACACGGTGAGGCATGAGAGGAGTCACAGCATCGAGGTTGACTAAGAATGGCAGATTCAAATGGTAATTCAAAGTAAATGGTGAGGATCTACAAGGACAGGGGTTTCAGTCTCCAGTCCTGGGGGGGCCACAGTTTCTTACTGTTAAACAATTAACTGTATTAATTTAACACTTCTCTCCAGACTCTTATATGTTCTTTGGGTTGGATGTTTTGAAGAATCAACAAATTGTAAGGTACTGGCTACAAAAATAGAAGATGAAAGTTTTAGACAAGCCCACCTGAGTCAATAATGACATTGGGATCTCCTGTTGGAATGAAACCCAGCAGACACTGCGGCCCCCCAGGACTGGAGCAATTGGAGTGAGGTCCATTAAAGAAACATGATGATTATTCCATTATCTGGACTGGGTTCCAGGAAGGGCATAGAGCGACACTGATGGCTGCGAGAGGTTGTATTGGCACGGTATTTACATGAGGAGCACGGCATCACCTGGCGAGAGAGGAGAGGAACTTCAGATGACCATGTTTCAGTCTCTCTCTCTCTTTCCCCCTGCTCTTCCTCAGTCTGAAATGACAGTTGCCTCCATCACTGTCGTTCCGTATCCCTCCCTGGAAACCCCATCCAAACAGTTCATTTAGTGCAGCACTCGATGTCCACGTACTCAGCGTAATGTCTGCAGGGTGTTGTTGTGCTTGAGGAAGCAGGCTGCGATGACAGAATGAACACCAGTATGTGTAGACATCTCTCAGGCAATGTATCCCACTTCTTTATATTTAGAAAAAAACAAACCAATACGAACAAGACAAATCCCTGAAACAGCGGTAGCCAGCAGCGGTCCTTTCTGAGTGTCTACAAAGTCGCCTTAGCCAGGCAGTGTAGTGTGTCAGACACACACAACTCCACTGATTCACAGCAGCACATCCATCACAAAGTAAACACTAATGCGCTCTTCTTTCGCGTTCTTGTTTTCGCCAGTTGGGTATAACAGCACATTTCCTGCGAGTCCGTTTTTCATTTCTTTGTTTGTTGTTATTGTATATCAAGCAACAGCGGTGTTTAAAGGAGATCAAATGGTTGCATTTTCCCAGCAGACTTGCCGAAGTAGAGAACAGAAAACATCTGTCACCATACTTATCTCTCCAGGAGTTTGACAGGGTTAGCACTTGCATTCATCCGGACCACCCACTGAAAGGCATATTTAGGGCAACGAAACATTCACATGTTCTCTGAACGTCCTTGTACTGCGTGTGAGAGAGGAGTCATTTGCTCCCTTTGAGCGTTGGCCTTCAGCATGGTCTCATCTCCATTCACTGCCTCCTTAGGACACGTTGGTTTAGATGTAGACTGTTCTGATCTTCCCGTACACCTTCATTAGTTTATTTACTTTTATCCACTGTAGCTGGTGGGTCTTGCTAGGGCTGTTGTTACCCCTGTAGACTGACTACGGTCATTGATCTTCTGAATGTAGTTTTTGAGTTCGCGGCGTGATCGGAACAGAGGGAGAATGGAGGTCGGTGTTCTAAAAAAGACATCTACAAATTTGCGGCACATCTTGTATTTCAAACCTTGCATCTTACAGAACGCAATTAGTCTGTCTAAGGTTGTATAGAAATTGAAAGTAGACGGGTACGGCCACCTGTCATATCAATGGCATGTTGGAGGTTTTTGGTTTAGACTAGCAGTAAAAAACAACTTGCTTTTTTTGAACTTCTCAAGGAGGGAACGTATGACCTGTAATTAACATTGTAAGGCCTAGAACTTGTCGTGTTTTCATACACAAATTAAAAGCTATGAAACCATTTTATGATTAATGTAACTAATACTAACAATGTTTTGTTTGCTGTTATAATTTGGTTAGTTTTGTTCTGTTTTTTAATAATTATAGCTGATTTATTCAGTTAGTTCAGTATTTTATTTTCCCTTCGTTACAAACAGAGCAGAGTTTACACAGTTACAGTTTTTTACAATCACTTTGGCACTAATTTCAGAACCTTGATGTCATTTTTCAAAACTCTAGACACAAAACTCACAACCGATGATCAAAATGCACATTTTTCAAAACTAACACTTTTTTCCAATTGCTTGGATACAGTACACATCAACCTCAGATCATTTGTTCATTGAACTAAAATCACCTGTTCAAAATGACACAACTTAACATCAAAGTATTACCAATTCAAAATTTAATTCACACATTACATCTGAGATCACTGTCTATTCATTTCATTACAAAATGATAAGTGACTGTTGCCTTACTCTTAATGCATAGTTTTATGGAAACTGACAAACAATATTCCATGTTTAGATCATGAAAGTTTCAGGATAATGAGATCCATTGACACCAATTACCGTGGACATGAACCAGCTGGACTACATTATCTATGGATGTAATATTTCATCATCATTCTTTATCAGACACTGTTTCTATGGTCCCATGTAGCACTTTTCCAGACCATGTTTTCAGATTTGACATTACTGTATGTATGCAGGCCCTTGTAATTGCTTTTACAATACAGCCAACTCGTTATTGATGATTGATTTCACATTGTGGTATGAGTATATAGTGAAATGAGTGCTATCCACCATAACAATACAGCGATAACATGGAGCCGGCAGGTGATCCAGGTCACAATAGAGGTCAAGCAGTGGGAGGAGGAAGACGTGGTGGTCAAAGGAATGGCAGGGAACAAGCACCCCTTCTGAGAGGTGGTCGTCGGCCTCGTCATAGAGGAGGGCTTAGGCCTCACCAGAGAAGCGGCCATGGGCCTCGTTTGAGAGGTGTTGGGGGAACGTGGTAGAGGACAAGGCAACGGACCAAGACCGCGGCAGCAACAGCAAGGAGTGTCCAGTGAAATCCGAGCAATAGTTGTAGACCATGTCATAAATCATGGCATGACAATGACTGAGTCAGCTACAATGATTCAACCAAACCTCGGAAGATCAACCGTGGCCTCAATCATCAGAACTTTCTGCAATGAGAACCGGTACGTCTTCAACATGCACTAAACATTAGTCAAATTACTGTATACTGCATGCCAATGTGTACCACAGAGTAGGTGATGTGACTGAACGTGTTCTCACTGTAATTTCCCTGCAAAATAGAGACGAGGCCAAATAGGGGAGGCAGAGGCAAAATTCTGACTGACCAACAAGAGCAGCTGTAGTCAGTTTGGTTCGGGACAGAAATGATATTCGCCATACAGACATTCGGCAGCACATCTTGGACAATGACGACATGTTCAACAATGTGGAAGCCATAAGAGTACCGACTATTGCACGCATGCTGAAAAGGCACCAGGTGTCTCTAAAACAGCGATACCGTGTGCCTTTTGAAAGAAATGCAGACAGAGTGAAGCAGCTGAGGACTGAGTATGTTCAGGTATGTTCAGTTTCAAAATGCCTGTTGTGGAAAATTCCCCCATAATTCTACATCATTGTAATCAGTAATTCTCTTTCCAAAATGTCTTTTTAGAGGGTGATGGAGCTGGATGCTGACAAAAACTATCATAAATTCATCTTTTTGGGTGAGGCAGGTTTCAACCTGGCCAAGACAAGGAGGAGAGGTCGGAATTTCATTGGCAAGCAGGCAACCATCCAAGAACATGGACAACGTGGGGCCAACAAAAAGCTTTTGATAAGGTTCCACACCAAAGACTGATCCTCAAATTGGAAGCTGTAGGCATTCAGGGTAAGGTAAGTAGATGGATTATGAACTGGTTGATGTATAGGAAGCAGAGGGTGTCGATTAGAGGAGTTGCTTCTAACTGGAGTGAGGTTGTTAGTGGAGTTCCACAGGGATCAGTACTAGGGCCTTTGCTTTTTCTAATCTATATTAATGATCTGGACTCTGGGATAGTTAGCAAACTTGTCAAATTTGCAGATGATACTAAAATCAGTGGCTCAGCAGATACAATCTTGGCAGCACAGCCTATTCAGAGGGACTTAGATAATATTGAGTTGTGGGCTGACTCCTGGCAAATGAAATTCAATGTGGACAAGTGCAAGGTAATACATGCAGGTAACAAAAATGTCCACTATAATTACACTATGGGAGGTACAAATCTAGATGAAGTAACGCATGAGAAAGACCTAGGAGTCTATGTAGACTCCTCACTTTCTCCATCCAAGCAATGTGGGGAAGCAATAAAAAAGGCAAACAGAATGCTAGGGTATATTGTCAAAAGTGTAGAATTTAAAACAAGGGAAGTAATGTTAAGACTGTACAATGCGCTAGTTAGATCTCATCTGGAATACTGTGTACAGTTCTGGGCACCACACTTCAAGAAGGATATTGCTGCTTTAGAGGCAGTTCAGAGGAGAGCAACCAGACTTCAGGTCTGAAGGGAATGTCCTACTCGGAGAGACTGAGGGAACTGAACCTTTTCACCCTGGAACAGAGGAGACTATGTGGGGACTTGATCCAAGTCTTCAAAGTCATGAAAGGCATCGACCACATCAAACCAGAGGAGCTTTTCCAGATCAGCAGGGACACACGCACCCGGGGACACAAATGGAAATTGGGCTTCAAGGCATTCAAAACAGAAAACAGGAGACACTTCTTTACACAGAGAGTCGTCACAATCTGGAATAAACTACCCAGCGATGTGGTAGAAGCTGAAAGTTTGGGAACATTTAAAAATAGACTTGATAGGATCCTTGGATCACTCAGATATTAATGAACACCAAACGAGCACGATGGGTCGAATGGCCTCCTCTCGTTTGTAAACTTTCTTATGTTCTTCTTATGTTCTTATGTTCTTAATATCACCATGTGTGCGGCTATATCGTAAAATGGTGTTGTGGGATGCAGACCTTGCATTGGATCATATAATGCAGCTCTGCTTGTAACCTTTCTTGATGAGCTAAATCAGGTTTGTAGAACTGATGGTGTGACCTATGTCATTGTGTGGGATAATGTCAGGTTCCACCATGCTCAAATGGTGCAAGCATGGTTTCAGGCCCATCCACAATTTACCACCCTGTACTTACTTACCCCCACACTCTCCTTTCCTTAACCCAATTGAGGATTTTTTCTCCACATGGCGGTGGAAGGTACCCTCACGAACAAGTCACCCTTCCCCAGGCCATGCTTGACACATGCAATGACATCACGGCAGACCAGTGTCAGGCCTGGATTTGCCATGCCCGAAGACTCTTCCCAAGATGTTTGGCTAATGAACACATCCATGGTAATGTGGATGAGAACCTGTGGCCAAATCCACAAGACAGGGTTTATGGAAATATAGAAGAACAGTAATGAATCATTTGTTTTGCTTTTGTCATACAGTAAGCCAGGTGAGGAACACGGCAGTGGAAGTTTTAATGTCATGTTTTTTTTTTCTTTTTTGTAGCTATTTATTTTTGCTTTGATTTTGCTTTTGAAGAAACCTATGTTGTAATTCTATTGTATTTCATCAATAAATTTCAGATTTTGTTAAATTATTCCACTGTGTCTGTAGTATTCTCTCTACTAGTCCTTTTACAGTGATGTATTTACGTGTAGTACCATAATGAAACATGTATCACATATTTTGTACTACAATATTTAATGATTGTACGAACAACTACACAGTGAATCTATCGGTATCTTTTGTGTGTGGGTGATCTAAATTAATGTTCCTATGGTATTTCATGATAAATGAGTCATTTGATCCAATGATTCTACAAGTGCAAGCTTTCTTTAAAGATATGAATGCACAATGCAATGTTTTGAACATTGGACAGCCTGACAAGTGATGACCGTTTTGAGTTTTGTGTCTAGAGTTTTGAAAAATTACATCAAGGTTCTGAAATTAGTGCCGAAGTGATTGTAAAAAACTGTAAAGGAAAAATCATAACATGCATTTTGCAAGTGTAGTCTGTGTCATCTTAATACATTGGCTTAGTGCTCTAATTACTTTTAGATGTGTGAAGTGCTTGAGTAAATGCTGAGAAAGAGATCATTTTCTTAATCATGTTCTATTTACAGACAAACAGTACGAGGTGAAATACATCAGGAACCTTTCAGACAGGACGTACATGCAGACAAGCAAACAGACTCACAGCCAGGGAAACAAGTTGTGACCATCGGAGACTGACGAACTTCCAACTTCTCAGAAAACTAATTTAACACTGGAATGTAACAATTGCACAATCGCACTTAACAAGTTTAGAAATGGCACACTTTGCCAACTCGATGGCCACCATTCTTCCACTATCCATCGCCTCTCCTTATCTCTTCTCGCTTCAAACACCAGACCAATATTTTCCTTCCAGAAGGTCCATCCTTTTGGATTTTTTTTTACTTGTATTATACAGATGCTCAAATAAAGGCTAATAATATTATTATCATGTGGCTGAGGAAACAATTTGGGAACATTCAAAAACAGACTGGATAGGATCCTTGATCACTTAGTTATTAATGGACACCAAACGAGCACAATGTGGGGCGAATGGCCTCCTCTCGATTGGACACTTTTCATGTTCTTATGTTCTTCTTATCTGTCAGTTAGAAATCAGAGGGTCTTAACATCCAGGAATATGTGACAAGAATAAACTGGAATTAAAATCACAAAATGAAGTACAAAACAAACTTAAAATACCTCAGATCTTTGCGAGTGTGAATGCAATGTGAATTTGTTTATAAGTATGTGACACTTGCTTTGCTTATCCGCAAGTCAAATCTGATTGTATTTAACCTGGCTGGTTTGCATTTGGCCCGGTGTGCACATCACCCACAATGCACTGGGCCCAGGCAGTTTTCCTCATTCGCTCAGTCTCTCAGACATGTTGTTGGGGTCTGACTTGCAGCTTTATTGTGGATTTTATTTAATAGTAGATGTAAATGGCCTTAAAGCAGAGGCATGCTGTGACAATTAACTAGGCATCCACTCAAGGCGTTGTGGAGAACAGAGAATGTATTTACCATCCTATCTGCTTTCTGTAGATTATAGTTTAAGCACTGTTGCTTTAAGAAGAGAGACTTGTCTTGAAGGAGACAAAGGCCTCAGTTCAGCCTCTGTCCAAGATGGCCGTTGATTGTTTTTAGCTTCGATGTGTTCAAAAACACTTGCAATATGAACGAAGCTTAAATAAAGAGCCGGAGGCATTGAGCTGCAACATGTTCGTGTCATCTGCATTTCTTTGAACTTCACAAAGTAGTGATCTTAAATGAGAGAGACTAATTCACAAAGCTGACTGCGACACATCAGCCGACAGATAGCACTTGATGGAGGCGCTGCCGTACAAAAAGCACGACAGTGAACAGCGTTGCGCTTGGTTTATTTCAGGATGCTGCCTGGTGGATTCAGACAGGACTGTGTTTGTCGTGGCTAGAAACATGCAGAGGATTTAAGAAAAAGTACAGTGGATTTAAACTATACTATAAGCAAGTTACTTGATCCATATAACATAACGTACATAGCAGAGCTGTGGTCTTCATAAGCACACATTTAAGGAGAAGATCTAAATTTAATATGATAAGAAAACAGATTTCACAATATCAGTAACCAGCCTATCGCTAAAGCCAGCATTCAGATGAAAGGGGATGCGATGCGTGTTGTTTCTGATGAGTCTTGCCTCCTGTTAAGTGATATCTAGGGGTTTACTTGTCCTTTGTTCAGGAATGAGAGGCGATAATCCCCTGAATACGGGACACCTTATCTGTCCTTGCATGCCACTGCCTTAAAGCAACTAGGCCACTGAAACACAGGATATCTACCGGTGAAGTGAGGAGAAAAGATCTCATAAAATGATCACATTGGCGTAGAAAATAGTTTACACAAGCATTGTTGTAGTATGTACTTTACAGTATTTTTTGTTTAATTTTATGTTTACTTTATATGTTATGATATGTTTAGTTTATTTATTATATATATATATATATATATATATATATATATATAAACATTATTTTATTTTTTTCAATTAATGTCAAGTAAAGATCCAGTGAGATTTGAAGAACTACAGGTTGAAACATAATAAGAACATAAGAAAGTTTACTAACGAGAGCAGGCCATTTGCCTCATCGTGCTCGTTTGGTTCCATCAATAACTAAGTGATCCAAGGATCCTATCCAGTCTGTTTCCAAATTGTCTCTTCAGCCACATCGCTGGGGAGTTTGTTCAGATTGTGACGCCTCTCTGTGTGAAAAAGTGTCTCCTGTTTTCTGTCTTGAATGCCTTGAAGCCCAATTTCCATTTGTGTCCCCGGGTGCGTGTGTCCCTTCTGATCTGGAAAAGCTGCTCTGGTTTGATGTGGTCGATGCCTTTCATGATTTTGAAGACTTGGATCAAGTCCCCACGTAGTCTCCTCTGTTCCAGGGTGAAAAGGTTCAGGTCCTCAGTCTCTCAGTAGGACATTCCCTTCAGACCTGGAATAAGTCTGGTTGCTCTCCTCTGAACTGCCTCTAGAGCAGCGATATCTTTCTTGAAGTGTGGTGCCCAGACCTGTACACAGTATCCAGATGAGCTCTAACTAATGCTTTCTATGTTATTAACTACAGTATAGCATGAATAAATGATGGCCTACCACAGTAAACAAGAAATTACTCCAGTACAGCAGAGACAGGTTGTACCCAAAGGAAACTACTGCAAACTATGGTAAGACCACAGTAAAATCTTGTTAAAATATTAACGGGGGAAATTGAACAGAATAACTTTGCTAGAGTAGAGTCGCTCATTGTGTACAGGAGGCCGCTGCTCAGAGGTCACTCACTGGACTGGGGCGGGGGGTGCGCCTCAGAGCAACTCGACTCCCAGACAGATGTGACCGCATGCACACTGACAAACAATCAGCCTAGCAACCATGTATTTCAAGTCTCAAATACTGCCAGAGTGTGGGGGAGTGCTTTGTGCGAAATGCTTTTAAATGTGAACATTTTGTTAAAATCCTAACGCACTGCGTATCTCATGGTGTTCTTTGATCCTCCAATTATATTATTAAGACATTAAACAGCTTCCTTTATCCGAGACGCGGACGCAGCGAACAGGAACACGGTGACCTCATATACGGCAATTTGATGCTGGTACTTCAAAAGCAATGTACACTGATGCTATAGCATATAACACTCGAGTCTTCCTACTCAGAAAGGTTTGAACCAGAAATACACGAGGTCTGTTTAAGCCGTGACTTGTTTCCTTGCTATTAAACTGTGTGAATGAGGGGATCTTAGCAAAGACATCATATGAAACCAGGAAGACCTTTGATAATGACAACAACACTTAACACATTCTGCTACAGAATACAATGTGAGTTTACCCCAGTATTATCATTGACAATGTTTGAAAGCCATCATATTTAATAAATACATTCCCCATCCCTGGCCACAATACAAACACAGTTACAAAGTATCCAAGTCAGTTTTGACCAACATTGAC
Organism: Amia ocellicauda; assembly: GCF_036373705.1. Classification (NCBI taxonomy): domain Eukaryota; kingdom Metazoa; phylum Chordata; class Actinopteri; order Amiiformes; family Amiidae; genus Amia; species Amia ocellicauda. The sequence continues at coordinate 37,581,414 of NC_089860.1, forward strand.
TTTCGCTTTACTTATTTGCTTGTAAGTGTTTTGTCACAACTTTTAAGTGTGACCAGGGTAAAGATATGGTTAAGAGTGAATATGTGTGAATGCTGGATGAGTATAACAAAAATGTATATTATCAAATAATGTAAAAAACTATATGTTCCTGTTTGAATGTGTTTGTTTGTCTGTCACCCAGTTGCTGTTGTCTGAAACCTTTAAACACTTATGCCATTTTAGGGGGAAGGTTGAAAAATGTCTGACCACAACTTCACAAGCCTTTGGATTTAAAGGCAGTTTACAGAAGCAAATTTAAAAAAGTGTACAATCAAGTAGAACACCTCTGGGATTAACTGGAATTGGTGAGTACAGCAGAGATCACTCTTCCTGTAGGAGGAAGGGTAAAGTATTTATGTGTCCATCTTTCACAAATTAAAACAATAAAATAAAATTAAAACAGGCAGAGTGGGCCGACACCCTGTAGAATACAGCGTTCAGAAACATCCCAACAATACCACTCACTTTTCATGTACACTGGAGACTTTGGAAGACTTTTCTGAAATAATATCAACAAATACTGAAAAACAACAACAGAAGGCAATAAAGAATAGAAGATACGAATATATAATACATGAAAATACATGAAGGCAACAAGACTTGTATTCCTTTAATCTTGTAATAAATAGCTTTCTAAACAGTAAGTAGCCTGGTAACAGATTTCTGAAACGTTTCATCTTCGTTGCTCAGGTTCTTTACACCGTTTGAAGTTAAGAATGTTAATATTTTTACTTACACTCACCTAAAGGATTATTAGGAACACCTGTTCAATTTCTCATTAATGCAATTATCTAACCAACCAATCACATGGCAGTTGCTTCAATGCATTTAGGGGTGTGGTCCTGGTCAAGACAATCTCCTGAACTCCAAACTGAATGTCTGAATGGGAAAGAAAGGTGATTTAAGCAATTTTGAGCGTGGCATGGTTGTTGGTGCCAGACGGGCCGGTCTGAGTATTTCACAATCTGCTCAGTTACTGGGATTTTCACGCACAACCATTTCTAGGGTTTACAAAGAATGGTGTGAAAAGGGAAAAACATCCAGTATGCGGCAGTCCTGTGGGCGAAAATGCCTTGTTGATGCTAGAGGTCAGAGGAGAATGGGCCGACTGATTCAAGCTGATAGAAGAGCAACTTTGACTGAAATAACCACTCGTTACAGCCGAGGTATGCAGCAAAGCATTTGTGAAGCCACAACACGTACAACCTTGAGGCGGATGGGCTACAACAGCAGAAGACCCCACCGGGTACCACTCATCTCCACTACAAATAGGAAAAAGAGGCTACAATTTGCACAAGCTCACCAAAATTGGACAGTTGAAGACTGGAAAAATGTTGCCTGGTCTGATGAGTCTCGATTTCTGTTGAGACATTCAGATGGTAGAGTCAGAATTTGGCGTAAACAGAATGAGAACATGGATCCATCATGCCTTGTTATCGCTGTGCAGGCTGGTGGTGGTGGTGTAATGGTGTGGGGGATGTTTTCTTGGCACACTTTAGGCCCCTTAGTGCCAATTGGGCATCGTTTAAATGCCACGGCCTACCTGAGCATTGTTTCTGACCATGTCCATCCCTTTATGACCACCATGTACCCATCCTCTGATGGCTACTTCCAGCAGGATAATGCACCATGTCACAAAGGTCGAATCATTTCAAATTGGTTTCTTGAACATGACAATGAGTTCACTGTACTAAACTGGCCCCCACAGTCACCAGATCTCAACCCAATAGAGCATCTTTGGGATGTGGTGGAACGGGAGCTTCGTGCCCTGGATGTGCATCCCACAAATCTCCATCAACTGCAAGATGCTATCCTATCAATATGGGCCAACATTTGTAAAGAATGCTTTCAGCACCTTGTTGAATCAATGCCACGTAGAATTAAGGCAGTTCTGAAGGCGAAAGGGGGTCAAACACAGTATTAGTATGGTGTTCCTAATAATCCTTTAGGTGAGTGTATATGCCATAAACACAGACATATTTAAGATGTCTCACAAGCTCCACTCTGGATGCTGTTTACTAATTAAGTCACATTCGTCGAGATTACATCTGATAGCTTGTGAGTCTCACCATCAAACAAACAACCTGTATTTAAGTTAAATTAAGATTAAACTCCTCTGTCAGATATAAATGTGCGGCTGACTGAAAGAGATTGTACACTTTTATTGCTGCTGCTGGGAATGTGCTGCACGAGACACACATGCTCCAGTGGATACACTCATGAACACACAACACATCGGCAAACCACAGCAACACCAAAACAATAGAACATGTCAATACTTCTACATTCAAATTAGAGATCTTATATCGCTCCCCCCCAAGTAACATTTTATGAGCCAACCTGTTAAGACTGTACAGTGCACTAGTTAGAGCTCATTTGGATACTGTGTACAGGTCTGGGCTCCACACTTCAAGAAAGATATCGCTGCTCTAGAGGCAGTTCAGAGGAGAGCAACCAGACTTATTCCAGGTCTGAAGGGAATGTCCTACTGAAAGACTGAGGACCTGAACCTTTTCACCCTGGAACAGAGGAGACTACGTGGGGACTTGATCCAAGTCTTCAAAATCATGAAAGGCATCGACCACATCAAACCAGAGCAGCTTTTCCAGATACAAATGGGGACACAAATGGAAATTGGGCTTCAAGGCATTCAAGACAGAAAACAGGAGACACTTTTTCACACAGAGAGGCGTCACAATCTGAACAAACTCCCCAGCGATGTGGCTGAAGAGACAATTTGGGAACATTCAAAAACAGACTGGATAGGATCCTTGGATCACTCAGTTATTAATGGACACCAAACGAGCAGGATGGGGCAAATGGGCTCCTCTCCATTGTCAACTCTCTTATGTTCTTTCAGTTTCTGTCCTCATATCACCACATCACATTAGCGCTCAGTCGTTCACTGTTCTACATATGAAATAAATAGCTTTCACCGTAATTAAAACTATGATATTCCTGAAGCTACACAGCACATCTTCGCACACACATTGCTTTTATTCCACATTATCAGACGCATAGCACTTCAAAAGATCTGCGTTACACGGCTATGATTACAGCCCATAATCAGCCTATTATACGATGCCAAAAATGTTTATGGAAATGCATTTATAATTGTGGTACCTGATGTTAATGCGTACTGAGATGTATGCAAAGACTGTCTTCATTTATGGGCTTCCAATTACTTCCAGGTCTGTATCATCATCCATTCATGTGCTAATTGTCCCACATCGCACACTGTAAGGAAACTGCCATCTGCGCCGGATAGCTGCTCTTCAGAAGCAGCGCTTTTCATCTGCGCTAAGCATGAAGCAGAGTACAGTAGATCATGCCATAACTTTCCAGAGGGGAGCGATCTGTCCTGTTTAACAGTGTGTTCAAAGCATACCATAATATTCCAAAAAGGGGGAATTTATTTTCTCTGGGAGTGAGAGTTAGTGTGGAAGTCGATACACAATGAGAAAATACTGTTCGGCTCTTTTCTTTCTGTTTCATTTCTGAGTTACAGAATAATTTAATTTCACCTCTTGCATCATATTGTGCTCGTGAATAACACCTCTTTCTTCTTACTGCTGACAGCCTTTTAATTTGTTTATGTATGTATGTATGTACCGATGTCATGGCCCATTGGGTTCTGACTTTGATGATAGACCATAAATGATGAATACACTTTCAATATACTGTGGTCCTGTGACTTCTACGATTAGCACTGGGCTCTTCAGACGACTCAGGTATTACATACACAATGAGACTAACTAAGGAACTATCTAAATTAGGTAGATTATATACAATGTGTACATATATATAGCCACATCTGTACGTCTCTCTGTCTGTCAGCCCATCAGACACTGACTCTGAGATCTGACCGAGGCAGCAGAGTGCCTCTACAAATTGACATGTCCTACGTCTACCCCCCCACCCACCAAAACAAAAACATACACAAGAAATAATAGTTCTGAGTTACTTGCATTTGTATGGTAATGAATCCAGGAGCCCATTTCGATGAGGATTTGCTGCGTCGCCTCTTTTCCAAACAATAAACAGGAAAGTAATTGCATTTTTTTTCTTTTTTTTGCCAGGGAAATAATAGGAAATGATTTGCGGCTGGATTTGTTGGAATAATAGAACAGGACATTTAACGTGTTCCATTTTATTTCTACAAATGATGGGCCGTGTGTGCGCAGGGGGACATGGCAGTGATTCAGGTTTGTATTTAACGTGGGCCTTGGTCTTAATACGGAGCGACAGATAGGGGACGTGTGAAGCTGTGTGGTTTAACTACAGTCAATATGGATAAGTATATATACACATACAATTACTATTATTGCTGTTGTTGTTGTTTATTTTGTGAATAAAAAGGGATGTATTTGATTTTCAGCAGCTGAATACCAAGTTCTCAGCTCTTCCCAATTGCGACATATGGCAAGGCACGGGGGGATCTGATCCAGTGAAGTGAGAGTCCATCAAACACATACAAAAAATGCAGAATTAATAAATACACACCGAGCAATGGCACAAGAGCTACATGGCACAGACACGGCAATACACAAACGATGCATCAAAACCTCCCATGATGGTTCTGAAATACTGACCAATTTCTACAACCTGGATCGATGCAAGAAGAAACAATGTTTTATTCATCCAACTCAAAACTTCCTGAGGACATTAATGATGTTCGATGCACAAAAAGTGTGTGGTTCGGGTTTGAAAGTCCTCCCATTATATTATAGTCCAGGATTTGATGCCAACTGTGAATCAGAAATGGACAAATACTGACCGTATGCAAAATAAAACGCCGGGTAGAAGAACTTTTAATGAATTTTGGATTAATGCTAAATAATTATTCCCAAATTTAACATGAGTGGCTAGACAATGAAAGAACTGTTTCGTCTCATGGTCAATTGTTTTACAGAACAATGTCAGTCTCTCAAGGCAGGGTTAACCAACTGCATGTAATAGCATGGGACATTTTCACTGAACCTTGTAAGATATATGTTACGGCAGTGCCGTTTTCATCTTTTGTTGACAAACGATGTGTTCCTACTACTGAGACATTGAAATTATTTATTTACACATTCTAAGAAATGATACTGAAAGAAACATACTAGTACTAAAATAAATATCCATGGCTGCTGCCACTTAATCAACGCCCCCAATGTGTGATAAAAGAATGACTAATCGAGATGATTGACATAATCCTGAGATTGTAAATCAATAAGTGGTTCGATTGAGCTTCTCACATGACCACCTTGAATAAAACACAGGGCCCCGGCCACAGTCCTTGTGGTGCGAAGACTTTGTGGCCTGTACTGTAAACTGTAATGAATGTATCTGCTCCATTCATGTAACGTGGTGCAGAGAAACAATAGTTTCCTCTATATGACCTGTCCATCCAGTGCGGATCTGAGGGTCCTGCCGGGGATCTGGTCTGGGGGGATCTGGGAGTGAAGTAGCCGCTTGGCACAGAGAGCAGAGCACAAAGAAGTCCTCACCATCTGGAGACAAGAGTACACACAGCAAACTTCATTGAGACGGCGTCCATGTCTGTCTCACCTATGACGTTGTCCTGTCCACGAGAAGGTCTGCAAGCGCTGAACATATCAGCACAGGACTGTGAAATTACAGAAGTGAATCTGGACCTTTAATTGAAGTTCCATGAAATACAGAGCAGTGATTGAAGCTGCAGATCGTCTTACCCAACCGAGTGCAGGCAGGCCTGGGGTTATGTGATAAAAAAATAATTAAATAAAGTCGGAGGGAATGGGTTGTTTGGTGTGGACTCACAATAACATCACCCAAAATATTCGCGGATTAAGGGCTGTAAGCGACTTAAACGCTTAAGATGGTCTGCTCGTTGTGTGCCGGGGTTTTAGTGCTGTTGGCAGGCAGCACAGTCAAATCTCTGCGGCACCGAACTGTCGGTCTTGGCGCGGGACATGTGTGGACTGATGCGTTCGAGGCTGCATGGCTGCAGCACTGGGATGAAGGAACAAAAGCAGAATGAATTTGGATCATAATATAGATGTTAAAACTACATTTTCCTCCACATATGCGGTTTCTAAAGTCATTATATGACCCCAGTCGTGTAATGATTAGATTTTGGGGGACACAGTGGTGAAAAAATACAACAAAGGTAACACCTCAGTTACAGTTCAGTATAATGTACCTTTCCATTAAAGAAACACATCCAGAGGACCCTTTTGTTTTGTTTTGTTGAGGATTGTTTTTGGAATGGAAAGTAATTTGCTAATTTCAAAGACAATACAATTTTGGAAAAACCTGTTTTAGTTTTTATTTCATGTTCTGTCACCTTTACCGAGCAATTAGACATGTTTTCAGCTGTACTTGGTACATATAAATGTTTCAAATGAAGCCGTATGAGCAGCATTGAAATACAAGAAAATTGAATTATTTACTACTTTGTAAAGAACAAGGCTTAAAAGTATCACAATTTCAAGCATTTTAATTTCATCTTCTTCAAAACATTGTGTTATTGTGGTATAAGTGTGAATGTGTTATAACATCTGTCCAGTAACTGATCACTATAGATTGTAGAGATATGCAGTACAGTATCAATTTGTTGTTATTTTTTGGCCCCATGCATGTACACAAATTAACTTGCACACCAAAGCACTGCAGTCGATGTAGTGGCAGTGAAATCTCTTGCCTCAACTCTGTCCTGTCAGCGGGAATCTTTATAGTTTTCTCTCAATCAGTGTTCAACAAACTCTGAGATGATATAATTGGTAAAACACAATGAATCGCCCATTAACAGTTTCAGCTGAAAGGTGTGAATTCTTCCCAGGACATATACACTGCAAACAGTACAAAGTGTCAAGGGCTTTAAAATAAAATGTAGAAAGTTTTTCAGTGAAGCGGGAAAAAAAAAACAATACAAGATTTAGCATGAACAATGTATCATATGTAACCATTGACTCTCTCGAGTCCTAGGGGTTAGAGAACCAGGTGCAGAGCACAGGGGACGGGTCATCACAGGCCAGATGATTAGAGCCAGTCAACAAGCAAAACAGGGGCAAGACAAAACTCGTGGTCATAAAAACTAGCAGGTAGTCAAGGGATCAGGCAAACAAGATAGACTAAACTGATGAAATAAGGCTCAGGCCTGTCACTTCAGGAGCAAACAATGCTTCGCATGGGAGACAGGGAACAAAGGGGTATAATTACCCTGTAATGAGTGCTAGGGAACAGGTGTGTGCAATAATGGGGAAATGAGGATCAATTAACTAATTGAGCAGTAATTAATTGAGGAAAAGAAACCCAGGAGAAAACAAGACTAGTATTCAGGAGACAGGGCCCTCTGGAGGCGTACTGGGGATGAGTGAGCGGGAGACCTGACACTCGAGGATTGACCGGCTCTAGGGGTATATAGGTGTAATATTCTCACATTTGTAAAGGATTAAGATGTTCCTTTTCTAAACTGCATGACGGTAAATTGAACAATGTCCAATTATAATCAAAACCACGACGACTTGTTAAACATGGTAACAGATTCAAACAGCGATGCTGACAAGTGACAAAATAAATCCCTTCTATGTACAAAATCAATTTGCGGTTAAATGTGGCTGTAGGGACATTCGTATTGATTGGGTTGTTGAGTGTTAGACCATTAAATGTAACTTGTGGCAGAAAATAAAAGTAATCTATATTGTCTGTGACAAACTAAAGACACACTTCTTTCTTAAAAACTATTTTATATAAATGCAATCACTCAGACACAGACACGTGCACAACCACTCTCTCTGCCCAGTATAGTGCCAATAAATGACATCTAATCTATATAGGCTATAGTCTGTATTGTAGTTTTAGTATTTTACTTCAATTGTGTTTTATTTCTGGGTTCAAGGGCTTTTTATTACATGGTAGTGGATTTATTTTGCTGTCAAGAAACATCAGAATAATATCACCTGTCTGTAGATATCATTTTTGTTCCTCTCCAGTTAGAAACATGTTACCATTAGCCATTGTCCAGCCAGACGGGGACGGAGAGATTTTTGACTGAAAGCACAGGTGACCTCATATTAAAGCATGTTATTTTTATTGCTTGCACGGTTGATTAATCCCTTCTGCTTCTAACCAATATATTATACCCTTTTCTGTGGGGATTTGCCTAAAAAGAAAAGGCTCATTATTTTGTGAAATTGAGATGTCCCACATTCAGGAGCCATTAGTATGATTAAAGGCTTCCATTATGTATGTACTGTATCCTTGGAATAATAAAAGAAGCCGAATGCACAAGCGGGAGCTGAAGTAGCGCACAACTCTCTCAGAGGAAATCGCTCTTAGAAAAGGTGCTTATAATTCCGCAGAAGCAGAGCTTTGATCTCAGGCAGCAATTTCCAGAGGACCATGTGTGTGTACATGCATGTGCATGCATGTGCGTGGAAGGTATGATGCGAGAGTTCAATGTGAAGTTACCGGACAAGCATTATTAATATGATTTTGTTTCTGAAGGCATGGTTTTCATCCTTTCTCTGAGGTTAGGCTATTAGGTTATGATGGTTTTGTTGGCTTGTTCAGTGGCTCGGGTTTGCTCCAGCAGAGTTCCTAGACCAGTATTAGAAAACCAGCATAATCCCCTCGGAAAGAAAGGGGGAAGATGGTGGTCAGCAGATGTATTTAACAGGACAGGGAAAGAAAAACACAACCCATTTCTCTCTTCTGACATGTAAACCACTCTTGCTTAGAAGAATAATATATTTTGTAACTCGCCCTGGATAAGGGCGTCTGCCAATAAAAGAAATAATAAAAAAAAAAAAATAATAATCACTTCTCAATTCTTTGCCTGTCTTTGGAAAGTTCAGTTCAAGTCGTTGATCAAGGGGGTGCCATTTTGTTTCGCCTGGGGTTTCGAGTGTTACAGATGAGCTTGAAGTTGTTTGATTTTATTTTTGATTATAACTCTTTCACAGTGTTGTGAGGCACCCTGCTTTCTTAATTAAACTCTTTCAACATTTTAACCAGCATTTCTTTCCCTCGTGATGCCTGACTAGCTTCCAGTGTGTTCACATTTGACTGAGAATTAAACCAGTTTCTATTTAAGATGCACATATTTCTGAACAACAACTGATTAAGATTCAAAGCAAGAAAGTTACAAAACTGTTTATTTTACACATTAAGGACCTGAGAACTTGTGGGAAATTTCAGTTTTTTACTTTAACACCCATTTTCATCTGCAGCAGTTAATAAATACGTGTGCATCCCTTTGTCAGTGAATTCAGAACTATATTTTAAAGATTCAGCCAAGAGTTCGACCCTACAGCAAATGGCAGAGACTCTCACACACTTATTTGCTCCACAGATTTATTTTTCAAACTAAAAACAGTTCCAGGTTTCACTCCATGAGTCTGTTCTGGATTGAGGTTGAATACATAGATGTGCTGTCTATTATTGTACGCTGATGTAATTTTAACTCTGCCTCTTATACAAGACAATGATGTTGATTATTTGTATAATGAATATGAGCTGACCTCATTTCAACACTGAACACGACTTTTGGTTTTCTTGTACCTACACAGAAGAACCAGAAAAGGTATCCTCTCCATTCAACACCTATTTTCTAGTAATTGCTTTTAAGGTCATTGATGTCTTTATTATTAATGTCTGCTCCTGGATTACCTGCTTTTCTGTCCCATCTGAACCTTCATTACGTTAAGGACAAGTATTACAGTCTGTAAAATTATTGGTTTACATCTCCTTGTGTGTTGGTAGGTGTGCATTAGTAAAAACTAAAAGTGTAACCTTTGCAAAGACCATTGGACTGTTTGAAGATCAGAGGAGCTCCTTGTGTGTTTCATCACTAAGGTACAGAGCCATAATAACTGTGAAATTAGCTTTAATTAGCTTTAATTCCTTATGTTTGCTGTGTACAATCACTCATCAATCACAGTCATAGGAGAATCTCAACAAATTATACAGCTATCATCTCATATATATATATATATATATATATATATATATATATATATATATATATATACTGTATATATAAAGACTACAACAGAAATAGATATGCAACTGTCACCTTGCTTCCTCTCCTCAATAAAGATGACGGTTGATATTCAATTTATGGACCTTTTAGGGGGCTTTACTGTAGGGTTACAATAAAACAGTTTGTGTGATTTATAGGTATGTCACAGCATATGCCTGGCTTCAATTTGAAACAAGTTTGCAGAAGAAAGGTAGTAAATACAATCATATCTGTGTGCCTAATAAAATGTACACATCTTGCTACAGCAAAAATAAATGTTTACTGAAAAGCAAAGGGCCATCAATAACTTCCCACAAACTCAGTCAGCCATGGATTAGTTTGCTTTGCTCATGTTTTAACTCCAAGAGCTGCAGTATTTTGTAAAAAAAAAAACTATTGAATATAGCTAAGGAAAATAAATGCAATGGCTCTCACAACTGGCCTGGTGAATTGACCCCCCCACTCAAAAGAAAACTTCTCTCCTTGGTTTCAAATCCTGCCAGACGAGATTGAAAGTCAATATCCCAGAGAACGAATTCAAACAAAATAAATCCATTGCACAAACTTCGGCTACTGGTCTCGTTTGTGTTCTCAGTGTAACAAGTATCGAAGCAGTGCCTTAGTCTCTCCTACCACAATAATCTGTTCATTTACAGTGAATGTAATGTATAGATTGTAATTTACTGTATCTATAAGGCACTTAGGTATCGTTTATATATAAAAGATGACAAATTGGTAAACCAACATAAAGATGATGCAAATATTTGTATACATTTGCGTATTAAAACACTTGATGCTAGATAGTCTACAGGTGTGAGCAAATAGCAACTGAAGCTCACAGCTAATTTGTCTGTCTGTCAACCTTCTGGGGGAAGAAAAGCAAACCGCCAAACAATGAACAAGAGAGTCACGTATTAATGCTGTCTGTGCCATTACGCTGTGCAGAACAGACTCATGTATTCCGCACAGGTTTAGTGGTGGATAAAGTCTGATCACAGTTGCTACCCAATCATTCAGCCACTGGCAAAGTAAAAAGATTCAATATATCCAATAAGCTTTTCACTTTCTTTTCATTTCTTTCATTTTATGTAGGCTGTGTGCTTCCATCCAGGTCAGCCAACCCCATTTCGCAGCACTCGGGTTCAATCTGCACTTCGGATTTACAGAGATCTCGGCTCCTGGCGCAGGTTGTGCTAAAGTGCATTTGCAAAAAACAGCTTGTGCTAAAAGATCAAGCCTAATGTCATTATGGCTGAATTAGGTAAAAGGGTGTTAGAATTGCACTAAAAACATGTACTACACTTTGTGAAGTTATCACTTTTAATGAGTCATTCCCTGGCTTTCTGCGGCTTCTTATCCGCACTTTTTATTGCTCTTTCTTTGGAAACATTTCAAGGGAAAGAACTGATATTTTTTAGGCTCCTGTTCTTCTTAAAAGCAAAACCGAAAACTAAGCAACTCTAAAAGGTCTTCTGGCCACTTTTCAAGAAACATTACATACTTAGGAACAAGGATACCAATGAAATGTTAAATCAAACATGTTCTTGTGATGTTCTTTGCATTCTGTGGTTGTGTTTTGGCTGATTTGTAAATATGACAAAGCACGGGCTCATCCGAGGAGCTTTAAACATGCCTCCAGCAGGATTAGGTTACTGACCTCCACTGTTCCCAGAAGCAATCCCTCAAGCAATTGGTATTTCTGATGTGAAGCATACTTGTAAACCACCCTAAGCTGAGCTGCAGAATTGGAAAAACTGCACACAATGTAAATCTTCTTTGATAGCCAATACATGAGTCATTATAGACCGTTGATAGCTAATGACCAAGGGATCTACAGCCACATCGATGTAGGCGTCTTTTAGGCACCTTAACAGTACAGATATCAAACAGACGATCAAGGACATGACAAGGTTATTAAATGCCAACAACATGGCTAATCTAGGGAAGTTTGAATTCTTTAAATGCCTTGAACAATAAGGATGAAGCATAACTTCTGATGACAAGAAGACAAGATGGATAGCGTTTCACAGAGCTCTATGGTGTGTCAGGCGATGGTGACGTGAACCTCATCCATGTGGAAATTATGATAGTATAGTAGTCCGACTACACCACCCAAGTGTGCCCAGGTAGCTGCACTTTCCAGGTAGTCTGGTTCTTCTCATCTAGGGGAGTTGCAGCAATACCACTGCAGGAGATATGGTCTGAATGTATAGTTTTAAATTATTTAATAATTAGTAGCCTTTTATTTTTCTGTGGAAGAGCTTTGGAAACTAGTGGGTGTCAGGAAAGTGTAAACGTCCAGACCCACGTGGCACCCCAGTGTTATATGTTCGGGGGGGGACCCTTATATCAACTCAAGGGGTGATCATTAAAGGGTTGAAAATGGCGCTTCCTGTTTCAGATCTTTGGGCTGTAAACACCTCCACCATGATCCAGAGGGGGAGCATAAAGCATTGTCACCACGTTCTCAGAACCACAGGGAGGATCTTCTCTCATGTCCGAAATAACAAGCATGACAGCTGATGGGAAAGGCCAAAGAGCTGAGAAGTGTCTGGGAAGGCCAAAGAGAAGTGTCTAGTGTTTGTTGATTTCTGGAAGGTGCCTGATACATGTTTCAATCAAGACTCAAACAGAGTGATGACAGTGACATCTTCAAACTCTTACTCTGGGACATGGAAGTCAGAATAGGGGTGATGGAGGACCATGTGTTCTCTATGCACTATGTACTGCTTTCTGTGAGGAATACAAACAGGCCTACTGTGAGGTGTTTACCTCAGGTTTGAGATTATCAGTCTCTTCAAACTCTGCAGCCTAAAGGCCAAACACACACTGAAGAGCATTCTGTGGGACCATAGTGCAGACCATTGTGCCCTCCATCAGATTACAGATCGCTTTAGTTGCATGGTGAAGAATCCCCTTTTAATTGCTCTCAGAAAAATCAGACTGTAGAGTAGATTGAATCAAACAGAGTTTCTTTATTCAAGCTGCTTGGAGAAAAGTAATACACACAGACACGCAGGTCTCTGTCCTTACTTCCCTAAAATCATAGAGCTTACATGATGTTATACACATACTGCGATATCCTGGACAGGGTGAGTTTGAACCAATAAGGGGGAGACAACTCCCTATCTTATGATATCCTCACTATCTTCCTGATTAAGCTTAAACATAATGTTTTCTATTTTATGCCCAAATATGGAGACATATGTAGCCATTTCGTTATTTATATTCCACACGTATCTAACGCATGTCTAGATAGGCAAAGGGTGGTTGTGTGCCCACTTCCCCATCTTCTTGTGGTTTTACTAGAATGTACGTTCTGTACTAAATTTGTATTGTGTGTCTGCAGAGGCATGCATCTGATACAGACCGGTAGAAGCTGGTCTCATTATGTGCTCTTTGGTAACCTCATGTACGGGTGAGGTATTTGGGGCCTCTTCAATGGGGTTCAGGATACAGTTTGAATCTTCAAGAAGCCAGATTACTGCCTCGATGATGCCTTCGGCTATTCTGTGGAAAATGGGCAATTGTCCTCCCATGACATCACCTTCCAAACCGAGGTGTTGGTCAACTCCATAGGAGTTCTCTCTGCACCATAATACGGGTCAGAGACTGGGACCCTGAATGGGAATCAGTTCAGGAAGCTATGCAAGTTTCAACAACTATATCTGTATGGCAGGAATCATCCATGCAAGAAAGCCGTGAACACAAGGCTGGGGTGTCTGGATGAAAATCACCACCTTTTCAACTATGCTGTGTATTAGAGTTGATTAGAGTTGAGTGTGGACAGTGGCCTCCATACCTTACAGGGTGGCTGTGGTCCTCCTCACAGCAGTGACTTGCCCATGTTCTCTGTTTCTCTGTCTCCCCTTTTCTCTTTGTTCACTACATGATCTGTTCCTTCTTGTTCAATACCTATAACTATTATAATTGCATTTGATTGTGTGCAGAACTTTATCTGTGCGTATAATTATTTATTTTTGTAAGTGTACCTTCATGATTGTCTTTATTCATGTGGAACTATAATAAACCTTGTTGGGGGGGGCATAGTTTCAGTGAAACACAAAGACATGCCACATGATTAATTAAATTAAAAATACATTAAAAAATAGCCGTATTAACTCACTCACTGTGTCCTTTCATTTGCACAGGTTTATTGACTGAGTTATTGAAGTTCTGTTTCTTTTATGATTAGCCATAGATTCCCATCAAATGTGATCTGTTTTACGCTGTGCAACAATAAACAGGCAATTTGAGAATTATTCCCTTTAGTGTGTTAAGAACTTTTTTACGATAGAGACCTGAAAACCCAAATGTATTATTGTTTGTCTTTTGTTGTTGTTTCCTCATCTCTCTGGGATTTAAAGTTTAAATGAAAGGAATCACAGGGACTCGACACCTGAAAGTAAACACTCTGGAGAAAGAGAGAGAGAGGGGCACAGTGATCCCAGTGTTTACCCCTAAAATCAGCATGACTGAGCGAGTGCATTTGGCCCTGGGGTGGCACTGCTCTAGTTGCGTTTCATGTTGTCCTGAGGTCTCCCGCCAGGGTCATGTGACAGGGGATGATGCGGTTGAAGGTCCCCTAGGTGGTGGCAGGATTCAGGATAATGGTGCTGCCGTTGGGTGAATCAGGGAAGAGAAGGGAAATCAAGGAACAGATTAATTCAACAGGAGTTCTGGAAATGGGACATGTGACTGAAAGACTGTTCTTTTGCATTAACCTTTCATGGTTGCAAATTCCTTATTTCATATTATTATTGTTCTTGCTATCTCTTGGGGAGTAATTATAATGTTTTGGTCTTTTGCAGTTCCACCATCTGTAATCTAGTGTTACATGCCATTACCTGTATTAAAAGATGTGTCACAGGGTAGATTAAATATTTAAGATCCTACACCACCCAGAGATTAAGAGGGACCAGGATCTCACTCAGGCAAATGCAGATTTACTCTGTTGCCCTAGTTTGCCCAAGACAGCGGGTTCTCTAATTTGGGCAGAGAAACCTCATGTACAAGTCAGAATGGAAGACAGGAGCACAGGCTTTATGTGTTAAGAAAAAGAAAGAACAAGTGATGGGGGAGGTTCTTGCAGAAGCAGAAGCACTGTGTGACAAAGTGACAATAGGAATGATAAAGTTCTGTCTCAGTCAAGGTCCATGTATGATCCAGCTTTAAAAACAGAGGTCTGTAGAGCCAGGCTAGCCCACTCTGTGTCCCAATCCTACTGCAGATGTTACACCTCAAGCTGTCTGTGTTTGAGGTTGGTCTTCTCTGCTCTAGAGGCAGTTCAGAGGAGAGCAACCAGACTTATTCCAGGTCTGAAGGGAATGTCCTCCTGAAAGACTGAGGGACCTGAACCTTTTCACCCTGAAACAGATGAGACTACTTAGTTATTAATGGACACCAAACGAGCACAATGGGTCGAATGGCCTCCTCTCCTTTGTAAACTTTCTTATGTTCTTATGTTCTTACGTGGGGACTTGATCCAAGTCTTCAAAATCATTTAAGGGATCGACCACTTCAAACCAGAGGAGCTTTTCCAGATCAGCAGGGACACACGCACCCGTGGACAGACATGGAAATTGGGCTTCAAGGCATTCAAGACAGAAAACAGTAGACACTTCTTCACACAGAGAGGCGTCACAATCTGAACAAACTCCCCAGCGATGTGGCTGAAGAGACAATTTGGGAACATTCAAAAACAGTCTGGATAGGATCTTTGGATCACTTAGTTATTAATGGACACCAAAGGAGCACAATGGGTGAATGGGCTCCTCTCAATTGGACACTGTCTTATGCTGTTATGATTCAGGTGACAATCTCCTCATCTGTTGAAATTGGGATGGAGTAGACGAGACTTTATTCAAATACAATCTCAGAAAACATTTCACTGCTTTTCAAGCTATACAAGTTTTGGCCTAGTTGAGAACGATCAGCCATTGGCAGTGATTCCCAGAGTGACATGTTTTTACCTTTCTTACCTTGTGCGGCAATCAAAGATGTCTGATGTATTTTGGCGTCTTGGTGATAAAGATTAGCACTCAAGATAGTATTTTATCATTGAATCCTGCAAATCGTCTGTAATCATAGTCTGTCTTCTCAATCTGTTGTGTTCGACTACCCATCAGAAAGCACGCTCAATCATCCTGTCTTTCCCAAATAATACAGCAGTATCACCTTACATTCGGCTTCACGGTAAATATCAATATATTTCATCAAACAAAATGCCTTTGATCGGGGCTTGTTTGGGCAAGTATTCTAGTCACTTCTAGTTATTTTTCATAAAAGAGAGACATTCTGATGTTGTTTTGGCATATGGTAACATTTTGAATGTTTCGATTCATTCCCATTGAGACCCCTAATTAGACACACACAAACTTGAATGGATAATTCATGCACTACACACTTTCATTTCGTTGCACATAGCTATTCATTGTGCTGGTAAAAACAATAAAGATAACAATTGCAAAGAATTATATCTTAGCGGTAAATGGATTCCTTTTTCAGGGAACAAAAGTGCGACATAGATCACCCAACAATAGCTTTTAAATGCCTTTATTAGGCTGTCGGTTATTCCCTTGTTTGATAGAAAAGGATTTATCCAAAATGAATAACACTATTAACCTTGGAATTATTGAACAATCTGCAGAGAATAGTAATCAGTCTTCTGTAAGTGATTATTTCCATGTGATAGTCATACAGGGAGAATAATTTAAGGAAGAGAAGGGGAACATAAGTTCCTTTTTCCCGTGGCATGACCAACAATTTGGCAGCAGAGTTTTATTCTAATCCAACTAAATATCACACAATATCTATTGATTATCTAAATTGAAATATTAAAAGTAGATTCAATATAATATGTGATGTATTTTACTGATGCCTCCCTCCAAAACATTTGACTTTCAATAACAGCAAATCTCTAAAAGGAACTTTAAAGGTTAAACCCTAAAAATACTGAATCTTGAAAGACATCATTTATAATCTTGAGACAACACAATCCATTTGCATTGTTATTATTTTAATTGTGTATTATTCAATTCCAAGCGTATCAAGGGAGACTTACAGCAGTCACACAATACAGGCTACATCACTGGGGCCCCCACCAGTACGTTCTGTCAGTGCACGTTATCGATCATTTAAGCAAATAACTTGTCCAATTAAGGGAGCTCTGGTCATTGAGGTCTGAAAAGGGTAGTTAAGATGTATACCAAATGTAATTAACTTAATTTCACAAGCCTCCTGCCTACTTGATCACAATTCAATTGTCCCAGGTGTTACGAAATTGATGATTAATGGTCACCTGTAAAACTAGTTGTATAGGGGCTCTGGGGGACTGGAATTTGGGCAGCACTGGGCTACATTCTTCACAAAAGCATTTAAGAAAAAATAAAACATTCAATGCAGGTTCTTATACTGGGGTAATTTAGAAGTAATGCCAATGGATTGTGGTAATAGTTACACAAGTGGTACAAGCAGTGGGGACAGGAATGCTTCCCATCTTTAAAAGTAGGGAAGTAGATGCAATTAAGGCAGCAATAATATGAAGCAATAAAGTATGGAGTAGTTAAGAGCGAGGGAAGGGCTTTCCAGTCTGAGGGACATATTGTCCAGGAAGTGAGGGCCGAAGTCGAGAGTGAGGGAGACATCTAGGGAAACTCCAAAGCACTTAGTTGAGGAGGAGAGGCAGAGCATGGAAGATAAATGGAGATAGAGAGGTCAGAAGAGGGAGAGCAGGAGGAGGGAAGAGAATGGTAGGGGAGTAGAGGTGGGATCAGGATCCATAGAGTGCAATGAGGAGGTCCAGGGAGCTGGTGCAGAGAGAGGACAGGGGTCCCAGGACAGACCCTTGGAGCACACCTGACAGGGGAAGCTGAGGGGAAGAGGAGCCTCACCATGTCACCTGGGAGCTGCATTCAGAGGAGGACTAGTCAAGAGCTTGGCATTTCAAGGTCAGCTAGGAAAGCTAGGAAAATGGAGTGGAGTAGCGTTGGAGGCTTCTGAGAGATGAAGGAGGATTAGGCTGGAGGACAGGGAAGCAGTGTGAGCAGAGTGCTGTGTGTTAGTAACACATTGTAAAGCAGTTTCAGCTGAAAGAGCAGAGCGGACACCAGATAACAGCATCAGGTTAGACAGAAATGTGGAGAGCTGGCTTCAAGACAGGATGGGAAGTAGAGAGACAGGAGCCCAGCTCCAGGGCAATGATGGCCAGCCTGTGATACTTTCTTTTTTTGGGGGGTTCATTTATACTTTACACTATTTAAAAATGTCCAAAACCATTCTTCATAAAGTGGGCAAAAGCCAGTTGTAAATTCTCAAAAATAAATAAATATTTTAATGATTCATGCCTTTGATATGTAGAGTATATTTGTAATAATTTATTTCGAAGCAATCTGCAGTCAGTTTGTGTCTTTAAAAAAACAGTGTTTAACCAGCATACTTTCTCCCATGCACCAGTTCCAGTGCCTCGTTCCTTTGCTGAGGACAGTTTTCCCAATTAAAACAGACTCTTAGCTAGTGGTGCAGCCCTGATCTTGGACAGGGAAAGTCGTCAGCCTTCAGGGTCTCCTTGGCAGCCATCCGGCTTAAGGAGTAAAAGAGGAAGTTACTTCAGAGGGGCTCGGAGAAGAAGCAGGATCCGGGGGTGGACTCCCATCACCCCACAGACAGGCCGGGAGCAGCTTTGTCATAAAGTCTCAGAACCGAGTGCATGCCTGATGCATCTCCCAAACTGATGTCTCTCTCTCTCAGAGGACAGGGGTTGCATCACAACAAAACATTGCATTTCCAGACTGGGATCACAATACAACGTCAGCTCCCCACAGCTGGCTCAGATTCAGACTCAGAGCAGTTCTCTGCACATGTCTGGAAGACACACATTACATGCCCGCTCAAGAAAACAAATGAATCAGCAGAGAATAACTTCAAAGACTCAGAATGATCCATTCTGATCTAATGATCCAAAGCCACTCTAACCAATGTGTCTAAATCGAATGGCAATGATTAATTAAGTGCAGTTTTACACTGCCAACCCAGAACACGACGAGAGAAAATGCTGATCCGATCAAATGCTACCCGTTGTTGACTGGAGGTGTATGCAAATCAGTGCTGTAACTAACAGGGCTGATCCGACTCAAAAAAATACTGCATATAATGAGTCCTAACTCCGCTTCCCAGAACTCCAGTGTGTCTTTGTTTTTGTTCGAAATCCTCATTATTGCAGTACATATTGGTGCAATAATAATGATCGTGGAATTAATTTGTAAAAAGTAAAACATTATTATTTATTTTTACACACAACTGACAAGTCGTTTTTTGAAACCATTGTTGTTTGGGGTTTCAAGAGCATGGCTCAGAAGTGAATATTTAATTGCCCTAGACAGTTTGCCTTTCAACCACAAACTGCGTGTTTAAAATTTTAAACAAAACAGTCTTTCTTTCTCTTGGAGAGAGTTGTAAACAGGGGGGAAACAAACATCCCAACAGATGTTCCCGGTGCTATAGTACCATCACACATGGGGTTCCAGCAAAATAAAAGCTAAAAATAAATGCTTAACAGTCAGTGACCTATTTACCTACTACTGAGCATTTCATTTGGCAAAAAAATAAAGTTCAACGATATATTGGGGTATATGTTCTTGTGTATATTTGGGTATAAAAAGTTTTTGTAGTAGCAACAGCAGTAGTATATTAGACACATGAAATTACGCAAGATGTATAAAATTAGGTATAAAATATCCCTTTTTCTATTGGACTGACAAAGACAAAACTAGACATTTTGATCTTAACTGCATTTTAAGAATAAGTTAAATCCAAAGAACTGGTATATTTATTAGAATTCAGATTAAGGTAATTGAAAACATACCAAACTTGCATTAAATACATTCTCAATTAACAATCTCGTTACAGGAGTTGCTCACCTGATACCAATCAGACTTTAAATTTAAAGGACTGTCCAGTTATGTGATATAGTAACAGTTCTAGAAATTGCCAACGGAAGCTCAAGCACAGACATTATGTGCATTTTTCTCCCCTCACATCTCTCCTTAACAGGACTAACAAGCAGAGTCAGAGATGCTGGCGGAGGGGAAGCAGAGGCTGCAACAGACACTTGGGAGCAGATCTGGGGTGACATACCGTGGTGCACAAAGAGAGAACAGGGGGAACAGGATAGCAAGTCCGACTCATGAGTATTCACAGGGACCCCCGTCCAGTTCAGAGTCAAAGAGGCTGTTCCCAGCATGCTGAGCGCTCCAGGGGACTGCTGGGTGCGGTCTCTCTAGTGTTGACCTGTGGCAGTAGACGGGGCTACAATACAACCCCCCACAAAGGCCCTGCTTCCTACAAATATTGTATGAGGTGCAAGATTTTCAATGTTCACAAATAACATAAATCATTGGAATTTTCTACATGTAAAAAATGAATCCATTGTAGACAGAACCCTGCAAATGAAAATTGAAGCCCCTGACAATCACGCCAGGGGCCGGTTGCATAAACATAGACTAAATCTTTGTCTTGTCTAATTATAAGTCATACTAATGATAGAAAATCAGTTAATACGGCTGCATTAAACAGTATTTCCTTAGTCTGGTCTTAGTCAGTCATGCAATGCATTTTGGGAATTTTAAGACACTTGAAGAAAAAAAACACGGTGGACGTTTCTCTAAAACAGTGACCCCAGTTCACTGCAAATCTGTGCTTGTTATTGAAATATAAAGCAGAGAAATACTTTGAGGGATTTTTTTTAAACTTGCACTAACACACTCAAACACAAGGTGTGGGATACCCCCCCACCCCTCTGCACAAACCAGGGACCGAACTCGAACACATTGTCACTTCCTGCACTTGTCTGCTACTGTATTCTGTACTGATTCTATTCACTGCACTTTCGATGCTGTGAAAATGTTAATTCTTCTTTGGGTTAGGGTGTCTGCTAATAAACAAATAATAATAATAAAATATAAAAGGACTGCAAAATGAATCACTCAAAACATCCCCAATTAAACCAGCAGTTTTACAGTGCATCACGTTTGTGTCCAGATTTAAATAACAAATTTAACAAACTTTGTCTATTTTTAGCCTGCGCTCTCAGACAGTGTGTGTCTGCTGTGCGTTTATTAAGAGTCTATCAACAACACAGTCCAGTTAAATACATCGATTGGAAGCAACTCGAGCACCAAGTCTTCATTCATATTCAATGATAATAATTGTTTAAGGTGAATCCAGGGTCCCTGTCATGTGTGATGAATGTAATCCTCTTAGCCCAGGATCCCTTGAGACCGCACCGGCTCTCACTGGTCTACAGTATCGACCATTGCCCTTATAAAAGCTGCCCAAAATTGTATATTGATTTTTGTTGTCAGATGTGAGGTCAAAACTTAATTAACCCAAAATGCACGGTCATAAAAGATATACTGACGCAAAGCACAAATCCTACGTTTTCTTCACCGCAGTGCTGTACGGTTGAGCAGCAGCAGTCCAATAAATACACATTACGGTGAATAACAACATTTAGAGTCGATGTCTTTATGTACAACTTTGCCACTTTGACTCTATCATATGAGGTCATCTTAGCAACTAATACTCAGAAGAGTAACTGTTACAGGTTGTGACCCAAACTAAGTATAATTGATAACTAATTGTTTTCAGAGAGTAATCTTTAGGTACAATATCACATATTTTGCTGTTTTGTAAGTCACTTATTTTCAGAGATTGTATTATACTTCAAATACAACAATAATAACTGTAGTTCACTTTATCTTTCTGACAGAAGAGAAGTAAAGTTTTTGTTGTGTTGGCTATGAAGTGTCAGCACTCGGGTGTGGAGACCATCACATTAGAGATGTTGTGACACAAGAAACTGACTCACAGTCAGAAGGATGCCCATGACTTTGTGGGTGTTTGTTTAAGTCCTGCCAGCAGTTCAGCGTCGAGGGCTTGTAATTGTGTTTTTTCAAATAGCATTATTTAAATGAAAATAAATGTATATTAATAAATACATCTAAATTGTATGGAATATATATGTATATACTACACAGCACCTCATTATAAAGTGTGACCAGATAGGGTGCTTTTTTCACATATAATGTATAATAACCATGTCAGATTAATACACCTGTCCATGGATTTTCCAATTACTGCGGTCTTATCTCTATTAACCAGGGTCAGTGTATTCCTGTTCGGGCGAGAATTTAAAATTAGTTTAAATCTAAACTCTTAAATCTCTTCACCCCCCCAAAAACTGAAATATCGTTGCACTGCGACGCCATCGAGCACGAGCTGAAAACTTCACTCGCTCAGAAAGCCTTCATTTGCCTCCCATGTGTCTCATTAGATAAAGATTTAACATCCTAATCGCACAAATTGCATAAATGTATCCCTCATCTGCAGTAATAAAATGGAGAACAAATCATTAATAAATGATGGAGGAAGTATTTTAGAAATCGCTGTGTACGTGCACCTGTTGATTCACTCTTAAAACAGTGTGGATACTGGCTCTGAATTCTCCTTCTCAATTTAACATACTCAATCCACTTCACACAGCTCCAGAGTTCCATTTTCGATCCTCCTTCACTCATTATGCTGTATATAACTTCCTTTTTGACATTTTCATCCTGATATGGATTCGTCAGTCATGGCTATTGCCTCCTCGTGATGTCATGAGGCACCACAGCCTCATGAGCGACAACAAGGGTAGAGACTCCACTCCAGCCAATCAGCAAGACACTCGCAAGGCAGCATCTAGATCTAGAGATATTTGTGTTGGTTTTGTTGCTCGTACAGCTTATTGTGTAACCCCTTCATGCTGTGTGTATAGAACTGTGACACGCTTGTGCACCTTTGAGACACTCTGCTGGAATTTCCCAGAGACCCATGGAACTTCTCCCAGGACGGCATGAATCAAGGCTTCTGATAAGACAACACAGAGACTTCACTCATCTGGACCTTGTGAGGTTCTTCAATACAGGAGGCCCCTAATGCTCAGTGTCAAGTTAGAGGATTAGGTGCTGCTGAAACACCTAACGGTCAGAACCTGCAGCCCCTGAGAGGCCACACTGTGTGCAGACTTCACCAGTGGATCCTCCTCACCTGCCCACAGCAAATACTGGATCACAGACCAGCTCATCCCATTCTAGAGGACTTACCTGGCCTGCCAACAGCTCATTGGCAACACCAATACCTATAGATCCCTGACAACCCGAACAGCCCATAAATCCCTCACAACACCAACACCCATAGACCCCTCATAACCCCAACATCTCATAGACCCCTTGGGTTGCTCCAAGGGTTGCCCCAAGTTTGTCCCACCCCTGTGGGGAACCCTGGTCAGTTGGCTATTGATGAAGCCCAGTCTTGAACTCATGGTGTTTCGGTACAACTTTCCAACATTCACAGGATGTTATGTTCATGTTGTTAAAGGGAAGGACACTTTTTAAGGCGCTCTCAAAAGATCCAGGAGATCTGGCTGGATGAACAGCTATAATAAGAGGTAGTCACGTGAGATGGATTAATACTTTTCTATTTACATTTTGATTCTCAAATATTAGTCAGTGTCTGAGAAGTTTAGTGTAGTAAGTGATACCAGTAGTTTCATGTAAATTGATCAAAAAAGAATTAATGAGATATCTGAAATATCGCATATTAACACTGATTTTTCCAGCTGTAAAGGCAGGTAAAAACTGCAGGAATAAACTGAGGAATAAACCTCCATAGGAAGCTGCCCTAAGTAGCCTAATAAGCAGCAATTCTGACATTCATATATTCATATTTCAGGAGCTGAGAAGGAGCCCAGTCATGGGATGTTTTATAATCAACTCTAGGTAACATATGATTATGTGTGTATCTCAGTATCTTCAATTTTCCACAGTATTTATATGCCATTCCTAATTAGCCCTCCAAATGGTATTCAAGTCTTCTTCTAACTTACAGCACTTGACCAAGGTATGACTCAAAAGCAGGCAGCGCATCTGGTGTGCTATTGACTAAATACGCATTATTTCCAATAGGAGCTAAAGCAGTAAGGAAAATTGATTTGTTTTCTCTTTTTTCTTTATTTTGGTGGCAGGCTAATGTACATTTTATTTGTTTGAGTTGCAAGGATCTACTATTTTTTTTTTTTTTTTAATGAATAATGCAGCACCCAATCAACAAAAACACTCACAATAGCAGCTTTGAGATTTAAAAGAATACATATATATATATATATATATATATATATATATATATATATATATATATATATATATATATATATATATATATATATATATATATAAATTAATAAATCAGAAGTGAATGTCCTCTTCCTGCAGATCACAGTGTTTCAGATCATGTTGTGTAATGTTGGCTGTAGCTTCTGAAAGAAACAACATCAGTCCTTTTGAAATCAGGCAATTAAAATTCATACATTCATTTGAATAATAAAGTATAAAATCTCATAAATAAATTATGCCTTTATACAAAACGAGCTGCATCGGGGAAGCGATCGTTATTGCGCCGCAGTTGCCTCTACGGATTGTGTTTGTTTTGGTCACTTTTATAACGTGTGGTTTGTCAAGCAGGCTGGGACTCCCGCAAAGAGGTGGGATTCGAAATGATAATGTACCCCCTTGTGATATAAATGGTTGGATTGTGTTATTAAACATACTGTGTACAGCTTATGGTATAATTAGGAACTGGGATCATTTCATTGCAGGCTGTGGATTGCACAGACCTATTTAATCAGGAATATTTACATCATGGCCGTGATAAGTAATACAAAATAAGACATGTATGATTTATTTATTTTTCAAACTTGAAGAGAATTAAATCTTGAAGAGAATTATGGTTGAGCAGACCAAAAACCTTAAGTCCATATTGTCATTACTCTGTTTGTGTGTGTGTGTCTGTGTCGACGCAAATTGATATCCACACATGCCGCCTATAAAGAGCTGTTCACAGTATTGAACAGTGAACCTGCACTGTATTTTTATTTGCTGTTATTTTTCTTTGTTGTTGTTTAATTAGCCGTCTAGTGATCATGGTGTTTGACAATGCAATTCATATGCACATGCTTTATTGCCAAAAGTAAACTTTCATCCATCTATAATTGCTTCCCTTTACTCTGCTTATATATCACTTTCAGATGTTTCTCACAGTGAAAGATCCACGGTGACTGGTAACTGGGACCTCTTCATATTTCAAAATTAAAACGCACCAACTTTTAAATGAATTGCACTGATAATGGCAAAAGAAAAGGCGTGCGAGAAAGCGGGAGAGTGATTCACAGTACATGACAGGAAAGACACCGGCTCAGAAGAAGAGAGGGCATTATATTAACTTTCAATTAATTTTAATTATCTTTGTGTGACAAACGTCAGCAAAGTAAAACGAATCTCACAAAGGCTCCCTTCTTGTTTGATTAATGCGCAGTTTACTGAGGTTTGTTTTTTGATAAACTTTAGGCCTATTAGCTTCCATGACTTAGATATTTTAATTATTCTTCTTTTATTAATTGCAAAGAACAGAGTGGGGGTGGGAATCAAAACATCAGAATTAATGTTGAGGCTGCAGGAATCTCCAACGCACAATAGCAGCACAAAATAAATACCACAATTTGTTTAAATGAAAACAAATCTCAGACCTAGATAGCCAGGGATGCAAGTCCAACCTAAAGTTATCTTTCAGTTAGAAAACAGCTTCCAAAGCAAAGGGGCTATGGGACCCTGCGTACATAAGAACATAAGAAGAACATAAGACAGTATCCAGTCGAGAGGAGGCCATTCACCCCATCATGCTCGTTTGGTGTCCATTAATAACTAAGTGATCCAAGGATCCTATCCAGTCTGTTTTTGAATGTTCCCAGATTGTCTCTTCAGCCACATCGCTGGGGAGTTTGTTCAGATTGTGACGCCTCTCTGTGTGAAGAAGTGTCTCCTGTTTTCTGTCTTGAATGCCTTGAAGCCCAATTTCCATTTGTGTCCCCGGGTGCGTGTGTCCCTGTTGATCTGGAAAAGCTCCTCTGGTTTGATGTGGTCGATGCCTTTCATGATTTTAAAGACTTGAGTCAAGTCCACATGTAGTCTCCTCTGTTCCAGGGTGAAAACTATTCACGAGAGTGAAAATCGGCAACAACTCAGGGAAGATGGTGTTAACACAATACAAAATGCATCTGACACACCGTACAGGGTGTTATTGCTGGTGCTGTTTAATGCCACTCAATCCCCTGAAGAAGGTAAATAGTTTTTAATCTCCCCGTAATGCACCCATCCATCCACCTACACACATGCGTATGCACACACAGTCTATCAATGTGAATAAAGAGTGAATTGCCACATTAATTGCCTAATTCAGCTTCGCCTCTTTATCAACCTGCCCCCCTACTCCCATTGCCTCAAGTCATCCCTGCGAACGGAGGTCTCTCCTACCTTGTTAAATAATGAAACTCAATCGGATGCTGAATTAATTCATGACAAAACGGGGTCATATATTTCCCATGAACAGCCATCCATCACTCTGTGCCCTTTGGAACGAGTCTTTCCTCCGCCACTAAGCCACCATGACAGACTGTATAACTCGATAGCGAGACTGACAGCCCTTCACTTTAATTTCTTAAGCGTCTCTGTGGATCAGAGCAGTCCCGTGGGGGTCTTTCCTCCTGTCTATAAAATCACAAGCGAGCAGAGACCCATCCACCACTCAAACCTGACCACTGCCTGGCTGTGATTATTGCCCAAGCCATCATTCCCACCAGAACCCAGAGCAGGCATATCTGGGACTTTTATACATAAAGACACATCCTGTCCTGACTTGACCCGGAGCTTTAGTATGCACTACGATACTCTGATTTCAATAGCAATCCTGTGTAGATCCTACTCATCAAGCAGAGCTGCAGAATGTAATGAAGAGGTTTCATAACATTTTTCCTGTTCTAGTTTTCATTTTTTTCCGAGAGCAATAATCACAGCTATTGACAGACATGCTGGTTGAGTCTGAAAAGTGCATTTCCCCAGCGATGCACTGAAAGAGCCAGTCAAATATTCTGAATAGCCCATGTCAGCTCTGACCTTTAATATTACACATAATTTCAGAGAAAATATTGATGGAAAGTGGAGGGGAAAAAATACAATCAGATTTTGATGTCACTAATGGGCTTTATGTAATCATGTTGTGGTATTTTTCTGTACAATCAAACACCTGTTTTTTCTGCTTTGAAGGTTTTAATGCTGTATTTAGTGAAGTGGTCTCATTCCTCTGCTACACAATCTTTTGCAATTGTATAGATTTCACATAATGGGGACTAAAAAGGCAAAACCAGGAAGTGTGATTTACAGGAGCTAAAAGAAGACTTTGGGTCTATTGGGTCACAGAAAACAAACAGTTGCAAACAGTGGCACTAACCATGTTATATGCGTGATACACCAGAATGTAGTGCAGCTCCAGGAGGCATGTATATCTCATTCCTGTATGATTCATACCTGTTCATATCCAATATTAAGTGTTACCATCTAGTTAGATAAATCAGATTGAAACCATCATTTTCCAAACAATTGTATTGCCCCTTTTTCAAATCATAACAACAAAGTCATAATACGCATGAGGAAGAAAACACTTTGGAATGGTGTGCTTGATCACTTATGAGTTTAATACAATCACCTGTAAAAGCAAGCCTTTGTGTCATCATGCGGACGCTCAGATTTAAAAATGAAAGCTAACAGTCCCCAGGGATCCAATCCCAGCACAGAGAAGTGCCTTTATTTAAAGTAGCGCAGCTCAATCAATAGGTCAATCGATAGGTTTAAATAAAACAGAACTCTCATAGGGATGTCTCATGTAGGAGGCCATTTTAAACTCTTAATGATGCCTAATCCCTAATGGAGTTCGACACTAAAGCAATGAAACTATCATTTACAAGGCAAATCCCTTTCTCTCTCCCCAGACAGTTCTTTTTGTGTCACATAATTATTTATTAAATTTTTATGTCCTTGATAATCAGAGGCTACATCCACATCGAAAGATATACTTGTTTTTTTATGTTATTCCTTTTCTTATAGCGCTTCACGGTTGCAGTACATTTATTGGATATTTGTTTTTCAAACCCTAACAGGCTTCACACACTTCATATCCTCGCATTAATGTCATATTTGCATTGCCCACTGTAGCTCGACTGCATTAAGGACGGCTGATTTTGTCTCCGGTTTCTGTTTTATTTTACTCCAATTTTTAGCAGGATGCTAAAGGAGCAGATAAGGAGTGATTTTTGTGTGGATAGAAAGGGAATCGAGGCCCACGTGACTCTCGGATGCTCCTGATATCTTGAGACACAGACTCGTAGCTAATACCAGCCAGAGGCAAACCTGCATTAAACGTTTTGCCGTTGCGGAGCTTCAAGATGCGAGCTGTGGGACATGCCAAGGTCTTATTTATTTAGTCAGTGAGTTCGTTTTAAAAACTTTTCTAAACACAGAACGAAAGGAAACCAAATATAAATCTATACTGTCAGAGCTGTTTCCATTTTGTGACAAATACAAGTGTGGATATGCGACTAATTGTGTTTTACAGTGTTACACAACATGACCTGTCTTACTCGATATACTTCAGCTTTTGTTGCAGTTAAATGGTCCTGTTCAGTTTGAGCACTGTGTGATGACACTGTAGGTATTATATGTGTTTGAGATTTACATACACAAGAATACACAAGACACAAATATACAAATATATCAGACAGTGTCCAATCGAGAGGAGCCATTCACCTCATCGTGCTCGTTTGGTGTCCATTAATAACTAAGTGATCAAGGATCCTATCCAGTCTGTTTTTGAATGTTCCCAAATTGTGTCTTCAGCCACATCGCTGGGGAGTTTGTTCAGATTGTGACGCCTCTCTGTGTGAAGAAGTGTCTCCTGTTTTCTGTCTTGAATGCCTTGAAGCCCAATTTCCATTTGTGTCCCCAGGTGCGTGTGTCCCTGGAAAAGCTCCTCTGGTTTGATGTGGCCGATGCCTTTCATGATTTTGATCTAGAGTTTCGAGGTAATATTATATTTTTCTGGTTCTTGCTATGAAATCATTGAAGTCGCAACAAGTGATGCCAGGGGATGCTAATATTAATAATTCAGTGAGGTTTTGAGCTTTCTATTTCTGGCCACAGAGGTATATCTCCTTGGTCATCTCATGAAGGATTTCTGGCAATGTGTTCTCAATATTTAGAACAATCATGTCTATTAAGAATGATGTGGTCCACTGCCTCACCGTTTAAAATATTAACATGAAATAAAAATTTGAGGCTTTACTGAAAGTCTGTGTCTGGCTTTAGCAAGGAGATGCTATCTCAGCGTGTCTAAAGCTCTGAGGCAGGAGATGCAGGGCTTATAGCTGAGACAGGTGTCATTAGTGAAAGCTTAGGGCTTATACAGAGTACCCAAGCTGATGGGAGAGATAAAATAAATTACTTATGTGACAACTGACAGCTTAAGATCAGCTCCCTTTTTTATTTCCTCTTTTTGTTTGTTTGTGTGTTTGTTTGTTTGTTACACATTTTTTTGTCTCTATCCACTGGAGTTCTGTATCGGTCAATAGAGATTATCGAGAGCACGGTTTCTGAATTTTTTGTCAAGGACTGTTCAGTTGCAATCTGTGGAAAACAAACAAAGCCTGGAGTCTTTACCCCGGCTTGTTCCTACAGCGTGTAGAGATTTGCGGATGAACTGTGACCACAGAAGGCAGCTCTTCATGATATTGTTACTTGTACTCCGTTCAGGCATCTCCTTGTAACCCCAGCACAACATCAGGCTACGATGCAACCCTGGTTCTCTGAGCAGGAGAAACAATGATCAGTTTGGGAAATGCACCAGCTAGTGTGAGGCTGTGAGCTTCTGAGACTGTCTGTCAAAGGCAACGATCGACCCTTCGTTGAGGAGGTACTGAAGCTCACCTCGTCTTCCTGCTTCTTCACCGAACCCCACCGAAGTAACGTTCTCTTTTAATTAATAAAGCAGTCAAGAGTGGGGCGCTGTGTATAGCAGCCTGGGGCATTGCGAGCGATCATGCAGAGATGTTCAATAACGACAAAGCGTGTGCCCAGCAGGGAGGTATTAGGCTCACTGTACTGATGCGCCACAATATGCTTGGAGTATCAGTTGAAATAGAATAGAAACCATTTATTGAAGCATTTAGCACAGCAGCAGGAGATCTCTGCAGGGGATCACTGTTTCTTCAGTGTCAGGGAAGCCACGAGAGATCCACAGCTGAGTTGGCAATGGATGAGGCAGAAGATCCCAGGACACCAAACCTGTGCAGCATAGCCCAGTTGGCCTCGGCACAAGTGTTGAACAAGGGTTCCCCTCAGAGAAGAGCCCAGGACATTGCCTTTGCACTGCTGGGACGTGTGTCGACTCTACTTGCTGGGGGGTGACCAGTAGACACATAAGAACATAAGAACATTGTAACTGTGACCCCACAGCACACTGTACTGTAACTGTGACCTAACATAAGATCATAAGAAAGTGTCCAATCGAGAGGAGCCCATTCGCCCCATCCTGCTCGTTTGGTGTCCATTAATAACTGAGTGATCCAAGGATCCTATCCAGTCTGTTTTTGAATGTCCCCAAATTGTCTCTTCAGCCACATCGCTGGGGAGTTTGTTCAGATTGTGACGCCTCTCTGTGTGAAGAAGTATCTCCTGTTTTCTGTCTTGAATGCCTTGAAGCCCAATTTCCATTTGTGTCCCCGGGTGCGTGTGTCCCTGCTGATCTGGAAAAGCTCCTCTGGTTTGATGTGGTCGATGCCCTTCATGATTTTGAAGACTTGAATCAAGTCCCCACGTAGTCTCCTCTGTTCCAGGTTGAAAAGGTTCAGTTCCTCAGTCTCTCAGTAGGACATTCCCTTCAGACTTGGAATAAGTCTGGTTGCTCTCCTCTGAACTGCCTCTAGAGCAGCGACATCTTTTTTGAAGTTATTATTATTAGTGTACTAACACTGATAATAATCATAATAATAATAATTAGAAGAGAATATTTCTTCTTTTACAGGTTGGTTGGTCAAGTCTTCAAGCCAAGACCATTCTGATCATCTATTACACCTTAATGTTAATCATAATATTGTGTGGACGATTCTTTATAGTGATGTAAATTTGTATATGTTGAACATTTAGTGTATGTCTCTATCATAATTATTATTTAATTATGAATGGCTTTATTAGCAAAACAAAGAGAGAACAAATATGATATGGAATCAAATATATATATAAAAAAATGTCAAATAAGATTCCAGTTCCTCAGTTTGGAGTAGAGAAAGGCAATATGTTTTGTTGCTGATTGACAGGTGATAGTGATCTTGCTGTGGTGTATGAAAGTGAAAGATAATAAAATAGTTGAACTGGACCGGCTATAGGAGACGCTTCTTAGATTCAGCGGAGTTGCAATCCAAACATGCGTGCTACCACTGAACTGTTTAAAAACTGAGGTGCATAAATCAGGCCGACATTGCAGACTGGGGCCACTTCATCGCTGGTGGCTTTTGAAGGGGCAGGGGGTTAATTGTGTAGATCAATTTCCTAGGACATCTCTTAATTGACATCT
Organism: Amia ocellicauda; assembly: GCF_036373705.1. Lineage (NCBI taxonomy): Eukaryota > Metazoa > Chordata > Actinopteri > Amiiformes > Amiidae > Amia > Amia ocellicauda. The sequence goes on from NC_089860.1 coordinate 37,612,990, forward strand.
CAGAGACACATTATTGACAGAGCAGTCGATCTGCCTTCAACTACAACAACCCTGCTTGTCTCGGCGGCTTTAACAGATGCCCTGTGCTGACCCTGCCACCTTAACCTGAGCTATGAAAATAAAGAAAGGACCTGTTTCTCACTTTACATCAGGGTTATACTCCTTCTATTTAAAGTCTCGCTCTGCGCAGTGTGGATCCACTCTGTTCCAGGTCAGTATTCGTGCTACAGCACACCGTAGAGATAACAGGTTGATGGTTATAGTCAGGCGTACGGGGAAATTTGTCTTTTCCCCACTGTGAAACCTTTGCTCTGACTGGTAAAAGAAGTAGGCTTCGCTACAGGCAGCCATTCCATTCTCCTCCACAGTGGGAGTATTTTTTATTACCATCCATTTTATTATTTCCTGGCATGAGGAGCAGTTTAAAGGGGCCCCATATTAAGCTGCCTGTGCATTAAAGTGCCGGGCTAGATTGACATTAGCATGAACACAAGAAAGTGATGCTGGAGTAGAGAAACATTATCGTGTTCCTCATAAAACACACAACATTGTTAATAAAGTGCTGTAAACTGTATCTCCACTTTAAACACAGGTAACAATGACACTTCACACTGAAGACTCAAGTTAAAGGTAGCTGTAGAGGTACTTTCTGATGATCAGCTGTCAATTTTTCGCTCCACTCTTATCTCTTCAGACTGCGTTGTCCCGATGTTTACTCCCCCAATTGTGTTACTTCTGGACTCGATTAGCTCATCTTCCTTCGAAGGGATCTCGAGTCTGGAAGTTTCTCTTTTGCGCAGGGCGTTGAGAGATCTCTCTCTTTGTCGACCGAAAATCCTCAATGGATCTCCATAACTCTCTCTCTCTCTCTGTCATTCTTCTCAGCAGTGTGTGTTTGTGCTTTTCTGTTCTTGAGATTTTTCACAGACGAGACTCAATGTTCTTTCGCACATTCCTTGTACAGGAGGAATGAATTTATGAGAGAAATTCACATTGATAAAGTCAACAATTACTACTTAACTAATGACAAATTCAGCACAAATGTATAGACGAGAAAGTAAACCTTAACAGCTCTAAATCATTATTAATTCATAACCCATTACTCACCCACTGGTTTATTTCTTAACACCATTTGTTACAAAGGAATTCCCAATTAAAATGGATAATTAACTCACCATGAATATATAGGAGTGGACTGATAATGGGTTTCAAAATAATTCATAAGATGTTCATTGTGTACAGTATTCATGAGTTATTCATATGCTATTGCATCAATGTTCTTGTGGAATTATTGGCCATTATTGTAAAATGTTAATTTAAGGCGTTTCTTTGAAGAGGGTAATTGTGTCCTTCTTTGCAGAGACACACCCAGCTGTGACTACTGTAATCATGTGTGAAGCTGTATTCATAAGAACATAGGAATATAAGAAAGTGTCCAAGCGAGAGGAGCCCATTCGCCCCTTCGTGCTCGTTTGGTGTCCATTAATAACTGAGTGATCCAAGGATCCTATCCAGTCTGTTTTTGAATGTTCCCAAATTGTCTCTTCAGCCACATCGCTGGGGAGTTTGTTCAGATTGTGACGCCTCTCTGTGTGAAGAAGTGTCTCCTGTTTTCTGTCTTGAATGCCTTGAAGCCCAATTTCCATTTGTGTCCCCGGGTGCGTGTGTCCCTGCTGATCTGGAAAAGCTCCTCTGGTTTGATGTGGTCGATGCCTTTCATGATTTTGAAGACTTGAATCAAGTCCCCACGTAGTCTCCTCTGTTCCAGGGTGAAAAGGTTCAGGTCCCTCGGTCTCTCAGTAGGACATTCCCTTCAGACCTGGAATAAGTCTGGTTGCTCTCCTCTGAACTGCCTCTAGAGCAGTGATATCTTTCATGAAGTGTGGAGCCCAGAACTGTCCACAGTATCCAGATAACTAGTACAGTGGCCCTAAAGTGCTAAACAAAAATTCAAAAAGAAAACTGCAACTGCAAAAAGAAAAACACAATGCAACACATCACATGCTTAGGAAAATAACGAGCCGACTGTGTCTGAACAAGAGGTAACAATATTCGTATATAAATACCAATCACTCCAACAGTGAAGACTTGATGATTTAGAATTGGAAAGAAGAGAAATGCCAGCATGGTCTATCAATCTGAAACCTTATTAGCACCTTTTGGGATTATACCCCCAGGAGATGAGTGGCGAGTTTCTGCACACACACCATTGTGTCGGGAATTATTGAAATGCATTGTCTTCTACTAGTTCTATGTGCTACAGAAAGAAAGATGTCTATGTCACTATTGTTTTTGCCACTTTACATGGGCACAGTGTTACCCCTATGATTATAATTCACAGTTGTATTACACCCCTGGAGGATGGTTTCCAGAAACAGTCATGTGGGTTCTTGTGGTTAAAGGCTTGGTATAGCGTCTCGAATCGAGAACAAAAAGACAACTTCATTTATCTTATTTAAAAAAGATCTTAGACCAGAACAGGATTTTAGTTTGCTTAGTTTGAATGAGAGCCAAGTAAAAGCAAATGAATACAATAAATAAGAAGTTCACACCTTCGGAGCTACGTGAAGGAGTTTAGCCACAGGACAATCTATTACACTTACTTCTCCACAAACACCTTGAGCATCCTGACCACTCTCCACCGCCAACACCTCAGAATCAACGCTGGTATCACCTCTCTGGGAAAACCCAAGAACAAATCTCACAATGCATCTGTGTCGCACCTCCACCTCCTTCCTGTCTTCTCAATGCACTGAGATCTGCTTTTACAATTCCAAGATCTCCCTACTGTCTGCTAATGACAGGTTATCTCAGGGGACAGACGTTATGTGAGCAGTATATGAAAAGTTGTCCAATCCATTATCTTCCTTGGAGCAGTCACATCGGGAAATACAATATGAAGGTATGAAAGTATTGCTTTATGTTCTCCCGCACTTCTCTTTCTCAGACTGTAATAATCATCAAGATGGGGCTGCTGTTGTTGAATCAAAGAAAATACATCACAAGAGATGCAGGGGGCTTCAACACAAATGCTCTTCTACACACATGCCGGTAAATGTTAAATGCATTGTATCAGATTGTTTGAATACTTCATACAGGACAGATATTGTTGTGTTTGGTTTTGTGTGGCTGTTTTTGTTTTTTACATATTTTAACTTTATAAATAAAACACATATTTCCCTGATGTTGTAGAGAACATCTTTATTATTATCTATCTCTATTAGATACGTCTCTCTGCTGGAGAGAGTGCAATCTGAGCGCTTCTGGAATATAAACTACACAAAAACACTATTCAGTGGCAAAGGAATTACAAGAGGAAGAAATTAGTTACCCCCCGAGCCCATTCTCTTTCTATAAGCAGCTTTGTCATTTTACTGTCAAATTCCCTTTCTAGGACAGCCATCAGTTAATTGGGTGACTGTAAGTCAACGGGCTTTAATAGGTTTTATTAGTGGGGGGAGACAGGAGAACAGAAGGACTTGCCGAGTCTTGCAGGGGATAATCAGATAACACAAAGCAGCCCATATCTCATATAAATTTCATCAGCAAGACAGACCGCTCTGACTATGACTGTGAGGTGACTGGGTTTCGAATTGAGCTCCGCCAGCTTGAGCTGCGCGGCTCGTGATTGAATCAGAGAGCATTTGGGTCATGGTAACCGCATTCTAATTTAACATTTCTCCAGGCTTCAATTACCAACAATGGCTTCTTTGCAGAGTTATTTCATGATACCTGGAAACCACGGGGAAATGCTCTGAGGTTATATTACCCAAGCAGCTGCTAAAAAGAAGACAATAAAAATCTAAAATCAGAAACAGAGATTAATTTTACATTTTTAGAGTGAAACGCACATCACAGAAACAAACTAACAACCCATATATTGTCTTTCAGCCTTTTTCAGCCTTTTTCATCGTTATTTGATTCCTTTATTATTAGTTTTGTTTGTTTTTTGTCAAAATTATTTTTTATACACATTGGAGGTTAAGGATGTTAATATACATACATACTATACATAAATATAGTAGTTTACATTTGCAGGCATTTCTCCCCTATGTCATCATTAGAATTTGTTTTGTCTTTATTAACCTTTATGTGTCTCTTGCTGGATTAAAAAATGCAGCAAAGTCTGTTTTAATGCGAGAAATATTGTTCATCAGAGGGGCTTCAGTATTCTTGATTCGGCTCAAACCAAACAAATTGTTTTGCTATGTATAACCTGATAAAACCCTCGGTAGGGCCCAGTGTGAGGGTTGATGTCCAGAGAATACAATGAACGAGAGAATAAACTGAAAAACCCTGAGAATCGAAGGTCTCCATGGGCTTAAAATGAAACACCACGACCAGTTGTGACGACTGTATTGGTGGCACAACTCTATTTCAGAAAATAATAATAATAAAACAAAAGGTGAAACAAATTAATTGCAATCTCTCCTTTGGTCATCAGATTTCCTCTGACAGCAGGTAATACTTTTAGGGACTACTGACGTTTTGTCATCCGCTGTCGAGTTCAGTTCAATCTGAAGGGCTTTTTCAGGTTGTTGTTGCTCAGGGGACCTCACCTCCGAAGCCAAGCTGCTGCTTCTGATGCTTAGTGAACGACAATACTGTGTGTCCAGCCGTGGACGTGCTTGTGAAATGGACTGAAATGTTCCCTGTTTCAGTGTGACTTACATTTTGAGGCAATAGCTTTGGCATAACCAAATTATTTGGGATTAATACCCATCCAGTTTAACAATGCTGTCCAACTAACACAATACTTTAATAATATTATCATACATCTGGCAAGTCTCCACTCCAGGTCAAAAATATTAAAATATGATTACTATTAATAATACATTACTCTCTCTCTCTCTCTCTCTCTCTCTCTCTCTCTCTCTCATATATATATATATATATATATATATATATATATATATGACAAGTGGATCACAAAATTAATGAAATATCTGTGATTTACCGTTTCGGCAGAGAGCTGGAAAGAGAAAACTGAAATAAATAATTTATTTCCCTTTGGAAAAGATTAGAGAAAATTTACTTCTAAAAGAGCCGATAAGATTTGAAAAGAATGCATTAACTTTCAAAAACGTGAAAAAGCAAACAACACTAATAGTTTTTAGATTCTATCTTGACACTATTCAATTTAAGTTAAGACAGTGCTGCTTCAAAATATTTGTAAAAGAAAGTGTGTGTGTGTGTGTGAGAGAGAGTAGGCATATATAATTAAATAACATTATTGTGCCGCTTCACAGTGACGTTTGGCTTCAGGACGGCACAGACTTATCAGTTTTGAAGACATATTGTCTGAGAAAACCACGTAGAATTCAAGAGATACCGTACAGTATCGCAAGATAATTGTCTGCTTCCGAATAGCATTATCTTTTGCCTTTCACCATTTATTTAAAGTTAGGCACTGAGAGAGAGATGGGGACTAACAAACACAATAAGGACTCTCTGTGTCTTGAAGTCAGGGTTCAATGCAGCCCCTTCCCCCCGTGACTCCGAGGCGTAAGGAGTCCCGGATGAAATTGTATCAAAGGGCCATCCAATGGCGCTGGTTAAAGGGCCACGGAGCCCGCCATGCGCTCGGAGCACGAGGCACTTTATTAATGACTTCCAATCTCACAAACAGCACGCCATTAAGGTGACTTTCAGGATGTTTGGCATCGGCCCATAATTGCTGGCTTTTATGACTGTACAAAACAGCCATTAAAGCAGCCATTGATGGTCTGAGTGCTGATGACTGATGGACATTTAGACGTGGGGTGATAAGTGTTTGTTTCACAGCATTGTTAAGGGCATTCTTTAGGGTGTTCGCTTCCATTTATTAAAATGTGCTGAGAATATGCCTTAAATTAAATTAAGCTCATTATAATAATTTAAGGCGAATGCCATTTAATGAGGGTGGCCTGGCTGGTGTCATTTGTTTCCCCTCATATTTTCCTTTCCTGAACGAAAACGTTGCTAATAAAGTGCAGGGGAGGAATATGCAAGTTTATAACAGCGCACAGACAGATCCCAAGTATGTTTAACTGAGGAAAACCCAGCTTCAGATTCGTGCCTGAGGCAACGGGAAAATGGCAGGATCATAACATCAGAGTGTGACATCCTATCACTCCCATATTAAAATTAATTAATCATACATGGTGTCACAAGTGTGAAATAAAATACAATTAGTGTCACGACTTTGTCATCTGATGGATTCATAGCTGTTTTATGTATTAAGGCTCAACTGAGAACACATAGGTATATATGTATATGTTTTAATACATCTTTATACATTTATGTATAATTGGATGTTTGTGAATGCTATTGTGATGTCACGTTGTTGTAATTTGCTCAATGGTCATTTTAATAACATGCTGTCTATGTGTACTATTCAATATATTAGAATGTTCTCAACTTTTGAATTGAGATGAAATAGAGTGTTCTACGTTGTTCTTTTGTCTTTTTCTCTATGGGGCGTCATCATATTGTATTACTTTCAATAACAGAATCTTCTAGAGCTCAAACACATTCATTGAGTGGGTCGGGCTTGATCTCCATTGACTTAAAAAAGAAAGAAGAAATCGGAATTCTCGTCATATGGATGCCTGGGTGGGGCACCTGAAGGAAGGGTCCTCAAGCTATAGCTTAAAGAGATGTAGAGACAATAAACAATAAAACAATGCAACCCAGGCTGGGATTAAATCAAAACTTTAACCCACCCACTAATAGAAAACTACAGATCTGTACTCAGTTGCGGCTTCATTTTTATTTAGATGCCACTTTCTTCTAAATAGAAATGTAACCACTATGAAGTACAGCTTAGTAGTTTGCTATTAGTGGGTGGGTCAAAGTTTTGATTTAATCTAGCCCCCAGTATAGATAGGCTTGATTGGCTGAAGTGAACAGATAGTTCAGGCTACTTAATCTGCAGTGTGTGAAGGAAATGAGGAACTGCAAAGACAGCATTTGATAGAAACAGCACTAAGAAGAACATAAGACCATAAGAAAGTGTCCAGTCGAGAGCAGGCCATTCACCCCATCGTGCTCGTTTGGTGTCCATTAATAACTGAGTGATCCAAGGATCCTATCCAGTCTGTTTTTGAGTGTTCCCAAATTGTCTCTTCAGCCACATCGCTGGGGAGTTTGTTCAGATTATGACGCCTCTCTGTGTGAAGAAGTGTCTCCTGTTTTCTGTCTTGAATGCCTTGAAGCCCAATTTCCATTTGTGTCCCCGGGTGTGTGTGTCCCTGCTGATCTGGAAAAGCTCCTCTGGTTTGATGTGGTCGATGCCTTTCATGATTTTGAAGACTTGGGTCACGTAGTCTCCTCTGTTCCAGGGTGAAAAGGTTCAGGTCCCTAAGTCTCTCAGTAGGACATTCCCTTCAGACCTGGAATAAACATGACTAATATCTGGTCTGGCAGATTTCGTGTTTGTTTCCAATCTCAATCATGCCCAAAACTTCCACCTAACTATGTCCACACAGCCTTGTTGGTCATTGCTGAATTAGTTCTTGCTCGCATATGTAAGAGCTGAACATTAAGTATACTCATTCCTGTTGTAAAATATCTGTAATTTTAGAAATACATACACTTAATTAGACCAAAGGTTGTCGATAAGCAATCAAATATTGAATTACTCGCTGCACACTCTGTATTCCCAGAATAATTTCACCGCAGGCTGTTTTGCAGCCTTGCAAAATACAGACAAAAGGAATCGATATAAATGTAATAGTTACAGACTTTTCACACATGAATCTACTGATGAACATAATGAAGTGCTTTGTAGTCCATTACCCTCACCGAATCAATGAGAGTGAAATAAACATCATATAAATATATTCTAAAGGAGTCCTGTGCAGAATTCAGCCAGTGTTAAGTACTGTATTCTCCCGTGCCTCAGTGTGTCAGTGTGTGTAGTTTGTGTAAAGTTTAGATTAGGTGTGTTGTCTTAGGTCAGTTAATCAATGCTACACTTATGTGCGGTAACAGCAAATTGTACATTGTTTAATTTGACAAGTATAACAGTATTACACTGAGAGGATAAATGGTGGGATGTTTTCTCTCTTTTTCACCTGTGTGGAAACTTGAAAAATTGATGAATATCTCCGGTTCATGAGCAAATAATGTGACATCGCTTTCAATTTGACAATAAGTTAATTCTGAGTCGGAAAAGGCTTGTACGTCAAAACTTGTGATTTATCTCAGTGTTTCACTGTAACTGGCACCACAGTTGCAGACGCAAATTAAAATAAATCTTTCTAATAGGGGGGCTGGAATCATCTTTTAACTACTTTCCTTGAACTGACAGAGCCGCAGCCGTCGGATATCAGCAGCCGACCAAAATCAAATGGCGATAGTTAAGGCAACAAAGATTTATGGGGTTTCTCATGAAACTTGCCTGTGCTATTATTGTGCATCAGTGATGTTTGCCCTAAAGTATTTATGTGTGCGGAGAGACTCACTCCATCACCGCAGAGAGAGACAGCTTTGAATCAGTCAGAGGAGAGAAGGAGGAGGAGGGGGGTCAGAAGTCGGACATTCCCTGGTGCCAGTTAGTCTGTCAGAGTCTCAATGGCACCATTTAGGAAGGAAAAGCAATGAGTGTTTTTCTTGTCATGTTTTGGCTGTACATATCAGGTTGTATATGCCATATATCAGGGTGTTTCTGTTTAGTTCTGTGCTAACTTCAATTACATCATTAATATACCACAGAAGGGGATATCAAGTGCTGGGGAGTTTGTTCAGATTGTGACGCCTCTCTGTGTGAAGAAGTGTCTCCTGTTTTCTGTCTTGAATGCCTTGAAGCCCAATTTCCATTTGTGTCCCCGGGTGCGTGTGTCCCTGCTGATCTGGAAAAGCTCCTCTGGTTTGATGTGGTCGATGCCTTTCATGATTTTGAAGACTTGGATCAAGTCCCGACGTAGTCTCCTCTGTTCCAGGGTGAAAAGGTTCAGGTCCCTCGGTCTCTCAGTAGGACATTCCCTTCAGACCTGGAATAAGTCTGGTTGCTCTCCTCTGAACTGCCTCTAGAGAATCTAGAGAATCTCAAGAGAATTCCATGTAACAATTATATTTTGTGTGTTTGTGTGTATGTGTGCATTAGTCTGGCCTTTGTGCTGGGGAGGAATGTGAGATACAAACTACTTCACACCTCCATGACAGGTGATCTTCGGGTGCGTGAAATCCCAGCCAATCACATTCCCCCAAGTGCGTGAAATAAATTAATCCATAATGAGTACATGTGGTTGTTTTTTCTCCTTCTGTGTGTGCTCTGGCAAACAATTTGTATTATAATTATATAGAAACACTGAGCGGTGTATCTTTCATCTCCATTAATCTCTCCAGAATCTGGCTCCTGTCTTGGGCCTGGTTACTGCTTACTCCCTCTCATCACTTGGTTATCTCTTGCTCCCTGTCTTCACCTTCAGGACTCATCTGGTTCTGCATCTCTCTCTTGCATTCCCTCTCTTTTCGACAAGGTTTTGGAAAGGTTTTCACACGTCCCTCTGTGCTTGATTGAATATCTAGTGTGTTGGTATTGTGTGAGAAAAGCCATAGCTGTAGGCTATTTCAAAATATACTGACAAAAGAGTACAGGTATTTGTTTTATATGTACACAATTATATTAATTTACACACAACCAGTATATCTGGCATACAAGTGTGCTCCTCCATTTTTCATAATGCAAAACTGTCCCCTTTTGCTGTATATATGAAATGTGTGTGTTGAATAGGTTTTAGTCTGCAATCCATGTATTTTATATGTTGAAAATATATTGTAGAAATTAGCCTCACAATATAGTTTCAACCTAGAAAATAAATATATGGATTACCAACAAAAATATCCCATATTGTTTAAATGTGCAAACAAGGGGCCAGGTTTGGCATATGAAATATATAAGGATTGCACATTTCTGGCATGCATTATAAACATGTGTGTTCCTTCTGGCCAAGCTTGACTGTAACGCATGTGAAGTGCAGCTCAGAACTGTTATCCAGATGTTCTTCCTGTGCACATCAAATCTTCATTCATGAGGACTTTGCAGCCGTCATTGTCAAGTGTCACTTGTGTTTTTGATGCAAACAAACAATAGCGCACAGAAGTTTAATTGTGGATGAACGTGTTTCAAAACCAAGCCCTAGGTGTATTACATTTGCAAATGTTTTACTGTCCAGCTGTTTGCATTCCCAAGGTGTAAAATTAAATCAATAAACAAATAAGCTCTATTAAAAGAAAGCCAGAAACCTGGCGCCTGGCTCTGTCTCTCATCCCTCCATCTGGGAGAGGTTCACATCATTTCGACAGTGTCTGAAACATGTTAATATCAAGTATTTTAAGAACATTGCACGGCCGTTCGCCTTCATTGTCACCATGTTTGGCAGGTGGGAGAGCCGTAGGGTAGGGCTTGTGCTTCTGGTGCTAAAAATACACAACTTAAAAAACAACAGAACATTGTAAACACCTGCTCTGCCTGCACCCTGATTGAAAATAAAGACATAAATACATGAAAACAATAATTCATCTGCATCCTGCACATACCGCCCCAAGTAAGGAGAAAAAAAAATGTATTTTATATCTCCAACAAAAAAGTAACAATTGTTTCCTCACACTAGGAACCTGACTTTCCAAAGCTGATGTTTATTAAAGTAAATGAAACATACATATATTGTCAAAAGTGTAGAATTTTTATCAAGTCCCCATGTAGTCCTCTGTTCCAGGGTGAAAAGGTTCAGTTCCTCAGTCTCTCAGGAGGACATTCCCTTCAGACCTGGAATAAGTCTGGTTGCTCTCCTCTGAACTGCCTCTAGAGCAGCGATATCTTTCTTGAAGTGTGGAGCCCAGAACTGTCCACAGTATCCAGATGAGCTCTAACTAGTGCATTGTACAGTCTGAACATTACTGCCCTAGTTTTAAGTCTTCAAAATTATGAAAGGCATCGAGCACATCAAACCAGAAGAGCTTTTCCAGATCAGCAGGGACACACGCACCCGGGGACACAAATGGAAATTGGGCTTCAAGGCATTCGAGACAGAAAACAGGAGACACTTCTTCACACAGAGAGGCGTCACAATCTGAACAAACTCCCCAGCGATGTGTCTGAAGAGACAATTTGGGAACATTCAAAAACAGACTGGATAGGATCCTTGGATCACTCAGTTATTAATGGACACCAAACGAGCACGATGGGGTGAATGGCCTTCTCTCGAGTGGACACTTTCTTTTACTTGTCGTCGCTGAAGACACTTGCTCTTATACCTGCATTTTAGTGACTTACCAAAAAATGGTTCCAGAAAGCCAACATACTGTAAATTGAAAGTTTTAAATAAACTGAAGAACGTAAGACTCTGTCTTAAAACCACTGGTCTTCCTTTTGACTAAATCTTTGACCAACTTTGCAAAATCAGGCCTTAAATGTGATCACTCCCATGTTGCATCACACAGCAACCAAACGAAGTGATACAGTTACCGGTTAGTGATGAAATGCAACCGGTGAACAACAACAGCTCACAGGTCATTACGCCCCATCGCTATGTATAAATCTACGCACAATGGAACCTGACAGCACGTCAGCGCTCACCCGATACACAGACACCTCCTCGCTGTTCACTGATCTGGGGTGAAGCTGACAGCCACTGAGACCTGAAAATATATATGATAGTAAAGGTTTGCTCTGACTGCCTCTGTGTATCACGTGAAAGAATTTGACTCGTTGCTGTACAAACAGTATTGTGTTTCTATAGCTTTAGGAAATGGCGGGGAAGTATTACATATGTAAAACATTACCTGGAAATCATTATTATATATGCAACAATGGAAGAAGCAGCTACCAGATTAGTGTAGCAAGAAACACACAAATTTATATAGATGTTACAGAAGAGCAAATGAATGCACACCAGGGTGAAGTGTCCTCTGTGTCTCCAGTGAGATTTAGTGAGATGTTTACCAAACAAACTCGAGCTCTGAATCAACGCAAGGTGAAAATAAATTACTCCCGTGCTGGAAAAGAGTGAAATGATGGCTCCACATTACACTCACTGCATATAAAGACATAAAATATTCACAGTAAGGATAAGACATATTCACAGTGCACTCCCTTTATTGTACATCAGCCTGTTCAGATCCATAATAAACTATGCTATTTGGTTTATTCTCAGAAGGAGTCAAATATTTAGCAGCAAAGCACTTACTTATTTAGATATTCTGTATATTATTGTCTCTGTTACTTGAGTTATGCTGGGGATCCACAGATGAACAGAAAAAGCTTTAGAAGTGCTTCATGTTGACTGTGATGTAGTTTTCCAAATGCTTTCAGTAAATGTTTTATCTGTGCTCCTCCACAGAACCACGAGTATTTATTATCAATAATGTTTGTCCATCAAATACAAAACCACTTGAGAAGGACAGGGGGTGAGTCTCTATATGTGGATTAAATTTAACCTCTTGAAAAGACCATATACTTTTAGTTAACACACAAAAAAACATTAGACAAACAACAACAAACAAATACACAAGATAGATCTGTGGTTGTGAATAGCAGGCTGAAATGGTGGGGCTAGAGGTTACAAGTTTGATGTTCAGTAATGGCTTTTAATTTACCGTGTGTTCGCTGACCAGATGAACTGCAGACACTCAGCCAGTTCAAGGTTCCCAGACAGAACAAACGGGGAAAAAAACATGTATTTTTAACAGACTTGCACAGTACAGTATAATTAAAAAATACTAGTGCCACGAGCGGCCGTGACTGGCTTTAACTAATTATCGCTAATTATTGTCTTGGGTTCTTTCTTTTTATTTATTTACATATGCACAAATTTTTTATATGTTCACTGTTTTTTCTTTGTTGTTGTCACTTATTAATGACCTTGTTTTGGGTTTCTTTTGTACCTCATTATTTGATTGTTTTCAGTTGGTGTATTACTTTACATTTGTTATTAGCCAATCGTACGCTCGCCCGGTCACATTCCCACATGGACTTCCCCACATCTCTTCCTTGATTACCTTGATTAAGACAGTAGAGCTGCTCTCTGGGGACCTGGGTCAGAGGAAGAGCCGGGTGAGCCGACTAGAGAAGATTAAGGAAACAATGACGCAGCATTTGGAGACCGTGGAAGAAAGGCGGACCCTCCATGCACAGATAAGTACTTTGTTTGTGGAAATATTAATCTATGAGCAAACAAGAGACATTTAAAGTTGCGTATTTGCACAGAGACTGTTTTATGGATGAACATTACTGACCTTTCACAGTTTGTGCGGTCAGTGTGGAGCCAGTCCGGGTTTTGCCTGGCTCGAGTCGGCTGGAAGGTACTGGAGAGTAATTGTGTCCTGGAGTAGACTGCTCACCTACCCGTGGGTGGTTCATGGGGTGACTACTACCTGATGAGACAGAAGTTAAATAACTATATCACTCTGGCAAATCATTTAGCTTGTAGTTTAATAACCTAGGAGAGCAAGATGCTCTGGACCCTGCTGCTGCTTTCTGTGTATTATTACTATATTGGCAAGATTAGTTGTATCTTGTATAGTTTTACTAGTTTCATTATAATTTTTGTTCTGTTTCAATGGGTAGGGTATTTTAGCTTTTATCATGCCCCGATTATTAAATGCAGTTTTTAATTAGGTTTTATTAGTGTATTTATATTTCAGATATCTTCCCTGGTTGCCATTTGTTGGAGCATAGCCTTCGTACCCTGTGCAAATGGAAACCAACCTGTAAATAAAAATCATTGTTATAAGAACATAAGAAAGTTTACAAACAAGAGGAGGCCATTCAACCCATCGTGCTCGTTTGGTGTCCATTTAATATCTAAGTGATCCAAGGATCACTTCCCTCCTGCTGTTGTGTCTTGGGGTCCGATCGAGCCTGCCCGAGGGGAATATAAATAGGGAAATAGGAAGTTCCTCTCTCGCTCATACTGAGGAGGCGCAATCGGTCATGTGTTCATACTGAACTCCCACCAGTCGTGACATGGTTTTGGCGTAGCATCGGCAGGACCCCAGACACGCAGTATGGATGGGAAGGTCCCCCAAGCTCCCCTAGTGGGGAGAAGGGTTAGCATGCCAAACTTAAAGGGGAAGATGGGGAACAATATGACAATTGGAAAAAGCAGTGTAGACCTGGTGCCGATCAGACACCAACTAATTAATCAATTAATCTACACCTCCTTCCGAATATGGGAGTCAGACTATGCTGAAAATTAACACGAGATATTCAATCAATTCCTATTAGGCTAGGCCACAGATCCGTTTTCTGTAGGGCTTAACTAGAACTGGGATATAGACCAGGGACACCAGCAACCAGCACCAGTATTTTATTTTACAAAAAGGAATAATTAATAATAAAATCAGCAGCACACTAACACACACTTGGGATACCACACAACGTACACTTAATTCCAGGAGTCCTTAAATCTCCCATACAATACATACACTGGAATATTGCACTTAAGACGAACTAGTTCATATAATGAAGAGAACAATCATTTCACCACACAATAAATAAATCACACCAATAAATCTGTCACAATAAATAAATGGCACCATTATAAACATTTTCCCAATACAAACTCTTAAGAAACTGCAGTTTGAATGCTTACCTAATCCCAGTTAAATAGTTATCTGCTTAATAAAAACACATCGACATATCCCCATCAATACAATATAAATGTACAGTCAGAAACCCAGCCCACAACGGGATTTGTGAGAACCCAGACACACACGTCCACTGCTTACGGGACTACAAGTTCATATCAGCGGTAGCGCATACACTACACTGCCAGTCAAACTCCTGGATCAGATTATTCTCACCCCAGTTGCCTCCTCAAGGCTATCAATAGTTTTGCAACAAACTCCCGCAATAATGCAGCCATGTATTCGCTCTACAACTCACCAAGCCGCCCAAGGCAGTTAATTATACTGCATACACCTCTCAGTCACCGCGTCCTGGCGTGCGTCTCTGGGCTTCCCGCAACCTGCCTGTCTGCGCTTTCCCTGACGCTTTCTCTCTTCCGAAACATTCCTCCCTACTTTTATACATGTGCAGCAATCACTTCAAGCATTGTCATTTGTTGCTTATTATCCAATTAAACAAACTCATATAATCCCTAATATTCGACCCCTTTACAGCAGGTCCAGGCAATGTTGCGGGCACAGGAACTAGATGAGCAACAAAAGGCTGATTTCTTGTGTGGGGCTTTAGAAAGCCTCGCCAAGCAGGAAAATTCTCTATTAGAGCCGAAGGAAAGGACTACCAGCCAGCAGGTTCTAGGGGCATTGGATACTTTATATCGAGCACGTGGGTCAAAGGCAGCGCTTTGTGCCAAATTCTTCCAGACAAAACAATCTAAAGGGGAGACTTTGGGGGCTTTCACCTTACAGCTACGTGAGTTATTTTCCAGGTGGCTCCAGGAGGAGCCGCAGGGGTCAGCCCAGGAAGAAGACACCCTGCAGGGTCAATAACTATCCGGGCTGCTGGAGGGCCCAGTCAAACAAGAATTTCAGTGAGGGGTGCATCGTAACTCGGGGCTTACTTTCCAGGACGTGTGAGAGGAGGCCCAGGCACTGGAAGACGAGGCACGACTGCTGGACAAAGAGGCAGCTGTCCAGCTGGTGACTGCAGTTCTCCCCGAAGGCCAGGTGCCCCCATAGTGGAGGGCGGGAGCTAGTACGAGAACTGGGCCAGCTGCTGAAGGAGGAGTTGGGCCCCCAACAGTCGTGACACTTACACAAATATGATAACATACACAGGTATAATTAAAACTGTACACCTGCTGACTGTAATTTGCAGAAGTTTGAGTTCTGGTGTTTACTTTTACCTCCTATCTGTATTTTATAAACTATGAAGTTTAATTGTAACTGTATTCAATTTCAAGGGGTTATTTCTATGCAGAGGCTTTGGAAATGTAGAGAAAGGCTCAGCGGACAGATAACTGAGAGGCAACGCAATACTGTAAACAATGGCCTATACAAACACCGACACTCATCAACCGCTTATCAGCTCTGATGGAGGCGAGCGGGAAATTAATTGTTAACATTATTGTCACTGAATGCGGCCAAAGTATGATGGAGAGATTGGATGTGTATGTTTGAGGCTCAGTAAACAGCAGAGTGCTTATCCTCTTGGATGAATGGCATTAGCGGGCTTGGTAGAAAAATATACAAGTACATAAAAGACATGTAAATCACAACACTTTTCTTTTGCACATGAATAAGAGCACTATAGATCCTGGAGATTAGTACATTGAGGAAAATAACACAAGGTTTACTCATTTGAGTGCTTTTTTCTTGAGTTTTAAAATCAGTGACAACAATTTAGTAACCTGTGCCCACGAATTAATAAACTGTGCCCACAAATTAGAAACCATGATAATTAATAGTTTGTGAGTGCCATTAAATTAGGGTCACGGATTATAAAAGCATTAAAAACAGTCCCTCCATAACCATCTTAACCATCTAGTGTTTTTTTTCTGCGCAATGTTATATTTGGGGGCTTTGTAAGACACAATTCTATTGCTTTTTTCTCTTTACAAATATAAAAAAGACACCATTTTACATGTTTTCCTGTGTTCCTGAAAGCAGCAATATCCCTTGACACACAGAGAAGTCCTTCTGTTTCTCTTCTCGTCTTACAGCAGGAGGAATAATGCGGTGCTGTATGGAAATGCGCAGGATGTGGGAGCTGTATGGGGCGGAGGGGTCTTCTGGGTCAGGCTAGGATTTGTTAACTTATTACTGTATCGCGAGCAGGAGCCTTTATCTGTAACAGCCATGTGGTCACAGACCCTTCACAATTGCACTGACCCTCCTAGTGGAAGTAATAGATATTATAAAGTCAGTGAGCGGCGAGTGGATATCTGCTCCCACAGTGGAGTGAGTTCAGATAAACTAATATTCACCTCAAGAACTTCTTGTTCTAATGCAGTGCAGTAGAAGCACAAACAAAAATTGGTGGAAATGCTATTGCATAATCATATTAATAACGACTACGCATCATTAAATGTTAACACTGCTTTTCTCACTAGTTGTGTTTAAAGTCAATGCATAGAAGCTCGTCTAATGCACCTGATAATATCACAGCTATTTCTGCTTTAGCAAGGTCTTCATATGGTCTTATCACAAAGATTATAAAAGATAATAGATTTTCACTCCTTTACAACATGCTGTTGGGACCAAACACATGCTTAAATATCTACTTATCTAATATCTAATTATATTCACTCTTAAAAAACGGATTAGACATGATTTTGTATATATTATATATATATATATATATACTTCATTGAAATACCGTATTCATTTCACTTTTTGTAAGAGTCTGGCAGTAAAGCACAAAGTGCAAAATAATGAATAAAACATTCTCAAAACCTGTGTTTACAAAATATTGACATAGAGGTTAGAAATGAGTGCAAAGGTTTTGTCCAAACACTGACCGATGTTAAGGTTATGCATACAATATGGCCTGTTTTTATGTGTCATTATATATCAAAACATCTATGAAAAAATGGAGGAAACTTTAGCTCCACAATGCCATCTATAGGAACTCATGCCCTCACTGAAGACACTGTTTTAGTGCAAAGCATTCTGCCAGTTTCTGGGACACAAAGACACGCCTTCGAGTTAAAGGACTGATTCACAATGTTCAGACGGAGACAAGTTGCTGAGATGGGCAGCCAAAGAGAAAATGCCACTGGGTGACAAATCTCTGGTTTCCTTTCCTGATCACTCGCATCTTCCTAATTTCTAAAAATGCTGTGTCTCTCAACACTGCTTGGTTCGAGCACTGAGTTATCCTTCATGAAGTCGGGACTTTTGTCCTTCACCAGGTGCCGTAGCCGGGCCTTAAGTGTTGACAAATGCAAAATATATAGGTTACATACAGCTCTGGAAGAAATTAAGAGACCACTTAACATTGATTTCTGAACTTGGAATGGGATTCCAGAGCTGTATATTGTCACTGATTAATATATCTAATAATGATTGTGCGAGGTTAAAGAAACATAAATATGACTGTAAATATGAAATGCGCTAGAGCATATTATATATAATATCAAGTTTATTTGCCTACAGTAACAAGCCTTGATATTTATTTGTTTTATTCCCCCTCTTTGTGTCAGTTTTGGGTTTCGATAGCTGCAGATATATAACGTTCCTGAACATGGACAGAGGAGGAATCTCCACGTTGATCCGCAACCATACAGAGAGCACGTCGTCCGCGGGGTGTCGATAGATAACTTAGCCCCGAACTTTGTATCCGAAACACAAAGGGCAGAAACAGAAGAGGGGGAAAGAAGCCGTGAGAACAAACAAGTTGAATATGAGTCGTCTTAATAATCGCAGGGAATGGGACTAGAGCTGGATTGTGTTCACAGAGGAATGGAATCTGTTAGCGTTCGGATGTTTCCGTGCATGAAAGAAGTCTGACACCGGCAGCTTCAAGACTTGGCAGCGCTGATTAACTCTGATGGGGAAAACAGCTATAGCATTTGTCAGGCTAGAGGTTTCTTCTTAAAAAGTAAAATAAAAGAATCTGACATGAAAAACAACAGACAGAAAAAAGATAATGCTTGTAGAGAATCTAATATGTTTTTATTTAAATGAGAAGATTGCATATTACCCTAAAGTTTCCAACCCAAAGGTCAGCTCTCCAATCTGCAGAAATGCAAATGCCAATTGCTCTGGTTTAATCAAAAGAAATTCCCAGCTGCCATCCATGCCACGGCCAAATATGGTTTAAATCCCCACAACGTGAATGGAAACACAACATCTACGAACAGCACAGCCAGAGAAAAATTAAAGACAAAAAAAAACATTTTAAAACCCACTTAACTATCTTGGGAAAAAAGGAAAAGGAAAAATCCTTGCTTACTTTTGAAGCCTATAATTGAACAACATTTTTTTTCTATCGCAGCCGTAAAGAAAAAGGAAAAAAATATAGCCAGCAGAAAATAGATCGGGTGATAAGGCTGCCTAAATATAATTCCTTATCTTAATTTGAATTTGAAACAGTTTAAAAAATAGACTAAGTTGTCACTCAGAGTTTTAATTAAAAAATCGGGGGTGTTGTGACATGTTAGCCAAGGTAACAGATAAACTCCTGCCACTGGGCAATTTTTGTTAGTCAAATTAAAAGGATAAAAATGTTCCAAATTAACTTTATTTTAGTTCAAAGAGCATCACACACTGTAAATTATAAGTTTACAGAGATAGGAGCCCCCTGGGCAGCCGAGAGAGTCTGCCTATTGAAAAACAGTGAGACTTTGATTCAAAATGGATGAAGGCTCTCCAACGTTTAATTTAATCTTTTAAGTCGAGTCACACAGATAGGCGCTATTTAAAGCTGCTCGTCGCTGCAACTACAATCCCCAGATTATTAAATTTGTTATGTAATTTTCTGATCTCAAATGTATATACTTATTGATTTTATTATTGATAGAGTGCCAACCCGAAGTGTGTGCAAAAATAAAAATACGTGCCAAAATATCGGCTACATTTTATTAACAAATCTGCCCTTGTTGTGATGAACTGGACCCTCTCTTGTCTGCAGTCGAGCTCACTGTCCTCTCTTGGTGCAGCTGCATAGACCTGCAGAACAACAGCGCACAGCTGGGAAGTAATTAATTTTAAACTTAAGATGATAAAGGTTGAACCTGCATTCCAATGTTACCTTTCAAGTCAAAAGTAGTTGTGGGAAAGACCTCCAACAAAGCCGCCCAACAGAAGGGTCTACAACACAGTCGCTAACAATCCTATCTCTGACACCCTCCCACACTCACTCGGCCTCGCAGCCTGACCAGGGAGACATGGGAGTGGCTCACAGCAACGCTCCTCGCCAGTGGGGGACACTTCAAGGACACAGAGTCCAGAAATATCCGGTCCCAGAAAACTGAAGCAGTTGGCTCAGCTCCAGGTGACCCTTCTCCAGGTTGATCCGTCATAAACCTCGGAGATGATCGAGGACCTCATATGAACTGCCACTTGATTGGCTGAGAACATCAGCACCCGGACGCCCTGAGGCCACAGAGGGGCCTGTCCGTACATTTGGAAAGGGTGCAGGGAGAAATAGACCAGCTGAACAGAAGGTCATAACATTCAAAGACCCTGAAAAGTGCCGATACTGCCGATGGCCAGGACAGATGGGGACATGAAAATATATGTCTTTTAAGTCTACAGTCATGAGACAATCATCCAGTTTGATAGACAGCATGATGACGTGGTGTTTGAGCTTCGTGAACTGTCACATCTGGGGGAGTGACGCAGAACTCTCAGATCCAAAATGAGTCTGCCATCCGTCTGGGGCACCAGGAGGAATTTAGAAACTGATACTGCCTTCAGCCCTGAAACAGGGGTTGGGAGATGTAACAGCTGCCCCCACATCCCTGATGCCTCATCGCAGAGCAGAAAAGGTATCTTAGGCATAGGAGTCAGCGGCAGCTTTAGGACCAGAGCTAGACCCACCACAGTGGAGCCGGTTCTGGGGGCTACACCCTGGCAGAGGGCAGCACAAGGGTCCTCATGAAGTCCATGACCAGATAGGGCCAGTATGGCTGAAGGCCTGGCGATCACAGACAAGGGATGGGTCAAATGTGTCACTGTACTCAAGGGTCTGTCCGCAGGTTTGTTATTAGTTTATAGCACTTCCTATTGTGTCAGGCAATATCCCATATGCCCTTTTAGGAACTGTTTTGGATTTAAAACTGCACTTCTTTAGAAATGAGGAACTAACACATATTTATTTTGTCCTGTTAATCTAATTTGGATGAATTGCAGGACACATCCTTGGTACATTTGGAAATGTATTCTATAGGTTTTTTGTGTTTCTCTGACACTGTTCTTCTAATTTGCAGAATTGGGTCATTTATTGGACACTCTCTCTCTCTCTCTCTCTCTCTCTCTCTCTCTCTCTCTCTCTCTCTCTACACCAAGTGGCCACCAGTACACCAATGCTGTTATTTCAGTGGCTGCCAAATTTAATAGAACAGGATGTCTGAGTGTCTACCTGTTGCGATGTAAGTGAATGGGAATGGAAATCCTGCTGGTATTATTAGTACCGTGCTCAAACCACACAGTCCCAGTGGTCACTGAAAGACTGATTCAGTCATTTTATCATTAATTTATTCTATATCTTCATTTTAGCAATTTTGGGTTAGGACTGAACTGTTGAAAAAACATGCAGTCCTACTACTATTTAGAAGTAATGTCAGGATTTGGTCAAATAAAGTAGTGAATTGAGCATTGTGTGAGGCGGGAAATGTGTTTGCTTTGGAAGGAGTTTGCATGGAAAGTATGGCACATAAAAAATAATAACAAAAATGAAGACGCCGTTATCGTGCTGCTGTGATTTTTGTCTGTAACTCTGCCCATTCACAGGACTGCCCCCCTCACTGCGCTGTTAATATGAGCATGCTTTACTGTCTGATAGTAAATGGTCAGGCTCTTTTTCTTCCCTGTTTTCAAACATCTCTGAAAGTTCAGGCAGTGTAAACTATTCTCTTGGTATATATCTGTTATTACTGAAACTATTAATCACAGAGAGCTGCCTTCAGCCGCAGTCCCGGTGACATGCTGATCACAGATCAGATAAAGCAACTCTGGTCTGAGAGGATTGCAAATGGCTGGAGAACATCACTTTTGTGTGATATGACTTGTTCGACAGCGTAGACCTTGAATGACAAAGACTTCTAAATAACCAGTAATACTGAGGAGCTGTCAAACCTTTGACCGAGCGCACCTTGAGGAGTCTGTATAAGATTTAACCAGTGCTGTTAGTACCTTGAGGTGTTTTTTCTGTGATTGAAGAGAGAGCAAAAATAAATGTCAGCCTAATGGTTTCTGTTCTTTAATTGCATGGCTGCGATGACACCGAATGTCAGTTTAAAACTTTGACCAGAAGCCTCATCTCAAAACAAAAGAATCTCCAGGATGTTCTCCTTGCATTGAAAACCAATAAACGACAATATTCACAGCATTCATAGATGGGAAAGCTTTGAGGTATTAGTCTGTAGTTTTGCTGGTTAATGCCTCGTGGGGTGACGGGGCTCAATATTCTTTATATTGTACTGTTTGTACTTTTCCTATACATCAGTTTCAATTTGATTTCACTATGATTTGTTCCCATATACTTTATTTTGATGATTGTTTTATTATTCACTTCATTATGTTAACTTTGTTGTCTTACCTGTGCCAAGCCACCAAAGTGAACACACCGGCACTATGGAAGCCAAATATTTAAAGATATCTCTAAATCATTTATAGATATCTGCAAATATTTCAAGATATCTTCAAATAATTCCAGATATCTTGACATATTTAAAGATATATCTAAATCATTTAAAGATATCTGCAAATCAATTAGAGATATCTGCAAATCATTTAAAGATATCTCATTTAAAAGTACATTTAGAGATCTTTAAAAAGCACCTTATTTAGATATCTCAAAATCATTTGCAGATATCTCTAAAGTATTTGAAGATATCTTTAAATGCATTTAGAGATATCTCTAAATGATAATTTGGCTTGCCATACCGGCACTGATCCAGGCGCTGCCCAGCTTCTGTACACCTGTGTCCTTAACAGATTAATGGATGACTTTGTTTTAAAAGGACGCAGCAGGAAGAGTCCAAAGCAAAAACAGAAAGGCCTGGCGCTCAGGGAATGTGTGTATTTATTGTGCTAGTCCTCTGAATGGTATATGTAACCACAAGATCATAACAGTGAAATTTCAGCATTTGTAATTACAATGTAACTATTTATTCCACAAATCATAATTATTGTTACACACATAATTAGTTATGATCTTGTAGTTACATATACCATTCAGAGGACTAGCACAGTAAATACATTGTAACCATGCACAATTACAGTGTAAATACAGTGTAAATAGGGATAATTACACTAGTAGTTACCAAGTAATTACAGTGTAAATACACAGTAATTAGGGACACGTAATGTAAAGTGTTACTGGATAATAATATTTTCAAATATCAATTAGTATCTGTAATTGACTCAGGTCTGCACAAAATATCGGCACCTACAATATGATGCTCATACTATGGGATGGATATTGCCTGTGCCTGTTGCTCAGCTCCTGCTCTCACAGAAGAGTATATTACAGGCTATTGCCCTCGCCTCCCCAGCCATGTCTTCACACACACCCTCTTTACGCTACGCTTTGTGTGTTTGTCCGCACAGACGTACATAAACGCAACAGCGGCGAGCTCAAGTGTGTCCAGGTCCGTGTGCATTTACTTTTTCTCTGGATCGATCACACATGTTTCCATGAGATTTGGGGAGTTTCTAGGCTATGTCTGAGCTCCCCATGACACAGGATCTCAGGTCAGTCGTGTGTGACCCCTGTTCGTCAATGTGATGTTGTGTGACTCCTTCACCATGCAAAAGACATACATTCGGTGAAAGTGTGACACTGTGACACTGTGTGATCGGAGGGATCCGGCATATAACAAGACAAGGCTATTTCTATTGGATACACTTCCAAGAATGTATTCACTGTTCCTGAAAGTTTGGACAGCATTATGACAAACAATAACAAACAATAACAATAAGATGTAGACAGTTGGGCAGATATTTATTATTGAACAGTATTTTCTGTAGAGACTCCTGCTGGATGTCCCGGGTTGTATGACTCTCCCTGGCTGCAGAAGTCATCTAAAGAAGGAAAGAGAGGATGAAGATGATCTGCCCAAGAACATTGACCAACTAGAAACTGCTAAATTGTGTAACTGATAAGGAGCTCAGCACCTGAAGAGGAACAGTAAAGCTCTTGAGAACAGCTTCAATGAGGTCGACGGCCCTGTTGAACCAAAGACTGAAAAGTAATTGTTGTCCTTCTGTGTGTTTTCTATTGTGTTTATACTCAAGGAGGGTTTGTTTGTGTTTTTTATGTAATTTTAGGAGTTTTAGCATAGGGACCCTTGTATTTTGTATTTGTTTTTTCTTTAAAATAGTGTTTAAGAACAAATTGATCTGCCTGGAAGATTGTAATAGTGGTAGCGAGGTCTCCATCCTTAAGTACATTTGTGGTGGCATGGTTGTGGTGTTTCTTAGGCTATGGGGGGGTCATTAACACTCGTTGACATTAATCTATCATGAGTTAATGAACACCTTACTGGATTTTATTCTTCAAAGGATATTTCCCTAAAGAGCTCCCCAACATTTTCCATTAAGTATATCTCAACAAGACACAATCCTATCTATCTATCTGTCTTTCTTTCTATAAATATACTTTTATATCTACAGTTGAAAGGAGTGCAAAATTCAGCTGAGGTATATTTCATTATTTAAGATGCCTGACATACATATTGTTCTTGCCAAGAGCAAATAACACAACTCTTGGTGTATCTCTTCTTGGCCTTCCCAGTGTGGAAAGTGATGCAACTGCAGAATTATTGACCTTCAGAAAGTCTCTAGAACATCTCAAAAGTTTAAAATAAAGTTTGTGCCATTGGGTTTCACAGAGACTATTTTATTTGTTTATTGTGTTATTTTTCCCTCCTTGTGGTTTACTGTGGAGTTTTAAAACCTTGTTGTAAGTGTACAATATACCCATTATACACACTCTCACACACATATATTTTATGTTTATTTCTTAATTATGAGTGTAATAAATGTGGCCAATATACATATCACAATTGTCTTAATTAAAGGAGGGGAGTATTGAGCATATAGCGAGGGAAGACAGCACTTTGGATTTTTTATATGTTCATTTTTCACAAGGACCATATGATTTGACTAAAATTTGTTTTTAAGAGATGGAAAGAAGGGAGAGTTAGAGCCGGCCCGGGTCAATAACGTGTAATAAGCTGGGGGAGTAATGAAACAGCCAGGCCGTGGATGTCAATGAGAGTGCTTATCTGTGTCTGCAAGCTTTAGCCACCACGACTACACAACCCACTTGTAGATCAGCGATATCGGTCTGCTGTCAGACTCGTTGTAGACAAAAGACTCCGACTCCGGCTTAAGCTTTCTAATTCACTGATATCGATGCTTTGGCCAGCGTTCCTCGGGAGCGGAGAGAGCTTCTTGTTTTTGAGGTCGGGGACTGGGCTGCGCTTGCCATCTCTCTCTCTCTGAAGAGATAATTAAAAATGTAGTAGATTGAATTGTAAATTGATAAAGGGGGAGGGGTGTAAAAGAAAAGTGAGAGACTACTGGTATTAAAAGGGAATGTGTGCTATTTGGACCAGTGCGATTTCTGAAAACAACTTTAAAAATGCACATACAGTGAGGGAAAAATTACAGATGTGCGGGTTTTGTGACACACTGAGATCGAAGGAAATGCAGCAGCTGTCAGAAGGCTATCATTAAGGGCAGGTTCTGAATCGACATGTCAGGGAGCCTGGGCTTCAGCGATGCTGCTGTGAAGACCCAGGGGACGCCTCCGCAGTGATTACCGTCTGCACAGCCTTCACAGGCATCTGGGAAGTCAATTGTGAGCCACAGCAATGGGCTGCACTGTTTCAATAACATTCAAGGAGATGCACATTTTATTTGATGTGGGAGATGGCTGTTAAATATGGCAATTTGTTATAAAAATCCGGGTTGGCTTGATGTACTGACACCAACCCATCACAACACAGCAGTTGTTTAATTTCTTTGGCTAAATTAAAATCTGTTTGCTTTTCTTCTTTACAATTCTGAATCTTTGTCAAGATTGGAGGTCTTTGCACATTGTTTCCAATTATTCAATGATCTATTGCTTACGAACAGCATGATTTACAACTCCTTATATAGGAGCGAAGGGAACTCGCATATCATTATAAAAAGGTTTGTGAAAGTTCCTTCCATGAACTGAACATATAGAAGTGTCAGCTGACAAATATAGGATCAAACTGACTCCAAGCATGAGTCAACCATGTCAACAGAAATAATAAATAAATAAAGATTGACCTGTTAGTAGAAAACAATCTGGAAATGTAATTGAACACTTTGCTTTGGACAAACACAGCTGATACAATTAAAGATGTAACTATTTAAATGACACAATTAAGGGCAAACCTTCTATATTACAGAGATTTGTACATTTTTCTAAATGTACAACAATCAAAGACGTAACACATTGTAGCAAAGAGCTGTAGAAGAAGGCAGCGTATGTGACACAACTCAGACAGGTTTAAGAGAAACAGCAAGCCCAATCACAGAATTAGATAAATCCACACGTGATTTAAAACATTATATGCATCAAGTGGTTCACAATCTTCACAGAGTAATCATATCCGAATCTTACTGGACACTTCTATTCTGATCACTGGAAGGAAGTTGTGGTTGCAGAGATGCAGTGCATGCTGGGAGTGACGTCACAAAAACATAACACAGACGACTGAATCAACAAGATAAGAGACAGCTCAGTCAAACCCTTCATCACTGTTAATCATCACAGTTGCAGTTCTAGAAGAGATAAAGCACAGACACCACACATCATCCTCAGACGAATCAGGACATAGAGCAGTTAGTGTCAATATTGATCTTTTAGTGAAATACTGCAGTCCTTTAATACATCGGTTCCCATGACTGTGATTCCAGTATTTTCTTCAAGCTGTTTACACATTATAAAAGTGTTCATGAATCTTTAGCAGTTTTGGGAAGACAATCTGGCATGTCATATCAGTGACAAATACACACAAACATGTATGTCATGTACAGTTCAACCTCATCATGATCACGGCACCTAATTTCCCTGTGTTTCAGGTGTGTAGTGATGCAGAATTGTGTCTGTGTTACCTTTGCTTATCCTTCTCTACTCTTCCTGTAAGTTGATAAGACCTAAACAATCCAACATTTTAATTGCACGTTGCAGTTCTAATTGCATTGCTATTTTTGTTCCTTTGGAATTAAAAACAGATGCTTTTGCATCAATCTGGTCATCAGACCTGGGGTCACATGCATTTAAATGTAAATTACAACTTATGTTAGTTATTTTTAAGTAGTTTTTCTTGCTAAAGCAAATGCAAATGTGATGCCTTTACTACCACCTCTAAAATCAGGTATGTGATTGCTTTTACAGAATGCATTTAAATATGTCCAACAGCAGAAAAGACCTGATTGTGTCACGGTCTCACAAGGACTGCAGGGCACAGGAACTAGGGGACCCAGGTGCAGTGCTCATAGAGGTGGCTGAAAAGGCAATAGGGCTAGGCAAGGACGTCGTGGAGGTCACAGGCGATGGTGGGGATCAAGAAGGCTGGGTGACAGAGAGAAGACAGAGAGAGAGATAGAAGGGGCAAGGAGAACAAGGGGCAAGGCTTAGAGAGTCAGGAGGGACTGACAACACTTTGCCCCGAGTGAGGGCAGTGAGGGGTTTAAGTAGGGGATCAGAAACCAGGATGGGAGGTGCAGGGCCAATGGGAGCAGAGGGAAAGAACAAGCATGCACAAGGGTGTGTAGGAATGTTAAGTGGAAGAGTGACAGATGAAAGCAATGAGAAGAAAAATAAAAGGTCAGGGTCAGGGCTAGGGAACCATGACAGATTGATAATTGCATTGCCTATTGGAGGAGTGGTCTGCAGGTCTCACCTTTAGGAAAGCGTCCACAAGGGTGAGTAAGCCATTGCAATACATTGAAATAGTATTTAAAATACATCTGAGATGTGTTTTAACCATTTATTTAAAACAGGATATGTGATAACCACATTAAATAACTATATTTGTTCTGAATTTAAATGCAAGTGGACATGGATTTCAACTGAAGCCTGTTTATCACACAAGAGGTCATGCGTTCACACTGCATCTGTTTGAATTGTCCTTGAGTCCAAATACATCTTCTTCTGTGGATTGTGTAGCCATTGTAAACATCGTCGCGCAGATCACAACAATAGAAAAACAGTTCATTGTATCTGTTCTAAAAATATTCTGCAGATACGTTCATTGGCTTGAGGCCTTGATTGAGTATCTCTGAAGTCTCTGGAGTTTAATGGTGGGTGTGAAATGTACAGCTGGAGACAGGGACTAATTTGTTCAAGATTTCCACATATTTAAGCATAAACAGGCTTTTGGGAATGCAAGATATTAGTGGCATTAATACAAATAAAAATAAACGGAAAGGTTACCGAACAATAATTTCTGACACATTGCCGACACTTTAAAGAGCACAACTCTGAGAGGTGGCATTGATAGACAAGCCGAGCTTCCCTCCAAAATGTCATTTCCATTAAAGGGATGCTCGACAAAGAAACTATGCCACTAGAAATTAATGTCCCTGGATTTCAGCCGAGCTTGATATTTTAGGGAATACTCCTGGTGTAAACAAGAAGATAAGGACTATAGGAAATTTGGAATGATAGTGGTGAGCTGTAAGAGGATTGCAAAGGGATTTTTTATGGTGGAGAAAATAAATGGAACAGGAAATTCTTAAAAGCCTCTTTAATAAGAGTGCAGGGATAACAGGGATGATCCTGGACAAACGTCGTCGTCTTCTTATATGTCTGAGCAGTGCAGGTGTCTTTAAAATTAGGAAGCGAAAGTAAACATTTCCTTTATTACAAGAACATTTTGTTTTTGGAGGCAGAGCAGTGCTGAGTTTGTCGCATGAGAAGTAGAGGTTATGAGTCGGTGTTTTGTTGTATTACGTTGGAAGGAACTTTCTGAAAGTGTCGGCTCTCACTGGCTGCACATTAGCCGGGATTTCAATCTCCAATATTTCACACTGAAGGTTAATCCTTCATTTATGCAATAGAGTACCGAGAGTATTGTAATAAAACACAAAATAACTGTTGGGTTTGATATTTAACAGGGATTAGGTCGACTCTGTGTCGTAATGACCGCCATAGTCCGTTTGATAGATGACTGGATGAAAACTGTGTCTTTCTTCCCACAGCACAGTTTGAAAGGGTTTATATAAACCTATCAATATGTGAGACCATTGTTTACTTGTCAGGGTCCCCGATTGATTTAGTGTGATTCAGTGGGTTCCTAAAAAGTGGATTCTGGAGAGCAGTTCTCTCAGATCTATACACATAAACACAGCGGTCTGTTCAAATGTGCTTTCACTGAAAGTATTGAAATTGTAGTTTAGGGAAATATACATTGTCATTTATTATTAGTAGTATTATTCATAAGAAAGACTGTTTTCCTGGTGGTTTATATCCGGGTTTTTACATTTTCCCCACAGCCATATCCATAATGCAAAACATCAATAAAAATAATACACTTTAGCAGTTATTGGCTCACGCAAAAGCACATTATATATACAGTATAACTTTAGCTTTTATAACTGATACCGTCATTTAAATAATGTGCTTCTATTCATCATTGTTTATAGACTTAATCCAAAAATGTACAATACATTTACTTGTAATAAATAGTACATTATACTGTTTAACCAAGAGCTGAACAGCTGATATCCTCTCTCATTAAAGTCACTATGGGACAAAATGTATTTACAAAAATATTATAATCTTATATTTATTTATTTATTCATTTATTATCATCATTATGGCACCTTTCTTTGTGACGATGATAACCATGTTTTAAGTTATAAAAGGTGCTATAATAATATAAGAAAGTCTATAGGGAGAGTAGGGCTTCCTTTAAAAAACTGAATAATTTAATAATACTAATAATAATTAATAATACTTAATAATAACCTGGATCGATGCAAGAAATAAACCACATTTTGAACCAGTTTAGAACTAAATCATCAGCAGCAGCAGTATTAGATCCAGGGAAGAAATTAAACTGCTACAGTCAAGAGAATAATTGGTTCAGTTAACTAATTGGAACTAATTAACTAACTCGGCTAACTAATTGAAAACCAGGAGCATCTGGCCATCGGAGGCTGGGATTGAGGGACAGCAGTGAGAGTGAGAGTCCTCTGCTGGAGTCCAAGGCTGGGAGAGATGATCATGCCAACGGCAGCTCTGTGCCTAGAGTCCCCAGGAGGCCAAGCACAGCTGACCGTGTGCCACCAGGGGAAAGGAGGGTGGATGGAAGCCTGCTGGGGACAATTTGGTTCGCCAGACATGCGTGGCTCCTGTGGCTTCTACAAGGGGACAAAATAATTGGAGCCCGAAGCGAATCGGTGGTGACAGTCAGTCAATCTAACGACCACATAATTGTGAAACAAAACCATTTATTTAGAGAGCACGGCAATTCACTGTTATTCAAATGTCTGTTTTAAATTTCAAACCCTGGAATTTGAATCCAGGCTTTTAGGAGTGGCTTGAAAACTTGGGGTACTGTTCCCATATTTCCTGATACCTCTTAGATAGATAAGATATGATTCATGTCATAACTAATAACACTCATTCCCCTGTATCATGTTCATGTGTTGTGTAGTTGTGTATGTTCCAGGAACATTTAATACCCATATCTACAAAGCCAACAGGTTGCTAATGATCTATATATTTAAGTTTGGATCCAAACAGGAGAGGAGTTGCGAGTTTTTTCTTGTTTGTTTTTCCACCATTTCCTTCGAGGGTATTTATGGGCATGCAATCAATAACGTTCTCGTAACCTGCCCTTAATCTTCATAATGAGCTTTATTACTGCCATCAATCACAACCCTCCTCTGACACTCACCTCTTCTGCTATTCATAGCTGTCGCGGGAGTGGTAGTTCACTGGGTTAGATCCAACTAACCCAACCCACCTCTCATTTGCTCTCCAGTGACAGATTAAGTAGATACTGGCCCCCAAAGAGCTATATGGAGAGGAACCATCGAGGCTTGTTTAATGTTTCAGCCCAGTGACTCACGGAGGGTCTATATGGCGAAGTGCTCAGCGCAGTGATTGCCCAGTCGAGAATGACGTTTTTATTTGAAAGTGCTTTCCCCTGGTCGCTTCTGCAGCTGTGAACATATAGCAAGGTGGTGCTTTTCTCTGAGAGCGAGCGTTTCTCTGATTTTCTCTGTCGTTTCTCCTTCTTCTTCTGGTATCATGCTATACAGGAGTGGTCCACAAAGTCCCCCACATGTGCCCTGAAGGTGTCCTCTGAAGAGGGCAACACTCATGGATGAGAGCAGTGGCACACAGTATACCGTTAACAAAACTTCCAGGAAGGATTTATATACATTGAATATTTAATTATCAGTGGAAAAGAGGAAAACAACATATTTATGTGTATGTTTACTAAGGATTATAGCTTTATGTTGGAGTCACTGAAACCCCTTACTGTCGGGGTGGGCTTGGCTTTTGGTTCAGACTATATGCATGTGTGGATATCCTCAGATCGAGGTTTCATTAGCGATACAGTTCTCTTAAACAAGGGTTATAAAGTAACATTTATGCTTTGTCTTTTCAGTAGTATTTTAACTTAGCTACATATTGCATTTTAATTAAATTTAGGGATCAAACTAGGGTGACATTTTTTATTTGTCCAGAATTGCAGCTCTAATGATTGTTGTAATCAATAAGATACACAGCATCAAGTATATATTTAACATTGAAATGCAGGGCAACAGTTCATAACAGAGATTCTGAAAATGGTTTAGTCATTATGCAAATTCACTGTTAACAAGATAAACTGATTGGGTAAGCGAAACTATTCTTAGTTAATGTAACAACATTGTTATTGCCTATGAAATATTTGCTGTTATTTACTGTCGGTGTCCGCTAAATCACAAGAAGAATGGCACTGCAGGTGAGTCAGACACTTACAATAATCATAGCCACACAGCTGAGCACAGAGGCAAGGGGTTCTAGTGAGAAATCCCCAGCTATTTTTAGAAATCAAATGCAAAAACATAATCACCTCTTAATGAGCATCCAACACCTAATCAAAGGGCATAATCTCTCATACCTGCAGAAGAGCTACACGGGGGTAGAAATCAGGTTAGATTTATGGGCAGCAGATGCAGCCCCCAGGGCAAGCAGTTGTTTTGGCAGCTGGACACCCCCCCACACCATGCGTGAGACGTATTGCTCTGGAGATCTTCATCGGATCCAATTGCTGATAAATGTTTTAACACAGTCCACGTCTAAGCACATGAAACAAAAACTGAATAAGCTGCTTTTCTGAAGGAAGGAATGAAGGATGGAAGGAAGGGGTAAAATAGATTTAGTATCAAATCAACATGCACGAGACAGCAGGCATGTGTCACAATATCACAGCTAGCATTGCATCCATTTCTTTTGCAAATCAAAACTAATCTATGATCCGCGCTGAATTGGTAATTAGAAAATGGAAAATCAATGTCATTTGCCTCGAATTTCACTTACATCCCCTGCAGATCGTGGCTTTATCTCTATACAAATTGTCACTTCGGTGAAAAGGACTTATCTGTCCCAGACACATTTTTTTTCTTTTCTAGAACAATGATGCCTGGATTTAGGAGCTGGTGTTCGAGGTGTATGAGGATGTGCATTGTGCTGAGGGAGAAACGGAGTCATGTCAGTTAAGATTAGCAGCAGGAAAACATACAGAACAAGCTATTAAAAGAACAATACCATTCTTCCGGTCCTTCTGATTCTGAAGTTATAGGGAAAAATCAGGACCAGATAGAGGATGTGAGACAAGATATTCGTTCACTGCTATCAGTCGTCTCCCCAGGTACTCCTTCTACAGTGTGGGAGCAAACAATGTGGCTATTATGATTAACGATTTAGCAGCATTTATAAAAAAGTATTGATTCCTCTTGTCCGTAATAGAATGCAATGAGCACGTAAAGGCAAATCCATTACAATGGATGCTGGTATGAAGGTATGCTGGTATGAAGTGCTCTAATATGCATCACATTCAATTTGTCACCGTTAGCATTATGAGCCTAAAGGAGAGGTGAGAGCAGGCAGACGTGCAGTGGAGGCTCTGGAGGGAAGAGGGAGTGGGAGGCACATTAATCTCAACTAGGACCCAAAGGGCAAGATGCAGCGCATTGTGTCTTGAGAGAAAAGAATCTCCGGACATAAGCAAGTGTTGTTGTTGTTTTTTTGGTTGGTTTGTTGCATTCTAGAAAAGGCAAATACGATAAACCGACTTTCCTTTTACTGCATCCTCTCGCCCTTGCAATGTGGGGAAGCAATAAAAAAGACAAACACAATGCTGGGGTATATTGTCAAAAGTGTAGAATTGAGAACAAGGGCAGTAATGTTCAGACTGTACAATGCACTAGTTAGACCTCATCTGGATACTGTGGACAGTTCTGGGCTCCACACTTCAAGAAAGATATCGCTGCTCTAGAGGCAGTTCAGAGGAGAGCAACCAGACTTATTCCAGGTCTGAAGGGAATGTCCTACTGAGAGACTGAGGGACCTGAACCTTTTCACCCTGGAACAGAGGAGACTACGTGGCGACTTGATCCAAGTCTTCAAAATCATGAAAGGCATCGACCACATCAAACCAGAGGAGCTTTTCCAGATCAGCAGGGACACACGCACCCGGGGACACAAATGGAAATTGGGCTTCAAGGCATTCGAGACAGAAAACAGGAGACACTTCTTCACACAGAGAGGCGTCACAATCTGAACAAACTCCCCAGCGATGTGGCTGAAGACACAATTTGGGAACATTCAAAAACAGACTGGATAGGATCCTTGATCACTCAGTTATTAATGGACACCAAACGAGCGCGATGGGGTGAATGGGCTCCTCTCGATTGGATACTTTGTTATGGTCTTATGTTTTTGTTCTCTGCAATGTTGCTTGAGCACGATGCCGATGTGCTGACTGTGAATTATTGAGAGATCAAACAGGGTGTTATACGTCTAACAAGCACACAAATAAGAGATGATGAATTAGTGCAATATTGCCAGGTGTGGGTGTTTACATGGGAGGGTTGGATATCTATTTATTTCAATTGGTATTGATAATGCAGGCTCCGTGTGGAAGCCTCACTCATTCCCCTGCCAAGTGGCTTTTACGATTTGTAGCCGGCAAGTTAAAAAGGTCCAAAAACCCGCTAAGTGTTTGGCACTGGATTTTTCCCATCAGCAGCATTTTCACTGAACAGGTATAATCTCCATGTTAATGTGCAGCCAGAGGTTCAATGATCAAAGAGATGATTATTCTTCATAGATAAGGATTTCTAATTTTCATCTCACCATTTCATTACAATCTCTCTGTATCGCATATGTCTGTATATATTATGTCAAAGGCTTAAACACAGCTTGAATCAGTGTTCCTGAAATGCTGTAAATGTACCATTGCTAAATAAATATACAGTATTTAATTAAATGTACTGTATACATGGTGTAGGGTACAGATTGGAATAGATGAAGTGAATAAAATCATACTTTAGCACAAGGAGAGGGTGTTTATGCAGTTCTCCAGCACTGGGGAATGTGTTTGATGGATTTTAAATCCATGGCATGTTAACACGATGTCGGGCAATGTGTGATCCGTGGACGCTTGGATCTGGTCCAGGAAACTGGGGCTCTTCCTGGAGACGATCGCAGCCATCAAGGTCAAGGTTGTTCATGGTCAGCATCGGCCGCTGATCCCCACTGTGGCGGCCGTATGGCAAAGCAGGATCGATGGGCAACCGCTGCAGAGCTGCAGCAAGCGCCCCTAACTGGCACTGGAAACAGTCCAGAGCTTATTGCCTACACTCGTGGCAGTCTCTGGGATGCGTCTGTCTGTATGTATGTGTGTCTGTGTGTCTGTCTGTCTGTATATATGTGTACACATTATGTATAACGAATCAAGGACATTATAGCAATATTACAGATACTTTTTCTTTGCAGCCAATTAGTTTGCTCCTTAGGGCAGTAATAGACGACGTTTCATTTAGACTGTAGTTCGTCTTGACACGATCTTATCACAGACCTATTTCTGTTGTCACTTTGTAATATCAAAGGTTCATATTCTGTCTGTTTTAAGATTTCCTTAAGGAATATATAGAGAAACTGACATTGATACTAGAAACTACTAGACTACTAGAGATTGTTAGGACAGTGCAGGTCCCATATTAGAAGCCTTTAAAAAGGAATGCATTACCATAAATAATATTAATAATAATAATGAGCTAAATTACAGTATTTTCTTTTCATTTTTTAGAATATAAGACATAATGCATTTCCAACTTACTTCTGGTAATAATACAGGGAGAAATAAATATAAATTATTTCATTAAAACTTTTTAATTCCATTCCCTCATAATCTACACTAATCCAATTATGAGCCAACATTAGATGTATTTTTGGAATTCTATTTCTTTAATATCGCAATAAGCATTAAAGGCCAGTTCTTTAAACTCTTTATATCCAGTTTCCAGTTCATTATACATCTCACAGCATGATAAGAGTTAGGCACTAAACTCTACAAGTGATATTGCATGTTATTTTCCTTTTTTTCACAATTTAACTCAAAAGCCTAATTCATACCGCATACATGTGTTTATTTATTTATATATTTATTTTATGTGAACATACAGCAATTTGCTCAAGGGAACAGTATTTTTAGCTTCTGAAATGTACTCTGCTTATTTACTGTCATCATATCATCACAGCTGTCAAAAAACATATTTGCAGTCTAAAGCTTTCTCATATCTATATACTAATAATTGATTCTCTGTTATATCACCGCAGAAAGGCCACTGAGATAACTGAATAGTGTGTGGAAGGCATAGTGCTCTCAGTGAGGTTTGATAGACTGTCATGTCTTGTCAAAACTTTGAAACATCCAGGCAAGGAAGAAAAAATAAATAAAGCACTCTGCGGAGGCATTTTGAGGCACTATCATGCTAAGCATTTCATGATTTCATTTCTTCACTCTTTTCACCTGCATATTCAGCTCCTCATACTGAACAATAGCACTCTGATGGTTTGGGTTTGAGTTTTGATAGCTGTGACCTGAGTACCAAAGAGAAGACTTGTAGATCATCATACGCATATGGCATCGTATATCACATGCGGTTACAGTGATTATTCCGTTTCCCCCTGATTGTTCATGACAGGAGCTCTTGATAGGCCAGTATAAGTCTGTACCACAGAAAGACAGTCACTTGCATCACCTTTCAATGCATTCGCCATTGACGGTGACGAAGGGGCTCTGTTATAATTTGTTAATTTGGGTTTTATTCATTGACGTATGGTTACTTTATACGCGCATAATTGTGTCATGGTTCTTCATGAATGTATTGCTTTAGGTAATGAGCCCCGGCACATATGGGCTGATACTTGCAACTGGGAGTGGTGTCCAGCAAATGGATAATTAGCATCCCTGAGCCCGGCGATTTGTGCTTGGACTAGGGACTAGAGAGCACAAGCCGAGAGAGGAGCAGGCAGAGGTGGTGTGGGGAATGAACCGAGCGCTGCGCAATGGGACGGATGGATGGAGGGGGCGAGGGGCTCAGCTCCCCACCCGGGGCACAGTACCCCTGACACCATAGTGAGGGCCCGGGAATATGTGTGGTGAACCAGAGCAATCCTGGCTGCCATCCAGTCCCACTGGGTCGTGGCAGAAGACGTTTTTATAAATGGGAATACATATAATTTGTTTTTAAACCCCAGCTGAGTTTTTAAACCCTAGATCGTTTCATACCTCCTGTGGCGTTAGTGGCAGAGTTCAGCTTCCACTTCCCTCAGTAAATAAAGGGGTGGCGTAGTCAGGTGGTTTACTATTTTAGTGAGGGATGTCCCCCATGTCCCCCGGGTTCCCCCTCACATATACCGTGTGAAACGCCAGAAATGGATATGCAAACTGAACCACATTGCCTATATGCAGCCACACAAAGCCGTGAAATAAAATGAAATATGTGCTTTCACAATGTAAAATGTTTATTTGATCTGTTTGGTTATTTCTGTGCACATGCTTAGGTGTCTGTACTGCAGGATCTTGCTGTGTCTGTGACAGAACTCTTAATCAAACCAAAAGGAAGTCTTATGAAGTCGGATATGATTAGTGGTTTTGATAAACTAATTTCACATATAGCTGACAAGCATAAGTTTCACATTGGGCAAAAAGATAAAATTGCTAATTAAGGTACAATGGGTAGATTACACTAGTCTCGCTGAAGTGCAACATCACAATGATTGTTCAAGGCAAATCACAAAGCATGTTAAAAATGTGACGGTGTCAATTTTTATTTGCATAAGAGATAGCAATCACTTTAAAGGTACAGAGCCACAGAAATCTAAGGAAAGTAAGAAGCGTCTAAAATTCAAGTGTTTTCATCAACATCAATCATATCTTTTCATCATACAATAAACACAACTGCCCTTTTTACTAACTCAGAACTTCACACACTTTGATCCATGTCTTTCTCTTTTGCACAGGAAGAAAAAAAACCTGATCGGTTGATTCTGTTCCCCGTTTAGTATCTGCCTTCATGTGAAGATACTGATCAATCTGCATTGCCGATGATGACGAAACTTTAATTGTTTTCTGTTTCTCAAAAACAAAATTTAGGAATCAAAATGGATCCAAATGGATCCAGTACCAGAGACTGAAAGTGTTTGAAGTTTAATTTGAAATTCTACACTTTGAAGACGGCTGCTGACAAGAGCCTGGGATGCAGATACCAAGAGAGCAGGAGAACAAAGGGCCCAGTTTCCCATCGTACACTGCATTAAGAGCCTCACCAGCTGATCTGTGGGCAGTGGTCGGCATCTGAGAGGTACTACTGGAGCTTTATGATTTCAATAAATAAATGCTTGTGGTCAGATTCTGTCAGACCAACTCTTGGGTGCATAAGACTTTATTAATTTGCAAAGAATGAGTTATTACAAGGGACAATACAATCTGTCAATTAAGTAAATCAAGAAGAAAATGATGCAGTATATTCATATTAGTTTTAAGGGACATGTGTAGGCGAGCTGTCAGTTTAGGAGCCTATTGTGTGGAAAGTTAAGCTGCCATTAAACCAGATGTGGCAGCAGATTGTTGGTAGGTGGTTAATAAAGGTGTTGAATTGTGTTTAATTTAATGTAAAAACTAAAAAAAAAACTAAAAAACAACAAGAGAAAGCCTCTCTACAAAAGTATGAATATCCTTTGTAGAAAGTCCAGCGTGATACGATCAAGTCAACCGTTTAACTCTAGGACTGTCAGAAAGGCCGTCTGAAGTTTGCACAAGTCTTAGAGCTGATTCAAGACAGCTTTCCTCAGGTGTCCTATAGCCCCATCTTCCAAGTGCTCTCATCCAAACGCTGAAGAACTCTTCCTTGGTTTATTCATCATTACCAAAGCCCCCCGGTGTGAAGAGAAATCTGCCAGAGAAGTGCTGATTGTAGAAACAGACTTTGCTGATCTTTTTATAGTCCAGGCTCAGCTTGCGAATACTGCTTTTGTAAAACGGGCCCGAGTTTCCCGTATGCCATATCTCATTAAGGCTGACCTCAGAGAAGGTCGACAGAGCGCAAAATAAACAGATAAATAAATCAACACACATTTTACCCCCACACCCAGTGCGGCATCAAAATGCACACAGACTGTTCACTGCTCAGCTGATTTATCTCACCCCTGACCCGGTGAAATTCACTCAGGGGTGAATCGAGGCTGGGTCTCCGGCATGACTTGCGGTCTGGGAGAGCAAATGCTTAAGCGATCAATTTTGGTAAAGTTTCATTATTCCCTGGGAAATGAGGATAAGTGCCTGTTCTAGTGCTCTAATTGATTTGTGCGATATATTTCATTCAGGATGCACTAGATGCAGAGTTATTCCTTGTGGCTCCTGCCATCACTGCATGATATAGTGTGTCAATACGCAAGATCCAGCCATGTGTTTCACAACTTTTGTTCTTATAGATCTTTTGACCATGGTATTTGTTTTGATCTGACCTGCTCAGTGAACCCACATGCATGTCTGTGTCCATGCACTTTA
Organism: Amia ocellicauda; assembly: GCF_036373705.1. Classification (NCBI taxonomy): domain Eukaryota; kingdom Metazoa; phylum Chordata; class Actinopteri; order Amiiformes; family Amiidae; genus Amia; species Amia ocellicauda. The sequence goes on from NC_089860.1 coordinate 37,651,674, forward strand.
TGAATAAAAGAAAATACACAAGCATAATGGATTAATGGGTTGCATATCAATCAAAATGCATCCAATCTTCCTGCTTTGATATCTCTCAAGGATTTATTTTAACCATTAGATGTAGTGGTCGGTGTGTAGATTAGCTTAATTATGCACCTGGTGAAGGGTAAGCTCATGTCCTTCCAAGCATTCATAGATAACATACGTTGTTGGAAACCACACTTTTTCTTCTAGTGAATGTCACGCTGTGGCCTTTGCAGCTTCAGATATATCTGCATGGTCAAGTTATTATCTCCCCCAAATTAAAATTAACACCTTGGATTTGAGTGGGATTTGCCATCTGAGCCCTCGAGGCAAGTGAGTAGAGAAGTGTTTATCAGGTCATTGAAGACAACAATGTTAAAAAACAAACCACTAACTGAACTGGTTGCTTTAGTACATATCTGCTTGCCAGCATAGTTTTCAGAATAAAGCACAGCTTGCACGGTAAGGAATCGCTGTCTGGTTCACAGTTGCTGTCACTGAATCCCTATAATACCCAAAAAGAGCACCAATTAATAACCTAGTCATTCCCAAAGCACTTATCTCCAGATGGTGGTCAAAACGTACTGCATCCGATAATAGCTTCTGTCTAACATGTTGAACTTCTGCCATGGAGATCACTGTGATCAGGGGCCTTCACAGGCCCACGCACTGAAGACCAATCTGGTCTCAACATCTACATGCTGAAATATTAACCCCTGCCTTTGCCAAGATACCCCACGAAGAGAAAAGCCCCACTAATGGCTGCGGAGCTACAGGGATCTTGCTACTTCATCTGCCACATCCTCCCTTTGCTCAATAATTAATATTTTCTCACCAGTGCTTTTATGTTATTTTAATTCTATCGCACCGCTGGTGGATTATCAAACAGAAATATAGTGTGTATTCAGGGCTGGCTTCAGAGCAAGGGCTAGTTCGTTATGCTCTGACTGCCAATTAATGATGGTGGGGATCTCAAGCACTTCATGTACACCTTAAACATTTATCGTGAATCAGCTCGACTTTTAAATGTTTTTAACTTCATCGCGCAGTCCTGCAGCGTTCAGAGAAAAGGAGAAGTGAAAACATCCTGGAAGTCTCATCCAGAGAAAACAGTTGGAAGTCACAGAAGCTGATGTGCTTGTCTGCGCTCCCTTCCCATAGCAGGCAGCACTGCGGTAATGAAAAGAGCGGCACTGAAGTGTACAGACAGGCTGACAGAAGTTAGAAACCATCCATCACGAAGCAGCTCTTACATATCTTATACATACACATTTCACAGACGGAGCCCTGACAAGTTCTCTATTCGAACAGAACACTTTACCCTTCAACCCAGCAAAAACAAATAATCCTGATAATAATTTACACTGAATTAAACAGCCCAGGATCGAAGCAGAACAGGTGACCACATCTGTGAGCATTTAAGCATTTACAAAAAGATCGCCTTCACCCTAATGGACTGTGTTTTGCTGTTGTTTAAGGACACCAGGACCACAACAGTACATTTTCACACAACAAGAGGGGACAAATGTCCACCAGCACAATGAAATATCATACGACATACAGATGTTGAAACAGGCAGGAAGAAATGGCGTAATTCCATCATACGTATTGCAGCTGTCCTGAAGGTCAAGGGTGAATCTGAATACTTATTGCCATAGAGCGTGTACAACATTAAATGTGATCGAGGTGAATCTGTGGGCTGCTGAGGGGGACGAGCATGGATCTATTTAGTGGAAAGCAAAGGGAAGCACCTCCTTTCGACCTGCACATACCAGAGCTCATGGGCTGCGTTCGGCACGGGCACTGAGTCATGCACGGAGTTGCCAGCCGCGCTTCGGAGATTAACAGGCAGTGAAACCCTAGCCTGTGTGCTCCTGCAGCCTGAAAATGAGAATCGGCTGGAGTTAGTTTCACCTCACAGTGTCACTGCAGCTGCTACTGAGCTTCCAATTAGGTTAGAGAGAAGGTGGTCAAGATGAAACTGCTTATTTCAGGCTTGCCTCACTGAGAGAATGTCGCTGTTTTATTTGTGTTTTCACAGTGTGAGAGGAACGCTGATGTATCACAGCACCGAAGTGACAGTTAACCCATCCATGCGAAATTATCTTTATTATTACTGCGCTTCACTCAGTCTTCCTCTGAGACACGGGAACATTTTTGGATTGCTTTGAAGTCTGATTTAACGTAATCCGTGTCCCTTACCTGCTGCGCCACGCAATGGAGTTTGTCAGTTTAGACAACATGCAAGCTACTGCTAGAGAACAGGTACGCATAGATATCTGGGACAATAACCGACATTAATATGAACAGGAGTAAAATTAATTGGAATAGGAATGAAAGTCAATGGTTAACTAACATGCATTGCATATACTGAAGCAATTTTAACACATCCATTGCTTGTCGTGAGTCGTAGCATGTCACAGAGCAGGTTTCACAAAGCCGGTTGACCGTTATTCAGACTCCCTGCATGAACATCTATCCTTATGTGGAGTGACAGCAGCATCTGAGATGCAGACGGAGGAGAGAAGCTCAGTCAGGCTGGGGGAGACAATGGAGAGCACAGGGCAGTAAGTCCACAACGTAAATGTCCACAAATCGACTGTTTACACGGTGCTTGCCTAGTCCATCGGTGTCAATCATCTTCTCAACATCCGGGAGGCTGCTCTTAGCATGCCTTGCCCCCAGGGACTGTTGTTTGCAGTCTCACAGCAGTGCCGGCAGATGGCGCTACACTTTGTAACCAGTCCCATGTTAATTTCTGCTTGTGAAACCTGCTGAATTGCAGACTACGAACCTATATCCTCTTGCGTTTGACCTTAATATCAGATGCCACTTTGTACTTTTTATCAATTAAATTGGGTACAAGTTAGTAATTTGCAATTCACAGGTGGGTCAAAGTGTTTATTTGGTCTCGGCTTTTGTTCCCTGCTGAGGTAAACACATGATCGCGTATTAAATGGAACGGAAAAGCAGCTGTTAGTATTCAGACTGTATTTCAAATTCCAGGGATCTTCTCCCTGTCCTATATGAGTGACACACTGGGAAGGGATGAGTTAAATGATGTGGTCAATGCAAGGTGAGCACGACGTGACACAGCTTAGTGTGTCAATAAAATAAAGTGAATGAACACGGCAGTTTCAGAGCCCGATTGCACGTAGACACGGTTAGCTTTAAATGCAAGCTCTTGCACACTTGCTGTCATTTTCTGCTGTATCCATACACAGACAAAAGGATCTATTTTGGTTTTCCGATTGCTCACAATTCTCTCTCACAGCATTATAAAGGAGCCACACTGAGCTACTAAACAACAAGAGAGAGAGTACTCCCCCCCCTCCTAAATGCTGTTAGCTTACTGTTCTCACACAAAGGAAGCCTCATAATTTTGTGCGGCTTACAGCAGCACAAGAGAAACGAATTGTCAAGGAGCATATTTCGAATATGAAGGGTTCCCAAATGCGTTGCCATAATCTCTTAGCCCTGTTTGATTTGACAGTGCTAATTGGAAATGCAATAAATTAAGATTTATTAATTCACCCAAAGGACAGAGAGAGGGTGAGAAAAAAGAGAAAAAAGTTACATAAGATTTAGAAGTTCATTTGGACTGGGAGCTACAGGAGAACAACACTGACACTGTGTTGACGCTGCTGGAGCAGGGCCAGCTGTCTGGCACCACGGGGGTCCGTAGTGAAGCCGAGGCGGGTCCCTTACCGTGAAAAATGGATCATCCGCGTGTTCTATTTAATGATGCAACAGGCAACAGTCTTAAAGAGTGTATCAGTGAGAAAAGGCCAGCGCTGTGTTAATTAGGGGAGAGATGTACTATCTCGAATGTGTCTTTCTCAAGGTCATCCATGCAACACCACTGTGTACTCGAGAGGCCCGGCATACCTGCGATGTGCAGCATGGCGAGGCTCCTATCTGGAAAACCAGCGCTCCTTGGCAGCTCCTTCTGTCTAGATGTGGCGTTTTACTGTGTAACAGGTACAGGTTAGCCACTTCGTATGTATCCTAAGGGATCTGGGATTTAAAAACTTAAATGGGCAGTTCAAAATAATTTAGTTTCCTTTAATTATTGTTGAATAAACACCCAAGTAATCTGTTTCCTTTTTCCCTTCCTTGAAATGAGTTGAAAATGGGTTGTAGATGTATTTATGTAGCTAATTATACAGATACTTAAATGACGGAAAGCATAGTGTAGCGATTTGTAAGCCTCACTAAGAGTGTGTTGTGGGAGACCATTGTTAGAATCCCGCTTTGGCCCGAACTCCCCAGGACGTTACAATACTAATCAATGCCACCGTACAGTGAGGGAAAAAAGTATTTGATCCCCTGCTGATTTTGTACATTTGCCCACTGACAAAGAAATGATCAGTCTATAATTGTAATGGTAGGTGTATTTTAACAGTGAGAGACAGAATAACAACAAAAAAATCAAGAAAAACGCATTTCAGAAAAGTTATAAATTGATTTGCATGTTAATGAGTGAAATAAGTATTTGACCCCTTCGATAATCACAGAGGTCAGACGTTTCTTGTAGTTGGCCATCAGGTTTGCACACATCTCAGGAGGGATTGTTTTGTCGTTATTCTGTCTCTCACTGTTAAAATACACCTACCATTAAAATTATAGACTGATCATTTATTTGTCAGTGGGCAAATGTACAAAATCAGCAGGGGATCAAATACTTTTTTCCCTCACTGTATATCTGTGATTTAAGTCTGTTTGAAACACAGTGTAGATAAAATATATAGTGAACTGCTTTAATATTTCCCTATAAAGCGCTTTTTAAAAAATAGCATCGAAGGAGAAAATCTGAAGATCCTCAAGACATCTCAGGACACTTGGTAGACAATGGCCTATATCAGATCAACACAGACGAACTGAAACTCATACTGTCGCATTTGTATTTATACGTAGAAGAAAGTGGCTTCTGTCAATGAAGTGAACCAGGACTGGGTACAGGCTTGTAATCTGCACTTTGGGGGTAGATTTTGATTTTGTCTATGTCAGTGTTTCACTTCCTGACACCAGAATGCTTGATGCCCGTTTACCTGTCTGTTTATCTGTCCCTTTATCTACCTGTTTATCTGCTCTGAAAACATCCCAAAACAACAAAACAACACTTTCTCTGAGATGTGCAGTTGGACTATTCTGCTTTACTGGCGTCACATGAGAGAAACATTTTAAATATATAGTAATGGCCTTATTATAACCAAATGTTTAACTGAGGAGAATTGGAAGCTGAATTATTCATTTTGCTTCTGACAGCTGTTGAAATAGGAATATGTTTAGCTATTGTTTAATTACAACTAAGCAGGCCCAGTTCAATTCGTAAAGTTAATTAAATATGTGTACAATTAATTAAAGTATTATCCCTTGACACTTGGCACAGCAGAACAGTGCTGTGAAAAAGAGCTTTATGATCCGTGAATTGTTCACAAATCCTTCATTCCTTAACCAGAGGTCTTTCTTTAATTCATTAAGTCATTTGGAAAGATATATATAGTTTGTTGAACACTAATTCAGCCTACAGACGAAGGAAGATTCCAGCTGAGTGAGTTAAACACAGGCGCTGTGTATATGTTAGACGGACACACTGCAGAAGTCCAATACATCTTTCCAGATCGCTTTGAGATGCATACAGATGTGGCGGAATTATTGACCTGCAAAATCGATAAACCTGGAAATCAAGGCTATATTGTAAAACGTCATGTAACAGCAACTCCTGTGATCAGATGCATGTGATTTGAAGGTGGCCATGCAGTAAATTACTGTAATAGTAAAACAGAAAAGTATCTGGACTATCTAATTGGTCAACTGGAACCCCCAATATTTACTCCGAAGTCTACAGTCATTTGAGACAGTATAGACACCCAAAGCAGTCTCTCTGTCATTTTCAGATGAAATTCTGTAATTGTCTAATTGCAGTCAAATTATCAGCCAAACTGTTGTGTAAATTAACTGGATATATTATATGTGACTGTATAAAATGGAATATTAAATAATTATATTTCTTTTGTGACTGGAAATATGATTATCTCTTGACTGAACGCAGCAAGATGTAGCATAAACAAGTCCCTTATCCGGCTCCGCACTCAGAATACGCAGATCAAGGAATTATTTAATAAGATAATTGGGCAAATCTGTTAATTCGACATACACATTATTTAAGACATGCAAAATTAATAATGCATGAATACTACTAATTAATGTGGATTTATTTTAATGGGTGAATCAAAGTGAACAGTTTTTGTAAACCTCTACAAGACAGAGGCTGACACACTGTGTTCTTCACAAATAAGTGTGATTTGTTTATACATGAAAGATAAAGGAGTGACTTACAGAGTACCGGAAACAATGTTACAGTGCCCATCAGTATTACTATAGATAAAGATACATCAATCAAAAGTAAATTACTTTTTCTTCTAAAGGAAGGTATATTAATCTCTGTTCTTTGCTGTGAAAATTAATGCAAGTCAAGCCACTCAGACCACAGACCACCGATGAAGCTGAGGCCAATAACTTCCCATTCCGGTAACAGAAATACATGTGCATTGCGCATGAATCGCTGTCGGAGCGGCTGGATGTTGGAAAGCGACATTGCACCGATGTAACAAGTAGACTGAGCAATTTCAGGGGACTTTATCACCTCTATCGGTGTTCAGATTAATCTCTGGAGCTTTGAGGTGCTGTTGTGATGTAAGAGTAATTAGAAACACCTGGCTGGCGCCAATCAGGAAAGCTGGCTTTCTTTCCGCAAACTACTGCATCATATGATTGTATTATCCCCATGTTAGATCTGTCTGGTTGTCAGTACAGGAGAAAGAGAAGGATAGAGAGGGAAATGCCTAGAATAAACTCCCCAGGTACACCATGGTACTGTTTTAAAAAAGTTTCACAAGCTACACTTCATCTGAGGGACAGAGTTTGGCAGTCGTTTCGTTTAGCTTGTGTGAAGTAATCTGTTAGAAGATGTTATTTGAAGTGCGTGAAAACTGTGACCTTTTCATTTCAGCTGCGTTTGTGTACCAGGAGGCAGTGGGTGGAAATACATTGAATTATAAGTCAAAGCACCTTTTTTGAAGAGCTGCACAAACTGTTCATTAGAGAGATTAAACAGCGTATCAGTAGGTCAGTCGTAGTCATCGGAGATTAAGATTACATTTTCACTGTCGCACAATCCTCGTGGCTTTCGAACAGACAAACTGAGATCAGGTTTATTTTGGTTCCACTGTACATACATGCTACAGAATTCAATTTTTTTATTCTACCTCTATTTAAGGACATTTTATACTTAATTAGTTTTTGCACAGGTCCAGGGAGAATTGATTTTATATTAGATTTTCTTCTTCTTAATAATAATATTATTTTGTTTTGATTTTTACTTGTTGGTAAAAATGACATCACAGAAATGTGCCTTAGTTTATGTGTTAGACAAATTTCTGTTGAAATTATATTTAATAAAAATGAAAGCACACCTTGATCACTATGAAATCTGCAAATCTACACAATAAAGAGATGGTTCCTGTAAAGTCAATCTTGCAGAACAAATGCTTTATTTTCTTCAAACGTATTGTGGTCTTGTAGTCGTACCTCATAAACAGAATGTTTGTTTTTCAATCTTTCTATAAAAGAAACCCCATCCCTTTACCCATGCTTTCTCATGGATATTAATAATGACGTGTCTCCACCTGTGTTAAACTGTAGTGATTCACATGATTTCAGGATAAATCCAGCCGTTTCTGTAGGTCCCTCTGCTGGGTTGTGTATTTCAAAGCAAAGACTCAACCCTGAGCACCGAGGAGCTTTCAGGACAGAGCTGGGTGGATATAACACAGATGGGTGGATATGAACAATATCAAAGGCCATGAATATCCCTTGGAGCCAGTCAAGAGGATTATTAAGAAGTGGAAGGTGTGTGGCACCTCCAAGACCCTGCCTAGGTCAGGCCAACCCTCCAAACTGGATGACCAAGCCAGAAGGAGACGGATCAGAGAAGTGGCCAAGTAGCCAAGACTGGTCAATGTGTATATGTGACAACATGGTGGGGCAGCATCATGTGATGGGCTTGTTTCTCATGGGCAGGGACTGGGGCTCTTGTCAGGACAGAAGGGACATGAATGGAGCAAAGTATATGAAGGTCCTTGAGGAAAACCTGCTGCCCTCTGAAAGAAAGCTGAAACTGGGATGGAAGTTCACCTTTCAGCAGGACAACAATCTGACTACACTGGAGTGGCTGAGGAACAAAGGGTAAATGTCCTCAAGTGTCCCAGTCAGAGCCCCGACCTGAATCCCATCAGAAATGTGTGTAAAATTAGGTGTGCAAAGCTGCTGCCAAAGTTACTTCCACCAGGTATTAACCCAGGGGGTGGAGACTTATCCAATTATGATATTCAGTTTTGTATATATTTTTTCACAATAAAAACTATTTCCCCTTAATAGTGTGGAATATGGTGTGTAGATAAGTGGAAAAATCTTAATTTAAATGCATGAAACTCTGAGGCACTGAACACAGCCTGTGAAAAACATTCAAAGGTGTGTAGACTTTCCATAGGCACTGTACATATATATATGTATGTATAATTATTTTGTTTTCAGTGCATGTTCCTGCCTAGTAACTTAAACTAGTATAAACCCTCCTACACTGCATTAAGCTGTGTAGTTTGTGTATTGTAAAGCAGCTACTGTACAAGCCTTTTTCTGTATGAAAGCATGGACGTAAAAAAGCCAGATAGAAACCCTACCTCTAATATACTGTGTGTCTTTTACTGCTGCAACAATAATTGAAATCCATTGATTTATCATTATTTACCAATGATATCTTTTCAGAGTTCTCTGAACACCGATGCAGCCAGAGAAAATGAAAAATCCCAGTTGATTGAACTGAGAGGACGGATGTGTGTGTGTCTGCCATCGGCTCCCAGCTCGACCACCTGGAATCTATAGATTTCTAAAGATTGAAACGGTGTTCAATAAACACAGAAAATATGTAATCGATGAATAAGTTATAGTTTAATAAACACTGATTTTATTCAACTAAACAGATCACTGTGTAATATTGTTGCAAATGAATGTACTTTAAACTGCTAATGTATATTGTACTGCTCACTTTTTTAAAAAGTCAATTAATTTAAATGTGCTATTTTGTGATCGAAACAGCAATCAATAAATCAATCACATAAATAACCGCTTGATGCACTAGCTGACAATGATGTTAAATCTTCTGGAAAATGGAGCTTGATTATTTCACGGACAAAACTGTCCAGCTGTCAGGCAGATTGATACAGGTTATTGCGATGCCTGTTAAGCCTAACATGGAAGATGTTTGCAGCCCAGAGCCCACTAAACATTCTCACTTAATAAATAATTTCTACAGGAAAAAATCGTATATATATACACCTTTAATAATTTACAGATTTAACTCACAGACTGTGCTTTGTGGATCCGCCTAATTGGTCTCCGTGAGAAAAAACCCATTAACCAAATCAGCAAAAGATGTTGGAAGATTTATGTAAATTAATTCACAGGGAAAGATTTTGATTTGATCTTTTACGCCACAAAGGAAATACGATGGATATAAAACCCTTTTTTTGTGTGGTTTAAGGCGTATGTTTAATATACACATAAGTCTGATTAACTGTATGTAGGTGGAAAATACAGTTGTACTGTATTAGCCGTTATGTAATCATGGCTCACCCTTCGACAGGGGAAGCTCCAATTAACCGACATTTGTAAAACAATTGGTCTGATCAACATTTCCACCTTAAACAGACATTATTATAAGCAAACAGCAAATTTCTTCATTGTTAAGATTGATCTTTCCTTAAACTCATTATAACATCGCTAAATAAAACATCTGATTTATAAATGAATAATACACATGATTTGTGTAGTTTTGTAGGTCTGTCAAAGGCATCGATCGCCAGCCTTTTCAAGTGTTTACATTTTTGCATTCCAACTTTAATCTCAATTTATGACTGTCCCTGTAATAACGCATTCATAAGCAGAAAGGTTTTCCAGAAACCCTCGTTTGTAAAAGGAAAACATTGTATTGTGCATAAAGACAACAAGCTTGCTGTTTCAGAACCGCTCATGGCGAATTCAAGGCCCTCCTGAGATCAGCACTTCCATGGCAGCGAGCTAATCCTCGCCAGAGAAGCAGGCAGCTGTTTAATCTCCGAGAGGACTCTCCAATGCCATTAATATCCTGTTGGTAGCACTAATTGTTGCATTCAATAATCATCAAAGACGACTGGCCCTCACAGCCAGGGAAAATAAAGCCCTGGATCGAGCCACTCTGGCCTCATCCCACTTCTCCTTGCATTAACTCGGACAAAACGTGCAGATAGAAAACTGTCAGGGGCGCGAGATGTATCTCCAGCCTTCACTGGTGAAGAGATCGGAGAGACGACACGACCCGGCGCTGAACTTCTGAAGCCAGCTTTAACGTGTTTCGAATCTCTTTCTTTGACTCTGTGAAGCCGTATCTTTTGAGCATTTTTATTTTATTTTCATAAATCATGGAAAACACTTGAATAATACAGTAAACTGGCTTTCGGCTCATGAGTTAGACTGTGAGAGTAAAATGTGCTGCGTGTTTGTATTTGTCTTTGTTAAGACACAATCAGGTATTAAAGTGATTGATTAACGCTACTTGCTCAAATCCCCTTTGAGATGCTCAATACATCCTGGAGAAGGGAGGGTCAGAATGCTCTCAGGCATTTCTAAAAGCACAAATCCTGACATGAAAGTGAGATCACAGTTCACCGAGGCCAGGATGTGGCGTCGCGGGGAGCGCTGACCCCCTGTGCTGGGAGAACTGCGTTCATTTCAACACAAAGGCATTACAGGGCAGGACGATTTGATCAGGACCCACGTGTGCCAAACAGACACACCAGGAATGAAGCCGTGTTCTGTGTTCTGTGTGTCGGTGTGTTTATACTTAAACATGTAGTACATGTTCTCTGCGTTGCTCATGTGTCCGTGTTTCTGTCTGGGGGGGATAAATGTTGATAAAATGGTGACGTGGGCGATGGCAGGATGACGCAGAAGAGCAGCAGCTATGCGCGTCTGGACAGGAGCAGCACTGCACCCTGCGTGGGGGCTTGTTCCAGCCACCCGAAAGAAGCATCCCCCTGGAGTAGTAATGAAGTCTCAGCAGAGAGACAAGTTCAGGGATTGATGATCCACAATGGGGGCAAAGCGGGAGGGTTATTGGAGATTGAATCAATATATTACTGAATAAACTCTCTCATTTATTGTGGAGGCAACGCATTCAAAACGCATGGCTCTCTCCTGAAATAAGAGTTTGTTCTTATGAAGGCCGACCATCTGGGCCGCTAATCCCCTGGACACCGGACAGGCTTCTGAAGTTACCCTTAAACTGCAAATAAACAAATTAATTGAGTTTATTATTGTACAAATGAATGTTTCTTGATTCCCATGAGGTACATTATGGTACAATTTAATTAGGTGTTGCCAACTGCGTCTTTCATCCTAATAGTTTTCAAAACTGCACATTTACCAGGGAAAGTAACAAAGCCGCAGAAACAAAAGGATCCGTGCTTGATTTACAAGTCGATTTCCGTCCATTTAGTTGTGTTTAAAAATTTGTGAAGTCTCAAAGTACCCAGGGGATCGTGGCCGCTGAGGTACAATGTGTTTGTCCTCTCAGGAATATAGTCCCCTTGCTTTCAAATTAATTAAGGTGATTGAAGTTTAGTACAAATTCATGATGAATATACCTGTGAGTCTCTGCAGTCTTTGAAGGTGAAGTGTTTTATGACTCAAGGAAATCTGTGGGGAATTCTGTGATTCAGCACTGAAAATGCACTGAATATAATTCATTTTAAATAAATGTTTACAGCAGGACCCATATAGTTTCTGCACAGCAACAGCAGTCTCCAGAAAGACTTCTTGATCGCAGAAGAGTTGTCTGGGGAAAACAATATCTTTAAGAGTTTAAAAGATCTGTGTGTGACCTCAGCTGATCATGTTAATGAAACTCGGCTCTGTTGTTGCTCCTGCGTGGATCCTGCTAGGCTGGGGGGGAGGGGCGACGGGAAACGAATAAAAATAAAAATAACCTCTTCGCCACAAGCACACACAGTCGCACAGACTCGGAGTGACCTGAGCGGAGCAGACACGCTGGCTGACTCACTGCAGGGATGAGTGCTGAGAGTCCGGCCTGTTCCTCTGAGCGCGACGGAGCCTTGCAGGAGGGGAGCGCGGCCGCCAGCGGGTCACCTGATCAGAGCGGCATCGGGGAGCCAGGAGGGCGGGAATGAATGGCGTGAGACTCACTAACTTGGCACGGCATGATGAACCCCCACAGGAGGAGCTACGTTACCCTCCCCGTGCCGGCCGGCTACAGCAGAAACCAGCCGGAGACCACCGGGCCCCACTGTGGCCCCGGGAGCCCCACTGTAACAGGGGCGCGGAGGGAAGACAAGAACAGCCTCGCTCTTATAGATCGGCTTCCATGTGAGGGAATGAGATGGGGCACGGGGAGTCAATTGGAAATGGTGACAGCTGTGCCGCTTCTCCGATTGTGGCAAACTCTGAGCTGTAGACGCTGTTCAAATTAAATGAAATTAAGGTAGATTTCAGGGCTGTGTATTTGAGACAGGGCCTCATTGTTTGATGTTTCTTTATGTTGGTTTATTTACTACATGAATTGAATCTCAGCACTTGCATGATTAGAAAACACATGACAAAGCACACTACAGTGACATTGTAATGTAAGGGCAGACCCTGCATCGCACCCCAGCCCAGGTCCTGAGATGGTGTGGATTGTGTTTCCTCAGCCTGGTGTCTTCCTGTATCTCTGCTCAGTCAGCCCAGAGAGAATTGCCCGTAAACAGAGGAAGAGCTGTGACTCATCAAACTCACACAACATTCGTTTCTACTCTCCCTGCTGTAATTTTTTATTTTTTCCTCCAGAGGTGCTAAAATAATCACAGTCCTACAAGCAAATGGTTATTGTGGTTTCAATAGAACGTAGAACAGCCACTTATGCTCTGTAAATATATATATATATATATATATATATATGTATATTTAATGTCACTTTATTGCATTCTCCCCTGATCCGTCTCAGCTGCGCAGTTGTTTTGCTGCTTGTCTTGACAGATAGATTTTAAAAATGTAATTTTTATGGATTTAAAAATTACTGGTCTGGGCGCCTGCCGATTTTTTTACTTATTTGTTTTTACATTAGTTGTGTTTTTAAGATCTTAGAAAATGTATTTTGTTTGACCCTAGAAAGCGACTACTGCAGTGTGTGCTGCTCAGCGGTGGTAAAACACTGCCATCTATAGCCAACTGCACGAGAGCTGGGCCGACTCACACAACCGCAGCCTGCTAATTAGGTTTGGGAGGAACAGGGGTCACCCTTTTCATCTTAGTCATATAAACTGTGGGAGGTGGGGATGTGGCGTTTGATTCATTTTATAAATTATGATTGTACACAAAAGCATATCAGCAGGAGGAAAGGAAAAGAGAAACAGCTTCCCAGCCCCAGATTTACAGTTTATCTCCGGGAGATTCAGTTCACTTAAAATCAATATTTGTGTGTGTGTGTGTGTGTGTGTTGATTTGTTTGTTTTTGTAAGGTAAACATTTGAATCCCTCTCTCAGGAAGTCTATTGTTTCAGTATCCATCAATTCTGGTCGCTTTGCATTTAACAACCCTGAAAATGAAGTGAATCAAAAGCAGAGGGAAAGAGACCAGTCAACAGAAAAGACACATTGACACACACACACACACACACACACACACACACACACACGCACAATTTGGAGCAAATCAGTAAATTGGTAGAGGAATCTTGTGCGGTTTGGATTCTGGAAACATTTGATACTATTGCAAATATCCATAACATGTAGCACCTCCTTCTCAAAGATGAAAACAAACATGTGTGTTATAATACTCAGTAGGAAGAACAGGTGTTAAACAATAAAGGATCTGTGAATTTGGCCATACGCCTCCATGCGTTGATGGTAAAACAGTTCACTAGTATTATTAAGATTACAGTGGCTGGTGTGAGATGAAATGGGTCTACAGGGAGAAATGGGTGTCAGTCCTCATATTGTTCGCCCCACTCCAGCTCTGAGGAACACCAGAGAAACCCCCTGAGCTGAGCACAACTCTCCAACACTTTCTCACCACTAACCACCATAAAGACAATACCTTCCCCAGTGAGGTCAGTTGTCTTTGGGCAGCGAGCGGACTCTGAGCGGCAGGTTTCCCTCTCTCTCTGAAGTCTGCAGGAGTAAGACATAAATATTAGGACCCTGGAATCGTGAAGATTGAAAGTCAATAGAAAAATAGAAAATGCATGAAGTGGTTTTGTTTAAAAAAAATATATACTATTCCTCCTGGTTTTGTTTTCTAAAACACATTCAGTTAAACGTTGTTTCTGGGCTTCTGTGATACAGGAACGGTGATGTGGAGTGAATGTGCCACCATGGCCTGTGACTTGATTGGCCTGAGTAGCCCAAGAAGACATGACTTCCCTTTCACTCGACCTGAAGACTCATCGAACACGTGCACAGAAAAGAGACTCAGCTCATCAAGTCCGACCCTCGCATTTGCATTCGAGGGAGTCTTCGGCATGGAAGCTAAGCCCTGTTGAAAGCGCTCTCAGATCTACATGGGCTGGAGTGGCTGAGGTTTGAAGCTGCAAACGCTTTAAAAAATCATAAACTCTTTGAACAGATTCGGGGGCTCCTTGCTGAAGGATGAAAATACAAATTCGGGACAGCTGTAAATATTTCCTAATAATGCACTCTGCCCTTATCTTATGTGTTCACATACGTTTGGGTAGAAAATAAAATGTTCGCAGAGAAAATCCCAGCTGAAGTGAAGTCCCTCTTCCCTGCGCTAGTGCACACTCTCTGTGGAAAAATAAAGGAAAAAGGTGGCTGTGCATTGTGTGATACCAGAGTACTCACCAACCTGCAGCTGTTTAACTCTGATACAGGAAGGCACATAGATGAGCGGTTTTAACCAGTATTAATACAAGGGTCCTTCATAATGTAAAGCTTGTGTGTAGATGGCGTCTTGTATTTGTCGCAGGCGAGAATGACAAATTCATCACCCCACTTTACTTTGTTATAGTGAAACTCCACACCTCCGGCCACAGGGTCTCTTTAAAAGGATCTCAGGATCCCCAGAGTGCGTCAATACTGATAGAGATGTATATATATATATATATATCTAATACAATCAATAACAAAAATTTCCTTTAACAATCTAAAAGGGAAAAGGGTCCTAAAAAACTATTCCAAAAACTATTGTAAAAGACCCCCTATTTTCATACAATGAACACACAAATGGAAATTGGGCTTCAAGGCATTCAAGACAGAAAACAGGAGAGGTGTCACAATCTGAACAAACTCCCCAGCGATGTGGCTGAAGAGACAATTTGGGAACATTCAAAAACAGACTGGATAGGATCCTTGATCACTTAGTTATTAATGGACACCAAACAAGCACGATGGGGCGAATGGCTTCCTTGGACACTTTCTTACGTTTCTTATATTCAATAGAATAAAAAGAAAACAGAAGTCTCATCCACAACTGTTGTCTCAAAGCTTTCCTCTTAGAAGCAGGAGGCAATCCCTGTTCGCAGGAGAGGAGGAGAGGAGAGACCCCCACTTCACCACAGCTGTAACATGAGACCAGATGTGGTTTTCACTCCACTGGTGAGTTCAGGTCTCATTTTATCGCCACCAGGAAGGTACCCCCTCAGGAGCTGCAGGTGAGGATAATCTCCCCGTTTATTGTACACCTGTCTAATTACCTCTCTCTCTCTCTCTCTCTCTCTCTCTTTCTGTCTCTTCTCAGTCAGGAGCAACTTTCTACCCACAATTCAAGTTTCTCAGACAACAATATCCATGCAATAGACTCGTATAATCAATTAAATGTGTCTCCTTTCTTGTCACACACTAGCACACAAGAGGAGGGAAGGGGGAGAAACAGTCAGGCACTCTCCAACAACTCCAATGTACTCCAACTTATTCACAATATTTTGCTCATTTAATGGTCAGTCCTGCAGCATCCTGTCCTGATACTCAAAGCCCGGTCAGCCCGTCAAGGAATCCATTCCTTTGTTTCTCGATCTTATATTCTTGTATACGACGCCTGCTGTTTCTACTGTTCCCCTCTATAGTCTGAGCTCTCTCTCTCTCTCTCTCTCTCTCTCTCTCTCTCTCTCTCTCTCTCTCTCTCTCTCTCTCTCTCACCTGTGTTTATTTAAAGAGCTGCTTAATTACAGGGGTGAGAAGTGCAGGAGAAATTGGTTCGAGTGGGAACGTCAAGGGCCTCAGTTCAGTGGCCGGTGTGCCTCGTGAGGCCAGCAATGCTCCACAGTAAGATAGATAATCGAAACCATACAAGCCAAACAATTTAAGAATCCCCCAAGTGAAAAACAACTAAAAAGAAAAGTAAACCTATCACCAGAAATAAATAAATCACACAGTGCAAACAATATTAATAACAAAATAATTACATACGATGAGTGTTGGTCGCCTCCAGGGACACATTTCTGAGTCCTGTATGCAAATATAAGTCAAAGGGGAAACTTCAGAAAGGTTCCCTCTAAACCACGTTCTTCTCCTGGCAGTTTTCATGTGCACTTCTAACTTCAGCTCTGAAAAATAACAGCTGGAGTTGCATCGTCAACTGCGCTCATATGGCTTCGACGAAATTTACATTTTCTTCGATTTTGCAGAGTAAACTGACTGACAAAATCACACAGTGGTAATTAAAAAAAAACACAACATCTAAACATGATAAGTGTGTTTACTAGGGTTGCCAAATCCCAGAGGGTCGTCTCCAGAATTTCTCACATTAACTGCTGACATAACCCTGCATCAAACCTCACCCTGCACCTAACTGGGGGGTGCACAGTTTGGACTAGATTGAAGGATACAATTTGGTTTATAATTACATTTAATTTGGGATAAATGGTCTCACAGTTAGAGTAAGGTTGTTTTTAAGTAATATTTTAAAGTCTGCACTAGATTTAGGATTCATTCTAGGGGTAACCTATGAGCTGGAATGGGGTGAGCATCAGATTTCCAGTAAAAATGGCTATTGATGTTAGGGTTATGTTTCTCATGGTAGTACTAAGTAAGTAGTAGATCAGTGTAGCTTCAGATTATAGTGTTGGGGCTCTGGGCTCAGTTTGAGTTAACAGCTCTATCCTATTGTTGTAATAAAATATAGCTTATAGTGCCAAGTCTTTCTCACAGTTCAGATAAAGAAAAACATAACTGCATTGTTAGGATTATACATTGTTATCCCTGTAACTGATTAAATGGATATTTTTATGCAACAGAAACCCAGAAATTGATGAATAAAATGCATTTAATTAAATGCTAATAATTTGGTTACTATAGTAGATTTCACTGGCCTTCATATATAAGAAATGACTATTTTATGTGGTTCCACAAGCTGTTATGTTACACAATGGAACCACCTGGACCAGACCCTACCACAATTGGCAACAATAGTTTTTATTCAGTGCTCTCTTTTCATTATCCTGACAGATTGCAGAATAATTGCAGAGCTGTATTACATTGGCCAGGCTGTGTTTTCTTCTAATTCTAATTAACACAAACAAACAAACAAAAAGGAATCCATTGTTATTGTAAAATAAGTATATAACTATAACCATTCTTCCAAATGTCACTTGCCATCGGAAGATAAGCCTGCTGTTATTGTCAGCAGTGATTCAGTATGTTTTTTCAATCTGACGATTGTATGGTCCATCCAGGTGGTCTGTAAATGAAAACCTGTGCACATGAAAGATATATATATATATATATATATATATATATATATATATATATATATATATATATATATATAGTTAAAACATCTCCTAAGACACTCAGCAGTCAAAGAAGACAAGTCAAAGACATTAAAGTCTGAAATTATACTAACGTCATGTTAAGTAATTGATCATTAGAACATATGTGCAAATGGATTTTAAAAACCTGCGAGACATCTGGCATAACCATGAGGTGCTGATTGTATCAAAACGAGGAGACCCACCTCATTAGCAGTGGCAGCACTATAATCTGCACAGCAAACAGTCATCTTACTACTCGCATTGATTAACATGTTCCCATCATCAATCATTAAAGCTCATTTGAATTTTACCAATAATAAAGCCATCTGCACACTGGTGGGTTTGTTTATTAAAGCGAAAGGTAATGTGATCTGGTGACTTTGTGCCAAAGAGTCTGCTGCACGAAACAACCATGCCTGTGTTCATGATCTGTGGGTTTACCCTCCTGTTAGGGGTTTTTATTCCCCTTCGCACGGATCGCAGGGACATTCCTCTTCTACATGTCAACTCTAGTGTAGCTGAGACACCTAACCTGGATAACTTCAAACAATAAAGACAGGAACTTGTTTGACACATTCTTCCAAAGTGTGATTAATGACTTCTGAAATATAAACAATGTAACATCTATGTATGTGTGTGTCTCCACTATAAACCCGGACTCTGGTTGTTCACGTTGACTTTGGTTATCGTAAAATCTGAATCTGGGCTGCTAAGTTGAATCTCTGTATCTCTGCTGAAAACACATGTTAGCAGCACTGGTAGAAACAGCCAGGTCACACGAGTCCGGAGTCCATCCATTCGCAGCTCTTACCGATTTTAATACATGCAGCAATCAAGCGTTCAGTTCAAGGTTACGGTAAATTAGGCAGCAATTTCAGTTTCATTGATTTCCTGTAGTCGGAATGGTTTTGACAAAGCTAACAGTCATCATAAAATTTCAAACGTGTAGGTGGACCTCTGTTATCCTGGTCAAGAACACATGAACTGGCACTGATATCCATAGCTTTGAAAGTGATTTACGATGAGTTTAGCACAGCTTATAGCATTAAGAATAATTTTAAATCAGATGTTTTCCAGGCAGAAGCACATCTTCCCTTCTGATGAGACCTGGCTGGTGGTTTTCGAAGTTCAAGGTCTATATTAAAGATTTTCAAACCACTCAAATCTCTAGTATCCATGAACTGGAGAAGGTATCAGGTCAAGTTGTCTTCAGATGTCAATGCAATAGCATTGCTGATGTATATGATTGTATTGTACAGAGTTGTTTGAGAGAAAGTGTCTGTCATATCTTAACATTTTTAATTATTGACTGAAGAACCCAACAATGAATTTGAGTAAATAGCTTTTCAGAACAATTGGTACTTTACACACATTTGAGCTGCAGCCACTCTGTGCCTCTTGTGTTCTTCCAGAGATCTTGTCTGAGTGGAAGCGGGCATCTTCTCCAGTGTTGAATGTAAAATGTCCTGCTGTAGTGTCTTCTGAATCAGAGACAGTCAGCTTCACATCTGATGGTTGGATGCACTTCGCTTTCTAGAAGTGCTTCAGTGCCATGAATGCCTTTCCTGGGACTCTCTGGAGGCTGGATGGATGAAGTTTGTCAGAGCAGCTCCTGAATTGAGATCAGCCACTATCTTTGACCATGAACCGAGATCCCGGAGATCCCCCTCTTTGTACTGTTGGACTGTTCTGTACTCCTGTCGTCTGACTCTAAAGCTCCAGCACACGCTGTGCCACGCGACGGCACCAGGGAATTTTGCACACTATATATCTTAATTTCTTAATTAATCTCAGCATTTATGTCTGTCATAAAGCACTGTTTATGGTCCTTTAGTGGGGAATATACAGTGAGCATTACAGATAGCAATAAAAAGGTCCGTGGGGAATCCTCAACACAAAGTAAACACTGTTGTATATTTGACATTCTTACAAACCACCTCAAGTAAGACACTAATGTGTCCCTATGGCCTCTTTGAGACTTGTCAGGTTTATTGCATTTGTGATACGGGGAAGCATGAAAAATGCATCTGTGGAAAAACTTGATTGTGTGCTCACACACTGGCTTTCAGAGCATTCAGCTCAGAGCTAAAAGCATGCATACAATTAATAATACATCTTCACTAAACAAAGACCCGAGAGTCATTAGAGCTCATTAACTCTTCACAAACTGGATTAGTGTCATTTAATAAGCCGACATACAACTTGTGACATATGTTACCATAACAGTTGTTGTGTCTGTCTGTAGCCACTGAGATGAGAATTTAAATATAACAATAAATTAAGTAGTTAAAAACTCCAGATTTAGCTTGTTACTTGTTACTAGTATAAACTAAATGCTTATTCATAAAGTGTGTAAAAAAAGAAAATGAAAATGAGATAAAAGTTAAAGAATATAATCCATAAATAGACGACCCCTTGAAGACATTTCCCATGTGCGAATCTCTAAAATATTAAAAATAGATTAGGGCACCATTGCTAACTAAGTGATATCATAAGGACGATTGATTGTCTCCAGATTATTGCTGCAACGCCTGCCCGTCACCTTGAAGATCCCTTTAATGATGCCATGTGCCTTGTGCGTTCTCGGGCTTCCAATGAGGGATAACAGCCATTTAAAGTCTGCTCTGACATCTCGCTTAAACTGCTATTTAAGGTGAGCAGCGATAGGCATCTCGTTTTTTCACTTCTAGCCCCAGATATTGAAGATCAACACCGAGGGGATAGGAGGGAGAGGAAAGAAGCTCAGCTGTCATGCACACTCAAAATGACAAGGGCAATAAAATCTGCTTTATTATCTTGTCTGTGACATGTTTTACTGGCCATCTTTCATCTAGACACTTCATGCCTACAGCTGTGTTATTTTAAAATGTGCTTCAGAAAATACAGCTTGGCGGCGGTAAGTCAGGACAGCAATGCATCTCAGAACGGAGCGTTTTGTCGTCATCGCTGTATTTGTCTGGAGAAGTGTGGCTCGAGCACTGTGGCTTGTTAGTGAGATATCAGAGATAGACTTTAAATATATTAAACATACCCTGCTGTAGAAAAGTTTGCCACAGAAAATCCCAATGGAGGAAAACACTTGGCACAGTGATAGGTTTTCCATTTTCCACGCTTGTGATGCCTCAGTTGTCCTGCAGATGAGTCAGTGTTGTACATCACTGGGTGTAGCTTTAATTTTCCACTAGTTTGTCTTCTTGCTGTTTATACTAAACGTTTTTTTATTTCATATTTGACGTTGTAGAATCTCCCCTTTTTCACACAAATTTAGCATTGTCAATAACGGAACAAAGCAATTTCCAAGGACACCGACAGCAGCATCAACCAGTTTTGCTTTCACTACAGTCCTCCTTTGTAACCTAAAACATCTGGTCTTGTGCCACAACCCAAACATGACGTATCTGAAGAATAGGTTGAGCCTCCTGATCTGTGTCGCCTCGTGTTCACCGTAGGTCCAAACTCCAACTGTTGTGTGTAGAAACCTCTGTCAAACGCCAAGAGAAAGAGTCGTGACAGATAACAAATTAAACCTGTTGTTAGTTTGAGAAATTGGTCTTCTGTTCGCCCCCTCTCAACGCCGTTGTCACCTGAGTAGCCGTCCTTTTTCGCAGTGACTCTTTAATTAAACAACTCTTGTTGAAACTATTTATGCCCTATTAATCCTGGCATAATTATCCTCCTTCTGCCTGAAAAACAACACTAGATTCTTCTCTTTCATTTATTTATTTATTTTGACCTGCAGTCTAATAAGCTCCAAGCCTAGATTTAGTATATTTCTGTAAGTAGTTTAAATATTCCAGCATGCTTTTGTAATTGGGTTATTTTTAACTCAACACCGCTGAAATTGATTGAGTTCAGTTCTGTCGAGTAGAAGTTTTTGCCAGTGGCAGGGAATTTAGACAGTTGTACCAAATCCCTCTGTTTAGTGCTTGTGATTTGATTTACTCGTGGAAACTCTGCTGCCATCTACCAGAAAGACAGACAATTATTTTGGAAAGCGCCGCCGCAATTAGATTTTCTTTCTGCAGAAAAAATCCTTCACCAGCACCTTTCTCAGGTCTGTGATCTCCGGCTTTGCCAGACGATCAGCGGGAGGTTGAAAGGTGCCATCTGACCAGCCAGACTAGCGAGTTTCCTGCCAGAAGTACAGAGAGGATTTGGAGAAGCAACAGTACCTTGAGGAAGAAAATCTTCCTTGAAAGTCTATTAAATCGCCAGCTGTGAGGTGTGCGTTGCCAGGCCTCAGCAGGAACCGTCAGCGGATTGAGCAGACGAAGGGAAGGGAGAGCTGTAGGTGGTTGAAAGCAACTTTGGTCAATCACCCTTCACATTTCTCCTGACTTGTCCTGTAAATGACGGTCATTTGGATTCAGGTGCGGCAGTGTATTTTCCAGTTGATTAGGTGGCCTACTCCTTTATGTAAAGCGCAGGTAGTTGTTTGAGTGGCACTTTCAAATGCCTCATTCAGAGCCCTGTGTGGAGGTTGTTTCGACTTGTTAAACTGCTATAACGAAGTGCGTGCGAGAGATAAAATCGGTCAGTGTTTGTTTTATTCAGAACACCATGGGAGGAATAAAACTGGAAGAAGTAACGCATGAGAAAGACCTAGGAGTCTATGTGGACTCCTCACTTTCTCCATCCAAACAATGTGGGGCAGCAATAAAAAAGGCAAACAGAATGTTAGGGTATATTGCCTCTCGATTGGACACTGTCTTAGGTTCTTATAATATCCTGCAGAAACAAACTGAAATACAAACAAATATGCTAGCGGTATCTCTTGGATTTGTAATAGACATTCAATATTGGCAAACATCATAACTTGCAGGGCATTTCAGTCTGGGTAATATAAAGGATACATTGTCTTCTCTTTAACTAAGGTAAATGTACGGACAACTGCTTTTTGATCTCTGAGGATTGAACTGGGGTTTCTGTGCTCCAGTCCTGGCCCAATATATCCACACACAGAATCGACTTTGTTGCTGCAGAAGCACCAAATACATTTTCATCAGGGATGTGAAATCAATATTTGCATTTAATCTTTTGTTACTTTTAGGATCCTTGCTGGCCCCCTGTTGTAGCTTAAAAAGTATGCTAATGTGATTTATTGAACCTCTTTCCTTAATCACCCACATTGCCTCTAATTATATACCTTGATTAGAGTGGGACTGTAATTACTAATCCTTTTACTGGAATTCGTCCTCTCTTATAGGAATACAATTAGTTCTAAAAATGTGCTGTACTTTCAGATTGCCTCGTATTTAAAGGGTACCTTGTGGTGGAAGTATTAAACACTGTTACTTCTGTAAGGCACCATTGCCTTCTTAATGTGTCTCATAGTTTTTGAGTTACATCATGTTCAGTTAAGCATTTATAAGTTCACAATGATTAAAGCTGACGTGCAGTGTCTGTCTCTTTTAGTTTTCCCTACCTGAGTGTTCACTGGCATGCCATTTTGAAATAGCAATCAAAATATACAAGGTAATAATCTAAAGGGATCATCATGCTTAATATAATTGGTCTGCAAACAAATCAAAAGTGCCTCTGAATGATTTCAGTTTAGGTTTATCTTCGTGGGAGCATTATTGCTACATTCAGGAAGTTCTCATCATATTAGAGATCCCTAACCAACCTGCAGGATTTGATCAGCCTCCTATCAGACTTGTACCCTCCTTTTGCCGTGTCAGTGTCTTTATTCACTCCATGCACTGGATTGACATACACATGATTTCTGTTTGTCTGTTTGTTTGTTTGTTTGACTGCTTCCCTCTGGTCTCCCAATAGCACAACCTTGTACTTTAAAGGTTGCTGGATGTCGAACTTCAATGCCAAAGATGCACGTTGTATTTTTCTGCTTGTTTTTCACAACATGACAGGATATGACAGGCAAAGGAGTATTTCCAGCAGAGGTTAGTGCATGACTTCCCTGCATCAGTGCCTTGCAAACTTCGGGGAGAATGTATGAAAAGACAACATTGAACAGTGTGGTGAAATAAAACGGCTGATAAATGTTTTACATCTGGAGTGTCGTACCATACAGCTGAAGCACAGAGCTGTGCATCTCTAATCTCGATGGCCCATGGACCGCTCAGCCAATGCAAACATGTCCACGGACCACCCGGCCCCCCATCCCTGGTGACAAAATGCATTTGAGTGTGTGTGAATTTTCACTTTCAAAATACATTTGAAGTAGTATAGGGCACAAACAGTATGGCAAGCCAAATTATAATTTAGAGAAATCTTTAATTAATTTAAAGATGTCTTCAAATATTCCAAGATATCTTCAAATAATTACAGATATCTTCAAATATTTAAAGAAATCTGCAAATCATTTAAAGATTTCTTATTTAAAAGTACATTTAGAGAGATATTTAAATGATTTGCAGATATCTTTAAATAATTTAGACATATCTGCAAATTACTTCCTGTATGTAGCCCAAAATTATCACTTCCTGTTAACTTTTTTAAAGATATCTGAAATTCAATTGAAGATATCTTGAAATAATTTAGATATCTCTCTAAATGATAATTTGGTTTGCCATACTAACAGTCCCAATCAAAACAATTGTTTTTCTGTTCATAATATAGACTAATATACACCGATCAGCCATAACATTATGAGCACTGACAGGTGAAGTGAATAACACTGATAATCTCGTTATCATGGCACCTGTCAGTGGGGGGGATATATTAGGCAGCAAGTGAACATTTTGTCCTCAATGTTGATGTGTTAGAAACAGGAAAAATGGGCAGCGTAAGGATCTGAGCGACTTTGACAAGGGCCACATAGTGATGGCTAGACGACTGGGTCAGAGCATCTCCAAAACTGCAGCTCTTGTGGGGTGTTCCCGGTCTGCAGTGGTCTGTACCTATCAAAAGTGGTCCAAGGAAGGAAAAGCGCGACAGGGTCGTGGGCGGCCAAGGCTCATTGATACACGTGGGGAGCGAAGGCTGGCCTGTGTGGTCCGATCCAACAGACGAGCTACTGTAGCTCAAATTGCTGAAAAAGTTCATGCTGGTTCTGATAGAAAGGTGTCAGAACACACAGTGCAACACAGTGCATGCTGACCCCTGTCCACTGCCGAAAGTGCCTACAATGGGCACGTAAGCATCAGAACTGGACCACGGAGCAATGGAAGAAGGTGGCCTGGTCTGATGAATCACGAGTTCAAGGTGTTGATTTGGCCTCCAAATTCCCCAGATCTCAATCCAATCAAGCATCTGTGGGATGTGCTGGACAAACAAATCCGATCCATGGAGGCCCCACCTTGCAACTTACAGGACTTAAAGGATCTGCTGCTAACGTCTTGGTGCCAGATACCACAGCACACCTTCAGAGGTCTAGTGGAGTCCATTCCTCGATGGGTCAGGGCTGTTTTGGTGGCAAAAGGGGGACCTACACAATATTAGACAGGTGGTCATAATGTTATGGCTGATCAGTGTAGATTTGTAATGCAGTAAAGCAGCCCAGTTTGTCAGGGAACTCTGTGAACATTTGTTAACGCAAAGGCTGTGTTGTTCCTTAAGCATTGCATACTTCTAATATTAGAATACATGTATGTAATGAATGTGTGTAACAATGTATTGTTTCTCTTCTCACAGTTTGGTTTCCTTTGCAGAACATATTGCACTTGATGATTCACAGTCCTCTGTTACTGGATGCAAAACGATTTAAGACGAGTAGTTTCTTTTGACCTGTCATTTGAATGTTAAAGTTTGATGTGATAAAATATTAAATTCCCTACCAATTCACCCATATTCAACATCCATAATACTTTTGTCATTGGGACTGAATCTCTAAAGATGTGAGTGGGGGGGAAGTGGTCATAAATGTCATGAGACCTCTTCTGGCTTCACCAGGACTCCAGCTGAATAATTCACTTCAGAAAGTCCCTCTTCCTCTTTCCAGAGAGGTCTCCCTCGGCTAGGCCCTCCAGTTCGACTTCAGAAGGCCTGTCTATAAACGCCAGCTTTCCATTTGCCCTCGCAAAAGAATAAAGGTGACAAACACAGAATAACACTGAGCTATTAGTTTTATACTGTCTGTGGGGCGCTGAAGAATTGCCATCACTTATAGCTCAAGGTGGCAATAAATGTGCTCAATTGTTCACACACTCTTGATGTTGACTTAAATTGTGCATCACAATCACAGATGCACTTCTGTTCTGTGCGTCGGGAGAGAGAGTGGGTGGATTCACACACTGGGCTCGGCTCCTGGCCTGTGACTCAACAATACCACACTGACACTTCTGTAGGCCGGACCTTTCTAAACGTTTTGATCATTGAAAGTAGGCCACTTTTTAGTTGCTGTTGAGTGGAGCCATTTCTGATGTAAGATTTTCAAATGATTGATCATTGCTTCAGAAAGAAAGGTTCATCATCTTTATTAAGTTAGGCCAGTAAATGAGAATACATTGTAAGGAGGAGTGTTAATGGTTAACGAGCAGTCTTAACGGTTATGGAGAGGTCTTTGTTTGAATAGCCTCCATGGGGCAGAAGTGCAATTAAGTTATCCTTAAAAATAAGACTTTTGATTCACTGAACTCATCCTTGAAACACTTTAAGTGTAGGAATCTGGCGAAACCGGCTAATTGGAGACTTTTTCTTTCTGAACACACGAGCAGCAGCAATATTTGTAAATCCCATTGAACAGTTTGAGATTCTCTGTAAAGCTGTTAATAGTTCCTAACAAATCACCAAATGAGATGATGAGGTGAAAGTGCCACGGCTGGAACTACAGTCACAATGTCACAAACTGATCCAAATCCCAAAGAACAGGGAAAATACAGCCACCAACAAATCAGTCAATGCCTTGCAATGTCATGTAAACTCACTATGAAACGGTTTAACCTTTCAGTACAGTAAACAGTCAACTGAACTGTATTCCTCACTAGTTTAATGATTATATAACATTTGTTTAATTAATCACACATTAGAGGCCTACTTTTAAAGATTAAAACTTTTTTAAATGTCTGTCCAACAGCAGGCTGCGTCTCCCTGCCTGAACTACGGCCATGTTGTGTCACAGGCGAGGAGCCGAGTCCAGCGCGTTCAGTCCCTCTCACAACAACCCAATTGTGCAGGGGAGGCAGGGAGATGTTCGAAGGTAGTCTGAGTTCATTACCCTCACCTGCTGCCTCCTGTTTCCAGTACAGTGTCCCATCACATCGTCCTGCCGTGGACTTACAGTGGCCTCCTCCTGCTCTCTGCCACAGATGTGTGAGGTGTGTGTGTGCGTGTGCGTGTGTGTGCGCGTGTGTGTGTGTGTGTGTGTGCGTGTGTGTGAGAGAGAGTGTTTGAGAATGAGAGACAGAGAGAGTGAGTGTGTGTGTGTGTGCGTGTGTGTGTGTGTGTGTGAGAGAGAGAGCAAGAGAGAGAGTGAGTGTGTGTGTGAGAGAGAGAGAGAGAGAGTGGGTGTGTGTGAGAGAGAGAGAGACAGAGAGAGTGAGTGTGTGTGTGTGAGAGCAGTGATCAAACGGTAACTTTGTAACATGCGCAGGAAAATAAAGTGAACAATAGATAGCACACACTATGGAATAAAAATAACCATATATAGGCACACAACACAAACAATAGTTATTAGTGAATCAAGTGAAAACAATTCAATTTATAAAACAACCTGTGCAGTAGGAAATAATAATAATAATAATCACCCTAAGTGAAAATATAAAAGATCAGAATACTTGACTACATCTTCCCAGCATTCTACTGATATAAACCCAAGAATAAAAGCAAAAACAAAACAACAACAACAAAAATAATTTGCAGAATTACCATTTAGTTTAAGCAGTGGGAAATATTTCATATTATAGACATTAAGTGGCTGCCCACAGTGAACCAAGCAGCATTTCTGGTTTATAAATGACATGTGAAAAATCCCTCTGTGCTCACGCAGCTGTTCCAAGCGATGTGAGACGAAGGGCTCTGCCATCACTCATTGTGCACGTCTCACAAAGTTTACTGCAAATTAACTTAATCTGAGTTAATTCGGTATCACTGCCTATTCCCAGCACTCGAGTGAGAGGTCAATAACAGCGGAGGAGAGTCAGTAATCTTCTGTGGGATCATTTTGGGATAAAAGAATAGCTTCAGGACAAGCGTTTCACGATCTCTGGTTGTCCTTCTGGCTATTTCTGCCCAGTGTGTAGCTGTGTTTCCAGGGATAAAGTTATATTTAATACAGTTCCCCAGTCGTTAATATATATATATAACTTTCAAATAGGTGTGATCTAAACATGCATCGTCCCGTCAGTAAATAAATGAATACAATATTCCTGGAAAAATAACATGTTAACTGAACTAATTAAGAAATAATTGCCCAGCCAGGAAAATGATGTGAAATATGTGCCGGTTTTATAGCCATATATCATCTTCTGGGCTTGAAGAATTTCATGTGCTTCCACAGCAGACACACTGTTAACCGAAACTCTCATTTTAATTAGTTGCAAACCTGCTCTCTCGCTCTCCTCTCATTTCACCATTTGATGATCTGTAGTAAAAGTGCATTAAACAAATTGTGCACTGGAGATTAAATCTGAAACAGGAGCAGTACTATGTATGCGACGTCGTGTGAGTGTTGCTGTCACATAGATAATCTGTCTCCGGTAAATGATTGTTTCTCACCATGCTCGGCTTAATGAAATTAATAAAGCGCGCAAGAAAACTAATGATGTGAATGTTAATAATGTTCACTTCCAGGAGAAGTATTGGCAAATATTTTAGGAATTTAGAAAGACACATAATGTTCCGAGGAGTCGCGGCGCTGTAGACGCTGACGTATGGATCGCCATCTTTCTCTTACAACGCTCTGTATAACTTTATTTCAGTTAATTCATCAGATGATTCTTTTCTGCAGCTCATCGTACCAACATCCTTTAAAGGGGTAACAGGTATATATTTCTTCATCAAGATAAATATATGTGCTACTGCAAAACCTAAATCTAAACGTACACGTATTTGTTAATGATCTGTGCAAGATTTGCTTCAAATTATAGCATAATTTCTTAGTTGTGAAAAATATTTAACTTTAACCCCATGCTTTTCTAGTTTTTGTTTTTGTAAATTGTTTTAAATCTGGATGCAATCAGTCCTAACAAAATAATTTATAATGTATTCATTTATGACAAGTTTCCTTATTTACTTTTTTAATTATATTTTTTTCAGTCCCTTAAGTATCAGAATTTAAAATACGTTTCATAACTCCTTCCGGTTCTGCAATGTACGCAGAAATGACTTTGTGTTTCTGATAAAGCCGCAGCTCCAGTAAACACACAGAGCACCCTCTTTAAACCAGCCATCGCTGCAAAGGCAGTATAGCTCATATGTTGGTTTTACTTTTACTTTTGTTAAATAACTTTTTTTAACTCCACACAATGTATAATGGAAACTGGGAAATTACCAAAAGGGCATCATTGTAAACAAGTCTACAATTGTCACAATTTAAATGGCCAAGGTGTCTGGTTGTAGCCGATACGCTTTGCTTTTTTGCTTTTCTGACTATATTTATACACTGAGATTATATTAAATACACAATAGGACAACATAATGTGAAATGTACAATGTGAATGCCATCATTTTCAGTTTTATCATTTAGACTAATGGGAACAATGACATTCCCTAAATATTACAATGGAAATTCAACAACAACACAAAAAAGAGTCTAATTACTAGCTTCATTGTTGATATATAATTGTAGGTCTGTGCTTTTTAAATTTACATTTGATTGAAATGTTTTTTGTGTTGCTTCATTCTCGCTCGGCTCATTAGAGCAATTCTTTCAACGAAAAAAATTAAACAGAAGGAATCAAAATACAGTCTCAGAAAGTGTTGCAGATTGCATTCATTACCTTGAAATAAATTGGGGTGTTCATTCTGCTTTTTGACAATATCCTGCTGAGACCTAAATCACACACAATCATTCCCTTTCTTAGGATTGTCTGTGCTGCCCGTACTTATGGCAACTTAAGGAAAGTGTTTACATTTAACCACAATAGCGGACGATGGATGCGGAGGAGAAGAGAAAGCCAGCCATCGCCAGGGCAAAGCGGGAGGCAGATTTCACACTCAGAGAATAAAGACGCCGATCAAAACATGCATCCGTGCGCTTTTATCTCCTAACAAAGTCCCATGGTATTTTTTTCTTCATATTTCCATTTTCAATTTCAGTTTCTGATGCAACCGTTCATATATATGTATATAGAAAATGAGAGATAAAACTTTTCAAGGCAGAACTACATGGTGCCGAGCATGTTTTTGTTCCAGTTGCAAATCCTCGGAGAAATGCATGCAATATCATAGCAATTATTGCTGTATTCCCATCAGAGTTGTGCGATCACTTGTGATGTGTCCCCATTATGCAGTGAGTGTCTAATTGTGTTACTTAGGTTCCACCGGTCGGATTGTTTTTCAGTCTATATAATCATCTGTCCTTAGTATTAGTGTCTTGGAAAGCAGCTACATGCTGTACTGATTTATATCATCCTAATCGAGAGGTGTGTGTGTTGTGGACAGGCTTGTGAATTGTGAATTCTCAGCACCGTCACGTTAAGGCAGTAAGTGTTCTTCGTACTTTCCTGGGATTTGGGTGTAAGGATCAGAGGAAAGAGTTCAGGAAATCAAAGACTGAGGGAAAGATCCGGGTTTTTCAACGGCCCAAAAGCTGTCTCTTTCACTACTTTTACTAGCAAGTAGTAGTTTGCACAGGATGTTTGCAGAGTGTAGGTGCCTTCTTCTCTTGGGAAATGGTGTTGTGTTCTATGTGCCATGTTTGTGCAGAGACTGGCTCCTCCTACATCACAGCAAAGATTAAATACCGATCCCTTTTTCCAACAAGCGTCTCCGTCAGCTAAATGGCTCGAGACTTTCATCTGAATGGTCCCAGGATGGGTCCCTCTGAAGCCATTTGTCAACGTCAGCCACCAGACACTCCCAATCTGGATGGCCAGATCTCTGCTCAGATTCGAGACAGTTACACTCTACGGGCTCAGAAAAGCCAGCAGCCGCGGAGGACACCATTAAATGAACAGTTGCAATACACATGGGTGGGCAGCCTGTGATCCTCTGAAGCCACAGCGAACTGTCCTCTCTTTGTGTCTAACAATACACTGCATTTTCTTCCACCTCCTTCACGATTTACGTTGGTGCTTTTCTCCCCCATGATGAAGTAAATAGACACAAGTGACAGATCACAGGGGTCCTTGGGATGTGGGAGGAGACAGGAGCACCTGGCGAAAACCACGAGGAGAACATGTCAACTCCATATGGGGCCCTGATCGTACCTTGAGTAGAGCTAATCACTGCGCCACTTACATTAATATCCATCTCAAAACATTACATGCCAAGGCTTTTCAAACTGAAAGTGGTCAAACAATCATCTGAGAGTTGCCAGTGGAGCACTGACTATAAGGTCATGGCAATAGTCTAACCCATCCCAATGTCCCGAGATGAAAACCCATCCATTTGCCGGTTCTCCTCTAGAAATGTTTGCAGATGAAAGCAACTCGACCAAGCCGACCAAAAAGTAAACACAAAACATCTCACAGATCCCCCAACACACGACTCTCTCTTCGTGTAGTTTGCTTTGTTTGCTATAGTGAATTGGTGATGTTCATTCTAGAGTCTTAAATATTTTCTGCTCGGATTATTTTCATATTAGTTTTCGTTGCTCCTACCACAATAGATAAATAGTTATCTTTAGGCATGCTACATTTGTTTTTTAGGATGGCAGAAATCACTGTTACCAAACCCCATTACCCTGATGCAGGCACTCCTGGGCCACAATGCTGGTGCTTTGTTGTACATAAACCCTTTTTTAAATGTATTTTTACTTTTAGAGAGCAAAATAAATTTGCAGATATATTTATTTTGTTTATTTCAATTGTGGCATTTTTTCTGTTGACCTTCATCTATATCAATTGTCTTGCTGTGCTGATCATTGTTAATAGCCTTTATAAAACACTTAATACTAAATAAATAAGTGAATAAATACATACATCAAGAGGTTATCTATTAAATATAATTATTTTTCAATAATTAGCTATGCATTTATTTACATTACAAAGGGTAGTACCTTCACCACATACCTTTGGTGTCCAATCAAAGGGTTTTGTGTTTAAAAAAGCACACAGTTTGAAGTGTTTTACTGGAAAGCAGTTGTGACAAACACATATATCTTGAATACACAAGTGTGCATAGCCGTAGGTAAGGGGAGGCATAGGGGATTACCCTTAACCCTCCGAAAGCCGATTCCCTAACACACATGGATTTCCAACAGGGCTAATAAATGCAATTTCATGCCGTCTGCAAGTGTTTTCATAGGGCAACACAAGAGTAATTTGCAGTGCTGACAACGACAGGCCAGACCTCTTGCAGGAACCACGGTGTGTTTCTAATGGACGGGACGTAACAGTCATTGTCCTGAACAAGCCCCTCGGCACTGAGGAGGTATGTAAACCTGTGTTGCACAATGTGATCCTGCATCTCTGAGAGAACTCTCTTGGTTGTGTGCCAGTGCTAATTAGTCACATCTCTTCATTTGTTTATTCTTGAAATGCACTACTTGCCTTTCCTTGAAAAGTAGCTTGAATAACTCCACTGCATAAAATGGAAAACAATGAACAGAAAGACACATATTAGCTCATACAACCCCAAAAAAACAGAATATATCCAGGACATAGTGCAAAACTAACCAGGTAGCAGTACCTCCTTCGTTCTCTACGCGATCTTCCATCTTGTTTGGATTCCTACTGAACACAATAGCTACTTTTCCATCCATAACTCCTTTGCTCTTCCAGACTGTGTAGTACTGGCTATTTTCACACCAAAACCCAAAGTACAGGACTTCTGTCCAGCTTCTTTAGCCACAGTGGAGCTCTTTATACTGCAGTTATACTTGGTTTACAATCAAGTGCGGCAATGGTGAGGTTTAAAGAGTGTCATGTGAATGTGTTCAATTTTGCGGCAATTCTGAGAAACAAAGTATACAAATCAAGTGTATAAAATGCAAGCAAACATGAAATCAACATGGTACATAAATAATATGAAGTATGACTCTTACTTGGCATAAATAATGTAATGATATTGAGTTAATGATTTGGTTAAATACTACCCACTGTGATGTGGGTTTTGTTAGCAATGACTTTTGCATATGGCACTGTTGGGGTAAAATTGCCCCCTATCTATTGTACATACACTTTCCAGTAAGTTATTAGTTAAAACTTGTTCTTATTATGATTTCTCTGCTCAGACTTATCTGTAGAAATAATTTCTACTGTCGTGGACATTCTTTAGTTAACAAACCAAAACTATACTGTATAACATGTTCTTATCAGTATTGTGTGTGCTGTGCCCTTGGTACCAGTGCTTCCATGTCTGGATGAAATATTGTTTCCCTAATTATAATGAATACCTTATGAATTATTGCTTCCCGTGTCTCGGAACTGCCCCGGGACATATGTCAAGAAAATATCATCTAGGTTTGGGATGGCCCCGAAACTCCTTTGAAATATTGCTTTTAGATGTATTAAAGGCTGTGTGAAACTTTCAATAAACAAAGATAAACGAACAGACTTCGGTGTCTGTGACTTTACTTCCCGGGCCTGTCTGCTGCTGAGAGTCTACACTATTACTGTGAGCACTCACTGGGGTGCCTGATTCACTGGGATCCGAAGGGTTGCTTCAACTGAAGCGTTGTACCAGTCACTTCCTAGAGAAAGTTGGCCTGTTTACTGTAACTCTGACTACACAGCACTGTTGTCCTGTAATGATCTGAAATCCTGAGAATATAATTGTGCCCTTTCATCAAATCAGCTGCCTCCGAGTCCTACGTGCCCCCGACGGGAGACAGTAGAGAGAAGAGAATAAAAAATAGGAGTGAGCATAAACTAAACTACACAACAAAAAGCTCCTAAACCAAAAAATAGCTGTTATAATAATAAAGTGCACACAAAACAAGTAAACCATTAATTAAATTAATATATTTTTTCACTAGTGACAGAGTCCCTTCACCACTAAATATAAATTCCTGGAGTGTAATCAATTATTTTAAACTCAAAATTAAACGTTTGTCTTTTCCCTGTGAAGTAATGTTCCCCAGGACTCCCCCGAGAAATCAATAGTGTTTAACACACTGTGAGTGCAGGGTCTGTGTTTGCTATAAGCCTATAAACCTTATGTGTGTGTGTCTGTGTGTCTGGATGTCTGGGTGTCTGGGTGTGTGTGTGGGTGTGCATGCGTGTGCGTGTGTGTGTGTGTTTGTGTCTGTGTGTCTGTGTGTGTGTGTGTGCGTGTGTGTGTGGGTGTGTGTGTGTGTGTTCGTGTGTGTGTGTGTGGGCGTGTGTGTGTGTGTGAGTGTGTGCATGTGTATGTATGTGTGTAAACCTAAGAAAAAAGTATTTGAATTAGCTGATTGATTTTATTCACTGTATGAATATCAAGGTTTTGTTCTCCCTTTTCTTTCCCTTAGTGTAGCTCACTCTGTGGGACTGCTGTTACTCAAAGATAACACGTCATATTGCTTATTGTGATTATTGCCTCAGGATTGTTTTAGTGTGACTGGACTGCAAACTGAGAGTGGAACAATGGATGAGCATCTTGAGGCAGCAGATGATCTGAATAATTGATAAAATCAATACAATAAGCATGCATTCCAAATTCAAAATGTGTGTAATTATTTATATAATTGCTTAGATTTTCAGACGTTATTTGTATTAATATTCTATATCTGCTGCCTCTAGTTTACTTGGGTGGATATGGTTTCAAACACAAATGTTAGTCTCTGTCATCCTTGCCTCCATATTTGAAACCCATACATTTATAATATATATATATATATATATATATATATATATATATATATATATATATATATATATATATATATATATACAGTGAGGGAAAAGAGTATTTGATCCCCTGCTGATTTTGTACGTTTGCCCACTGACAAAGAAATGATCAGTCTATAATTTTAATGGTAGGTGTATTTTAACAGTGAGAGACAGAATAACAACAAAAAAATCCAGAAAAACTCATTTCAAAAAAGTTATAAATTGATTTGCATGTTAATGAGGGAAATAAGTATTTGACCCCTTCGACTTATTACTTGGTGGCAAAACCCTTGTTGGCAATCACAGAGGTCAGACGTTTCTTGTAGTTGGCCACCAGGTTTGCACACATCTCAGGAGGGATTTTGTCCCACTCCTCTTTGCAGATCCTCTCCAAGTCATTAAGGTTTCGAGGCTGACGTTTGGCAACTCGAACCTTCAGCTCCCTCCACAGATTTTCTATGGGATTAAGGTCTGGAGACTGGCTAGGCCACTCCAGGACCTTAATGTGCTACTTCTTGAGCCACTCCTTTGTTGCCTTTGGCTGTGTGTTTTGGGTCATTGTCATGCTGGAATACTCATCCACGACCCATTTTCAATGCCCTGGCTGAGGGAAGGAGGTTCTCACCCAAGATTTGACGGTACATGGCCCCGTCCATTGTCCCTTTGATGCGGTGCAGTTGTCCTGTCCCCTTAGCAGAAAAACACCCCCAAAGCATAATGTTTCCACCTC
Organism: Amia ocellicauda; assembly: GCF_036373705.1. Classification (NCBI taxonomy): domain Eukaryota; kingdom Metazoa; phylum Chordata; class Actinopteri; order Amiiformes; family Amiidae; genus Amia; species Amia ocellicauda. Next base: position 37,687,097 of record NC_089860.1, read on the forward strand.
CATGTTTGACGGTGGGGATGGTGTTCTTGGGGTCATTCCTCCTCCTCCAAACACGGCGAGTTGAGTTGATGCCAAAGAGCTGGATTTTGGTCTCATCTGACCACAACACTTTCACCCAGTTCTCCTCTGAATCATTCAGATGTTGGCAAACTTCAGACGGGCCTGTACATGTGCTTTCTTGAGCAGGGGGACCTTGCGGGCGCTGCAGGATTTCAGTCCTTCACGGCGTAGTGTGTTACCAATTGTTTTCTTGGTGACTATGGTCCCAGCTGCCTTGAGATCATTAACAAGATCCTCCCGTGTAGTTCTGGGCTGATTCCTCACCGTTCTCGTGATCATTGAAACTCCACGAGGTGAGATTTTTGCATGGAGCCCCAGACCGAGGGAGACTGACAGTTATTTTGTGTTTCTTCCATTTGTGAATAATCGCACCTACTGTTGTCACCTTCTCACCAAGCTGCTTGGCGATGGTCTTGTAGCCCATTCCAGCCTTGTGTAGGTCTACAATCTTGTCCCTGACATCCTTGGACAGCTCTTTGGTCTTGGCCATGGTGGAGAGTTTGGAATCTGATTGATTGATTGCTTCTGTGGACAGGTGTCTTTTATACAGGTAATGAGCTGAGATTAGGAGCACTCCCTAATTAGTGCTCCTAATCTCAGCTCGTTACCTGTATAAAAAACACGTGGGAGTCAGAAATCTTTCTGATTGATAGGGGATCAAATACTTATTTCCCTCATTAACATGCAAATCAATTTATAACTTTTTTGAAATGCGTTTTTCTGGATTTTTTTGTTGTTATTCTGTCTCTCACTGTTAAAATACACCTACCATTAAAATTATAGACTGATCATTTCTTTGTCAGTGGGCAAACGTACAAAATCAGCAGGGGATCAAATACTTTTTTCCCTCACTGTATATATATATATATATATATATATATTTGGTAATACTTTACCCTAAGTGTCCCTAGTTACTGTGTATTTACATTACTTGTTACAGTGTAAATACACTGTAAATAGGCATAATTACACTGATAGTTACCAAGTAATTACAGTGTAAATACACAGTAATTAGGGACACACATAAAGTGTTACCATATATATTTAGAATACAATATAAATATAAGAAAGATAAGAAGGCATAGATTATATATTGTACACTTTGGTCCTTTAGCTGCTCATCTCCTCTCTGTGTGGATCCCAGTGGAGAAGCAAATCTAAATTAGTCTCCAACCGCTCTGCCATCCTGCTGTTGTACACAGCGACTCACTGAGGTGGACGCGGGAGTCAACACTCTCAGAGATCTCTGGGGACACAGTCCAGGATTGATAGCTCCAATAGGACATCTCAATGGCTTCCTTTCTTAATGTTGTATTGATGAGTACATTCCTGAATGCGTTCCTGTGGGGTGCCCTGGGGTACAGAGCTGCCAATACACACACAACATCTGATTATAGATCGGAGGGGAAAGACAAGGGGCTTGGTCTCCAAACTGGACACTTTCCTTCTGCAGGCATCGTACAAATCTTGGCATTTAGCCCTTGCAGATGAAGATATGTCTTGTCACATTGTGGGATCATTTCAGGTCAGACTCTAAGATCCCTAATCATCAGCTTATTCACTTTCTTCACAGAACATATGTCACCCATCCATCACAAACGCTGTCGTATGACACTGGGCCTCCTCTCCTCTGCCCTCAGGGCGCCCCGGGTACATTTCACTGCAAATGTAAAATACAGACCTGAGGGGATTGTGTTCAGAAGGCAGGTTTCCTCAATACTGTCTGATATTCTCACTTAGCAGAGGACTATCAGATGATGTTTCTTCACTTCTGATCTGGTTGGCCGCCTCACAGCAGCAAGAATGATGACAGCCCTTCCTTGGCGTCACTGGTTCATCTCTTTACTGGACATTGTTGTTATAAGAACCTAAGAACATAAGAACAAAAGACAGTGTCCAATCGAGAGGAGGCCATTCGCCCCCTTGTGCTTGTTTGGTGTCCATTAATAACTAAGTGATCCAAGGATCCTATCCAGTCTGTTTTTGAATGTTCACAACTTGTCTCTTCAGCCACATGACTGGGGAGTTTGTTCAGATTGTGATGCCTCTCTGTGTGAAGAAGTGTCTCCTGTTTTCTGTCTCGAATGCCTTGAAGCCCAATTTCCATTTGTGTCCCCGGGTGCGTGTGTCCCTGCTGATCTGGAAAAGCTCCTCTGGTTTGATGTGGTCGATGCCTTTCATGATTTTGAAGACTTTTACAAGTCCCCACGTAGTCCAGTTATGGAGCTCCACTACTATTGACTGACTCCTTCTTGGGGTGGTTTTCCACAGGGTTCAACTTCTTTGAGATCTCAGGGTCAAAGAGACAAACAAGCCTGATCCACCAACGCGACATCCATCAGCACCCTGCCTTTCTTTCTTGTCTCCCATACAACTCAGCCCTGCTTTGTTTTGTGTCTGAGGTTTGAGACAAGGTGATAGAGTTACTATAAATGTAATTGTGTCAATTAACAGAAAATGATCAGTGTTATTTCACCAGCAGATGCCATGAAGATGAAGGTCGAGCTTTTTCATCACATTACTCTTAAATGTATTAGTGCAAAGTTTTCTACATAACTTGAACTTATGCAGAGCTACTACTCTGCTCCAGTTCTGGGCATGATTGTTAATATCATTTATCTGTAGCTTTCACATAGCTGAAAAAAATACCTTGAATTTTCATGACTAGCATCTTGTTCTTGCTCCAAAGAGCCCCTTAAATCAGACAACTTAGCACTGCGCTGTTAGATGACCTGAATGTGTGCTAATGCTCACATTTTCTAAGTTTCTAAAATCTGAACCATAAGTGGCTGACAAAGAGATGGTACTTCATTGTGGAAAAAATGGGCAGGAATGCGAATGTGCTTCTGAATAGATTACTTTGAAAACAAATTTGCTTCTTAAAATCAAAAGTAAGGCAGAGATGAAAGGGCACCCAAGGCAGAAGATGACTTCAAATGCAACAAATTGCCAAGGTCTTTGGACATTTATAGTGCTGAATAATAATATGAGTCTTTTGTGACTGTGCTCAAGAGCAGGATTATAAATAAAAAATGGGATTTCGGTGGACTCTCCTTTTCTCTCACCCTCCTGCATGTGAGTGAGGGAGATTTGCACACTATCACATGTCTTTCAAGCAGAGATGTACCTTACCTTCAGCTACATACAGAGTGAATATTATATTGATAAATATAAACTTGTGAATTTACAAAGAAATTGAAGCTTTGATGTGAGTCATTTCAAATGAAAATGCAGTTTAACTTGACTAGTGGCCAAATTAAAAAAAAACATTGACCTAACTGCTAAGAGAACCTGCACACAGTCACAAACAAACTCCCCAGCAATGTGGCTGAAGAGACAATTTGGGAACATTCAAAAACAGACTGGATAGGATCCTTGGATCACTTAGTTATTAATGGACACCAAACGAGCACAATGGGGCAATTGGACACTGTCTTATGTTCTTATGTTCTTAAGTCAAAGTTTAGTGGCCAACGTTTGGTGTTCCCCAAGCAGGACAGCCATACTGGTGTGACCGGAGAATGTAAACTTGAATTGTTTAAGTGCCTGACAAATATAGGACATTATCAAATAAATTGTAATTATGGGTTAACACAAACATTTTTGGTCTGTTGAGCTCTAGACACAAGATGCAGAATTTTGTATCTGGCAGGACAGTCATCAACTTCATGTTGGCAAAATCTCAGCATCAACGCTGGTCAAAACAATACATTTTAGAGATATTTCTGAACTCAAATTCAGACAACAATCAATCAGAACGATATCAGTTGTGAATCATAGAGTGTTTCAGTTAATGTACAAATCATGTGTAAATAATATACATTTTCAGCAATTTCAGCAAAAAAAAAATTGTATATTGTGTTATATATGTATAAATAATGTTTCTGTGTTTGACATACACACACACACACACACAAAGATATCACCGGAAGGGTTAATCTGTTCTACGTCATTCGAACCACACAGACTATGAGACTATAGGAACGTGAGATTAAATGGCATTGAGATTTTAGGATTGCCCTAGAATATTCCTTGCCTTCTGCTGAACCATTACCTCTCCTTCTCCATTGATGGGTGTCATACTGACTTCACAATGCTTACCTATGTGCTATTCGGTGGTTCATTATGCAAATGTAACGTAAATATGCAATATCGTCAGCAAGTCTCACACACAGGCATTTCCGTGATCCTATTACCCCATATATGTGAAACATATCCGTGTGATTATGATGTTTTATTAGTGTGATACCAGCGATTAATCAGTGGAAATGTTTATAGTAACACTTAACTGGCCGTTGTAAAGTACATCATCCAGTAATGTGTACATCATCCAGTAATGTGGACTCTGTGACAGGTGGGTTTCTGTAATGTGCTCGTGGCATCCTTTAAGGGTTGAAATTATTCCCTTTCTTTTCCCATTGTTTAATTATTCAACACAATCCTCAACTGAGAGGCTCTGAAAGGTTCCAGCGTTTGTATGTTGAAGGGCATGAAAGTGCATCACAGATGTGTGTCTCACGCAGTCCTGCTGAGAGGGAGCACCGAGTGGGATGCAGATCCATAATTACTCTTATCACATTTGCACTTTAGAGCATGAGATTTAAAATAAATACATGTGCGCTGTGTTTATTCTGTGGTTTGGGGGTCGTAGCAGTAACCATGTTAATGCAGAGACTGTTTCTGGGCAATAACTTGCTCATTTGGCAAGATGCCCTTATTGAACTGGCTTCTCCCTTGGATGGAGTTATTCCTACACAATTGTAAATACATTCTGGGGACCACAGGGAAATCAGCTTGTGTGTTTACATATACATTTAGCAGAGCAAAATGATTGATCATTTATTATAATCCAGTAATAATGTTGTTATTGAGCTGCATAAAATAAATAGACTGGCACACTTAAGATTGGTGTTAATTTACAAGTGGAGTAAAAAGCCTCAGGTTCCTGAATAGTTCTTGTACTGATGCGTGCATACACTTTAATCTAGTTTATATTTGGGTACACACACACACACCCCCACACACACACACTCTTACATGCAGTCTGAGTCCATTTTTATTAATTGCATTACTCACAGCCAACGCTTCTTGTAATATTAATAAGCCGGGGAGATATCACGGTATATGTTCCATACTCTGCTTCGAAAAATGAAAATAAAAAGTCAATCTGTGATAGTGTCAAAACTGTTGACATAATTAATTCCCATCCCTGGTGCGAGTCCCGACTCGACACAGTGATTTTCATTACCATTAACCGCTCTCCGTGGGGAAGCGGTTTTCCTCCAGTTCCCTTCCCTTTTCCAGCCACTGAAAAGAGCTTCTCTTTAAGACTGTAAAATCATTGTGTCTACCTTTTAAGATGTTAGTTTAAAATGAGCGGCCCCTGTGTGTCTGTATTCTTCTCCCTGCTCTTCTCGTTATGCAGCGCTGTGGCCTCCGTGTCTCAGCGCTACTGCCCATCTCCATTTAGAGTGTATAGTGTTCCTGTCACAAAGACTGCGTTGATAGGCCTCTCGTTATCTGTTGTTCCCAATTTAGGAACACAGCAGAAGGGCGACCCTTTCAATCTGCTGATTCCAGGGACTGTGTGCATAACGTGAGCAGAGATCATGCCTCTTCATGAGCCACTGCCTGGGATTCTGATCGTCTGCCATGCTGGGGCAGAAAATGCCATTTTTAAATACAATGGATGTTTTTTCAGGTCTGTAACATCATCCCTAAGAAGAGGTCAATGCAGTTGTTGTCTGTGAACACATAACGCAGACTCAGGATTAATGCTGTACAACTTATTTTAACTGACTTTTTTTCCCTACATAAACAATCAGAATGGAGAAGCAGTGGAAGAAATCAGACACATTGAACCGTGGTTTTGCAAATACAATATCAGCATGGCGTGCCTGATTTTTGCATCACGTATAGTAATTTATAATAATCCTTGTGCTGTAACCCTCAGTGTTATATTGCAGTGTCTTAATCCACAAAGCAAAGCATCTGAACCGTGGCACACAACATCACTCCTGGCCCACTCGCTGTCTGAGAGCGGCCTGCGCTGCATGCACATTGCTCCTAAGGGGAGAGCGCTGTGGACAGGGCAGACACTCAGGCATACGGTACGCATTTAAACTGTACAAACATTAAAGACCACAGAATGGGGTTCCATGAAAATAAAGAATTAAACATCCGTACGTATTCCTCCAGCTGTTTGAATACTGAATAGTATTTCACAAAAACATAATTATTAATCAGTGAAAATTATCAACTAAAAACTATCCATTTCCTTACCTGTATTACACTGAGATATAAACTCTGTTTCTTATATTGCATTTTAGTTCTGGTTTGATTGATTAATAAATTAATGAATGAATAAGTATGTGTTCTCTCTGCTAAAGCATAACTGAAGGCTTGGCGGATTGCATCACATGCAGGGAGAAACTTGTTTGTTAGTTGTGTAATCTATTGTAATTAACTGAAAGAACATTATGCATCTGAGTGCATTTTACATATCGGACATTCCCTGACTGTGAATCTTAATAAATACTTTAATTTCTTAACAAGAACTGCCATTTAAAATGAAGACAATGTAATTTTTACAAATAATTATGTGATTGGTAAACCCATGTCATGGGAGGTGACTAACCTTTGGATTATATTCATAAATTGGAAACATCATTATTATACCATTACCCAAATCAGGGTAGCACTCATTTTCAGTTATCCTGCACTTAGGAGTTTTAATAATTCAGAAGTTTGGTTTAATTTATGTATTTAAATTATAAAAAAGAAGAAGAGATCTTCATGTTTTTATAGAAACATACTTTGGTTTGGTCAGTATTTGTTCCTGTCTCCAAATAATGTGGTCCTGAGTCAGATTTGGTGTTAGAAGTGGGATATCAAAGGCTGAGAGGGCAGGACGGTCAGAGAAGAAATGTTGGTGAAATGCTCACAAACACTTCAGAAATGAAAGAAAAAATGGGGTGTACCAAACACAATCAGAAAATATGGAAAATATGGAAAATAATGCAATATTACAGATACTGCATCAGATTTGGACCAATAGACTCCGTATCTGACGTTTGTCTGCCTTGATCTTCCTCAATCTTCAGCAGGACCTTCTCCTTCTGAACTGTTGTCTAGCAGACCTCTGGATGTTTGACTTTTTATGGTCCACATAGAAGAGTGCACAGCTGATATATTATGAAATTAGTGTGTTAGCTGTTCACTAGAAAATAAAAATATAGTATTGCACTTTATTAATAATTATTTTAGAATTACTCTTTTTGAAACCTTACGCATATATTGTGCACATGTGACAGTAAACTTATTACTTAAGTTTCTTTCCATGGATTTATTCTTTGCAACTTTATATTTTGATTGTTGCAGAAAATATGATTATTATTACTTTGTATTTTACTTATCTTCATGTGTTTTCTTTGTACTTTTCTTTTATTGGCTTATTTGTTATGAATGCATGGTTATTATTTAGGACACCCTGCTGCAGTTTGAGGCCCTCACTCCTATTGGCACCGGGTGTCTCTCCTGCAAGTGTGCAGAGCGGGGGGGGCCCCGGGACAGGACTCGAGCCAGGAGAGAGCGGTGAAGGGGGTGGACGGTGAGGAGAAAGACTGAAGTCAGGGAGTGCAGTGCAGGAATCAGGGTTTTGTTATCTTTTGTTTTGTGTGTTTTCTGGACTAGAGAACCTGAGTTACTTGTGTTAATAAAAGCTCCAAAACACAGCAAGATCAAAATACTTTGGGGGACTTTGGCACTTTCAGTGACAACAGGAGAAAGGATGGTATTGTGTATCTCCTTGCCTGTTTTTCAACAAGGTTGGCGTTGAGTCTAGGTGAGATCTGCATTGCAGCACCTGGAGAGAGAGATCGGTCAACCTGCTGAGAAGAGAAGCTAAAAGCAGCTCTCAGAACGAAGTAGAACAGAGACCATACCTTCGAGCTTCAGAACAGCATGGTTTTGGTCGAGCAGATGTGCTCTGGGGAGCCTGGGTCCAGGAGGGAAGTCCTGCCAGCAGAGCACAACGCTGTCGAGGGTCATGGCCCTGGGCTGCTGATAGTTCTGTGCAAAGTGAGAGGCAGGATGGGGAGCATCCCTGTCCAGGATGCTGCCCAGTGGAGTCCCCTTGCCCTCGTCCCGGGGCTGTTCATCTCCTGACACAGTGACTGTGATGGAGACGCGGCGAGAGGGGCTCACTAGCACAACATGGATGTCATGAGGTTTTGTATTTATTTATTTGTATTTATTTTGTAGTTTTTTTTATTTTGGGACACCGTCACCATTTTTAATATTTTTGTTCTTTGAGTATTTAATTTTTATTCCTCCACATGTGTATTTATTGTGTGTAGTGGACTAGCAGGAATATCCTCAGTGCTCAATTTGTATTTAATGTCCTCTCAGCTGTAGTTACACTACTTTACTTTTTAAAAGGTTTGTCCTTCATAGCTGCCATTAAACACCACAGCAGAAATCCAGATCAGTCCCCATTGTCCCATAAGTTGAAGCTGCCAATTTATATAATAACACAAAAGAGAGTAATTATTGATTTTATATATATATATATATATATATATATATATATATATATATATATATATATACATACACACACACATCCTAAAATCAACGTTTCAACAATACCCTATGGTTTGTTTGTTTTTACACCAGTAATTAAATGTAGGTTTGAATTAAAATTTAATGGAAGTGGTTGTCTATTTTGGGGTTGTACCCTGAAGACTGGTATAGCAAATAAAATATAGTGTAATTGGAAAAGGAAGAGGAAAAGGGCATAATAATTACTATTGGGTGTTGCTTGGCAGACAGCCCAGAACAGGGTTTTCTTGTGCCTAGTGCCTGTAATTACCTTTGTTTTCTCCGTGTGTGTGAGAGAGAGTTTTTTAAATCAGGTAAATTAACAAACTGCTCTCGGATTGCGAAGGTTAAATTGTGGCGATAAATTAGTGTTTCCTTTTCCGTCAAGTGCATCTCCTGCGACTAAATATAGTCATATCTCACCAAGGGTATTCTTATTAGTAATGGCAATAGCCGCTTCCAAGGTCATTTTGAATTATCCCTTAAGTGAAATAAGTGCACAGGGCTGTCTAGACTAACATAAAACATGCGCTCAGTTGGGTTTAATACTGTGCTGTGTGTCACACAAAGGACATCTCCTGGCCTTGCCCCAGATGCACATGTCTGTTCTCATACCTACACATTCAGTGTAGATGCAGCAACAGGAGCTCCTCTGCTTCCTGGAAGATAGCATTTCAGCTCTGAACTATAAATGTAACATTGTTTCTTTCTATTTTAAATCCTTGAATGGCACAACCTAGTGTTACAATTAATTTAAATCCTTATCAGAGTCTATAATGCAACACATGTATTGCAATTATTTGTCATTGTTGTCAGGAAAACATACAACATGACTTGTGTGTTTCTTTGAATGTGCTTTATGTACTAGGGTTAAAGCAAACAATAACTACAGGGGTGGGGGAGGACAATACTGATTATAATTTGTTCATATTTTGGCATGCACTGGCATCTCCCCATCAAAATTTAAGAGGAATTAAAATAAAATGAAATGCATGAAATTAACTTCCGAGTCTTTCTCCTTAAACAAGCCAATTGATTGAAGAATTAGTACATTCACTTTATTACATCTCTGTATTGATGTTTAGAATATTTAAAAGGGGGAGAGCTTCTGTATTCATTAATTTATATCAAAATGCAGTTTTATTGTGTGTTTGCTTGTTTGATTTGTGTCACTTAAAGGGCTCGTAAAATGGGGTAGTTAACATTAAATAAAAAACATACAAATTCAGATTACAGTTATATTATTCTTGTTTACAGACAGAAGAACAATACAAACCTGGAGAAAATAAGAATTAAAGTATCAACACAATCATCGAAGCAACAAGAACGATGGCACACAACAAGTATAATAAATAAAGCGTGCTTGTATAATGGGAACTATGGTATTTAATGTTTCATAAAGCAAAACTGTGCCGCAGTAAGATTTTATTTCAGGTTGTACACTTTTGTCTGCCTGTGTGGGTTTCATTCATACTGTTTGTACTTTGTGAGTCTGGTTGCCTCCACATATTATTTGCTCATACCCTGCAAAATGAACATTTTCAATAACCATTTCACATTAACAATACATATCCTGTATCATTCACAAGACATCTGACTTCAGGCAGTTTGATTTGGACTCTGACATTAAAAGACAATGGGAATGTCAACCATATTTCAATCTGCTCCTTATCTTAGATTTCCTTTAACTAGATAACATGCTAGAGATTAGAAGCCTTGTGGAATAAATGTGTTCTCATACAAAAAGAAAAGGAAAGTATGAAATAAATAATATTATTAATGAATATGGAATTCAATTATAGAGCCTGTCTTATGATATTCAAGGACTAATTGCTTTGAACTAAACTGCACATATCCATAATTTATAGTCTGATACATGTGATTTATAAACATAAAAGGGACAGAGAGAAGAAAAAGATCAATTCCTTTCAAAGACACCAGCTTGAATCTTCTAGGTGGTGCTCAGGTGAAAGCAAACGAATACAAATGCATTCAAAGAACCTGGGTTTTAAAGTGTTAGAGCAAATAGTTTTCAAAGTCATCAAAGGCTCCTTATCCAATTAAAATGGGTATTTTAGAGAGACGTGTCTTCTTGAGTGTGCAGTTTAGTTTGGAGACTAAACTATTTGGGAGGATTGTGAAAAGGGTGGGGAAATGAGGAATGGTGTGTGCTGCAGCCACTAAAATACAGTAACTGAATTCACAATTAAAGATCCACAAAATGCAAAATTAATACATAAGAACATAAGAACATAAGAAGAACAAAAGACAGTGTCCAATCGAGAGGAGCCCATTCGCCCCATCATGCTCGTTTGGTGTCCATTAATAACTAAGTGATCAAGGATCCTATCCAGTCTATTTTTGAATGTCCCCAAATTGTCTCTTCAGCCACATCGCTGGGGAGTTTGTTCAGATTGTGACGCCTCTCTGTGTGAAAAAGTGTCTCCTGTTTTCTGTCTTGAATGCCTTGAAGCCCAATTTCCATTTGTGTCCCCGGGTGCATGTGTCCCTGCTGATCTGGAAAAGCTCCTCTGGTTTGATGTGGTCGATGCCTTTCATGATTTTGAAGACTTGAATCAAGTCCCCACGTAGTCTCCTCTGTTCCAGGGTGAAAAGGTTCAGTTCCTCAGTCTCTCAGTAGGACATTCCCTTCAGACCTGGAATAAGTCTGGTTGCTCTCCTCTGAACTGCCTCTAGAGCAGCGATATCTTTCTTGAAGTGTGGAGCCCAGAACTGCCCACAGTATCCAGATGAGCTCTAACTAGTGCATTGTACAGTCTGAACATCACTGCCCTTGTTCTCAATTCTACACTTTTGACAATATACCCTAGCATTGTGATTGGCTTTTTTATTGCTTCCCAACATTGTTTGGCTGGAGAAAGTGAGGAGTCCACGTAGACTCCTATGTGTTACTTCATCTAGTTCTATTCCTCCCATAGTGTAATTATAGTGGACATTTTTGTTACCTGCATGTAATACCTTGCACTTGTCCACATTGAATTTCATCTGCCAGGTGTCAGCCCACAACTGAATATTATCTAAGTCCCTTTGAATAGCCTGTGCTGCCGAAATTGTATCTGCTGAGCCACCTATTTTAGTATCATTTGCAAATTTGACAAGTTTGCTAACTATCCCAGAGTCCAGATCATTGATATAGATTATAAAAAGCACAGGCCCTAGTATTGATCCCTGTGGAACACCACTAACAACCTCACTCCAGTTAGAAGCGACTCCTCTAATCGACACCCTCTGCTTCCTATACATCAACCAGTTCATAATCCATCTACTTACACTGATCAGCCATAACATTATGAGCACTGACAGGTGAAGTGAATAACACTGATAATCTCATTATCATGGCACCTGTCAGTGGGTGGGATATATTAGTCAGCAAGTGAACATTTTGTCCTCAAAGTTGATATGTTAGAAGCAGGAAAAATCAGCAAGCGTAAGGATCTGAGCAACTTTGACAAGGGCCAAATTGTGATGGCTAGATGACTGGGTCAGAGCATCTCCAAAACTGCAGCTCTTGTGGGGTGTTCCTGGTCTGCAGTGGTCGGTACCTATCAAAAGTGGTCCAAGGAAGGAAAAGCGGTGAACCGGCGACAGGGTCGTGGGCGGCCAAGGCTCACTGATGCATGTGGGGAGCGAAGGCTGGCCCATGTGGTCTGATCCAACAGACGAGCTACTGTAGCTCAAATTGCTGAAAAAGTGAATGCTGGTTCTGATAGAAAGGTGTCAGAACACACAGTGCATTGCAGTTTGTTGCGTATGGGGCTGCGTAGCCACAGACCAGTCAGGGTGCCCATGCTGACCCCCGTCCACTGCCGAAAGCGCCTACAATGGACACGTGAGCCTGGTCTGATGAATCACGAGTTCAAGGTGTTGACTTGGCCTCCAAATTCCCCAGATCTCAATCCAATCGAGCATCTGTGGGATGTGCTGGACAAAGAAGTCCGATCCATGGAGGCCCCACCTCGCAACTTACAGGACTTAAAGGATCTGCTGCTAACGTCTTGGTGCCAGATACCACAGCACACCTTCAGAGGTCTAGTGGAGTCCATGCCTCGACGGGTCAGGGCTGTTTTGGTGGCAAAAGGGGGACCTACACAATATTAGGCAGGTGGTCATAATGTTATGGCTGATCGGTGTACATTACCCTGAATGCCTACAGCTTCCAATTTGAGAATCAGTCTTTGGTGTGGAACCTTATCAAAAGCTTTTTGAAAATCATATCATATGTTTTCACGTGATCTACAGCTGCAGTTGTGTGTTCAAAGAACTCTAATAGATTAGTAAGACATGATCTGCCTCGTCTAAACCCATTTTGACTATCTCTAAGAGTATGGTTTTCATTAGAATAATTAAAGTATAAATGGTAATTGAATAAATTGATGCATCAAAAGAAACACTGAGAGACCTAAACATGGAGTCAAAAACATCGCTATCGAAAAGCATTGCCTTGAGCTCCTGCACAAAGAAATGCACTCCTGTTATTCTGTACACCGATGAGGATACTGTCTTTTTCACAACTTGTCTTTTATCTTTAGACCACATTCAAAAGTCAACAACAGACTGACATTAAAAAAACTACAATTAAAGGTTGAGATTGACAGCTATTAAACAACCTCCTCCAGTGAAAACATGAGGTGAATGTAAGTTATGAACGCCAGCAAGATTATTTATAAAGTTATTTTAGTTTTGACAGAGACGTGATTGTGCTAATATTCCTCTGGAACAAATCATAATCCCAATCTATGTGCATTTCTGAACAAACATATAATTAATGTGGGAGAAATTTATATAGCGGGTCAACTAGAAAGGGAATATTTACTCCAAATTGCTGATTTTCACAAGATGAGAATCATACAACTCTGTCAGAAAATGTGCCTGTAGTTACTGACAATCCTACAGGTGCAGACGCACTCGATCTTCTTCTACTAACATGTTCTTCTGTTAGGCACTTCAATGCATGAAGAATCGTCAGGATCAGGTGGCAGAAGATCAGTATGTTTTGCACATTTTGTTTATTCTACAAAGACTGTTAAACACCTTTGAACTGAAAGTAATGTTAACCGATACAGTTAATCTGTGAATTACTCATCAGTGGCACAAGGGTTTGTAAAATGTTCAAACGCATTTGAAGTAATTTGAATAATGTTAACCGGATTTGTCTCCAATAGCTACGTGATCAAGACATTACATTATTCAAGGTTTACTGCCAAATCCAATACAATTTGACTTGTATTGGCCACATAGTAGCCCTTGCCAGCAATATGTAGGCAAATGATTTTCCAAAAAGCAGACAAGCTGGTTGCAACCGTTAAAAAATACTGACACATTGCCCAAGGAGGAGACTGTGTTTTAAAGATAGAAGATTCTCTAGATCAAATTACTTCCGGGCTGAAACACACAAGTCAATCCTACCCCCTGCTTACAGGTCTTAAAGCGGCAGATTTATTTACCAATAAGAACATAAGAAAGTTTACAATACTTAGAAAGCAGGTTATATAAAACGCAGTGGCAATGCTTTATAATAAGGTATCGTCAAATTCCCTTTTGAGGCCATAGTTGCAAAATCTGCATATTTCATATTTGTACATCGCTTATATTCAGACACTAATTCATTCTTTTTGTTAGTATTTATGCTCAAAACAAACTTGTATAAGGACTCTGCCGCTGGGGTACGACTACCGACTGGATTGTTGACCTAAATTGCACTTCTGCCCTTTGTATTCATAATCCTGATTTCTGTCGGCAAAAAGCTTAGCTGTCCGACCATCTTAGAGTGGCTTCCAAGAGCTAGGTTTATTATTTGTGTATCTGCCTACTTGTGTGTCCCAGTCACCCCAAATAACACAAACCTGCCCAGCATGGTGTGGCAATATTATATATATATATATATATATATATATATATATATATATATATATATATATATATATATACACAAGCAACACAAGAAACAGGGTAAGATGTTATCTGGGAATAAGAAGAAGAGACAAAAACAAATCAATGGATCTGAGAAAAAAAGGTGAATAACAATTAAAAGAGTGGAGATGTAAAAATGGCACATTTTTAAGAACAGACTAAGAACCCACTAATTCAGGGATTCCTTTAGTTTCCTAAATATTGTACATTTGTTTTCCAAGCTGGTTGAGCACAGATTCAGCCCAGGGATGACTAAAGATTCCAGATGACTGAAACGAGCCGAGACAAGGGTTGCTTTCACTTTGGCCACATTGATTTTCTACGCAATGGCAGTACAGCACATGCACTGAAATCACAGCGATCTTCAGCTGGTATTAAACGGGAATTTTGCAGTTCATTAGCTAATGCTTTTCAGAAACGTATTTAGGCACAAGTTCATTATTCTCATATAGCCATTTGACCTGGTTAACCATGATTCACTCTCTACTCCACAGTTAGCCAAGAACACTGTCAGTTAGGAGAGTTCGCTCTGAGTGCATTTCACTGAGCGCGCAGATTTAATGCACTGCTGTTATTTATGCATTTAAAAAACAAGTAGTTTAAGGAAATATGAAGAATTTAGCGTTAATTAAATCAGATAGACAATTCCCATTTAAACAAATCATTATGATTGACAAAGATATATCCTTTTCATTCATGAGGTTTCCAGAAGGCAATGGTTTCCACTGCCACTGAGAGAAGTACAAATAATCCAGTGTTTAATTATTACTATTATTATAATCTATTACTTATTAATTTTGTTTAGTTCATATGAGATCTTACCCTTGTTTGATTGACCATTATCATCACCATGCGCTTTGTATTATGGTGCCATTTTAAAATCATTGGGCTGCTTCAATGTGTTGTCCGCAAGCAACCGCCATCAGACGATACCTGAGGTTTCACATTTCTAATATCTCTGGGCAAGACATATTAAAGAGAGGGCCAGGATACAAGAGTGACCTTTAGCAAAGCATATTAAATAAAGCACTCAGCACAGCTTTTCCATGACTGTGAAACAATGTGCTGAACAAAAGCAGCTCCTAGCCAAGCCTGGTGTTTCCATAATTCTCCACCTATTGTATTAACAGAAACACTGGGAGAATAATCATCCATTGACACCATAACCTAACATTATTCTGAACACTTAACACAAAAAGCTAATTCTTATGTTATGCTATGAAGCCACATGTACATTACATTCAATTAAAATGTGTTTAAACTACCTGAATAATGACTGAATAATACATACCTTGTAACTGTGTGTTTAACTATATTAATAGAATATAAAATGATACTGTATTCAGAGATTTCTAGATTCACAGGGACTCAGTGTGTATTTTAAAGAACACGGCACATTACAGTACAATATATACATCCACTGAAATAGATGTCTATCCACTGTCAGAATATCAAAAACAGAGCATGTTGGTGGTCCGAGCTTCAGCTCATCCTTCGTCAGAAATCGGCCCTGACACTTAACAATAATTAGATACAGCTAAACTTTATTAAATCTGCATGTTTAAGATCATCAATCAAGCTGTCAAGGCTCAGCAGGCCATTGAGTGGCTTATATAAATGTTTAAGAAGGAAACCAAACACAACTCACGGTGGATAACTTGTGAGCAGTTCAGGCTTAAAGACACACAGCTGGAGGAAGCGCTTGAGCCGAGTTGAATAGTTGAGTTACGCTGTGTTGAATACTGTCCATGTCCACCACACAGCATGGAGAGTTTGTGTTCTCTGTGCACAGGTGTAAATTCAATGTTTTCTTAAGTTTCCTCTAATTCTATCTGGGTTCGTGTCCCTTACTGTGATGATGTACAGAATTGGCAATGGCCAAAGAAGAGCCATCACTGTAAGTGACAGACACCCTGAGCAAATAAAGGTGACAATGACATATAGCTCTGAAATTACTTTGGACGCTCTGTCAAGCACAAGGTATAAATCGGATGATGTTGTAAAATGTTCTCCGAGGAATGATTGCCATTTGAGTGGCATTTCCCATTTCATCAAGCCACACGGATGGCTGTAACTGTGGAAATACCCTTATGGTCACAACTTGGCCTATGTTTATGTGCCTATAAAAACATGATTTGCATTTTAAATTTCGTCCTTCTGCTTTAATGTGGCTACAGGGGCCTGTTGAGAGGCTACAGGAAGCGGAGGAGGGAGAGCAGCCACCACCATGTGGGGCAGGGATTGGAGATGTACCGGCTGCAGCACTAGCTGTTCACCTTGTATGAATTCGGTTCAAACCCAACTTGTTTCTCATTTCTTCAGTAGTGAAAAAGTCACCTTGGGCTCCCAGATGAATATGCTAGGCAATGCAAGGGAACAGGAAAAATAAATGGGGATTAGGTCTGATCCTGAACAAGCACTGGAAAATACAGCTAAATGATAAAGCCAGTTCTATGATGAATTAAACCTAATTTCCAATGATATGATACACATTTTTCATCTTAAAGGTAATTAGCCATTGCAGTATTTCCCCAGGTTCCTCAGGAGGATGTGCATGTATATAAACTACATATTGTCTCCCTGCTGAAGAATTTTCAATTTAATAGGTTCATTATAATTTTAAACTCTTATGTAAAATTAAAAGTAAGAGCTTTCTGGAGGACGACTGGATTGCACTTTAGAAAAACGAACTGGTTGCAAATATTTTATTCATTTTCTTGCCAAAGTCACCTAACCCTTAACTAATTAGTAATTTAAGACCACTGTCCGAACCCTAGTAAGACTTTGATAGACAGAGTGTGATACCGTGTTTAGATTTGGCTGCAGCTCGCTTGGCTGAGGGAATGATGGTCTGGCCGTGTGGATGAGGCAACAGAAGGCCCAGAAACAGAAAGACGTCATACTCCCAATGCAAAACAATGAACAAAGTCACAGATATATCAGTCTTGATGTATAACTTGTTTGTTTTATCTTCGGACAGACAATGGCTGAGGAGTCGTCCTTTAAGTGGCTAATGGCGCAGCTCCAATCCAGTATGAGAGGCCCGAGGATGGTGTGCACTGGGTCTGGCTGTGTTGACAACATTGCGGAGGTGTTGGAGAAACCAGAGCACCAGGAATAGGACGAATTTTAGAGCAGGGGCCAAGGTGTGGCACTGGGGGTGAAAGTAGTTGGATGTTGGGGCCAGTGTCATGGAGGGAAGAATGCATGGGCCACAGTGAGCCATCTTATGCACCAAGAACTGCGCTTTGGGATACAAGAATGTATCCTGAGAAATGAGAAGCACAATGTATTTATATAGTAAAGGCACTGGAGTGGACACCTATGGCTGGAGCCTTACAGTAAGGTGTGGTGGCAGTGGGGTTCTTGATATTACGATCACTGGCCGGTGGATTGACTCCATATTTTGGAATGAAAGTCAAGTAGAGAACAAGTCACGCTCAGATGCGAATCTTTGAAAATAACGAATGCCACGCTTCTTCAAAGCCGTTGTAAACAGAGAGAAGTCCATTGTAATACTGAGAGGCACAGATTTAGAAGTGGTGGGCAGATGTTTTTGTGGATAAATGCTTGCAGAGCTGCGAAACGATCAGAGAGATGAAGAAAGAGGGAGTGCAAATGGAGATCTCTCTGAAAATCCAGGATGAGATTCGCCAGAGAGTCATAGGTGGAAGGAAACTAATCTGATTCAGGGTAATGGATGCAGAAAACAGGAAGAAGCAGATAAAAGAAGTAGCAGAACCAAGGATGAAGTAAGGAAACAGGTAAGCAATCCTGAAATAGTTTGGGTAAGCAGGCAGAGTTGGGAAATGCTTCACGGTGGTAAGTTTCCTCCTAGTGCCGACATAAGCAGAGTCTTGTCTGTATCCTTCCCATGGCATGGTCCCTGCTGTCGGAGGGAGTGAGGTCATGTGGGAACTTTACAGGCAGCGCAGAGAATCATCTTGCAAAGCAACAGATTCTGGGAAAGCAGTGTTTGAAGTGGGCGGGAAATGTCATACATGTCTTTGTAGTGGTACTAGTTATAATCATCTAGATTATATCATTTTACAAAATCATCTAGCAGTCTTTCATGTAATAAACAATATAAATTCAAAGGTATTGCTATACTAAAAATGCATTGACAAGCAAGATGATTTGTGTTTTTAATAGTACAATGTGCCGCTAAATGTTCAAAGGAGGTTGAAACCAACCAATTAAAAAAAAGACATGCTTATAAAAGACCTATCTATATGTCAATATAACAATCTGTGAGTTATAATTAAGACTATGCTTCCATGCATGGTACTGTAGTGCAAGGCAGGCTATGCCTATGTGTCCAGCAGTAAATCTCGTTATATATTGAGAATATGATGAATCTGTAATGCAGTATATTGTCTGAACATGGTTGTCCATTAGACATATACACTCAACTTGTTACGTTTAGTGAGAATGAAACTTTCTTTATGCCCTTGGATACAATCATTACTTAAAATGTAATCCTGTACTTGTGTGAATGATTTTCCTCAAACTGGATCCAATCAATATGCATTTCACCAGCTGTCTGTATCAGGACTCAGGGAGTCAAACCATTTAACCTGGTATTATTTCACACATTCCTACATTTAATCAGGGACCTGAAGACGGCCCGTCGGGTGGAAAGGCAGCCAGCGTGTGATACATCAATCCAATCCAGTTGAACAGGGCTGTCTTGTGAGGTGGAACAGCAACAGTGTCGATACATATGATGGACTTTGGTCGTCCTGAGCAGAGACAACTTAAACCATTCTTACTATCCGAGAGCTAATGAAGACAGATGTTAAATCGTGTATTGCCTAGATCTATTTTCCATTAACTCTTTATCTGGGTTAATAGAGAGGTTAATGATGTTTCAGATGTAAGGGGAACAAAACCATTAATAAATAAATAAACAAATGTATAAATAAATAAAAAGGCAAAGGGATTATTGCAAAATCTACTAGACTGGTTAAATATTGATCTCTCAGATCCCAGTACATTTCGCTCTGTTTCAGATGAGCAGACTTTTTTCACATTTTTAAGCTATACAAAAAAAACTAAAAATTACTTTTTGTACATCACCATTTGCATTTTACTGCCATCTGTAGTAAAGTTGCACTATTCTCTTCAGTATGTGTGTGTGTGTGTGTGTGTGTGCGTTTTTATATAAAAGTGATTATGCTGATATATATATATATATATATATATATATATATATATATCAGCATATTCATTTTGATATAAAAACGCACACCTGCAAAATGTATCCGAGTGCATGACAACCTGAACATTTCCATGGGCCTTGTTTGCATTTTACTTAATCAGAGACATTGTTCATGATAGTTCATCTACATGAATTGATCACTGAAATGTAAATCAACAACCAACTACCTCCATTGTGCCGCAGACAACAGAGGTTCAAACCCAGTCTCCACTGAACCATGATCATTCAAATCCTATTTCTTTCCCAACTCAAACGTATGTTCATATACCTTTTTATATAAAATAATACCTTAAATATGTGTAGAAAATGTAACTACATTTTCCTTTAAGTCTCTGTATGAACGTGCACAGGGATTTCGATTTCAATTGGCCCTTCAAGCTCATGTGTTCAGTGGATTTGTTCCGTCTTTCTGTCTGATCGTTTATTTCAGTCACCAAGAGCTTTTCCCCTGAATGTACAAGCATATTGTCACGTCAAAGCAAAGTGTCTGCCCAAAGGTATTGTTGTTGCAGATTTTGTGTTTGTTTGTTTGTTTTGTACACGATGATGGATTCATGGAGCAACACTAAATCTTGCCTCATTCATTTGCACAATATGAGGAATTGGCTTAATTAAATATGAGTGTTTTACATGAACAGGCCAGAATGGCTTGACTGGAAGGGGGTGTGGGGTCCTTGTTGACATCCTTATGATGGATGATTTCAAAACCAAAGAATGTTTATTTTTTTATTCATAAGAAAGAAAACATTAATATGTGATCAAGCAGTTTTGCAACATTAAAACTTAACTCATCGTTAGGAAGATGAATTATAAACTACTGTTCTTTTTTTGTCTCTCATGTTCCCTTCTGGTATTAAATTGTACAAACCTACTAATTTATGTAAAAAAAACTATACACACACACACACAGTGATTCTGCCCATCATAATACAATATTTCACTTCAGAAGTTTCCTGTACACCACTAGTTGCGTTGTTCATACTGCTGATATCTGAGACTTGCACAATTATCTTATTAGCACAGCACGTCGTAATTCTAACAGATGTTTTGAGACCTTGCACTCGTGTTCAGAGTTTTTAAAGACTTTCTTTGCCAGTTTTGTTTAACAAAGTAAGGTCTCTGTAACTAAGTTGCTTAATTAAACTTTAAGCAAACTTATCTTCTTTCATGTGCATTATCTTCATATGTGTGAAAAATCCAGGCACGTTTCATCCTTTCACCAAGGCAACACAATCACACTCACAGCTGAGTTTCAGAATATTTATTTATTTATTCTCTGACAATACCTCAATGTGTGTGTTTGAATTTAAACAAAAATGACAACCTCTCTTTCGTAGACTTGCAATTTCTCTATTCAGCAATAAAAGTGTGTGAAACATTGACTACACAAGATTCTCAAAACAACACTGTGCCAGTTATGTGTTTACTTTCTGGATTGATATTGCTGCGGTGAAGAAGTAGAGTATAATGTATTGATTGTTTACCAGTTAGCGGTGGGGTGAGTGATAGAGAAGGTGAGACAGTTTGCTGGGCTGTTGTTGCTGAAATGATGGGCTGTCCTGCACTGTCCCACACTGCAGGCAAAAGTATTCAAAGTCTTCCTTAAAAGAAATATTATTAAGATATTCACTGTGTTTGATCTTATTAATTTAACTATATGTTGTGGTGCTGCCAAGGCCGATACTCCCCTGTCAAAGCCGTGCGACTCTGGGCTGGAGCCGTGCAGGACCCTGGACAGCAATGCTGCAGCCAGAGCTGCTCAGCACCGGCGTCGGTCCACCAACCAACCTCGCCTGCTGTTAAACGGCACCGGAATAAAAGGAGGAGATCCCACCCATTTCACTCCAAACCAGCCTAGTGCGAAGACGGAAGATGGAAGACCGAAGACGGAAGATGGAAGACCTACGCCCTCTCCAATGGGGAAGTCTGAAGGCTGCTTAACCATTGTCTGCCTTAGAACCCTGGATCCACCTCAGCTCCAACTCTCCTACACTTACCCTGAGCCTATCTCCTCTGCCCCCCCACACCGACTGGCCCAGCTTCCCTGCACACTCACCGTACCGACAGGCTTCCAGATTGGCACCAAACCCCACACCGACCTTCACCCCAATAAATAAACACACCCAGCACAGTGTGAATACTTTCAACTATACTATACTATCTATAACTGCACATATACAGTTGAAAGTGTTCAATAATTCGCACTCTGACCATTAACACGGGGAAAGGTAAACTAAAATATTGTTTCTAAAACTGAGCAATAACTGTAAAACCTTAACCTAACAGAGAAGAAATTAACAAGAATACAAAACCCAAAGCTGAAACCCTGAAATTAATTGCTCCTCATTTTTCCATATAAAACAATGCAAAAGCACAGCAGAAAAATGCTCATCAGACTTGTCCTTATTGCCCCACAGACCTCCGTACAGACGCCCACAACCAGTCCATGTCCAAGTCACTGTAGTTGTGAGGGCACTATGGGCCCCTGGGACCTTATGGGATTTTTTCCTCCCCAGGGACAAGGGCTGCTCTACAATGAAGTGCCGTGTTTCGCACCCCTGATTAAGAAGCACTGTTCTAATGTAATGTAAGTATAACTCAAGTCATAATATTGTGATGAACCGACACACAAGGCTCTCAATGCCGCCCTATGAGCTGTTTTCAAGAACAGTCGAAAGAATGACTGTAGGAATGGGGTTAATTTACTGACAGAGAGCCACCTCCTGCAAGTAATCAATACATCAATGTTTCATATACAGTGCATTTGTATTAGGGTTCCTGTATATACTGCCTCCACTTGATTTGATTATTTTCATTCCTCAGCTCTTCCATCCACCAGGCTTCCCTATCGCCAGATAACATCTTGACACTGTGTTCCTCAGCTCATAATTGTTGCAGTAAACCATTTTATGTAGTGCTGTCTGGCCATTGCCACTTCAATAACACCTGCATCATTGAGTGGCACAGCGGCTAATGACTCGCGCTTTTCTGCTCCCGCTCTATTGCCAGGGCTGTGATGGAAACCCCTTCTGCTTGTGAAGAGAGCAAAATCAATAATCTATTCTACTTAATAGGCTGAGTGTCACGGTAACTAGATAAAAGTGGATTAGGTGAGCGTGAGCCGGCGGAGTCCAGCTTTCCTCTTAACATGACCCTGAAATCGGCGTGAAGCGGCAGTTTCTTGAGCCCTCGCTGTATTATTATGATGGGATTTTTATAACCATTCAACTAATTGATTCACTGTTTAACTTCCAAAATGTAAAAACAAACAAACAAAAACCCTTCACAGTATAACACAATACAAAATGCACGAACAGTATTCACAAAATGTTGTGTTTTGTTGTTGTTATTGTTGTTTTCTCATGTAAATCAGCTGTACACTCCCCTACCCTTAGATAGTTTTACACCATGGCTGTTATGCAGTTTGTGTTTTAAAATAAATTTTATAAATCATCCTAAGAAATATTCATTATTATAACAATAAAGGAAAGAAATATGAGCTCTGAGAAGAAAATGCAATGGGATGGATCTTGTGCTTCGCTTTGTCACCAACAGGACTTACATTCGAACCTGAAACAAAGTGCATTTCCAGTCGGGCTGACTGGTTTCCGTATCGAGATGTAGCCCACGAATCTTAAAGAAAGGAAACGGAGGATTCGTTTCTACAGTACTATGCAAATATCGGATGACACCACATTTTTTTTTTTTTTATATATATGGCACATAAACAATGGCACATGTTTAAAGTTTTCTTTCATTTTAAAAAACACAGTATTTTACCAGTGGACTACCTGTGTCAGAGCTGATAGAGAACACAGGTTTGTACGTCAAAAATAAATGCGGAGATCTCTGGTTTTGATGATTGTTTGCTTCTTGAATCTTCCCTTTTCTAAACCCCAGACGTATCCAGTTGTAAATTAATCTTTGTGATGAAGTTATGGTTCGCTTTATCCCTCTTTATCCCTCTAAAATATAAATAAAAGATGAAGGTCTGTGTCTCTCTTGTGTTTCCTCACAGTTCTTACTGTTACGAGATCCATTCATTTATTCGATTGGCTCGTGTATACAATACACAACGATAACTTCACTTTACTCGAATTTAGACACATACGAACGCAGATATAAATCACCTTTGAATGCATAAAAATGCGTGAAAATTGTAATAATAACATCTGTTTAATTAAAAAATTGTGCATCGCGTCAAGTTATCTGCAGCCCCCTTCCTGATTATAAAATAAAGATGCATTACTGTCTCATATTTAGGACTTTTAGGTCACATGCTCAAGGTCTTCCTTAGCATTTCTGTGCTTGACAACGACAGTGTAAATCCTCACTTCTGATTTGTTTTATGCTGTTTTCTTCAGGCGAACCTGTCCAGGAAACACGGGTGAATTTCTAAAGCCGAGCTGTTGCACTTTGAGTGACAGACTCTATTTATTGCATCTCTTTGAAGCAGATTTGGAAGTCAGAGCCCTAACCGAGTGGACTCTCATACAACACCGAGAGAGAGGCAGAAAAACAGAGAAGGATCTTGGCCGGATGCCATACTTCAGCTCCTATAAACTCATACATCAGTTATTGGGGTGCACGGACTTGTAACAGGAGTTATTGATGGACTCTCCCAACCTAACGTAATGAACATTCGTTTTAGGTCAACTAGAGAGTGTAACTGTTTGTGCCTAAGGAGAATCTCATTGATAAAAGTCATATATTGATGGTGGTTTACAGCTATACAGTCATACATTGTAAACATACATTGCATGGTGTAAGATTGTTGCCCATTCAGAGGCAAAGGTAGCTGTTTAACACTGTTGTAAAGAATTCCTGTTGCGTTTCGGATGGAGGTCAATTTAGTAGATAACAAGTGAAACAAAAGTGCTGTTTTGTGTTTCTCATTATTCTAAAAGTATTATTGAATGCTCTTTGAGGAGGGTTACTGTATCATTCAGAATATAAACACAAGATGGATACTTTCACTCGCCTATGACATGTATGCCTCATTTTATATATTGATCATAGACAGAGAGAACTGACATTTTAAAAGTTGTTAAGAAAGCAATCATGTTTGATTACAAACATGTAAGAACTGACTAAACTTGTTCTGAACTTTGATGTGCATTTAGTTCACGTGAAGCGAGCGCACGTTCGGTGTCGGTGTCAGGTTGAGAAGAGATTGAGCGAGGCATTGACAAGTGATCGGGTATGTTTCCGATGTGTGTTTATTATTTCTCAAAATACCATACAGCTGCAAAACTTAAAGGACAAGGTTGCAGTTTCCAAAATGATCTTATGCCTTGATTGTACTACTAGGATAATAATTATGTTCAGTGATGCCTAAGCAATAAAGTCTTACCCTAATGATAATAATAATAATAATAATAATAATAATAATAATAATAATAATAATAATAATAATAACAGCAGCAATGAGTTTTCTCATTGTTTATCTTCAAAATGTACAATCTCTCCAACTCAAAACTGGAAATTAAAAAGAAAAGACCTTGGTAATAAGGTCCCAATACAGAAACAATTTCAGCTTTACATATTCCCCTAAAACATCTGACCAATCAGATTCTTGCTATGGCGTTTTAACTCTGCGAATCTTGCTGCCTGCTCTTTTACTGGTCTGACAATTCATTAATTTAAGGTATTTCTGAACCTACACACAATCGGATAGGTTTCAGTTCTTCAATAACACAATTGGGTTCTTTTTCAAATATAGTCTTGTGCTTTTATAAGGAATTGTAGCCTATTTACTGGTCGATCACTTATACCTCATATATCTTACCTTGTTTCACTTAAATTGTACACATTCAAACAGAGACACATCGGTCATTGTTGCACATTCTGTGAAGGGGGCACTTTCTGTGTGTGTACATTGTATGTGTTTTCTTTGATGGGCTTTAAACTCACTGCGACATGCCCACCCAAACCCCCAACACACTTTGTGTCATAAACTGAGGACTGTCTGTGTGTGTGTGTGTGTGTGTGTGTGCTTTATTGCTACACAACACATACTCATGTTACTCTGTTCATTTTAACACAACCTATATATAGCTCTCCTCCACTTCTAAGGTGCCTGAGTTGATCCTTAAACTTGGTTCGGTCATGTTGAAGATGATATCCCTGTCATTGGAAAATGCTGCAGATAATTGGATTGCAATTTTCAGCTTAAGACCTGTTGGAATTAATTTGTATTATGTACACTATAATAAATCAAATCTGTCTTCATGGCTGCTGGAAAAAGGACGGCACTTACATTTTGATATAAAGTATGCAAAGTATTATAGGATGTCCTAGAGTAATTAAGATAACAGAAATTGTATTACTTAGTCATTGCTCTGTCCTGCACAGCTGATTAACAGATTAGTGCCCATGAACACAAACATCACATATATTTTTAATTCAAAGGTATTCTTCTCTCGTCCAATAAAATAGATGTATTTTTAAATCGTATTTTATCTTACTTGCTCTCGGAAGGGAAAATGCCATTCCTGGAGATGCTGATGCCATTTTCCATTTTCAGAGATATAAATAAATAAATAAATGTCCCTTTGTACTTTGCGTTTTGAAAATCCCTGACCTGGAAAACCGGAGGAAATGGAATCTAAGACTAAAGCTCTTCTTTTTCTATTAGTCTTCAAAAAGGTCTGCACTACAACATTCATCCTATCCCCATAGAAACCGGGAGAGGATGGCGAGAGGAAATAAAAAGGTAAAATAAACGAGGTTTAGATGGTGTGGAGTAAATTGAATTCATCACCAATGAAATCGAGACGGGTAGTTGAGTGATGGTTAGTGTCATGTTGTTTTTTTATGTGTGTTTTTTCATTCATTCTTAAGTTTAGCTCCTGAAGGATCTTGTAACTCTATGGACATAGATCCAACTGTGGCCAGAATAATGCTGGAAGACAGATAACAAAACGTCCATAGTCTCATGTAAATGTCTTCCTTTCATTGTCTTTGGTTGGACATTTTCAGTGACTCTACGATGCCGACTCTTCGATGGACTTCCACGATTACTTCGCTGTGGCCTCCCTGCAGAGTCTGAAGACACAATCGCACGTGTGTCCTTATAGTAAACAGCTGCATTGTGTCAGACAATGTTGTATGAATGTGCTAATCCTAGTGTGAGACACAATGTCTTGGTAAGAGTGATGGGTGGGTTGTGTTTAATCAGGAAATCCAGCGACGAGTTTTATCAGTGATGTAATATTAGGCCTGTGGTTGAAAAATGCATGCTGTAGCGTAAGGTACACTTATAAATTTCAATTAATTGAAATGAATTTATAGTATCACCTTATCACGAATCCTGGAATCTTGTAGAACTCAATTTCCGTAATAATTGGACGCAGACACCAATTCCAAAGATATAATTTGTCAAATTTATTAAAAACAAAGACTAAATGTAGCACTACACTAATTATACAAAAGGGAAAACTAAATTAAAAAACTAATTAAAATTCAACTCTAGATCAACAAATCAGAGACAAATCACTTCCATGACCAAATCAAAGACCATGGGATCGCATATGATAACACACAAATCGTTAAACAAAAAAGGTTATAAACACATTGACTACAATACCGGTTAGTAAGACGAAGGTGAGGCTCTCATTAGTATTGTTAGTCAGACATTAAATAACTACGCAGGTTAGTATTTAATGTCAGGTAACTTCTCGTTATATATATATCAGTCTCATTTACATTTAGGTGCCGAGAAAGATCCTATCATTACTTGTTACCACAATTTCCCTTAACTGATTATTATTCAATGATTAAAGATAGGCAGGGCCACGAATAATCTAATGTCTGTTAACTTGTGTCAATTTCAGACTAAACAGTTAAACAGGAATGAGAAGATATTTCTCGGCGTTGACAGATTTTATTTCTAAAATTATCAACAAAACAGTTTAATGCAACACACATTTATATTTAAGAAAACTAAATGATATTACACATTCTAGAGTTATGAATCACAGATTAACATTTCTAATTGATTTCTCAAATGTCATGAATCATGAACTCCAAACTGTTAAACTTATCTGAACATCGTCGCAGAGAGGCCTCTCTGTCTTCGGGCTCAGATAACAGCACACGGCACGAGGTCCGTGTGGTTTGGATCAAAGGCAGTCCGGTTCGGCTTTGTCCAAGAACTTCCACTCAGTCGATGCACCTGGAAGTTGTGATTTCGCGAATGTAGAGTCTTTTCCAAACAGATTTTCCACTGGTTTGAAGGCTCCAAGGTTGTGCACAAAATCTTCTTTGTAAACAGGGTTCCACCATAGTTACTTGAAGACAAAGTCTTTGAGGAAAGCAGGGCCCTGTTCGTTTCCAAGGGTCAAGTTTCTTAAGACTCGATAGCTATTTAAATGACTGACACTTTTGTAATCAGTCGACTTAGTCAATTGTCCAGCTGTAAAACTCCACTGATCAGGTGGGCACAGGCGGGCATGCGCAGTCTGT
Source organism: Amia ocellicauda (assembly GCF_036373705.1). Classification (NCBI taxonomy): domain Eukaryota; kingdom Metazoa; phylum Chordata; class Actinopteri; order Amiiformes; family Amiidae; genus Amia; species Amia ocellicauda. Next base: position 37,715,376 of record NC_089860.1, read on the forward strand.
AAAGTTCTTTATTTAATAAAGTCCTTTAAAAGAATTCTTCGTACGGCTCAATCTCCTTCTCCCAGTTTAACTCTTCTGTTGCCGGCAAAGACTTGGTTGGTTTCTGGTTCCGGTTCTGGCAACAGAGCTACAGGTTGAGCTGTGGCAGTTAGTTTCTGGTTCAGGTGAGAGAGAGAGAAAGAGACCGTGCGCTGTTCCTTATTGTCTGTCAGATCAATAGGTGATTGGTTCTTGAGTTTTTGAGATTGGATTTCAGTTTCAGCCCCCAGTGTCCTATTGGAGGGGGGCTTGATTTATGACTGATGTCAATCCATGCCATCTTTTGGAAATGCCGGTTGGCCCGGGTTCGTAGCTCTATGTCGGGATTTCGGCTCTCGTCCACTTCAAAGAGTTTTTATTACCTACAGGCCCCTTTCTCCAGACATCTCATAGCAGGATTCCAAACTATTTGGCCTATTCTCGGTGCCATCCTCCCCAAAACTGTCATTTTGATGTAAACCAGTTCCAAGCTGATGAGTTAAGGAAATCTGATAACTTTGGGGGGGGAGAGGTCTTCTTTAGATCAGTGCTTCAGCTCAGAGCCCAAATGCTCTTATCAAAATACACCCAACATAACGCTACAATGCATTTACTCAGAAGAGAATGGATAAAGATCACTCTCAGGACAGTGACATGATATAAATAAATCATCTGGAGGGTATTTGATTATTGAAAGGAATATTGCATTGATAAGAATTACATTCAACCATTTTGAGCCTTTGCAAACCATTGCCTAATCACATTTGGTTCGGGTGTATTTCTTTATGAAACTCAGCTTGGGGACTATGATACTATGATACTATGTATACTCTACATCGGTCTCCAGATTTACCTTTGTATCTAGAAGACTCAGGTGTCCCGCAGAGATGCGTTTATTGACCAACATCAGAGTCACAAGAGCTCAGTTCAGCTCTCATAAAGGCTTTCCTGTATCCACTTTAAAAAACACTGAGATTTTAAAAATAAGTAAATAAATGCTTAGTAGGTGAAGGACAATAGATCAAAAGAGACCAACACAAAAAGGTACTTGTCCTTAGCTGCACTTCCTGGCAGCATTTGTACACCAGTGTCCATATTGCCCCGGTTTCCTCCTGACCTCTGTGATTCCTCCACAAGCAAGTTATTTTAAACACAAGGGGGTCGATGGAAAGGTGGAGACAACTGCAGGAAGACATTGAAAAAGCTAACACCCTACCTGGGAGCAGCTGTGTTTAGTTAGGGAGACCCAGTGTAACAGAAGAAAACATGCTCCAATTAAGTCAAATGACACAGAACAAACTCTGATGAAAATGAAGTAATTAACTAGCAAAACACACAACCAAAGCACAGAAAAACATCACAATAAAGAAAGGGGGTCCAAACAATCCATACACAAAAATAATAGTACCAATAACAATAACATTACATGAAGAACAAAGGTTACAACACACTGTTCCTCACCCCCTAGATCAGTCTTGTGAACTGTGAAAGTGTAATGAATGAAAAATGACTTTCCACAAGAGTACCTGCTTCATAATGTGACGTATCTGGGACTCTGTTACTCTATCAGAGACTATGGATTGAGTCTCTGTCGAATCTAGACATCCTGAAAGACATTCTGCTCCCTGCAATGGGTGACACTCTCACTTCTCCATGTGATTAATTAGTTCAGTGTGAGATGAGCTGTCCAAGGTCCAAGAGATGAGACACTAATTTCACCACTTACAGAATTTGTGCACCTGATGTTCTATGTCTTATATATTCTGTGCAAAAAGAAAGGGGGGGGGGAAAGGGTATGGTTTTTTTAATCTATACATTCAAAGTTTTTAACTGTCTCCACGAAATCTGCTTGTGCTAGGGCAACATGAAGGGTAATTATTACAAAGCCTAATGTATATACAATATAATAAAACATCTGTTTGAAGTCAAATAATGCTGAACCAGCTACTGAACATGAGCAGTGAATTCAGGGCTGAGAGCTGTTTCTTCAGCAGCAGTCCTTCTCGACGCACCACTGGTTGAAGACCTCGAGTTGTTTCGATGCAGCTCCTCATTCCCATCTGCTGTTTGGTTTTCTTTCTCATCCATTCTATCCATTCCTTAATCCTCCTCTACTCTGTCCTTCTTCCGATGGGTCTGGCCGCTGTCTAGTTTTACAGCCTTTCTAACGGCTAATTGTGATTGACTTTTGTGGCAGCTTTCAATAACAGAGCACACTGTTTTTGCTCTTGTTGCTGCATTGATTGTCACCGGTCGGTCATTGATTGATGGACATGGCATCCCTAATCCCTGGATACACACACTGACACCCTCTACTGTATATGTATGGCCACTAATGCAAAATATACAGTATATGTGAGTGTGTGAATGTGTGGATGTATTCCGGTTGGAGTCTCAATTCTTTCCTTGTTTTAAACTTGGTTTCATTTACCTGAAGTATTCTGGATGTGTATGTTTCAGTGTCATCTTCCTGCCTGCTCTGCCCAGGAATCTTAGAGAATAAGAAACATTGAGTGGAGTTTTTGTTTTTGTTTCTCAAAGAAGATGCTATAGCTCTTTTTTCCAGATATACAGAAAATAATTTTCCTGGAAATGAGCATCCTGAATTTCCTAAATGCATCTCTTCAAGCTACAAAATCCTAGTTTTAAATCAAACACCATAGTTCTAGGAAATGTAGTATTGTCACAAGGCTACACTAGCTTGTGATGTTGTTGTCTGTAGCTGACATTAAATTCTGCAAATTGAACTGTCTTGTAGATTGGGGGGAAATAACTACATACATCAGAGGAAGTTACCATTTAATGCAGATTATTCATATCTGGCGTTGTGTGCTTTGTGTGCTGTGTGCATTGCCGGCTAAAACCACGATGAGCCCTGTGTGTCTTTAATAGTTTTTGGAAAATGGTGCCATGTTGTCTTTTTTGTTTTACTTGTCTTGCTAGTTCAGGAAGCGAAGATTTATGGATGCTCAGCCAGTGCATTTCTGAATTAATTAGCTATTTACCAGGCTATTAAGCATCTGTGTGAGCTCATACAGACTAGGTAGTAGGAGAACCTTAAACATCACGGAAGGCTATTTTAAAATTTAGCCTTTCATGTACTGTATTTATTTATTTTCATGTGGTGCCTGACTTTACATCATATTCAAAACCAAACATGAGATTTATATTGAGAGATTTGTGAAATAATTGTTCATAGAAAAGCAAGTCTAAAAAGAGGAACACATGTCTGTAATGATATTAATTCAAGGCATATGTTTTGATGTATTATAACTAAGCAACTAAAGCATGTCAGGATATATAAATGCTGAGAGTTTGATATATGATATAATGAAACGCTACATGCAAGAATAGATACAGTGTTTCAATATGTTGGGAAGTAATAATACATTTTTAATGTATCTTATCTGTGCAATGCTGGTGTTGAAGGTTAACGCAGGTTTAATGTCTAAATGTTCTCTCAAGGTGGAATCAGTGCATTGAATCCCGAATTCGTGGTATTATTTTTTCTATATCATCAGATCTAATTTGTTCGTGAGCATCTGTCAGAAAGCATCTGTTGGTTCCAATGTGTGAAATTAGACATCCTCTACTCAATGCATTGTCACTTACAAATTGTCATGAAATCTGTCAAAATCTATTACCATTTTTATTACAAATGTCAACCAAATGTTTCTATGAAAACTGTAATTTTCACCAGCACAGATGGAAAATATGTTTCTGACAAAATAATACTTTCTTTCTGAAAGCATCCAGTCATTTTAAATTCAACTGGAGATAAAGTGTGTACGCACACACACACATTGGTGAGCTGTGTAAATTAGGTGTGTCTAAACTGTGTCAGTGGATGTTTTGAATGTGTGTGTTGGCTGACATGTCAGTTCATCTATGTAAATGTTGTTTTCATTTGCAACTTCCACTTTGGGTAAAGTCTGCCTACTTCAGCAGAGGAACAGCAGTGTGTTGAGCAGAGTAAACCCTACGATGTTGTTGTGACAGGCCAACCCTGTCAGGCACAGCTGTGGGCTCGTTGTGTTGGCAGCTGATGACCGCCGTCACCGCTCTCTCCACAGCCCGTCCTCACCTTGTTTAACCTGCACACTGTGTTCTTTAGCATCATTGAAACACTCCCCGAAATCCCCCCGCCAGTTCATTATTCACCTTGCTTTTGTTGGTTTGTTGTTTTAGTTCTCCCCTCAGGAGTTTGAAGACTCCTCCAGTGAAGAGGATGTATTTATGTTACTTTCCTCCTGGTGTTCTCACCATGTTAAAATAAAAACGCTTTGTGGCAAATCTGAACCCGCCGTGTCCTCCAGTTCGGTTACGTTTGTGTGAAGCAATATTCGGAGGAGGTCTTACGGTAATCACCCAGCTTACAATTTCACATTGTGACTAAGTTGTCACAACATTGTGCTGATGTGAAATTACATTTGGACAATTTACATTCAGAGATGCACAGATGTGCCGGCACAATGCTGTGCTCAATAATGCGAGAATGAGAAAATCATGTTTGTTGTTTTTGCAATGTACGCTCACAATTTGTAACCCATTCACTGATGTTGTAAAATAATATTGGGACAAAAAATGTAATCTACGAGACTTAGGGCTGGATGTACTAGGTTTGCGTACTTCTGTTCTAAAGCAGTCAGGTGACTAAACAAGTGCAATGTGTGTGGTTTTAAAGACCTGTTTTGTGGAAATTGTCTTTGCGGTTAGCCGTTGATGAATATTTAATTCTGTGAGTCTCGGCAAAAAGACACAAAAATGGGGTGGGATTTTGCAAATTGGGGGCACCATCTATTACAATGAGATGAACTAGAGCTGCCAGCCTTAGCAACACTTACAATTGTGTCTGTTAGCTGAGAAGTGTGAAAATGTGCTTTAAACATCAGCATCCTTTCACAGGAAATGTGGGAAAAACCACTGGGCTAAAATTACTGTGCTACTGGAGGGTCTAAAGAATGACCTGGAGCCCAACACATGGAGAAGCAACGCTATCCCTGCGGAGGTTAAACTATTATCCAGCGGCCTTTTCTTTCCTCTGGGTCTTTTCAGGTTCCTTGTGCATTTCCATTTGTGCTTAATGCCTTTCTGAGACAAATACATTCATTCACATTTTTCCCTAAAAGCTTGATACACAAGGCTTAAAAATAAATTTATTTATAATTTCAGATTAATTGGGATCAATAGACTTTGCACCATTTAAACTTCCCCTTATTCTGAGCATGTTTATAGCAATAACACCCCCACTCTTTCAATGTCCAGCTGATGTGTGATTCAAACTTAATGACTAATAATGTCATGGCAAAATATCCCAGGTCAGTCCTCAATGCCTTTATTTTTCAGAAAAGAACAAGAATATGTAACCAGCGGAAAAATAAATAAATATGGAAATGGCTGGCTTTTAGTGTAGGATAACTACTTTGATACCTACCAAATATCAGGGTGGGGCATTGGACGGCACCTGCAGCCAATGCAATTATGTGTGTTTGTTATCCAGCCCAACCCAGATAAGAAATGTTGTTGCTCACCAAAGAGACATGTGACTGGGGAGAGAGAAGAAGTAACCAGTACTGAAGGGTGGTTTGAATTGTTTTATTGTGTTTACTTTGTTTGAAAAGAGAGTTTTGACAAGCTGTTTCATTTTGTCTTGTCATCTTCCCCAGCATTGGCTTCTCAGCATAAAACAAATATAAAATTAAACAAAGAGCTGCCAATCCTTCCCCCCTGTGCCTGCAGTGATAGACCACAACGTTTAAATGTTAAATCGTGTGTAATGCACCTTGGATTGATTATATAATGACCAGTATAAACAGGTATGATGTCATTCCATCAAAAAGTAAGAAATACAAAAAGTGTGAGCTGTGGAATATTAGCTGCCATATGAGGTCTAGCATCACTTGAAAACAAACATGAAGTCTCTTATGTTTCTGTTTCATGTTTCACAATGTCACACATCTGAACCACAGCCTTTAAGCCACAGTCCTCAAGGCTGTGACAATGCAGCGAGTTATCTGGGTATTTTGATTAGTTTTACATCTAATTTTATATGCATCAGAATGCCACTGATTAAATGAATAGAAATGATGTTAAAGCTGCATGTCACAAAATACAGAATGTATAAAACTCACAGGGTAATGTCAAGCCTAATTATAATATAATACTCCAGTAATTGGAAATGGGTAACAATGGAAATCCTTCCACATCCGTTTTCATAATGCATGGCTTGTGGCCAATTGACTCTCGGAGTCAAACTGCAGAGTGTCTTCACACAGTGACCTGAAGGGGCTTCTCACTACCCCAGCCCCCAGACCGTCTCTAAACAACACTGGTCTGTCTTTCCTCAGGTCCAGGAAAATTACCACGATGATTACCATTACCATGATTGTGTAATTCTGTTCAGTAAATGCTCTCGGGAGGGTGAGCCTGCGAGAGACACAGTCAAGAAACAGAGGAATACACATCTCTTCTTTTCTTTTTACATGAAGAAAGGGTACTTCTCCCTTTTCATATATTTAACAGAAGCCTTTCACTCTTAAGAGTTGTGCTAGACTTGTATAAAGCCAGTACGGCATTTTCGATTGAAATTGGATTCAGATGATTGGACGTGGTTAGTGCCAAATCTGTGATGCTGAGCAGGAAGGTCACACTGACACTGCTCTTACTTTTCCTTGCTTTGAAGAAGTCAGACTGTTCAGTAATGCATCTTTTAAGGACAGGGTGCAATCTCATATTGTTTAGCTCTAGATCAATCTATACCTTCCCAAAGCACCAGCAACCTCATCCTCCCTGGATCAGCCATTGATCTGTCCTCAGACACGTACAACACTGTCCAGGCGGTGCTGTGCTGGTGTGTTGGGCTCTTCTGAGCTCTGTTCTGGTCATTAGAAGTGCATTTAGAGTGGTTTACTCAAATGCTTCCATTATGAAGAATAGGTAAATAAATATAACAGCGCACTATTAAAATTCATTCAGATGCTCCTGTTGATGCATCAGAGCACCATCTATGTCCCTGTATTTCCAGAATTAACTGACAGACACTAATTAGGTGCTCACTCGGCCGTGAAGGCATTATGTGTTAAATTGTGGATGTAAGTGTTATAGGTGCTCTGAGGCAGATTGTTCTCAGGGCTTCCTTTGGCACTGAATGGATCGTCACTGTGAGTGATCTTGTGCTCATTTTATTTAAGCCTTGTTAAAGTCCACAAAGGCTGTGTAATTCCTTATATCAATCTCATTAAGGACGAGAGGCTTTGCTTGGGATATATGATGTTCAAAGTGGCGCCATCAGGCTCTTGACTAAAGTTGTGTGATTTACAGTACTGTGCCTCAAAACATGGTACCGATCCACTTTCATCTGCTTCATAGGTCTCTGCTCCTTCTCTCCTCCTGTTGGACTCTTCTCAAGACCCTTCTTCATTGTCAAAACACCAGTACCTCCAGATTTGACGGCAAATGATGTGTCTGGGCTACACAACTTGTCCTACGACTAATTAAAGACACTGGTCCTGTGGTTCTCAAAGCCATTGAATGTCCTCTACCTGCCCCAACTTTTAAACCTGCTCTAACAGAAAGTATATCTTCTTTTAAGTCTGATTTCCAATGGGATGATTTTCAGTTAATGGTTTCAACTTATTAGCATGAATGTGGGGATTCTAATGATCCTTAAAATGTTAGCATGGACAAACTAACTGCAGTTGTAATGTGTTTTATTTTTGTTATCTAATCAGGTTTCAGCTGAAAGCCGCTATAAAAAGGTCTGGTCGAGGGAATGTGGGGGGTGATGGAGTGTGAGGCCAGAACAATACAGGCTTGTTTAGGGCTGGGGGGTTCCTGTCCTCGCACGAGTAGGTCAGAGTAGGTCTCCATTTTAGAAACCCCAAGGTATTACAGGAAACAAAACCTTACTGTCAGCAATACAGCCATTAAATACTGTCTCTGGTCCTGTTTGGACTGCAGTGATTGGAGGGAAATCAAATTCACAGAAGCCTATAAAGAGTAACAATGACTTTTGTTTGTCTTCATCATTTCTGCACGATTATGACAAGTGGATTCACTCAGAGATATTCTTCCTGTTTGCTGGTAGTACACCATTGCCAGATATGTTATTTGAGTGAAGATAATACCGTTGTATGTGCGCAATCTGTTATTTCCTTAGTTAAGTAATGCATAACAAGGCACTGAAAGGATGGAAAGTATAGCCGGACGTTAGAAAAGTTTTCTGTATTTAAAATAATCAGCATTTATACCATTGTTTAGTAGGGTATGAGCAGTTCATATCAACTAGGATGTCACTTAGTATTCAATCTCTTAAAAGGCAGTTTTCAGATTTCTCAAACTGTGTGACAAGTATGTGTAGTTCATTCTTACAGCTGTAGCAATGCAGCAGCAAGACTTTAAAATATAATCTGCCCATAGACAGAAGAGTAGTGATAATAGGAGGCTGTAGACTGTAAAGTTATATATATATATATATATATATATATATATATATATATATATATATAACTTTACAGGTAACATTGACTGTGACTGCTCAATTATCCACCAGATAATGGCCAGCGCATTAGCACCTAAATTAACCACTGCAGCAAATTTGCCAATCTCAGGAGCTCGACTGCAGGGGAGGCAGGGAGAATGTGGAACATATTGGCAAAAAGCAGCTGACAATTGACTAATCATGGGAGGTTGCACCTCTGTTTGACATCTGTGCAGCACCGTCCCATTGTGATTCAGAGCCCTTCTTGTCACATCTTCTCTGCTGTGTTAATCATGCATCGCTTGTCTCTTCTAAGATTGCATTTTACTCTAATTAACACCACAAGCTTCCCTTTGTTAAATAACAGAACAGTCTCAATGGGCAGCACTAGATTGTTTCAGAAAAACTCGCCTGCTTGCATACCGAACACTCGGAGGATTCCCAGATTCCTTAAAAAAATAAAGTTGTTAAATAAACATCAAAGTTATCCTTGCGTTTTACACTCGCTAACTAAACCAGAATTATTGTCTCATTGCGGAACTGTTGTGTTTTTGAATGCCATATGCTTGAATTTCCCCTGGGTGTATACTATAGTCAGCCTGTAACAACATCAAAGTTCAATTATTTCTGAGGAATTGACAATATGGAGCACAGATCCATGTTGACAATGCAGGAACCTGCTCAAGTCCTTTGGGGCATTTGCTTTTTTACCCCCTATTTTTTTATTTCTGTAAGAAATGTGGTTGTCAAATTATTTCCATCATTTTTACTAAAGTGACATTTATAAATTAGGCTAAAATGAGGAAACTGTGGATCTTAAATTGGAAAATGCATTGAAGTGAAAATAATTCTGCAGGTCTGCATTATCAAACCAAATGACTTGAAATGTCAAATAGTTGTACAAGGAAATACCCCCCCCCCGTCCGTAGTCTTTGATGCTATCACATTTGCTCATTTTCATCTTTACTATTCATTTCTGAAAACAAATGTCTCTGTGTTTCAAATATTTGAGGTTATTACATTCCGCCAGCTTTGTATAACTAGAATATCATTAGCTAATCTGGTATATTAAAAAAACACGTAAAAAGGAATTGGCCGTTTGTTTTCTTACTCGTAGCGTTTTGTACATTGACCCGTCATGTATAACTAAAGGAGATTTCTTCATCCCCCCAAATTGAATGTCTGCTGTACTTCCCTGAAGTCACGTTTTTCTTTCTTTCTTTCTCTTTAATAGAAATACCAAATACCAAACCATTGACCAGACCCATTAAATAGTTTCACAGCAGTATTAAGCTATTTTATGTTCCTTCAAAAGATTTTTTCTTCCTCTCAATGATCTATAAAGAAAAGGTATTGTAGACCAAGACTTACCGTAATGGAAAACACAGTTATCAGCCACACACAATAAGTGTGTACTGAGTGTTAAAAAAACAGTATTGTGCAAACCCAGCGTTACCAAAAAACATAGTTTGAGACCTAAAAATAGTGGTAGAACAAAGTCAAATGTCTTGCCCTCCGCTGGTTTAGCTTTAATATGGTTTGGAAGACATGAAAAGAAATGAATACTATCATTAACTTTGCTATGTGAGGGAAATAAATAACACCATATAAGCTCTGGGCCTTTGGCATTTCCAGGAAAATGCTCTTAGATTTTCATTAAAAGACTCAATGGTGGATTTTGAGGATCCAGAGATGATATCACATTGACATCACCCTGTTTCCTTGTTAAGAGCAGCACTGTCCTTCCTCTGTGAAGTTGCAGAGATCGCATGGTCTGCCTCTGGGAAACTTCAGGACATTAACCTGAACATGGTCCTAATGCATTTCTGCTCAGAAGAACAGATTAAACACAGTGGAAGTGTTTTATTTCCTGTATTTGTACGATAGAACTGTAATCATGTAACAATAATGTGCTGGTAACTGTCAACTGTATTATCAACACAATAATCCAAAAACTTTTCAGATGTTTTAATGTATAGTTATATATCATCACCATCAGCCTGTTTCAACCCACTGCCACCACACTTTCGACCAACAGCTTATCTTTTCCACGTCACACCTGAAAAGTCAATTATTTCTTCTTCCTCTTTTCTATACGTTTGTCTTTATTCACCTCTTGGGAGACATTCAAGAGCTTCCTTTATACATCTTTGATTTGTTCTTCTTGCCGTGTGTCCGACCCATCGCCATTTGAACATCTTCACTCTTTCAATGATGTCACATATTGTGGTTTGTTCTCGAATCTATTCATGTATTTTTCTCTCTCTTCTTGTTATTCCAAGCAGACAGCTTTCCCTGCCCCTCTGTGTCGTCCGCAGTTGCTGTGTCATTGAACCCTGGTCGTCTGCATTGATCGAAGTGGACAGATGGCGTGTTGTTTCATGCCAAAGCATTGCCTCCCATCTTTACTCTTCTTTTGATTTCTTCTACAACAGTTAAGTTTGAGATTAAGAATCTCACACTGCTAACACATGACACATTGATCATATTATTCTTGTTATCTTTCAATTGCTGCGGATATGTAGAATTCTGCAAATCCATTTCATACTGTGCACTGAAATACCTTTACTTGTATTCAATAATTCCAATGAGACAAATGATGATAAACTGAATCTCTTTTTGAGTAAATGTTCCCCTGAATCCACACACAAATAGCTCATAAAATATCTTAATCCCACATGGAATTCAAACGTGTTCAAATAACTGTACAGGAATAAATGATACTCAAGCCATGGCTGGATAGCAAGTTAAAATGTGTTTTCTTTCCTTAGAGAGAAATCCCATTGCTATTAATTTATTAAGTTAATGTAAATTTTAATCGGAATCTTGAAAGTAGGGGGAAAAGTAATGAATGTGTTCTAATGTATTATTCTCTAAAAATAAAATAGCTGAATTTGCTGTTATCAAAAAAAAAATACATTGGAGACCAGTGGAAGTGAGCTGTGTATATCGTAATGAATGTGCTTTGAATAACCAATATTTGACATAATGGTGTTAGTTGCATGTTTTATTAATGAGAGTGGCAAGCATTGTTTTGTCTGGTTTTCATTGGTTTCGTTTGTTTAATGAAAGGACTGACGGCTGTGAAAGTTTTCTATTTCGCTTAGATTTTCTGATTTCTCAGCAGATGGTATTTTTTATGTGCAACTCAACCACACTACTGTACTGCAACAAATTTAAAAGCCTTTGTAGAGAAATGTTGTGTATCCACGTCAAACACTGCAGCCCCTGTTACACATTTAATTATTGATTAAATGCTGCACATCCCTTCTTCATTTTTCCAACAGAGATTTGATCTTAATAGACAGGAAGGCCTGGGTCTGGCTGTTACATACACACAGGCATGTAAGCCACCGCCTGCAGGACAGCCCTGGGTCATTTTGGCTTCTTCATATACCAGCAGCAGAATTCCTCACACAGAAATGTTTTAAAGGTCAGCGCCAGCCCTTGCCACAAATAGAAAATGGGTTTATGGCATGACAGGCATTTGTTTTCAGGTTGCGTTTCTTGCTTTCTCTTAATGATGCCACTATTTGTAATCACACTAAGAGAGAAATAGCGCTGCCCCTCACCAATACCTACCTTAGCTTTGCTTTCCCTCTTATTATCTCATTAGGGGCTTTCAGTTCATATAAGTTAATCATTGCACACAGGAAGAAGAAAGGGCTAAAATTCAGGATGCTACTGCTTAGCATGTATCAGCCACACTGGTGTCTTTAATGAGATCAGACTGATAGAGCTAATCGGTACTCGGTAAGGGCTTATCAGACGTTGATTAATTGGACCATATTGAGATGCAAAGGAACACACGACCCTCTCCTGCACAAAAGCATGTCGTATGATGGAGGTGGCCCAGCAATACAGAATAAATGAAGCTCCTAACCGGTGGGGACCGCGTCTCCGAGCTGCGTGCGCTAATGCACCTGCAAGTGCCCAAAAAACAATAATCTAATCAAATGATTCAGCCAATAATATAAAAATAAAATAAAAAACACAACAACAATGAATGGATCAAACAAACCATAATTTAAAGTGACAAATGTGGCAGCGACTCCAATAGAAATAATAAGTGCATATGAATCAGTGTGTGATAACTGCTTATTGTGACCTCCGGTAACAGACACAGAATGATGTAAAGTGCGCACAACAAGCGATGAATTCTCAACCGTGAAAAATAATCAAACCACAATCAAACAGTCCAAATGACTTGTGCAATTAAATAGAAATGTACAATAACAATAATAGTGATGATAATATTAATAATAATAAAAATACAGTGAAAATACGACAAAATAACATAATTAGTGATCGTGTACCATTTAGCCAGCGCCTGTGACATCAAGCAGAATGATTGCCCTTTAAATCCCCCACACACACATATAGACATTGCTAATGCACCCAGACCTACTTGCACACATAAACACACAGTATCATAAAAGAGGTTCCTTGACTCATTTGTTAAACCGCACACTTCTAATTCTGCAGGGAAAACACAATGTGAAAAGAAGAGGCTGGGCATTTTGTGTGCCAGCAGTTTGTAACAGCGTTGTACATGAATCAGCGTTGTGTGCATGGAGAGGAAACAAACAAACAAACAAAATCCGCTGTTAATATCACGCACAATAAAATGCCTGAACCAGGGAGATTTAAGGTTTCTTCCAGATTTTAACCCATTCCTTACCACAAAGCCAATAGGACATATTGTGACCTGCAAGGCAACGCAGGGGTTAATTATGTTCAACAGTCTCTATTTCTGTTATTATCTGCACACTGTTACTGTGTCATTGTTACATTGTTATAGCGAGAGGTAGATGTGAGGGAAACCCAGGACCTGCAGCCCCTGCCATCAGGAGCGACCACCGCATCTTCTCTTCTTTATTATTTGTATGTATGTATTTGACTCTCCTCTCAACTCAGTTTGTGGGAGTCCCTGGACTGACTGCTTAACTAACCAATTTCCCCCCGGTTTGTAAAGCGATATTTGATGTTTCAGATGTTTGTATTATTTCCCCTGCCTCCTGCCATCGGGTCAAGACTTGTTGCTTCTTCCTGTCTTTTCTCTCTGTGTTGATGTGCTAGACCTCCATTACTAGTACCTACAATACAAATAAAACATGAGTTCCCTGTCGCCTTGTCTGTGGGTCCTGGGGGTCTGGCACTCCTGCCGGGGAAAGTCAAGGCTGTCGTTTGCAATCAAGGTCTCCTCCTCATTAGAAGAGAGGTGATGATGTCATTATTGGGTTTGGTCAGCTACTTCTTTGACATTGGTATTTACTTTTCAGTAACAATTTAGATGTATTATATATTATAAACAAGCTATTAACATGTTATTAATTGTGTTATTAATTGTTATTACAAATTATTAGACATTTGTTTTAGTTGATTTGCTTTAATACAGTATAATATTTAATTACATACTTTTAAGTTATTATAACATGACATTTACATGCCGACATCAATCTATTATCATAATCTGTCATGCCATTTATTAGCTGCTGTAAAACATGTTATAACGCTATTTGATTACATATACTATAAGAATACTACTTTATATGTTATATCTGTACCTATAAGGTAAGCTTATAAGTACCATTTATACATTAATTGCTATTCTTGCACAATTTTGGATCCAGGTGGTTGAAATGATTATGTTGTTCAGCAGCATTTAGTTTGTGCACTTGGGCAACCTGACTCAACACACCTGCTTCATCTGCCCCCACCTATAGACCTCCTCCTCTGTTCAATGGACAGTGGGGGTTTAAAATTGCAACTCTTTCCAGGTATAGGAGAACAGCTTGTAATGGAAGCACGGCATGGCACGGCACGGCCCAGAAAAAGCAAGAATGCAGTGACTGGGCCCTTGACTGTGGAAGGAGAGCTGGTTGCTGAGGAATTGTGCAAAGACCTGACTCTATGCTGCACCATTTAGTATAAAGACTTATTTTTCTATTGAGCCAAGAGAGAGAGGTTTTCCTCTATGTTGATAATATTGCTCCTCCGTCTCCAGGCCACTGATCTCTGGACACTTCTGTGGTGCCCAGTGTGGGAGACACTTGGCCGCTACCTGTAAAAGACACACTGATTCCTCTCTACAGATCTGTGAACCACCTGTGGGTCTGGGCCCTGAAGCAGATGCCGTCCCATGGTCCCGGACCAGGCGGTGCTGTCCCTGCAGAGACGTGGAAACACATTCGCAGATGGCAGGAAGGCCATATAAACCTGACCAGAGTGTGGAAACCATGAGATGGAGATAGAACTCTCCCCACAGGCGGCGCTGGTGTCCATGGGTTTTGCCCAGGATATTAAGGGTGATTGTGTTGAAGGGAAGGAGCTGTAATTGCCATTAATTTCCTTTTGATATTTACATACTTTCTATCAATTCCTAAACACTTCCACTGAACTGTGTACGACCTATAAAAGTGTCCAGTAGTGTTAGCACTCCAACTGTGTACTTTAATTGCAATTTAGGAAACTCTATAATAATGAATATGAATTAACTTTGGACTCACCTGTGTCTGTGTCAGCGCCACCCGTTACATGTGTGTGTCTTTATCTGTGTGCATCAGTAAATGGGTAATAATATGTATTGTTTGCACCATTTATGAGTTCAATGTAGATTGTATGAGTAACGAGAAAGTGATGAAATATTTGTGCTCTAGACTCCGGTGGTTTTGTGTTTGTTGTTTGCTCTTTTTTTAGTTTTTATGTAGGCCATGTATGACTAATAAGACTAACATCCTGATGTTATAATGGAAATGTAAGAGACAGCCCCGACCTTATGGCGAGCCAACAATATAGTACGACCACAGGGCAGATCAGAGACTGCTCCACTAATCCACAAGCCTTCGCCCAAACCCAGCAAAGTAGATGCAGCGCTAACACAGGGAGAGACGGAGAGTGTGCTTACAGTATCAAATTAAAAACGAGAGTCTCTCCTCTTTTCTTCTGTATTTCAGAAGCTGTGTATGTAAGACTCAGGATCACTGAAGCACAGAAATGCCACTCCTGATTTGCATCAAAAAAGGAAATAAAAATACCTTGAATTGAAGTATACTTTTCACAGACAACACAACCAGCCCTGTGTCTTAATTACTAAGGACAACAAAGCATGTGTGTCAGTCATGTAAACAGATTGGATAGCACTGTCATTAGGCATATTGAGAGACTTTATGTCACTGATTATTGTTCTGATTGTTAAAGGTCTTAAATTGGTATCATCTATGAAACAAACATAATAATCTATGTGTCTTAGAGAAACTGCCTTGAAATGGTTCGGCCATTGTATGTTTTCAAGGGTTTTACTGTCTGTGTACAACCACAATAAATGAATAATATACATAATCTAAAAAAGAAAGAAGCTGTCGTTTTATTTCCTCCAAAAATGAAGTAGCATTCAATTAAATCTTAAAATGTATGCACACAAAAAACTGTAGGCCAATACATGTTCCTGTTTTTTTATTCTGTTTCTTAACTTAATTTCAGTAAAGGAGCTGTCTAATCTTTGCTGGGAAATGACAGCATACATTATTCACCGCTGTCAGAATATCTGACAAGTCAGATTCTCCTCGGCTGGTTACTATTTCCTGTTCGGCTTCACTATGTGTCACATCAATGCTGATGCATTCACTGTATGTTACAGGGAAAATAAATATTCTGGACACAAACTTGCTGCTGTTACACAATCATGATTAAATTAGATTCCCCGCAGTCTTGGAGTTGTGGTCTTTTCCACAATGTGAAATTAATAGGGACCACTAGGAAGTAGCCTGCAATATAAAAGCAAAGCCTATGTACAGATGGGATGGTTTTGAATGCTTGAGTGTAATTTAATACAGACATATAATTTAATGTGTTACTTAAAAGGGAAAAAATGTATATCTCTTAACAAAAAATACGTATGTAAAAACGATTCATATACCTGTTTACTGTGAATGCCTCCTTCGTTAACCTCCCCAAACAGTATTTCTAGCAATTCCCTTCAGGGCTGCAGCGCAATGATTGACACTCTGTTTGCATGGGTAGGCAGGTAGCTTTCTAGTTCAGCAGCGACAAACCCAAATGGAAATGTGGACGGAGGCCATAAAACTAGTGTCAGATGTCACACTCAGGACTTTGTGGAAAGTTTGTAGGAATGATGTGTTGAGATGAGGGAGCTATAAGGAGCTATATCAGCCTCTGGGGGCTGGAGGACTGATACACAATAAAAAAATAAAAAAATACACAAAACAAGTTGTGCTGATCCGGGTTTTTGTTTTTAATTAACAGAAATAAGACTAACTGTTTTTTGTGGCTGTTTCCATGGCTTGGTTTGTATAGATTATCCTGACAAGCAGCGCACAATATGGCATGAAGTGCAAAACACATGCAAATAAAAAAAAGATGACTTTACAATTAAAACAAAACAAAACAAAACAACAGCAAACATAAAACAGTGTCTGCAAACTTAAAACTGTGTCTGCAAACTTAAAAAGTGTCTGCAACATTAAAAAAGTTTCTGCAAACTTAATAAAGTATCTGCAACATAAAAAAGATGCTGCAAACTAAATCAAATTCTTTACTGGAAAAGACAAATAAAGTCTCGAGCTCTACTGGCACACTGGGCGCACTTTCACAGAGCTCAGACATTACTCGTGTCTGCCATTAAATCTCAGGATGATTCTGCACTCAGCATTTAATTTTCACTAAAATGTTTTCACAGGTATGATTGGCTCTCACAGTCGTCACACACGGTGAATCGTGAATCTGTCGCCATTAAGACACGGTGGGATTCAAAAGCATATCAAACATAGATAACGACAACACCCCAACAGATTCCCAGACCCGTGTCGTATGAAATGCTTCACATAGACATAATGTAATTTGAGTTGATACAAAGGACAGGCCGGTCTGGGTTATGCATGAGACTTTCATGAGGAGATGTTAGTCACAGATAGAGCCGGCAGTCTGTAGGGTTTCAGAGGAGGCAGTATGTTTTACGGTTCGATACATTTACCAATGAATGCAAATAGCTTCCACTGTATAAACTCACCCAACTGTAAGTTCTCATCAGGAGACTTTAACCACAGATAACAGACACCAGAATGTGTAATCTTTAATCTGACCTCACAGCTTTAGCAATTTCAATTCGTTTTCACATTTGATATTATAAGGTTGCCTCAAACTAATAGAAAATCTCACATAAGATGAATCCAACAGCCCAACTTCAGCTCCAATAAAGCAGGCACTTTCAAAACAGACATAAACACACCAGTGACACAATAATGCAAGTACACAGACCTGGTATTAATAGTATTAATCCATTATTACATGTAAAACTTATTGCTGTTCTAACAGTTGATATTAATAAATCTGTGTTGATTTTTAAAGAAGAGTGCAGACATTTTAATGCCAAACCTTGTTTCCTTTGAACCCCGAAGCTGCCATCAAAAACACATCCCAATATTTCAAGACCTGTTCGATACAAATATTAGAATTTAGATAAACTCCTTGTACATGATCATCTAGCTTGTTATTCTTGAACAGTGGCCCTGAAGTGCAAAACACATGCAAATAAAAAAAGATCACTTTACAATTAAAACAAAACACCAGCAAACTTAAAAATGTGTCTGCAATCTAACAAAAAGTGTCTGCAACATAAAAAAGTGTCTGCAACATAAAAAAGTGTCTGCAAACTTAATAAATTGTCTGCAAACTAAATCGAATTCTATACTTGAAATCACAAATGAAGTAGGAGCCCATTCGCCCCATCGTGCTCGTTTGGTGTCCATTAACAACTAAGTGATACAAGGATCCTATCCAGTCTGTTTTTAAATGTTCCCAAATTTTAAGCATCTACCACATTGGTGGGACTACTCTCTGTGTTTTGCGTTTTGAATGCCTTGAAGCCCAATTTCCATTTGTGTCCCCGGGTGCGTGTGTCCCTGCTGATCTGGAAAAGCTCCTCTGGATTGATGTGGTCGATGCCTTTCATGATTTTGAAGACTTGAATCCCCACGTAGTCTCCTCTGTTCCAGGGTGAAAAGGTTCAGTTCCTCAGTCTCTCAGTAGGACATTCCCTTCAGACCTGGAATAAGTCTGGTTGCTCTCCTCTGAACTGCCTCTAGAGCAGCGATATCTTACTTGAAGTGTGGAGCCCAGAACTGTCCACAGTATCCAGATGAGCTCTAACTAGTGCATTGTACAGTCTGAACCTTTTCACCCTGGAACAGAGGAGACTACGTGGGGACTTGATACAAGTCTTCAAAATCATGAAAGGCATCGACCACATCAAACCAGAGGAGCTTTTCCAGATCAGCAGGGACACAATGGAAATTGGAATGGAAATTGAGCTTCAAGGCATTCAAAACGGAAAACAGGAGACACTTCTTCACACAGAGAGTCATCACAATCTGGAATAAACTACCCAGCGATGTGGTAGAAGCTGAAAGTTTGGGAACATTTAAAAATCAGTCTGGATAGGATCCTTGGATCACTTAGATATTAATGAACACCAAACGAGCACGATGGGTCGAATGGCCCCCTCTCGTTTGTAAACTTTCTTATGTTCTTATGTTCTTATGTTCTCAATTCTACACTTTTGACAATATACCCTAACAGTATCTTGGCCTTTAATATTGCTTCACACATTGTTTGGATGGAGAAAGTGAGGAGTCCACATAGACTCCTAGGTCTTTCTCATGCGTTACGTCATCTAGTTCTATTCCTCCCATAGTGTAATTATAGTGGACATTTCTGTTACCTGCATGTATTATCTTGCACTTGTCCACATTGAATTTCATCTGCCAGGTGTCGGCCCACAACTGAATATTATCTAAGTCCCTTTGAATAGCCTGTGCTGCCGAGATTGTATCTGCTGAGCCACCGATTTTAGTATCATCTGCAAATTTGACAAGTTTGCTAACTATCCCAGAGTCCAGATCATTAATATAGATTAGAAAAAGCAAAGACCCTAGTACTGATCCCTGTGGAACTCCACTAACAACCTCACTCCAGTTAGAAGCAACTCCTCTAATCGACACCCTCTGCTTCCTATACATCAACCAGTTCATAATCCATCTACTTACATTACCCTGAATGCCTACAGCTTCCAATCTGAGGATCAGTCTTTGGTGTGGAACCTTATCAAAAGCTTTTTGGAAATCTAAGTATATTATATCATATGCTTTCACATGAACTACAGCTGCAGTTGCGTGTTCCAAAAACTCCAATAAATGAGTAAGACATGATCTGCCTCATCTAAGCCCATGTTGACTATCTCCAAGAATATGGTTTTCATTAAGATGCTCCTCTATTTTCTGTCTAATCATTTTTTCCAACATTTTACAGGTGATGCAGGTGAGACTGATTGGTCTGTAATTTCCTGGCTCAGTTTTGTCCCCTTTCTTGTGGATTGGTATGACATTTGCTGTCTTCCAGTCAGTTGGCACATCCCCTGTTCTACGTGTCTTTTGGAATATTTGAGTTAGCAGCCTATAAATAATTTCCCTAATTTCTTTAAGTACTGTTGGAAATATCCCATCTGGCCCAGGTGATTTGTTTGTTTTTAATTCTGCTAGTCCCTTTAGTACCTCCTCCTCATTTATCCTGATCTCTCTTAGGGTTTAACTGGACTGATTGTCAACCTGTGGCATGTCATCTGTCTTTTCTTTTGTAAAAACCTCCATGAAATACTCATTTAGAACATTTGCCACATCTTGTTGTTTTCCAAGATGCTTCCATTTCTGCCCTTTATCTGTTTCACTTCCTCCTTTATTGACCTCTTGTTGTTGTAGTATTGAAAAAAGCTCTTTGCATTAGTTTTAGCTCCAAGAGCTATGTTTCTTTTTAGTTCCCCCTTTGCTTTCCTGATCCCTTTCTTAAGATCTCTTTGCAGCTCAACATATTATATGTATTTTGTTTCGTCTCCATCCCTCTTGTATGCACTATACAACATTTTCTTTCTCTTGATATTTTTGAAAACTATCCATTTTCAACTGAATTTGTATCCAGTGTGCTCCAGTCTACCTCTTCTAAGTGCTGCCTCCTACCTTCAAGGTTTGCTTTTCTGAAATTGTAGACCATTGTTTTAGACTTGGTCCTTGTTCTTTGAAATAATGCCTCTAAGCTAACCATGTTGTGATCACAGTTTGCCATTGGTTCTCTAACTACTGTCCCTCTGACTCTATCTTGGTCATTTGAAAAGATCAAGTCAATGCATGCTCTCTCCCTGATTGGTTTCCTGACAAATTGAGTTAGAAAGCAGTCATTTACCATCTCAACCATTTCTATTTCTGCTTCTGTAGTCCCAACTGAACTTTCCCAGTCTATGTTTGGGAAATTGAAATATGCCATTATAACAGCCACATCCTTGCTACATGCAGTCCTGATTACACTGTACAATGCAACATCTTGCTGAATATCTGAGTTTGGTGGTCTATAACACACTCCTACCGCTAATCCTCCAGATCTCTTGTCCAAAAGTTTCACCCACAAAGATTCTGTTCTGTTACTGGGATCTAATTTGAGTTCTTCTGATTTTACCAGTTTCTCCTAAACTGTGTGTATCCTTTGAACTTGTATTCATCCCCATCATTTTCTGTAAGCCATGTTTCCGTCACTCCTACAACATCATAGTCACATATCCCATTGTCAGAGCTCCCTGCCCCCCTGGTTCCTAGTTTAACAGATTCTCAATTTCTCTGC
Source organism: Amia ocellicauda (assembly GCF_036373705.1). Lineage (NCBI taxonomy): Eukaryota > Metazoa > Chordata > Actinopteri > Amiiformes > Amiidae > Amia > Amia ocellicauda. The sequence continues at coordinate 37,736,554 of NC_089860.1, forward strand.
ACATACGCTCTCCCAATGCATTAGCCCCCTTTCTGTTTAGACGTAGACCGTCCAGTTTGTACAGGTCCCATCTATCCCAGAATAAAGACCAATGCTCCATAAACCTAAAACCCTCTTCCCTACACCAAGATTTCAACCACATGTTAAATTTTCTAATCTCTCCCTGTCTCCCTGGCCATGTACGTGGTACCAGAAGTATTTAGGAGAAAACTACCGTGGAGGTTCTGCTCTTTAGTTTTGTATCTCTTTAAATTCGTCTTGCAGAACCTCTGTCCTACCTTTTCCTATGTCATTGGTTCCAATGTGGACCATGACCAGTGGATTCCCCCCAGCTTTGGCCAGTAGCCCATCTACTAGTTTAGGGAGATCTGCAACCTGAGCACCAGGCAGGCAAGATACCATGCAGGTATCCTTGTCACTAGAACACACTGTGTGATCTACACCTCTAAGAATTGAGTCTCCTACTATAATTACCTCACTCTTCTGGGGGGGAGTGGGCACCATGGTGCTCTGCTGTTCAACTGCCCTCCCATCACCCTCTGAGCTATCACTGTCCAACTCGGTGTCCCGCACTTGGAACCTGTTGGGCAGTAGCTCTTGGGGTATCTCTAGGGGTTGTGCGCACCCTTTTCTGTGGTTATGACCTACTGTAACCCAGCAATTCTCTACGCTGTCCTGCTCTAAGGTCTCAACTCTCCTAGGTTTTGGCTGCACACCATCTCTCTCATGGGCTGATTGACCAATTCTTCTATATCCCTAATACAGCGCAGATCAACAAGCTGGGCCTCAAGATCACGAACCTTGATCTCTAGGATTTCAACCTGCCGACAACGTTCACAAATGAAACCTTCTTGGATGAGTTCATCCAGGAAGGCAATCATTCTGCAAACCTGACACTGTAGTGGCCACGTTCTTCTAAATGTTAGTAGTTTTTTATTTATTTATGTCTCTTGGTTCCTGTTGCCTAGTCAACTTCTTAACTTTTGTGACCGAGAAACAGCGCAGTTCTTTCTCAACAGCTGCTTTAAGTAGCTTTTGTCTACCTACCCCCAATTCACACCTAACTGGCCCCACCTGCAACAGAATTCCTGCTAGTCCTAGACAAAATCTCCTTTCTACAACCTGTTTACTTTCACCAACTCAGCAGCTGAACTGAATTGACTTCAATTTAGGCAAACTACAGACAATTCTAACTTCAATTAAGTGAAACTTAAAACAAAATGAGCAATGCTAAGACTGGTCTGAAACTAGTCAAACAACAAGATGGCTGCTTCTCACCTGTACTCTCCTGTGTCTGTCTGTGGTAACTTGTAAATACTTCTGTTTTTTGTGTAAATACTTCTGTATGGTTGGCTGTTGACGACACAGGTGAAGCAATAAACCCATTCAAAAACAATTAAGGCATAAAGAATAAAATAAACCAAATCAAGGTTATTAATACGTGGAAATAACAAAGAAAAACAGTAGAATAAGATAATTTAGTGCACACAATAATTAATAGTGAAAAAGAACCCAACAAACGATAAGGCCAGTCACGCTCACTCGTGACACACACATCATGCACACGTGTGACCGAATGACCCTGAAGCTTTTATTTACCTTGGAGCTTTCACCTGCCTTGCTTTCCAGCCATCTTCCGCGCAGACAGTCCCTGAGAAGTGTCAAGGAGGACACGGTTTAAAGGGGGGCTGCGTGTTTGACTGCGGCCTCGCAGGAAACAGGAGCGGACGGTGCTGGGAGAGCTGGTGTGCTTAATTAAGTGGCAAAGAGGTAGAGATGACTTCGAAAAGTCTTTGCTGAACTTGGCAACAAACTGTGCTGTAGAACCTCCCAATGTCATTCACTCTTAATAACGCTAACATTCACAGAAGCACTGAGGCACAGATCAGCCCCTGCGATTCCAAGTATTTCTGTGGCGAAGATGTGTGGCAACATGCGCTTGAATTCACTCAGATCCTTCCTCTCTGTGCCATCAGAATTGTGACACTAATGCTGTCATACAGTGCATCCGGAAAGTATTCACAGCGCTTCACTTTTTCCACATTTTGTTATGTTACAGCCTTATTCCAAAATTGATTAAATTCATTATTTTCCTCAACATTCTACAAACAATACCCCATAATGACAATGTGAAAGAAGTTTGTTTGAAATCTTTGCAAATGTATTAAAAATAAAAAACAAAAAAAGCACATTCACAGCCTTTGCTCAATACTTTGTTGAAGCACCTTTGGCACCAATTATAGCCTCAAGTCTTTTTGAGTATGATGCTACACCTTGGCACACCTATTATTGGGCAGTTTCTCCCATTCTTCTTTGCAGGACCATCAGGTTGGATGGGGAGCGTCGGTGCACAGCCATTTTCAGATCTCTCCAGAGATGTTCAATCGGGTTCAAGTCTGGGCTCTGGCTGAGCCACTCAAGGACATTCACAGAGTTGTCCTGTAGCCACTCCTTTGTTATCTTGTCTGTGTGCTTAGGGTCGTTGTCCTGTTGGAAGATGAGCCTTCGCCCCAGTCTGAGGTCCAGAGCGCTCTGGAGCATGTTTTCATCAAGGATGTCTCTGTACATTGCTGCATTCATCTTTCCCTCGATCCTGACTAGTCTCCCAATTCCTGCCGCTGAAAAACATCCCCACAGCATGATGCTGCCACCACCATGCTTCACTGTAGGGATGGTATTGGCCAGGTGATGAGCGGTGCCTGGTTTCCTCCAGACATGACGCTTACCATTCAGGCCAAAGAATTCAATCTTTGTTTTATCAGACCAGAGAATTTTGTTTCTCATGGTCTGAGAGTCCTTCAGGTGCCTTTTGGCAAACTCCAGGCGGGCTGTCATGTGCCTTTTACTGAGGAGTGGCTTCTGTCTGGCCACTCTACCATACAGGCCTGATTGGTGGAGTGCTGCAGAGATGGTTGTTCTTCTAGAAGGTTCTCCTCTCTCCACAGAGACATGCTGGAGCTCTGGCAGAGTGACCATCGGGTTCTTGGTCACCTCCCTGACTAAGGCCCTTCTCCCCCGATCGCTCAGTTTGGCCGGGCGGCCAGCTCTAGGAAGAGTCCTGGTTGTTCCAAACTTCTTCCATTTATGGATGATGGAGGCCACTGTGCTCATTGGGACCTTCAATGCTGCAGAAATTTTTCTGTACCCTTCCCCAGATCTGTGCCTCGAAACAATCCTGTCTCGGAGGTCTACATACAATTCCTTGGACTTCATGGCTTGGTTTGTGCTCTGACATGCACTGTTAACTGTGGGACCTTATATAGACAGGTGTGTGCCTTTCCAAATCATGTCCAGTAAACTGAATTTACCACAGGTGGATTCAATCAAGTTGTAGAAACATCTCAAGGATGATCAGTGGAAAGAGGATGCACCTGAACTCAATTTTGAGTGTCATGGCAAAGGCTGTGAATACTTATGTACATGTTTTTTGTTTTTTATTTTTAATAAATTTGCAAAGATTTCAAACAAACTTCTTTCATGTTGTCATTATGGGGTATTGTTTGTAGAATTTTGAGGAAAATAATTAATTTAATCCATTTTGGAATAAGGCTGTAACATAACAAAATGTGGAAAAAGTGAAGCGCTGTGAATGCTTTCCGGATGCACTGTATAAAGGCATCATCTGTGCGTTCATCGTGTTTTCTGTTTGGGTTTCTCTTTTCTGAGGTGGTGGGTATTTCCACCACAACTATACAACTAACCTGTTCTGCTGAAGGGGGTTACCTATTAATAGAAGCCTTTATTCAGAAACCATAAAATTGTTAAACCTAAAGAAGCCAAGCAGATATCTGATCCTCTGAGGGTGACCCAGTTCTTCTCCAGTAAGGATTGATTTACTTTCTTTGTTGTCAGTTATGTTAGATTGCGGAGCGCACAGCAGCGAACACTGAAGCATTGGTAATGGGTGTGTGGACATTGCAGACGTCATAAAATAACAGACACGTCTCTCTGTGTGGAGAGACCAAAGAGACAGAGGTTTAATGAGCTCTCCTGTCTGTGGCTGCGAAGACCGGCCTACAGAAGAATACACAACTCCGCTTCATCGGTACATTAATTTTGTGAGGTCAGTTTATAATATCAGGATGCTTGCCACCACATAAACAGTGACCTGACGGGAACTCATGGGAAAGCAGAGTGTAACCATCGACAATTGATTTTCACATCTTCCCTCTGTGTGTGTGAGTGGCTGCTCTTTCTTTAACCTGAGTGACAATAAGAAAAGTTGTGTGAGTGTGGAGGGGCTGGGGGGCAGACAGGCAGTGAGGTGAGGATTAGGGTACGGGGTTGTGTTTTATTCCCTTTAACACACTTTAGCCCGTGACTGATTATTCGTTAAGCTGCTTTGTAACATATTGAGGAATTGCCGGAATGAAGAGCCCATATGAAAATGAAAAGGGAGAATCTCTCCTGACAGATTTCACTTTCTGTGGGAGCACAAATTCAATTATTTATTTGTGCATATATCTAGCCGGGGGCAGAGTACACAATCTAAATGGTAATGCCAGCCTTTTGGAACAAGTAGAGCGCCAATATTTCATTGGCAATAAGTACAACTGATGGCTGTACAGCTTCATTATTTCACCTCTTAAGTCATTTACTTATGCTGTGCTAATCCTCTGTGTGCCCCAGGAAATAACAGGTAAGCAATATTAGTGTAATGAGCTCTAAATCGAGGTTATAACGGCGGGAGAATTTAGTCACTTCTGTTTGCAAATGATTGCTAGCAGGATGATTGTAAGGAAACACATCCTCGAGATGTAAAATGAGCCATCTTAAGATGCCAGCAAATGAATCATTACTCTTCATATCTAGGGTGCTGGAAATGAACTCGCTAGTTGTTTTTAAGTGGCACCTTATTTTTTTCTTCCTGTTATGATGCCAGCGTGGGCTGTTTTGTATGCGCTGTGGATTACGTTTCCTCTTGGTTTGACTGTGTGTTTGTGCAATGCAACAGTCCCTCTACACCAGGATTGGGCACCAGTCCAGATTCATACCTGAATAATAATTCAGATAATTACTTGAATGAATGAAGGAGATAAATTTGAGGTGGAACCAAACCAGAGGACTCTGCAGACCTCGAGGCCTGGAGTTGCCCAACTCAGCCATAGATTTGATAAAAAATACAAAAAGGCAAGTACTCCTGAGTTACTGATTTAATGTGGTCAAATGCATATTGTACATGTTTAGTAATGAACTCAGATTGAGGACTTAATTTGCATTAGTTAATATAGGCTTGTATTATTTTTAAAAGGAACCTGATATCATTGTTTGCTGGGGGAAAAGTGTTAATTCTGTGAAAGTCTGAAAACACGCATCAGCAGTGGGGCAACTAAATAATGGAAATATTGTTGTTGCTGTTTTAAATAATAACGGCATTTACATAAACTATTGCTTTTGGTGGCCATTTGTTTGTGCAATGATTCCCTGTAGCCCATCAGTCACTTTTCGCATTGCAATGCAGTTAAATTAGGCACATTGGTGCGTTGTTTTCGTTGCAAGAAACCGATCCATCTCAGGCAGCAAAATGTTGCCCTACAATATCCCTGACCCAGAGGTAAATTACTTTCATTTTGGAATTGCCTTGCTCTCTTTTGTCTTAATGTGACAAGGCTACTGATGAGACTTTAGGGAAATCAATAATGTGCCAGAGTGAACTCAAAATTAATGGAAGAAAATCAACATTGAAACCCTGCCGCATGGAATTGACAGAAAACAATTTCACATCAGGGGGTTTATAATTTGAAATGTAAGAATTTGTATTGGCCGCTGCTGGATTGTTCACGTTGATTGAACGTCTTTGACAATAAGCCTATTGTAAATAGTTAATGATGTCTGGCAAGAGCAAAATGACTCTTATTGATAAAGCTGATAGGGTGGCTTTTTCATGTTCAGCATTTGAAATATATCTATATATATAAACGTATAAATAATGTTTTAAAAAAATGTGTAGGTTCGAGACTAATCCACTATTAACATAAACGTTTAATAACTGTGTAGTAACTCATCATCTCTCATCCCACGGGGGGGCAGAGCATATGCAGCCCCTAATTCATGCTGAAATGACACTGATGTATTCCTGCAGCAATTCACTCTTCACTGACTGTACTTATTTGTTTAATGTTCAAATAACTTTCTGGGTTTAAGCACCACATGCAGTACCGGCGGATGCATCCCTACATTTGTTGTTGTGCTGTTTCTGCGTCATTCCACCATTGGATTGAACCTAATTGTGCAGAAGCCTGTCATCTCGCATCTGTGCCACTGCCTTTTTCTGTCTGAGATGTATAGATATACTTTTAGGCATACAGGTGTACAGGTAAAATAATTATAATAGAATTAAAAATATGAAACAACTAAGGATAATTGTGTTGTTTTTTGCCACTTGATGCAACCCTTGGACTAAGTAGTGGTTCAGGGTCTATGTGTTGACCTTTTTCATGGGGCAGCTGATGCTTGTCACTGAGAGAAAGCTGGTGGATGTGGAAGACCAAAACATATTTCACCAATTCAATCAGACAGTAACACAATCTCACCGCATCACTGTTTGTGTTGTGTCGGTAACCAGCACCAATGGCACACAGCAGCACCAACACATTTGTTCACCTGTGACTGTTGGCAGGTTTTCACACTTGATTGAAAGTGTTTGGCTGATGTGTCAGATGGGGCAATGGGTTAAAGACACAGTCGGTCTCTGACGTAATTGAGGTGGTCAGTGGAATCAGACGACAGCTTTCAAATACACCATCACGGTGCCAGTCGGTAGGTTATGCTGTACCATAAAAATGGTAAATAGCCAGCATCCTCGTCTTTTTATACATTTAGATTATTTGTGCATCACAGTGAAACTTATGCATCGCAAATTTTATAACACATTAATGTGCTCCACAAATGAAGCACCCAAGGCAAGACGCTAAGCCTGCAGTTGTATTGGCGTACTTAGGCATCTATCAGAGACCTGCGATGAAAGGCCATCTTGTTGTTTAATAAAAACTTGTTTCATCTGTGATATCTGAACAGGAGAAAGCAGTGTCATATCAAGTTGCTATCACGTTGGTTGAGGGTGCTGGGGAGAAGAACACTGACACTTCCGGACCAAACTCCCCACAGAGGGGTCCTGAAGACCAAGTACCTCCATGTTGGTGTCTAGATGTGTAAAGCCTGCAGTGGACTGAATCTATTACAGTTAGCTCTAATAATCATAATCTGTGTTAACAAAGCAAAGCTGTGTACAGATTCCTGAGTGTCAAACACAGAAACAAACACAGTTGAATTGGTTTCTTGCCATAGTCAGAGGCAGATGCTGAAGACCAATATATTAGTATTTTCCTGTCTTCAACAGGTGTCATTCCCTGGGGGGAAGCCAGAGGGAATCAGGAAGGAGTAAACACTTTTTTAAATCAGTTTTAATCACTGTTTATGTAATTAATTTGTTTTTGGAAGTATACTGTATGTTAGTACTTAAACAGATTTATGCTAAGCAGCAGACTTAATGTTTGAAGATACTTTGCATGTTAGAGAACTGTAGCAATGATTGTGTGTTTATGTTGTGGTTGTTGTATTGTGAAAGACCGTATTAAAGCTGCCCGTTACTGGAAGGTTAATGTAAACACCATAAATATTCATAATGTAGGGGACTTGATCCAAGTCTTCAACATCATGAAAGGCACCGACCACATCAAACCAGAGGAGCTTTTCCAGATCAGCAGGGACACACGCACCCGGGGACACAAATGGAAATTGGGCTTCAAGGCATTCAAAACTGAAAACAGGAGACACTTCTTTACACAGAGAGGCGTCACAATCTGGAATAAACTACCCAGCAATGTGGTAGAAGCTGAAAGTTTGGGAACATTTAATAATAGACTGGATAGGATCCTTGGATCACTTAGATATTAATGGACACCAAACGAGCACGATGGGTCAAATGGCCTCCTCTCAATTGTAAACTTTCTTATGTTCTTATTCAAGTTATGAATTGATGAGGCGTAGGAAATCGGTTGGAAAGGAAAGGGTCAGTATGGTATAATATCAGGGCTTGGTCATGCGTTAACAGTGACAGAGCTGCAACATTTTACACCAGAACTGCAAATGAGAATTATACATTTTTACATTTTGTTATGGTTGTTTATAGCAGTTTTTCATTGGAAAAATCTGACAAAATCTATGTGATAACAGCATGAAACCCAGTGAACAGCTCGTTACAGCGGAGTTATCTTCCGTCATCGTTTAATCTGTTTAAAATATCTCTGGTGCCCTGATTGGTCCAGGCGGCTGAGACGACCCAATCAGCGCAAAGTGTGTCACAGTCCCAACAGAAATCAGAACAAACACCAATTAACATGCAGACAAGGTGTGAAATAAACAAGTAAATGATAAAATACAAAACCACCTGGTTACATAGAGTACGATGAACAAAAGGAAGAGAATAAATGAGAAATGGATAAATAAAATAAATTAATTAAATTGGCACAAGAGGCTTTGAAGTGAGAGTAGCTACGAGAGAATTTGCAGGTATTTTGTCGCTAATATTTTCCTGATTTAATACCACTACAATGTGACCACTCCCACTCAATAATATGACCAATTCCATGCAACAATGTGACCACTTGGCAGCGTAATATATATTAGATTTGAGACCACAGACGTTTAGCAGGGGGATTCACAGCACCAGCATTCTGCATAACTGGGCCCGAGCTGGGAGACAAACCTGGCATTTGAATGGGTTGAATGTTTTGCCCCTGAGCTCAGCTACAGCAAGAGGGTAAGAAAGAATCCTTGTTTCCACAGGAATATATATAAATAATTGTGACGCTAAAGCAAACACAGAGAGTCCCATTAAATATCTAAATTAAGACAATTTGGGTTCACAAGATTTTTTTTATATATATATATGCAGAACTTCCACATGTTTTTCTTTGGATAATGTAGTTATATGCATATGATAGTTGTAAACAATGTTTAAATGTCCCATCTGACTTACTTACTCGGTCATGCATGACGCCCTTTGTTAATTAAAGAAAAGGTAAATCTTTCTGTGTGGCTTGTAAACAATATATTTAATGGGATCCTCAGTCCCTGTGGTCTATTTGGGGTCAGTAAATTCCCTTCATGAAAACAGACAATTTCCATCTATAATGTGGGAAGGAATAAAACATACAGATAATGCAATATATTCTGAACTTGGGGAGGATTTGAGACATATTTAAAGAAGCATAAATTAACTAAATATCTTATAATAACTTATGTATCTGATAACTTATAATAAAATAGGCTTCTTTTTAGAGGGAAGATGCGGTCAAGTCACAGATCAATAATCATTTATTTGTGACAAAAATAGGAAACTAATATCATTCAATTATATTACTGAAAATAAGTAATATTAAGCTTCTGCTGGATTACAGTAAGAAACAGATAATACCCGTTTTCTCCTTTCTCCCCGCAGAACAGCTTATAGGTCAGTCTGGTCAGGCAGGAAGCGGTGTGTCTCTCTCTGTCTCTCCTCTCCTCCTGATCTGTCTTGTGTCTTGTTGCAGAATGAAGAAGTTAAGAGACTAAACTTCTCTTTGTTTTCCTTTTATAAGGTTTCCTTCCAACCAATAGCATTTTGCAACCACCATGACTTGAGTGCCTTATGCTAATGTAATTTAGAAGTGGGGGTCATTTCAAATTTGGCTAGGAGCCAGTAAGAGGACAGGTCCCTTTTGGTCTTCTGGACATACAGATAAGGTTACCAGGGGCTACCAGAGGCTACCAGTGGCTACCAGGGAGCTTAGATAAAAGGAAGGAAGTCTGTTTCCAATACCGAACCACATAGAACAGAATTTCCCATAGAAAAATACATTCTAACAAATAATATCTTACAATAATAATAATAATAATAATAATAATAATAATAATAATAATATTAATAATAATAATAATAATAAACTGTGAGGGGGAGGTGGCTCATGTGAGTCATGCGTCTTGTTTTAGGGGCTCAGAAACAGTTCTCGCCGTTGTGGCTATAACAGACCAGTTCTGATCAAGTGAGACAGAAAGTCATTTCTCAGTGAAAATAGTGCCTGAGAGTGACTGAATGGGGATGAAATGTTCAGTGACAGAAACCAGAGCGCCTGACAAGGTCCTTATGGGTTGTTTATTCCCAGTGAAGATCTGACAGGGGATGGCACTTGACCCAGTTGTTTACACACATGTAAAAGATTGTTCTGCATGGAGAGAAAACTGCAGCTGAATCGAGGAGTGTAACCCTTCTATCTATTGGGACTGTGTTCAATTAGACAAATGCAAAAGGAAGGGTAATTGCGATGTGTAAATAAGTGTCCCTCATGGCACAGCCGTCTGCAGTCTTGCTTGCTGAAGGAATTCAGTGTTACGATGATTCAGAGTCCAGTGAATTCTTCCAGATCCCACAATACTTCACTTCTTTTAACCTCCACTGAGGATCAATAACTGCAGCCAAGAATTCTGTCACTTGCAGTTCAGGCATCAAGAGGAAATGCATTCAGACCAGGAATTATTGTTTTAATTAATTCAAATCTGTAATATCAAGAACCAAAACCCTTTGCAACGTACAGGCTTTGGTGTTTATTAGTCTTTTGCTCTTTTTATACTTATTAAAAATCCTAATCATGAGTTGTTTAATAAAGTGCAGGTGAGAGACACACTTTATTGATCGCTTTTGTATCTATGCAATTATTATATCTGGTGTTGTATGAGGCCTAGAATGAAATTAACAAGGTTCACTGTCCGCTTTTCTTTATTCTAGACTATATACGGCACTAAAACATAAGAAACACACAAATAGATCAATGTGTCTCTGCCTTTAACAGAATAGCGTTAAATGGACTACATGGCTACATGCGCCGGCAATGCCCCTCGGACCTGGGCTGATTAAAGCAGAGGCGAGAGTATGAATTGTGAAATACAGCGATGAATATTCAACCCAAGGAGTGAATCAGAAATTCATAAGGAACACTACGAAATGAGTCTGCATCACCGGTTGTTAAAAGCAGGCGGCATTAACCCATTGAACAAAAAAGTCTGCAAGCTTCTCTCACTCAACATAATTGCATTTCACCCAATATTCCTAATGGTCTTCTCCTGGCATCCAGAAGTTCCCAGAATGAAGAAAGCATGGCTCACTGGAGTCACATATAAATGTAAATCAGATCTTTATTCTCTTCTATGGTTTCAGACCTGACACTTCAAACAAGCCCTATTTTAATTAGCCCTGACAGTAAGACCTACTCAATTACTGCTTGCAAAGGTTAAGGCTCTACATGCCGAGGCCTTATAAAACTGGGACTGGCTGCTGCACTGAAGGGTAATAATTGAATTTACACGGAGCTCTTGGCTTGGAATGCAAATGATTCCTAAAGAGAGAATCCCTCGTGTACATCAGGATGTTTACATTAAGCCGGTGATAAATTCACTCTTGACACGAGCCACGGAGGTGCTGCGGTTTTTATGGAGAGGACCAACACAGAAATCATGAATCAACAGCCCTCATAAATGACTGTCTCTTATTAAAATATGATTGCCTTCCATTGCAAGATACCTGCTGTGCACACAGTCTGGAGCTCTGCCTGGAAACAGGCTAAAAATGGGACATGAAAAGTTGGCGCTGGAGGGGAAAAGTAAAAACACAAGCAAACTTTAAATGTTACATTTCACAAAGGTTGCTGTAATAAGATACACAGACTGAAAAGGGTGAGGTCCCTTAGTGTGTAACTCACACCAGCTGTCTTTGCATCATAGCAGCTGACATGTCACACTTGCCTTTGGATGGAGCTTCCAGTGCGAACCAGAGCTCCCATCTCCCACAGGTCAGCAGCCATCAAGATTACAGATGTTTCATGATGAAATTTCTACCTACTATCCAGCCTGGAACAGACCTGGGGTTTTCTGTTGCTGCTAAACACGTTTGCAAGAATAATAGAAACAAGATATTCATATGTTGCCTTAATTGCATGTGTGCCCTTGTCCAGAGAGGCATCATTAGCCTGTGTGTCGCATGTATTGACCACCCATGACTAACAAAGTCCTCTAGAAGTACATCCAACCAATCCATTGCGATGGAAATGTGTCATGCATTTCCTCAGTTGTTAATGCTGGATATATATGACTTTGCTAACAATAGTATAAAGCTCATGAAAACTAACCAAACAGGCCACTTTCTTCAAGTCACTCTCTCTTCCTATTATATCTGTTAACTTCTTTAGCAGCAGCTTCAGGTCTGTTCCCGGCTGGGGTTGGGTTATGAATCCAGAGTAAACATGCAATAGATGCAATAATTGTCATAGAAAACCATCTTCTTTAATATCAGTAATCTAAGAGTTAAAGTGCATCCTGTAAATGACTGAATTAAGCTTTTCCGTGTTCTGCTTCCAGAACAAATATTGACCGCTATCCCATTTCTACCCTCCCTCACCTCAGAAGTCAAATCTACTTGATATATATACTTTTGTCACGCAAGGACATCGTGACCAAACAAGATACCAACATGCGACAGTTCAGTGTCAATATTTACAGATAGAAGTCCCCGATTAATAGAGAAAACGAGTCTCGGTTCCTTGAGAAGCTCCATTTTCTGTCACACATGAGACATGTTGCTAATTCATGGCTGTAATATTTCCCTTAATTCCTCGTGATATATGTAATTCCATCAATGTCATCTCAACAGCTGTCCTTTGTCATATTAAGCAGACAATTTTTTTTAAACTTAAGTTCGAAAACCTATAAAATGTGTCGTATTTAATCATTAGTCAAAATAACCTAGAATGGAATCAACTGGGTTTTTTTTGCTTTATAAAGAAATTAAAAGATAATTAATATGAGTTGCAATATTCAGAACTAAATGTAGTGTTAATAGTTTTATGTTTTCCTATAGGTGTGTGTGTGTATGTGTTTGTGTTACAATGAATGAATACAGTTGCAGTTAAAAGTATTCACACCCTTAATCTGAAAAAATATGTCTGTGATTCCATCAGTGTAATAATATAGTTATACATAGTTAAGAATTATGCATTTTTCTACTTTGTAAAACACTAATTTAACCCAGAAAAATGTTTAGATGCCAGGTGACTGACCTGAATTAAGTCAGTAAATGTTGAACTAGAACACCATGAAAATCCAAAAGTTTACACCTCACTGTCTCATACTTTTGAGTCGTATTAGTTTTCTCTGGGCTGCCGCAATCTGTGTTGAAAAAACTATAAATTAATGAAAAATATTTATTAAACTAAATTAATCTCCGAATAACATTGTTTCCAGTGAAGTGTGTGAAGCCTTAGGCAAGTTTACAAGTTACCATATTTCTTGCACGTTTACCATGGGTTTATGATGGTTTCATATGGTTTATGCATGCCTACATTAAGCTTTAAAACAATGAACCATGTTTCTATAGTAAATTTGCCTCAGAAACATTTACCATAGTACAACATGGTATTCACATGGTCTAGTAAAGTACTTTGAAGGCATGCCGAACCCACAGGAAGTAACATCCTAATACAAACAAAATTATGTGGTACATTTTACAAGGTGAATTTGCATAAGGGAATTCTTTAGACTACAAGTGTACCTGCACTTATAAATATACGCTTACACAACATAATTGCATCGTGCCTCCCATCCTCTGGGAGAGTTTCCTCACATGTCTTCAGAAAGTATCTACAGCCTTCAATCAAGACATGCCTCTTTCTCTGACAGTGCTCTTGCTAGAAGACATCAAAATTTCTAATGACGCCCTGGGTCTGAGGTTTCAGTTCTCGGTTTTTGTTTTCCCCTTATTCATCAGGGAACCTGTGATGGTTAATGTGATCCTTGTCAAATATTTAAGAACTGTCTGTTTTTATATCAAAGCAAGATTGCACTAATTAAAACAGCCTGTATCAATTTTTCAAGACTGCTACAGCAAGGCATGAGACGAGCAAAAAGCTATCGGTACCAGGAGTGCTGAGAGAAGATAAGCAAGTGAATCCTTCCCGTGTTTCTTATCAGCACCTTTTGGAGCTGCGTGCTTCCACAGAATCAAAAGACCTTGACTCTACCAATGGGTAGACATTACAAATTAGACATTTATTGGTAGAAAAGTATTTTATATACCACATTGTAGGCTTCTATAGACAATTGTATAATTACGGCACAACATTTTTATCTTGCATCAACCAAAAACGCACATATCAAAACTGAGGAAAAGTTGTGGAGAAAAAATTATCCATTATAATACAATAAACAAACAAAATGTCATACTTGTTTCAGTTTCAGTTTCCAAACCTTAGGCAAGTTTATCTGTGTGGGTAAAAGACAGGCAGGGGAAATATATGTTTTATGTTAACTTGTTCTTTTGATCTTATTTTGTAGAGTTAAAGTTTTAAGCTGCAAATCACACAGGAGACAACTTAAGAGTGGAGAAGATGAAAGGAGGCTAAGTGTTTGATGGAATGAATGTTGTAGCGTGTGTTTGATTAGAGAGAGGGAAATCGGAAGTTGTGGCAAACTTCTCTAAACACTTCAGACCAACGCAAAGGAGCCGGGGCCTGGGAAACCACAGTAGTCGCTCGTGTGCAGAGGATCCATTTTTCGCTCACCCCTCGGAAAGTTGTGCACCGCCGCCTAGGACCTCCCAACCAATCCACTGGATCCAAGACCAGCACAATGTTCACTTTGGACAAAACCTTCCTGAGTATTTTTAATTTACCGATATGTAATATAATAAACCACCGTCTCTTTCTCTCTTCTACAATTAGCAGCCGAGTCTCTGACTCGCACCATCGCAAGATCATCTGCAATGTATTCACCCCCCAAAGAAAATCAACACTTTCTCCATCCCTCCATCTGTCGAACAGAGGAAAGACAAACAGAACTCTGTTTACTTTATGGCAGAATGTCCTTTGTGTTCAAATCCAGAAAAGAAACAATATGTTTAAGCAGCAGTTCTCCGCTATGAGAAGTGAGACATGTCTCACAGTCAGGTCTCCACACAACTCGAGGGGCAGGTAATTTTTTGATTACCAACTGCAGCTGCCAACGATCAAGCCGAGTCCAGTTCAAGTCAAGACTTTATTCACCTGTTCATGCAGGGGAACACAGACATCACAATCAGCTGCGTGGACATGCTACGCCGGGTCAATCCTCAGCAAAGCAGATATTCACTTTTAATCTATTTATTTATCCTAACTTTAAACTCTGACTCCTCGCTTCTCCCAAACCCGACGATTAAACCACAACACGCACTTTTTAAACTGTATGTCTGGTCTCAGTATTCCTCTAAAAGTGTTCCTCTTGCCTGTGGGTCAGTGTAGATCACATTGACATCACTGTGGGCAGCAGTGTGTTTATTCCCAACTGGGGGGGGCATAAAATGTTAGCATATATCATGATACAAAATTAGAAGCACCTATGTTAAGATAAGACCAAAGACTTCTGTCCTTTTCCTTTGTCCAGGCTGGTTGCGTTGCATTGCGTATAATAGAAAAGGATAACCGGTGAATAAGAAATAATTGTGAGGAAATATCAATGATATAAATGTGATGAATATCTGTTTACACCTTTTGTCACCTTCAGTTTCACAAACCATGAAGCCTATATTACTAAGAGATAAATATGAATTCAAAGTGTATTTAGTTTGATCCCTGTCAGAAAAGACAAAAGCCAGTTAGCTCAGTGGTGTGAATGAATTATTTTTATTGCTTTCAGATTAGTTGGAAAAGTAAAAATCCTGTCGGTACGAACCTACATGCATTACTGAGGTAATTAATCAGTCTTTTAAAAGACAGGATCAACAGTGAGGTAAAGCGCAAAGAAAGAAGCCCTGCCTGTTTAAAAGAGCACTCCAGTCGTCTGACTTCAACCCCACTGGGGCTTCGGGGAGCATGAGAGTCTCGGTGCACCCTGTGCCGCTCTCCCTGAAGGCACTGAGACCAAGCCAGGCATGTAACCACACAACCCTCATCCTCCTCAAAAGAGCAGGGCTTTATTTATTTACAGCCCCTTGTCAGGAGAGCCTCACAGGATATCTGTACATTTTGTAGCTTAATGAGCACGGCTATGACATGATAAGAAGAAGAAGAACAAGAACTTGTATTTTCTCTTCAACAGGAAACTAAAGACACTTTTTTAATCTGTGGAGGACCCGTATCGCCGGGTATAAAGAATATGCATTTGTTGATTCATGGACAGGATACTTCATTATTGATGCTTCTCAGCCTCTTCCAAATATCACTACAGGCTGAGGGATACCAGCTTCCCCTGGAGGCTTAAAGTAAACTTTCTGTAAAAAGAAGGACAAAAAAGAATGTAGAATGATATGATGCATTAAAATCCAAAGCCAGTCTGCAGTTCCATCCAGTTCACAGTGTGACACGACACCACAGTGCCATCTACAGCTGAAGGAAGAGAAGATGTGTGTGTCTGTGTATGTTTATGTAAGCAGAACTCTGTTGGTGTGATTGTCAGAGGTCCAGGCGAGATCAGAGTTTGGATTGATCCTCCTCAGTCGTGGCGCACGGTCGCCCAGTCACTGTGATTGTCAGTTACACCTCCTTTCATCAGAACCCTGGTGATTATAGACTTCACAAAACTGATACTATCAAACCTTACTTCAGCGTCAGGTAGACTGAGCCTGCTACTCAAATGCTACTCAAATGCTAATTAGAACAACAGAAA
This sequence comes from Amia ocellicauda, assembly GCF_036373705.1. Taxonomy (NCBI): domain Eukaryota; kingdom Metazoa; phylum Chordata; class Actinopteri; order Amiiformes; family Amiidae; genus Amia; species Amia ocellicauda. The sequence goes on from NC_089860.1 coordinate 37,753,219, forward strand.
CATATATATATCCATTTGATACAATTAATGACATTTGGGTAACATCTGAGTTACTTTGTTGTGAAATATATTACCAATAGAGCAACAGAGTACAGTGTCAATCGCGAAGGTTCAGTTTCCCCTTCAGTGTTCTTCGATTTTCAGGCTGTTGCATATGGTACCTCCACACACTGAAGTCTATATGCCAGTTTCAAGGAAATATTGAAGGATTTCATGTAATCTGAATGTTTTATAGTATTGCATTCAGCCTCACCCTTTGAGTTATCCCTGCCCAGAAAGAGGGGTGCAGCGTAACCTTGCGTGTCTGCCTGGTGGCAAAACCTGGGCAGGGGGACAATGTAGCTGAGTGCAAGTGTGTATGTTTTAAGTGGAATATAATGTATGTTGACTGTATAGTTCATGTTGTGGTGATCCGTGATGCTTTAATACTACAAACTGCTGTGCTGTAGTGTGAGAGGTCTGGGAACTCTGTTCTAGAGGGCAATTGTTACCTACTGCCAATTAGTGAATAATGAAAGGAGAGGTGAGGCACAATGCCAATGTACCCCCCTGACCCAGCAAGGATATAGAAGTGGAGAGCCTTAGAATACCAGTTAATGGCACATGCTTGCAGTGCTTTTGGGAAGAGGAAGTTTTGGCTAAAATCCCAAATAACAAATGCATGTTTCATTTATAAATCAATTAAACATTGCCTGCAACAAGTGTTTTTGTGTGGGGTTTTTTTAAACAAGGAAATCATAATGTAATTAAGCAGTCCTGATGGGTAAGCAAAGGTTATATATTGACAGGCTTATATGAACCCTTTAAGGCTTTTAAACGCAATTGGCTTCTGACCTCTAAACCACAACTCTATACAGGATAGATATGCTCTCATCTACACACACTCATGAAACAGATATGATATGATGATGCCTTAGATGTCAAAATGTGTCATTACATTGATTAGAAGAAGATCCAATTAAAATAGTGGTGTATTTTAGTTCAGGGGATATAAGTCTGGAGTTTCTTGGTTCAGATCAGTATGTAAATGCATCTGTCCCATTCAAGAGGCCAGGGGGAAAAAACACTTTTCTAGTTTCAGGGAAAATGTGTGATTTCATGCCGATGAGCCGGTCCTTAGTATTTTGGCATGTTCAGTTGATTCTCATTTTTCATATCAATACCAGTCCTGAACTGAGATCCCAGAATGAAATCAACGTCCTGCGAGGTCAGGCGAAACTAGCAGCCAACAGTAGAAGAGGAAATAGCATTCCTTTGTGCCAGAAAAGCCAATACAGTGAGGGAAATAAGTATTTGATCCCCTATCAATCAGCAAGATTTCTGGCTCCCAGGTGTCTTTTATACAGGTAACGAGCTGAGATTAGGAGCACTCTCATAAAGGGAGTGCTCCTAATCTCAGCTCGTTACCTGTATAAAAGACACATGTCCACAGAAGCAATCAATCAGATTCCAAACTCTCCACCATGGCCAAGACCAAAGAGCTGTCCAAGGATGTCAGGGACAAGATTGTAAACCTACACAAGGCTGGAATGGGCTACAAGACCATCGCCAAGCAGCTTGGTGAGAAGGTGACAACAGTTGGTGCGATTATTCGCAAATGGAAGAAACACAAAATAACTGTCAGTCTCCCTCGGTCTGGGGCTCCATGCAAGATCTCACCTCGTGGAGTTTCAATGATCATGAGAACGGTGAGGAATCAGCCCAGAACTACACGGGAGGATCTTGTTAATGATCTCAAGGCAGCTGGGACCATAGTCACCAAGAAAACAATTGGTAACACACTATGCCGTGAAGGACTGAAATCCTGCAGTGCCCGCAAGGTCCCCCTGCTCAAGAAAGCACATGTACAGGCCCGTCTGAAGTTTGCCAATGAACATCTGAATGATTCATAGGAGAACTGGGTGAATGTGTTTTGGTCAGATGAGACCAAAATCCAGCTCTTTGGCATCAACTCAACTCGCCGTGTTTGGAGGAGGAGGAATGACCCCAAGAACACCATCCCCACCGTCAAACATGGAGGTGGAAACATTATGCTTTGGGGGTGTTTTTCTGCTAAGGGGACAGGACTGCACTGCATCAAAGGGATGGACGATGGACGGGGCCATGTACCCTCAAATCTTGGGTGAGAACCTCCTTCCCCCAGGCCAGGGCATTGAAAATGGGTTGTGGATGGGTATTACAGCATGACAATGACCCAAAACACACAGCCAAGGCAACAAAGGAGTGGCCTAGCCAGTCTCCAGACCTTAATCCCATAGAAAATCTGTGGAGGGAACTGAAGGTTTGAGTTGCCAAACGTTAGCCTCGAAACCTTAATGACTTGGAGAGGATCTGCAAAGAGGAGTGGGACAAAATCCCTCCTGAGATGTGTGCAAACCTGGTGGCCAACTACAAGAAACGTCTGACCTCTGTGATTGCCAACAAGGGTTTTGCCACCAAGTACTAAGTCGAGGTCAAAGGTCAAATACTTATTTTCCTCATTAACATGCAAATCAATTCATAACTTTTTGGAAATGCATTTTTGCTGCTATTCTGTCTCTCACTTTTAAAATACACCTACCATTAAAATTATAGACTGATCATTTCTTTGTCAGTGGGCAAACGTACAAAATCAGCAGGGGATCAAATTATTTTTTCCCTCACTGTATATTTCTAAGGGGTAAGCAAAATCAAATAAGTCGTTTAAGACCAACAATATGTAGAATTTACTTTTCAAGCTGTTGTTTTAATACTGTGTGACTGTTAAAAGATAAAATCCAGTTACATTACCATTACCATTTTAAACAACAGCAATCACAGGTACAGTTGTGTTTAGAGTCTAAATCTGAATTGAACAAAACTTTGACCCACCCAGTAGTAGAAAACTACAAACTGCTGCTTCCTTCTAATAATAAATGTAACCTCTATGATATACAGGTTTGTAGTTTACAGTAATAACTCAACATCTGTCTAGAATTAACCACCTATTCTATGTGCCCCCCCACATCTCAGATTACGAAGACATCTCACTACTGTTTCCAGCCCGGGGACCTGGGGCACTGAACACCCGGGCAACCTGGACGATTTCTCCACCCCCCAACCCGGGTTTGGCATGGGTATAAAACAGGGCTTGATGAAAAAAAAAATCATACTTGCGTGCACAGCGCAATAGCGCACTCTTGTATACTTTTGTGTATTTTTTCATTCAGTGAGAAGATTGAATCAGGAATGTTCATTCAGTAACCTTTCGGCAAAACCTACAATATAATTGAGCACTGTTGCAAAATATGAGTTCAAGAGTAATGTCCTGATCCAAGCTCGGTTTGGTTCTACTTCCTATAAGAAGTAAACAGCCAATCAGCCAAATGCAAAAAGTTCAAACAAGGTATTGCAAACAGCTGGGGGCTCTACAAGGTCGCTTCAGTTTATACAAATGATCAATGCATAATAACTATGTGACTTAATAAATAATAATAGTAATAATAATAATGCAGTATAACTGAGTTTGTGTTTAATTTCAGCAAAAATACAGACACAAAAAGGCATTTATAATTTTACTTATTTAGTATTACCTTGTTGCTATAACCAGGGGTTCCAGTTTAATGGATCAAATAAGGGTAAAAAAATAAGATTTCAGGAGTATAGTCAACTAATATGTTTTATGTGTCCAACAGTGTGTGGCAGGGTGAGGCAGCGCCTGCAAGGAGCACGCTGCGCTGAAAGCGTTGTTTGATCGCATTTGAGAGAGAGAGAGGCGCCATCGGAAAAGTTTAGAGTGAGCTTAGTGTTTTTATTTACTTATTTTTGTTTCCATATTGCTTACTTTTCCTATTTATATGCCTATTAAATAATTTGTCATCAAGCCCAGGTGCCCCGGGGACCCTGGGTTTATACATTTTTAACTCCAAAACCCCAGGCCTGGAATTTTCTCCCGGTGTTGGAAACGCTAGATCTCACGGCAGCTCATAGGGCGACTGTCTACTTTTCAAATTATTTACTTTCCTGTAACATTTATGCCCGCCTTTTCATGATAGAAAAAACAAATTATGAACTTTACAGATGTACAGCTTCAAATCCTACAAATTTAACTGCCTTCCATTCTCTGTACTGCTGTTGGCTGCTTGCCGGGCAGCTTCTATTTATACCATGCAGTAGATTTTTTTTAACCTTATTCCTAATACCAGCCTTGGTATTTTTGTACCCAAGTTGTCCTAGTGCTGTGCCTTTCAAGAGCTCTGTATCCCAAAAATAGAGAACATTGACATTTGTTGCCTTATGATATATTTTTTATGATTTCAAACACCAAAATGCAAAAGCTTTACTCCTGCTGCCGTTGTGGCATTTGAGACAGAGAAATTAATGTTGTCTTACATGAGCAGCTTTGATTAAACTCCTGTTAATAAAACTAAATCAAATAAAGGAAACCAATTAAGGTATTTTGAAACTGAAATGTATGTATTTAAAAGGAATATATAAAATATGTGTACATGTATATGTGGGACTATGTAGTAAATACTACACGTTGCGTCCTTCCACAAGCACGAAAAAGTATCATGATGTAATTATAATAATGTATATTCATTAAATTGTGCACTTCTATAAGTGGTAATGCTCCCTATAAAACAAGGCATCACCAGTGCATCAGCCACTAGGGCAGCGCTGGGTCCCTGTGCATCCAAACGAGTGGGTGTGGCTGGGGATCCTACTACACCAGAAAAGCAGGCTCCGTGACACAAATTAACACTAATATATAATTTGAGTTGTAACCCAACTCCTCTTGCTTTAAGAGGAGTAGGACTCCTGCTCTGAGCACAGTTTTCACACGCCTCTGTGCAGGTTTTTACAGAATCTCTGGACAAACAGGTAAGTGCAATTCTACTAATGTATTATTTTCCACTGTGTTTCACAGATTACACGAAGATGGTACATAAATGCAAAAGTGTAGGCCACCACGTCTGTGCTATTCAAAAGTAACAGGGGCTTCAGATACAGACATTAGCTCTCCAGGAAAATGTAAAAAACCTGTTAAAATTGCCTCTGATCAACTAGGGCAAATATAAAGTACTCTAGAGTAAAAATAGAAAAAAAAGTCTGCTTCCTGAAAATGTTCTAATAAAATTAGTCCTGATCCCTGAGGGAATCATTGCTTGTAAAAATAGCAGCTGTCAAAAGGAAGGAAGAATGACTCCGTAACACAGCTCTCATCATTGCGGGCACCCTGGCCTGGTCTACCCAACATTACTCTGTTCATCCCTCTGTTTCTCAAATGGATGATTCAATCTGACCAGGAATCAAACACTTATTAATCATTCCTATCCATTAATAGGACACTGTAAACTGCAAGCAGCTGATATAGAGAAATAAATCCTGTCATTTTTAAAAATACGGAAACAACTCAACTAACAATGCTCAGCGAGTCTTTTGTTTCTCTCAAAGGGTCATATGATGCCAACCTCACAGACTGCTTAATTATTCCACCAGGCACACCGCTCAGCATCGCCTGTTCACAGCTCCTAGAAAAGCTTTTTAATAGAAAGGAATTATGACAAAATGCATGATTCATCATTAGATCTCCTGCTTTAACCGAGATATAACTGAAAAACCCACATGGAGTAACAAGGCTTAGGTAATTTTAGTTTTTAAGGCAGGTGCGGAAAGCAGTAACATGTCAGAAAAGTACCAAGCCTAATTACAGGCTGGCAGGGCAAGTCGCTGGGCCCTCATCCAGACTCCCTCTGCTGCTCCGTGCGGGGGGCTGCCGGGCTGGGGTACCATTGGACCTGGGCCATGGGGAACCGCACTCACACAGTCTGCCAGCCACAGGAAAGCCCACAGGTCCTGATTGGAGAGCTGTCTTGGGGGAATGTAATGGATTGACTGTCTTAAGACTTTAAGGGCTCTGTCTGCTGACTGGCCAGCTAATCAATCAGTTTTCTGCCTCAGACAGACGCTGTGTAGTTTTTTTTTTTTTAAAAGAGGAAAACCTTCCATCTTTTTTCTGAGGCCTCATCGAAGACACCCACCTGAGGCAATTACTGGGGCTTTCTGGGCTGCCGAGTCCGGTCCTGTATTAGATTTTTCTCAGCGCCAATCCGGCTCCCCTTTTCCCCAAGTTAACCACAAAACGGCAACAGTGCAATAAAGTTAACATATAGCATTGTGATGCTGCAGCAAAACAACATTCAAAGACTGCAGGGATGTTGTCAAAGCATTGTAAGATAACAATAAAATGGCATGTAGATAAATACACCCAGAGAAAGAGAAAACAATTACATAGAGAGAGTAAAAAGTCTATTTCAGTTTAATTAAAATAAGTGACGAGGTCATAATTTCACGTATGTATTGTTTATGTTGTGTTTCTTGATTTATATTTCTTTTATTTTCACTAATGATTGTTTGAATTACTGCAGTTGATTATTGTACTTGTATTGCTTTATTGTTGTTGCACATTTTCTTTATCTGAGCAAACTCACAGCCTGCGTGACACGCTGCACTGATCGGCCCCAACTCAGACTCCGACACCTGTGGCCCTTTCTAATCAGGTGTGCTGTCAGGGATAACAGACAGAAATCTTTGCAAACACAAAGGCTTTTCATTATTATTTTCTTGTTTTCTCATCAGCAAGTGGTTTATCAACCTGGGTATTACAGGCGATTTTACATTAGAAATTTCTAGTTTTGATTCCCCCCGTGTATCACTGGAGCGCAGACTTCTTGCCCTTCTTCTGTGTACAGATATCACTACTGTATTTAAGAAAATATAAAAGACTTCACCACTTACCTGGTGTCAGTGGATTTGGCTGCACTGAGATCTGGCCACAGCCTGCTTGGGGGCATAAGGGTGGTCTTGAGGCTCCCAATCCCCAGTAAGCCTTGGATGGCGAAGTCGGAGATGTAAAGGGACTGAGTGTCACTACCAACCGTGACATAAATATAACAAAATATACTATATCTATGCTTTGCAAAATAATAGAATTACGCTTGATATGTATTGAAACTCCAGCCGTGGATCCATGAAATGTGGATAAAATATTAGAATGCTACTTTTGGAAGCATGTGGACACAGCAATATATTTTTCTCCCATCATATTTGTCAAACCCAATATAAAACCAAATCATGCCATGAGACAGAACGAATTGTGTGGCCCCCAGAAAAATAACATATTTATGTTTTAATCAAAGAGAATACAGTTAGGTCCATAAATATTTGGATAGCGACACAATTGTCATCATTTTGACTCTGTACGCCACCACAATGGATTTGGAAGAAACCCAGCATCTGGTGATGTCTATGGGTTCCAGACTTCAGACGTCATTGACTGCAAAGGATTTACAACCAAGTATTGAAATTCACAATTTAATTCATGATTATGTTAGTTTGTCCAAATACTTTTGAGCCCCTAAAAATGTGTGTAATTCCTACAGCGTTCACCCAATTTCGATGTAACTACCCTCAAATTAAAGATGAAAGTCTACACTTAAAGCACATCTTGATTGTTTCCTTTCAGGTCCATTGCGGTGTTGTACAGAGCCAAAATGATGACACTGACACTGTGTCACTGTCCAAATATTTATGGCCCTAACTGTACATTGTTTGTGTTTCTGATTTCCAGGCACAGGGAGCTCATCTGAACCTGGTTATTTAACATAAGAACATAAGAAAGTTTACAAACGAGAGGAGACCATTCAACCCATCGTGCTTGTTTGGTAATCCCACAAGACATAATTTGTGAAATGTATGTTGTATGGAGTTGCTTAGCTAATAAAAATAATCAATATCATGATTTCAATTTATGGTTGGTAAAGTAAACCAATAATGCATTTTGAGGTCAAGGATTAAAATAAAATAAAAAGCTTTCAGTGAATGAACTATTAAGGAAGATATCTAGTTACATGATGTAAATTAGCAATATATTTAAAAGTTATTACTTTTTCAAAATAAAGGGTTTCTGTCTGTCAGTTTTGTGTAGAGCACTCACACACTGTACACACACACACACACACACACATATACACTCACCTAAAGGATTATTAGGAACACCATACTAATACTGTGTTTGACCCCCTTTCGCCTTCAGAACTGCCTTAATTCTACGTGGCATTGATTCAACAAGGTGCTGAAAGCATTCTTTAGAAATGTTGGCCCATATTGATAGGATAGCATCTTGCAGTTGATGGAGATCTGTGGGATGCACATCCAGGGCACGAAGCTCCCGTTCCACCACATCCCAAAGATGCTCTATTGGGTTGAGATCTGGTGACTGTGGGGGCCAGTTTAGTACAGTGAACTCATTGTCATGTTCAAGAAACCAATTTGAAATGATTCGACCTTTGTGACATGGTGCATTATCCTGCTGGAAGTAGCCATCAGAGGATGGGTACATGGTGGTCGTAAAGGGATGGACATGGTCAGAAACAATGCTCAGGTAGGCCGTGGCATTTAAACGATGCCCAATTGGCACTAAGGGGCCAAAAGTGTGCCAAGAAAACATCCCCCACACCATTACACCACCACCACCAGCCTGCACAGTGGTAACAAGGCATGATGGATCCATGTTCTCATTCTGTTTACGCCAAATTCTGACTCTACCATCTGAATGTCTCAACAGAAATCGAGACTCATCAGACCTGGCAACATTTTTACAGTCTTCAACTGTCCAATTTTGGTGAGCTTGTGCAAATTGTAGCCTCTTTTTCCTATTTGTAGTGGAGATGAGTGGTACCCGGTGGGGTCTTCTGCTGTTGTAGCCCATCCGCCTCAAGGTTGTACGTGTTGTGGCTTCACAAATGCTTTGCTGCATACCTCGGTTGTAACGAGTGGTTATTTCAGTCAAAGTTGCTCTTCTATCAGCTTGAATCAGTCGGCCCATTCTCCTCTGACCTCTAGCATCAACAAGGCATTTTCGCCCACAGGACTGCCGCATACTGGATGTTTTTCCCTTTTCACACCATTCTTTGTAAACCCTAGAAATGGTTGTGCGTGAAAATCCCAGTAACTGAGCAGATTGTGAAATACTCAGACTGGCCCGTCTGGCACCAACAACCATGCCACGCTCAAAATTGCTTAAATCACCTTTCTTTCCCATTCAGACATTCAGTTTGGAGTTCAGGAGATTGTCTTGACCAGGACCACACCCCTAAATGCATTGAAGCAACTGCCATGTGATTGGTTGATTAGATAATTGCATTAATGAGAAATTGAACAGGCGTTCCTAATAATCCTTTAGGTGAGTGTATATCTTGTGGGAGGTTTTAACTGATATTGAATTCTCACTGTGAATGAGCAAGTTCTGGGAGAGTTCATGATCATTTTGGTCTTGACAAATGCAGGTACTTTTTCTTTAGAAAACTCCACCATGTTTTATTCATCCGCAAGAAGAGGCTTCCCTTGTTCAGATCAGATTTTCACTAACAAATTAGTACAGATATCGATTCATATTTTTTATCTGTCTTTTATTTCCCATTAAATAGAAAGCTTTCCCCAATAGGAGCCTTTAAAACAGTGTACATGATAACATTTCACTCTATACAGTGCTAACTTTGCTGTAATGCCAAGAGTTGGGCTCCGCTGCTCTGATATGCATGAGTTCTGCTGTAAAGAGAGTCTGTCTGTCTTCTTACATATGTGTGTTTTATCAGTGGAAACAGGAGGTTATACATGTCTATGGCGCATAATTACCCAGAGCCCACACTATGTTGTTTTGTGGAAGCGCAGCTTAAATGTTATTATAAGAAAAGGGTCTGACGGCTGAGAATTGCTTTTCATCCGCAAAAGCCATGTTTGGTTGTTGTTGTTTTCATAAAGATATGGAAGTCTCCTGAGAGTGAGGATTGTTCTCCACGAGGCTGCATTTCCCTGCAAGGAGATTGAATCAACGGCTTTGTGTTTTTCCCTCCATTAAAACCTAGCCAGCACTTCAGTAAGCGGTTTTATGTGCATGCTTCACTTTGTGTCAGTTTGCATTGCTTCTTGACAACAGTTTCAAAGTAAGGACTATGGAGTTCAAAACTGTGGAGCCTCTTGCTCGTCACAAACACAGAAGTTACACTGTCAGGGTTGTTACACAAACATGTTTGAAAGGAGAATAATATTAAAACTATTCAAAGACAGTTATTTGCTATTTATTCTATTGTTACAGGATTTCATTTTTAAAAGTATTGCTCTCTGAGTCTCTGACCAGGTAATTTCTAATTGAGTTAGTGTCCTAATAAGTGTCCCTTTAAAGGAAAGGAATTAATACGAAGGACATGAATCCTCTTCAGATCTCTGTGATTTACTTGCCAAATGGACAGGTATTAATAATGCTAGATACAGCTTTAAAGAGCACAAATATACATCAAAAAGGCAAACATTTCCAAAGCATTTGAAATTAGTGGGCATCCTTTATGCTTGTGTGGTTTTTGTTTGTTTCTTTGTTTGAGTTTCTAGAAAGAAAAGCTTTGCTCACCAGTAGACCACCCACATGAGGCCGTCTGCTGTCAGACGTTATGTCGTGCTCTTGAAGACGACCATAGTAGACAAGCGCTGACTTCTTCCTCCCAGTTAGCAATTTCACTTGATGCAATTCTGGCCTGATGAAGCAACTGTCTGAAAGGCTTTGAGCCGCATCGCTTTGATGTGAGTTAAGTTTAGTTTTCATCACACCCGTGGTCCAACACGGAAAACTAGGTGCTGGAGTTGTTTCTGTGGATCAGTTGGCATATTGTTGTTGTTTGCATGACGAGATACCAAATGGATTCTCCTTTTCCAAGAGCCATTCTCGGGCAAAAGAAAGCAAGCCAGTTGTCAATCATTTGACTGCAGTAAATGTTATGCTGTATTCTTCTATCCAAACCTACTGAGGTCCAGATCCGTAGCTGTTAAAAAGAAACAGACGTGCGCTCTTACCTTTAATCGTCCACTGTTTAGTGGCTACAAATTGACTTTGATGCAAAGGACTGTGGAGTTCAGCTGTTTCACTCTGTTACTCATGTAGCCGATATGATCTACTCCTGGTGTCCAGGGGATGACTGCGAGGGATTGGTTGATTAGGTCATTTTTCAAGACACACTTACTTGAAATGGTTCTTATTAAGCCATAATAAGGACACCCAATGAACTGCCAAAGACTGTTGTTCATTTTGCTACGAGAGGAACTGTGATGTTTTGCTCCAGGCAGGACCAAATGAAAAGTCTTATTACCAACAGCTATTCTTCCGCTCTCTGCAGTTCCTGCTTTGAGAATAACATGATCCCATTTGGGCTTTGCCTCGTAGACAGAGCGCCGTCCTCCAGGGCCGTCGAGGGGAAGCGTTGTTGACCTTGAATCAGCCACCGGGCAACACTGATCAACAGGGCATCGGGTTCACAGATGTTATTGTGCTGAAGCAACATAAATACTGCATTGAGCCGTCTTCACATGGGCTTTGCATGCAGCCATGTCTGAACTGGCAGGAAGAGACAAAAAGCCAATCAAATATTTTAAAAGAAAGGTTTCATAAGATGACGCAATAATCACGCAATTTACTCCATCATCAAGTGTCATATTGTTTTAGATTCTTGGCTCAAAGTGCTTTTCTAAACCAAACAAATGGGATGATTTTTTATCCATTTTTCACTTAATTAGCTGTAGTTCATTCCTCACAATTTATTATTATTATTATTATTTTTGTCATTTAGCTGACACTCTTATCCAGGGCGACTTACATTTGAACACATTTATACAGCTGGGTATTTTACTGAGTGAAGTACCTTGCTGAGGGGTACAACAGCACTGCCTCAGGAACCGTTAATTTCCTTCTATTAACCTTTCCTGGTTAAAAAACTAGAAAGATGTCATTAGGAAATTAAAAATGAAACAAAATAGTTGTTTTAAATCCCTCATTCTGCTTTTTTAATCACATATCAATTGTCTTTTTTACAAAAATATATATTTTAAATCCAGTCTCTCTTTGGATTTTGATTTCATTTTGATTTGTCTTTCTCTGCTTCATATGCAGTTTTGAAACTATTGTCCAGCCATCCTGTAAGGCTGAGTTCTGGGGCTGTGATAGACCCCAGCACACGAATAACACTTCCTCAAATATTATGAACACTTCCTAATCTGAGATAGTACGCTAATAACATTTAATTATTGTCTAATTGCTTATATTGAAAAGGAAATTAATGTCTGTAATTACAGTAGTGTGTCAGAAAAGCTGTCTATGGTTAGCCTTGTAGGACCACTGCAATCAATTTCCTTTTGACTTAAACAAGTCATTTGCATAGCGAATCAATAGTGGTGCTGGAAGTATTGTTCCCAGAATTGTAATTCCTTTCCAAGAGGATCCCAACAGAAAGCACAACAAACATCGTGTCACACTGAACAGGAGCTGCGGCTTTCAAGGCTTATCTTTCACAACCCCTTGTGCAAAGTGTGTAATTATTGCTAAAGGACACTTTTTAAAATTAATTTTGTTTTTCATTTTTTAGATATTCAATAAAACCATTTGTAAGATCCAGGATGGATGAAAATTACAGGGGAGAAGAGAAAATATGTCCCTCAGCAGCTAGGGATGCCTCCCAGGTTTGAACCCTACTCTTTTAACAGAGACATATCATTCCTTCATTAGACGCATCTTAATCAGCTGCCATTGTGATCAGGTTGCATAAGGAGCAGTTATAACCAATGTATATACTATTAATAGATGTTGACATTTAAAAAAAAAACATTATCAGTGTGGATATTAACCACTATGTACTCTTTAAATGTGTGTTGTATGTTAACTGAGGCTGTGTTGAGTCCACTGCGCCGATCACTTGTGTATCCATTGTCCTGTTGTGTAGTCTTCCTTGAACTAACCCTGAATGGCCCTAAACACAATCATGCACTGTATTTTGTACTTTATTAGGACTGAAATTGTGTGTTGCATTTTCTTGGCATTAATGTAATAATTTTCTTGAAATGTGTATAAGTTGTTGTACAATAAGTGACAGGGTTTCAGCCAATAAATAAATAAAGTCTGAGGACTTTGCAGCTTTGTTGTCTTCTGACTGTAACATCTTGTAATAGATTAAATCCACTTTAAATCCACTGGTTATTGTTTGTCTTTCTCACATTGGCTTTCCTGGAAGATAATGAATGTATAAATGTTTATAACTACATTAACATTGTTTTTTATGATTTAATATCGAATCGCTTGCTTGTGAACTGTGATCGATAACGTGATTATAAAGTGTTACCCCATTATCAATTTAACTACAACTTTAAAAAGAAGACGGTTTTCTGTTAGATGACTTATAGGAGTTCAGCCACTTGTTCAGGCGGGGCCATCTCATCTCCGCTGAAGGTCAGGCTGATGTCCTGGAGAGTCTGCGCTGCAGTCATTAGTATCTTGAGTCTGTCTGGGAAGCTGCGCTAGATCAATGGCGGTCACAGTTCAAACTCCTGTCCTCCTCTCTTGGCCGAGCCACTTGTGAACTGCGGAGAAGGCAAGCTCACCATAGGGAACTGCCTGCGGCACAAGTTCAGAGTTTCCTCTGGAAGACAGGAGAGGGACGTGACACGGAGTCCAAAACTGAATCAACTGGGACACACGGATGGCCGGGACTGAAAACTGTCTGTTTGTTCGCTGGCAGCCATTTCCTGCCTCAAGCTGCCCCTCAAGTGAGCGCTTTCAGTCTGAGCTGATCCAAATTAAACACCCTGATTAGTGGCTCCTCGGCCCACGCTGCCAATCAGTCACGACTCCTTCAGATCGGAGGGCGAGCCAGGAACACGTTTTTGATAGTTGGATGTTTCGAGTGTTGCTGTTCTGTACTTGTACCCTCCTGGCGGAGGGCTTTATCTCTGGCTCATCTCTGTCCCAATGAGACGTAGATGAAAGGCAGCTCATGTCTGCATTGGGGTTCATGAGGAGATTGCTTTGCCACGTTCAGACTGATAGATGAAACACATCAGTCTGTGATCATGCCACTCAGATCACCGGGCAAACACACGCATGAGAGCTGACAAGTTACAGCAGCACAAGAAATCCGCTGCAGTGTAAAACAATCCAACTCATTTAATCTCCTCATCTCCGAGCTCCGGCAGCGCAGTTACAGGGTCTAGCCGGTCTTCAAGCGCTCGGCTTCGGGCTCCTGGAAGATTTTGTTTATTATGTATCTTAAACACCAAAGGCACACACATGAAGAGGAAAATGAGACGTAATTGGCATTCTGTTTACACGCTTATTTACAGAGGTAATTTGCTGTACTTAATTCTGTTTCCCTCAAAGAACAGAAGAGTAGAATAAAATTAATACAATTAATTAGAAATTTTGAAAATATCAAGCCTCCAGATCTCTGATCCATTTTACGGATGGAAGTGTGGATAATTGTGGTGAGAAACAACAAAAGTCACTTAAATTTCCCTTGTGAAAAGAAAACAGTAACTTAAACCTCCCCTACTTTCAACTCCCTTCAGGTGATGCGAGGGACTAAATTGTTGCTTGAAACGGTTATTTCTTATCTTGAAACTGTGGACTGCAAACAATATCTGCTACATATGGTTCAGATATACTCTCCTTTTTAAATTGAAAGTTATGAAGATATATGTATTTTTATATGTATCTGTGCACATTTCAAAGAAATTCCAGTCTAATATGAATTACTCAGTAAGGGTAACTCTGGAAATAATTGTAAATAAAGTGTGTAGTCAATCAAATACTCAACACCTCTCAGCTGTACCTTTAAATACAGCTTTTCCGTATCTCCCCACTGTTCACTGTTTGCTTTCATGAGGTTAAGACCTCATCCTTTCCCTTTGGTGTCTCTTGTCTGCAGGGAGGGAAGATGGCGTAAGTAGTCTATTGAAGATTTCTCTTTGCCAGGTCCAGAATAGGGAAGTGCATCCTAACAAGTCGGCGCTGGGAATATGAATGCATTTTCTGTTGTACAGTGTGTGTGTGTAACTGAAATGAATATGTTTGATGTGAACCTCAGTTCAATAGGTGCTTTGATGTGGAAAAGCATTAAAACGTATTCAGATTTTCCCCGCACTATCAGGTGAATGGCAAAAACAGCACCATGCTGATAATGTTTCAAATTCAAAAAAAACCCTAAGAAAAACCAAAAACTGTTTAACAAATGAAGGTGGGAAAGTGTCTGTCTTTCAGTCTCAGGAATGGATGAAAAGAGGGCCATACTGCTCGAAATGTACAGGTTTTTAATGAGGATATTCATCAAAACCTCAGTGTCAGTCAAGTGCGTTATGTTTATGTATCTTCCATCGGGAACGCAGGGAGCTCTGGTGTTTGTGGAGCCGTTTTTTTTCCTGATGTGATGTGAAAAAATTAAGATGTGTTCTGGAAAGCTGCTTAAATGAAAACTAATTAAGCGATTTCCGAAGCATTAAATGTGCTTGCTATTTGAACCACGTCAAATGGGAGTTTAAGTCACTTCAGCCATTAAAATTGATGGCTTCTCCTTGTATTAATTTTAAGATTTCACAGAGGCTTCACCGAGGTCTCATACGGATAGTGCTGAGAAAGACGCACAGACATGGAGGTCTGTAGCGATGGAGTGAAAAAAGAAAAGGATGACACCACCTGGCACCGCTGCGCTCTGTTTACACATGAATTAAGTCTCTTCCTCCCTGTAATTGAGATGTCTTCACACTGCTGTCATAATTGTTTTCGACTTTACTTCCGAGGCACACAGTTATAGTAAAGTAGGCTTGTCAACCGTAGACAAATTCTAGTTGGCTGGAAAAGACGGATGAATCAGAACCTGGAGACGCAGTGCGTTGATCGCTGTGCCACACGATAGACAGGTCACCGTATTTTCCACAGAAGGGTTTGTCTTTTGTGGGATTTGGTGTCATGTCACTTTATGCTTGTCTCTGAAATGTTTAACTTCCTGATGTTGGACAGGCTACAGGGAAATCATGGTGCTGAAGGGAAACATGGGTAGAGGTAGGGAGTAGGGAGTGGAACCTGGTTACAAATGGAGTTTAAACACTGGGAGGGAAGACCACCCCTAATTCTCCTCAGCAGGTTCACTAAGGTGTGTTACAAACACCCTTTCCCAAGGACCTTGCTTTGCAGACTTTATCTTCATGGCCAGTGTGTTTCCTCAGGCATGTGGTCAAAAGGGTTGCATCTACCAATCCACTGAAACACTGTGGGGCTGTCCGAAGTGATTAAGTCTAGGACAGACGAGGAAGAGCTGCCTTACATAAAGAGTTGTGGATGTCTGGAGCCAAAACCCAGCCATGCACTTCAAAATGACTCTGCATTATTTCAAGCACTGGTTAGACTTGTCTTAGCTCTGTCTGTATGTACTGCTTTATTAAAGATGTTAATATCTGAGATATGATAAATACAAACCCTGATTCCAAAATTATATTTGTTATTGAATATTGAATCTATTATGAATCAGGATTTCTTACTGAATGGTTAGACATGAAGTAGATGAGATTAATTTAATACAAAATAATATATTTTATCTTGTATGATGAACCAAAAAAATAAAATAAAGGCCTGTAGTCATGAGTCTACTAAAGGGTTCAACCTCTGCTTATCAACAGGCGATTTAGTTCAAAGCAACTGAACAAATCTAGTTCTCCAGTCAGGAGAGAAATCTAGTTCTCATGTAGAGAGAGGAAACGTTGTGGTAAAACATTAATTGTCTGAAACCGGTCGACTGAAAACCACAACAGAGCAGCAGAAATTGTGTTACTGAAACTAAGAATCGCGCTTCCCTTCTGAGCATTAGAACGAGTCTTTTCATCGTACAGGTGCAGCCCATTAATTCTCCAGCCATTTTACAACCAGAAACAGATGTTTGGATTGGGAAGAATAATCTTGACTGCATGTGTGCATATGTTGTCATTTTTTCAGCCTGACTTGGTGAGTCTAATATGTACCAGCATCCCGCAGGGCATTTAAACCTGTAAGTTACGATCCCTCTGAATGCTATACCTCTCCATCTTCAATAAGGCAAATCATTTGTCTCTCGCTTCCATTCCCAGCAAGGGCTTTATTTTCCTCGCCTCCAGGTAATGTGTTTTCGTTCTCAAGACACACCCCAAGGAAGTGTTACAATATATATACACAAGGAAACTGTACGACATACGCACAATTGCCTTTTTGTGCTTCTCCTTTTGAAGACAGCTGCC
Organism: Amia ocellicauda; assembly: GCF_036373705.1. Taxonomy (NCBI): domain Eukaryota; kingdom Metazoa; phylum Chordata; class Actinopteri; order Amiiformes; family Amiidae; genus Amia; species Amia ocellicauda. Next base: position 37,770,313 of record NC_089860.1, read on the forward strand.
TCATGCACACAATAACACACAAAATAACAACACATACACACACACAATAATAACACATACACACAAAAACACACACACACAAAATAACACATGCACACAGTAACACAGACAATAACAACATATACACACAATATCACACACAATAACAACACACATACAATAACAACACACACACACAATAACACATACACACAATAATAATGATGACAGTGAAGATAGTGTGCAAAATGTGTGTGTTGTTTAGTTTTGTCCGATGATGGAAACTTTGATTATGCTTTTGAAGCTGCCCTTCCTCGTGTTTCCATGACTTAGAAATCAAAGCTTTTTTATCCATTCATAATTTACAAAACTATTTTTTTTAATTCGCTGCAATATTTATATGTCACACACTCCAAACTCAGAGGTTCAACAAAAACATTTGAATGTGTGATGTTTTCATTTAACTGGTTAAGCAAGGGATACTAATGATCTCCGTTGATTTGGGAATAAATGCCTTGTATTGGACAGATATTGGTTATGTGTGAGTAATATTTTATAAACTCTGCACTGTAGTCCTTTAAAGTATATATTGCATAAAAAAGCCAATAAATCAATTGACAGAATCAACTCTATTAGCATTTCAAAGCAATTCAATGCAAATGCAGTATGACGGCGATCTGAAATTAAACGGTTGTAAATTGAACAGAGGGAGCTACTACAATCTAACACAATACAACCTAGTATACACAATATATACAGTACAAATCGTAACACAACCCCTCAATACAGGTGGAGTCTGAACGAGTCCGGGTATTCCCAGCTCTCTAGGACAAATCTTAAAGATATTCATCCACATCCTTGATGCAAATTAACCTCAAATGCCAGTAAGTCAGCATTAACATGACATAATTTCCAACCACATTACAGAGGGATAGCCCACCTGATCTGAATCTAATGTGTTTATTAAATAATAACACACACTTCCTGAATGAAAGCAGCAATCGCTCGTGAATCTCATCAGTGTTGTCTGTTAGAAGATTCCTTCAGCACAGAGGGTAAATGTCCGGAAAACAAATTAACAACATCATGGTCACTTTTGCGGTTTCCATCAATGTTGTTGCCTGCCAAAGAATCAATTTTGCTCCTGAACAATGGGAACATCAATGCAAACAGATGGGTTATTAATCATTCGGTTGTGCATGGTAATAAGCCATGTATTGTGAGTAAACATTTGAGTATATACACAAGAGAAAATTATAGTTAAACTACTGACAACTAAACTACTGCAAAAGCTTCATATCTGCATGAAAAGAAACTCAGACTTCCTAATATAGCTGTTGTGCAGTATCGACTCATATTGTGAGTGAAAGGTCAGATCAGAAGGTTTACAGATATAAACCCCTTTCCATTATTGTGATCTTTGAACCCTAAGTTTCAAGATCATGTCTCTTGTTTATGTCAGATCCTCTGCAGAGCAGCAGTATCGATATCACGGCTATAACAAAGTGCAGGACCCTAATTAAATTCTTCATTGAAAGCCCAGTGTTGCTCAGGCTGTAATATCTCAAAGGAAACCAGTTGACATTGTGGTCCGTGTGCAGAAGGGCTCTGCCAGGTCCAGTACAAACAAACAGAGCAAATCTTTTCTCAGTTCCATTAAATAAGGAATACATTTACAACCGTCTGATCTGGTGCTTTTACCACATTGTGGATCTGGAATGAATCTCACTTCCCACAATGAATATCATTAATGGTTGCTCTGAGTTTGACACATTTTATACATCAGGGATTTAAGACCATAAGTGATTAATGGTCACTAAATCATTAATTTTGTATGGTTCAAGAGGGAACAATACTAAGTAGGGGTATCTGTGGAAACCCAGACTGCACAGCAGCACACACAGTATGAAAGACCCAAACAGACATTTAAATGATACAAAAGAAGTGCGTGGATTGATTCACAATCTTAGCATAAAGTGTGACATATTAGAGGCAGAATGTGTATCATATAATAAATAAAGGGTTGTTTTGTTTATAAACGAAAAACAAAGTAGGTATTTTCTGAATACATACCAGCTGGTATATTTTTATATAATCACAAAATCCCCACCTGACTTGGCCTTTAATGGTCAAATAGTGTTTTTCAAAATCTGAAATATGAATACTAACCACCATATTTCCATATAAGTATCTCAATGCAATGCAGTTTCTTTGCCTTTTTGCACTATGGAGATCAATATTTAATGATATCAGAAACACAAAATGTACCTTGCATTGCACCGTATTATGGCACTGCACCGCGGCATTCTGGGAAATCCATACCGGCATCACGTACAAGTGCAGATCGCCCTGCCGTGGAAGTGACCCTGGCAGAAAGGCAGCAGTGCACAGACCTGCTCCTGTGTCTGCCTTCGATCACACGACGCACATTCGAACATGTGTCAGTCTCGTGCGCAGTGCTAGAATTAACTTTCATAATTCTTCACAGTTCTTTGCAAATGTCGGGGTAATTTACACCCTAAAGCCTCATTTTCAAAGCTTGAATCCTTTTGTTTTTTCTTGTCTCATTTGAAAAGCAGTCCAGGACCAAATCATTTGTTTTGTGCTTTGGTGTTATACATGGATTCAGTGGCTTATGGACAATCTTAGTCATAGTTGAATGGTCTCTCTTCGCTGCCTGCCCATATTACACTACATAAGTGTGCTGTACTAAGTGTCTAAACAACACAGATTTGTGTCAAAGCACTGGATATTTAACTGACTGTAGCTGAGATTTATTTACATAATGATACTACTGGAATCGAATTAATTACGTTGATTGTAATAACCAATGCTGTCGCTGTTGTTCACTTTTCACTCTCGTACACTATTCCATTAAATACTTTACATGTTAGCTAAAACAAAATGCAATGGGGTTTGTGCATCTTTATGCAAACATTGTAAATAGATAGTTCTACCTAATAAGCAAATAGAATGTTACATGACAGAGCATTGTGTTATAGATACTACAATAAAACAAACAAACAACTCAATGGGAAAATTGAAATTCATTCTGGAGGGAGACAACAAAGGCATTTAATTTCCCCAGTGCTTTCCAGGGACAGTCAAGCTGAGGGGCTGCCAATTCAGTGGCATTAAACATAGTATTCAATGAGTATTAACTGCAGAGCCCCCCAGGAGCAGAGAAGTGAACAGCACTCGAGCTAAACGGCCAGGATACATTCTTCATCAGCCTGTCATCTCAACCCCACACAACATAAAATACACAAAATAATCAATAATAATACAACAACAATAATAATAATAAGTTTCCAAATCAGACTCCAAACCCAGATTAAGACCTGTTACATTGACGGAAATGTTAGTAAATTCTATTTAAAGTGCTCCTCCATTGTATGTGTGTCCAAGTGTCCAAATATAATGCCTCTGACAGAGTTGTGTGTTAAACCATCCCCAAGGTCTTCCGTCTAATTCTATCTTACCTTTGAACCTCCGAGGTGGAGATTGATGCTGTTGTTTACTTTGACCACGGCTGAAAGTCACCTCAAGACAAGTCATAAACTCAGGATGGATCTGAGCTGAAATCAAACCGTCCGGAGGTTTACAAAGCGCAATATTCATTTTGGTTGTTATTTATATCTTGCAGGTTTGCTTTAAATTCATTAATTCTTAAAGTGGATTCTGAGAGACGAGAGGCAGAGAAAAAATGTGAATATATTCGGACTGACCTAGAATGGGATGCAGAGAAGTATTGAGCTAAAATCCCAGCTGAGCAAAGAAAGTGGGAGAATAAATCTGTGACAAAGTGTGTCTGTGAGAGTGTTTTCCTCGTGTAAAGTCACGGGAAGGCCAGGCTATATTCACATTAAGCTCTAGGTGCATTTATTCACTGGGGTGTGGAAGAAAAGATGCAAACATGACATTTGGTCAAAAGCAGGTACTTTAGAAACCGTGTCTCTGTTTCTCTGTAATGCTGTTATACTGCTCAAGCCTTACCCTACTTCTAGGACATTAAACACAGTCTTGTTCAGAGCTGTCTTATTAGTTGAAAAGGAGGAACTCATAGTCAATAACGGTCTTATTCTTCCTTATGTTGATATAAAGGCAGAGATCAATCCCTTTCATTTCAGTTATGCAAAATAAAATGTAATAAAAAAAACATAAACTCAACAAGACTTAATTTTAACGCAACTCGAGCTTTACTGTCAGTGCTTGATGCTCCAGTTGAAACCCAGGCCGGGCAAGCAATGCAGTGTTTTCGGGTCCAAAGTCACGTGATTGTCGCTCTGTTTCGGTCTGTGCCACTTAAATGATTCATATTGTCATGATTCCATGCTTTGGAAGTTGTCTATGTCATTTCTAAAGTACACAAAACATGTCCTAAACCAAACCTTTCCTCACATCTCTCTTTTCTTAAAATAGGCACATCAAAAATTTCCCAAGACGGCTTATCACTCACAATGATGAATGCAGAGACAGATATTATGCGCAGGGAGAAACCTTGGGAAATAAAGGCAGTGAAATGTAAATATTCTACTGAGAGGAGAGTACTGTAAAAGCAACTTTATTTTCAAAGCTTCTCTAAAGTCAGAACTGTGGAGCCGCACAAAAGCACGAGGATTTTGACGCATGCGGGTTGAAGACTGATGGCCTGTTGTGTAGGTGACCTTATGAAACACAAACAGGGTTCAATTTGACGCAGTGGACCCAGCGCTGGGAAGATCCTGTGGGGTTCATTTTAGCACAGTTTGCATTGTCACCCACAATTACGACAACTTTCCAATAATTAGGCAATGAAAACTGACTGAGACGCAGTGTTGTTAATCAATGTGTGTCCAGCAGGATTGTGTGACCGGATCCTTCTGTTACAATTTCTGCTCAGAGCTGAATTAACCTTTCTCATATAAAGAGAAAGGACTGTGCTATTTGACACAAAATATCGTTATTGCTATAGATGCCACTGAGTTGTCTTAAAATAATCTTTTATGGTCTGAAAATATGTTGCCCCATAGCAGGAATTGTGTATGGATAGTTTTTTTGGAGAATTCAATCATGAGTTTCTTTCAAGATGTAAAATATTCATATTCATTCTTTGGCCTTCATTGAAATGAATTGTTCTTAATTAATAATAAACGTGTATTTATCAATGCGTTGTTTGATTACAACAGCAAACTCTAGCCATATCCCTCACTATTACTTTAGAAGTAGGTGTAATTCATTACAATCATCATCGTTATCATTTCAGCCAAAGGATCAGGTTTTTATTTTGGTTGGTTATTTTAAATGTGCAATAACAGATGTATCTAAATGACAGCGCTGTCTGCCTCTTCTGTGTGAATTAATATCAGTGGAATGCATGAGACCAAAATGAATTTAAATCAATCAATGCTGGCTGCCTGTGACCCCAGACTGCATCAGCGAGTTTACAGGTTTGCCCAGAGCGCCCGAGTCTGCCAGTCTGCTTGAGACGTTAGAAAACAACCTACAGTTGAAAAATGACTCAAGATAAACAAGCATAATAGCTCTTATTGCTGAAGAGGAATATTTCCTTATTGCAGCAGTTTCTGTCTCACTCTGAGGGGCGGGGGGGCTGTGCTGTGTCTATATTACTTCTTTCCCCTAAAGCCTTTATCCGGTCTCGAGAGGAATTGAATTGCGCCTCCAAACATCGGCCTGCCCGTCGAGGCTGCACGACTCGCCTTTTTAATGTGTGAAAAAGACTAGCAAACGCTCTCCATGCCTCAGGAGCTGAACATGTATGTTTTATGGAAGAGATGTCGTATAGAGTCGATGACTTGAAACCCGGAGTGAAAGTATTGGGGATTAGTCTGACTGTAAGCAGCAACCCAGGGTGTGTGGCGCGCTTTAATAACTGTTTCCCGGACATAAAGGAAAGGGTCGCAATCTGGCACTTAGACAAAGATGTCCATATACTGTACAGAAGAGGAAAAAAGAGTGAATTATGCGCTCGCTGCTTGTGTGCGGGCTTTGATAATAAATACACAGAGTCTTCTCCTTTGTCATACGCCGGATTCTTGGGTTCCTTTCATACACCTATGACATACCCTAATTCAGCAGCAATGAAAGTGCTAGTTTAATTTACCGGTTCACTGCACCTGTTAGAAATAGGCCATGAATATCTACGTGCGGGAATAACTGGCAGGGACTGTTTTCTTCATTTCTTTTCTTTTTTTTCTCTCTCTCCTGCAAACAGAAAAAGTGAAAGTCCCAGGAGAAGGCATTCTGTTTCCCGGCAGCGAGAGTGCAGTGTGTGTGCGTGTTTGTATGTGTGTGTGCGTGTTTACGTGTGCGTGTGTGTAGTGTTTGTGTGTGCATGTGTGTGTGTGTAGTGTGTGTGTGTGTGTGTGTGTGTGTGTGCGTGTGTATAGTATGTGTGCGTGTGTGTGTGTGCATGTGTGTGTGTGTGTGTGTGTGTGTGTGTGCGTGCGTGTGTGTGTGTGTGTGTAGCATGTGTGTATAGTGTGTGTGTGCATGTGTGTGTGTGTGTGTGTGCGTGTGAGTGTGTGCGTGTGCGTGTGCATGTGTGTGTGCATGTGTGTGTGTGTGTGTGTGTGTGTGTGTGAAAGGAAGGCAAAAGCTTGTTTTGAACCTCATGAGACAGTCACCTGGGTGTTATCAGTGTATTAATGGCAACAGAAGGCTTGTCCATTCCTGGCCTTAATGATGAAGCTGGCCGGGTTACCGTGTGATTAGCCACTGATGTCGGATTGGGGCTCCGTGGTGAACTGGTTGGGATTGACAGAGGAGGGCAAAGAGAGAGTTTAACCGGCTTCCAGCTCCCATCAAAAAGCTGTAAACTCACTTTGCCCCTCTCTGTATTCCTGACAGGCTCCCAAACCATGCAACCTGCAAACCTGGACCCAAATCCCATCTCCTCTCTGAGTAAAAGCAGCGTCAGGTCAAACTGAGAAGGACAGGCAACAGCTTTGTCTGTTGACACTTAATTTCAATTGCAGTCGGCTAGAAGATTAAACAACAAGGGGGACCATTTCCTGAGCTGTGTTGACCATCGAGACTTAAAAAGAAACACTAAGAAAAAGGTCTCAGAGAAAGCTGTCTTTTGTGAATTTCCCAAATCACAAGACTGTGACGTGAGGAATTCAGAGCCAACTTAGTCCGAGTCCTTTTTATTTGAGAAACTGTATGGCCCCATACCAGCGACACTATTGCAACAGGAATTAAAATTCTATTTTTAATTAGATTTAATTCAGTCTCCTGCCCCAAACTTCCCATCAACCAGAGGAATCATCATAGACCAACACTGCCCTCTGCTGTGTGCCCATCGCTATTTCTTTCAAGCACACAATTTGACTCTTACTGCTGAGTGTTCTTATCTGTCACAAATCACCCATGCAGTACCCTTTTTCAGATACGTAACTCATTTAAAATATTGAAAGTGTGGTCACATTTGAGAATATATATACATATTCCAAACAGCTTTCTATACTCAATGATGCTATTTGTATATTTTTAAAATACACGATTTGTTAATGTAACAACATAAGTAGATTGAAGTATTTTCCATTTGAAATGGCCGGTCACAAATGGTGTTATAAGTGCTCCATTTTTAGATGTTGACTTTCTCATTAAAGTTAATGTCTTTGTTGCCTATTTGGAAATGTTTTAAATGTTTATTATAACACATAGAGTATTTTCCCTATATATATGTTTGTGTATACGTGTGTGTCTGTGTGTGTCTCACTTAGTTATTAAAGTATTTGCTCATTTATTTTAGCACAAATCACATGTTTCACTGCAATGACACTGTGCGTTCACAGCCTTCGCAGTGTGTGCAAGACTGGCTCCCACTGAAACACACAGGCCAAGAACATTAGAACTGTAATCGGACGCCATCCAAGGGGGCCAATTGCCAGCAATCCTGGATGCCAACCAACTTGCTTTTCTTTATTTGTATTCCAAACAGAAGCTGAGTTTTGTTCAAGACAGTTTATTCCTGGCTCATTGTTTATGTACACAGCAGAAACCCCTGTCTTTGTAACTCCTGTCTCTGGCCTTGTTCAAATGATGGGCTACTTCCTAAAACAGAGACAGTTCTTCTGTTTAAATCTCTTTGTTTGTGCTGGGTCTGAGTGTCGCTGCCAGCTGTTGTGTAGGTGTCTGAATGCAATGTAAAAAACAGAGAAGAGAGACAGAGAATGCTTGCACATATTCCTGGTAAAAGCACATTCTGTATCTATTAGACGTATTTGTGTTCCTATACTGTGCTGATTACATTTAGTTATATTTAAAAGAGACTCAATATGAAAAATGTTTTTTCTGCCGAATTCTGTGCCATTACAGGGGTGTCTTCCTTTGATTTGCGCATCTTGTGTTTGTGTGGTATTGTGTGAGTGTGTGTTCCTCGAAAGTCTCTGTTGTTATTCCTGTCTGTTAAGGATTGTGATTTGCCTTTCTAATGACCTGCTCCAGAAAAAAAAAACTAAGATTTTTTTCCCTGCGAGTATTTCTCCAAGGAAACGTGCAGATGTGTACTGCGGTGCTTCAGTCTGAGCTTCTACATGAGAAAGAGAGCTCCTTCCATCAAAAAAAGAAAAAAGGGATTTGGATATTAAAAGTCTTGTAAACCTGTTTTGGGGAAAATTGTCACAACTTTAACGGGCTTTTCATGTAGACAGAAGAGAAACATTTCCTGATTCAGTTTCCCAAACACATTGTTTTGCAGAAAAGGCATGTCATGTAAATGTAGTGAGTTTTACTCTAATGGGCTACAGGGCGCAGACATCGCTTGAAACCCATACAAATCACAAATAACAGGAAATAAATCAAGTAAGATATGATAGAATATGAAAGTGTAATATAATAATAAATGTAAATTATTGTTTTGAGGTTCCAAATAAAAGGAAAAAGCAAGTTTTAAATATAAGTTGTTCTGCCCCAGACTCCAGGAAATGAAGCTCACTGAAATGTTTCAGTAACACTGGACTTAAATAAGTTTATAACACAAATCTTTGAAATATAAAAAAAATGCCAACTGCAAAACAGTGCTGATGGAAGAAAATCTGTACATATGCTGCTGCATCAGCTAAACAAATGGCATTGTGGCAACAGTGTGGCTTCAAACCAAATCATATTGTGGCAACACTGTGGCTTCACTGCAAGAAGGTGAACACAGAATACTATGGCATTGTGCCAACACACATTTCAGGGGAAAACTGTCAAAGCATTGTAAAAGAACATTATAAAAAGTATGCTTCTATAACTATATTACAGAGAAAGTGTTCACCAATACCAAAATACAGAAAATTAAAAGTTAACTTAAGTAAAATGAAAAACAAAATCTAACAAAATATACTCTATGTAAATATAACAATAGGATTGTGCTTGATATGTATTGACATTACAGAGGTGGACCTGTGCAATGTGCATAACACAATCAGAGAACATTAATGACAGCCTGTGCTCAGGGTCATACAGTGCATCCAGAAAGTATTCACAGCGCTTCACTTTTTCCACATTTTGTTATGTTACAGCCTTATTCCAAAATGGATTAAATTCATTATTTTCCTCAAAATTCTACAAACAATACCCCATAATGACAACGTGAAAGAAGTTTGTTTGAAATCTTTGCAAATGTAATAAAAGTAAAAAACAAAAAAGCACATGTACATAACGACCCTAAGCACACAGCCAAGATAACAAAGGAGTGGCTACAGGACAACTCTGTGAATATCCTTGAGTGGCCCAGCCAGAGCCCAGACTTGAACCCGATTGAGCATCTCTGGAGAGATCTGAAAATGGCTGTGCACCGACGCTCCCCATCCAACCTGATGGAGCTTGAGAGGTCCTGCAAAGAAGAATGGGAGAAACTGCCCAAAAATAGGTGTGCCAAGCTTGCAGCATCATACTCAAAAAGACTTGTCGGATCAGCTCTGGGGAGGGATGTCTCTCTAACATGCTCCTGCACTTCACAATCATTCTATGCAGTTTTTGAAGTTGCCACAGAGTGCCTCACACTCAAATCATTAGACACGGAGCAGAGAAAAACAAAAATCCCTCGAGGATATCAGAGACTGGGGGTCCGTGTCTTAAGGCCTTGGCCTAATTGTTGCCACCCCTCTAGGGTGTAGATTTTTAACATGGAGATCAGAGAAAGCTTTATTCGATGGGTAAAGAAAGGTCAGGTTCTGCCATGCGTGGTCTGACACAATCAGCCCTGTTTCTCTCTCTCCTCAACAACCTCGGCACCTGAACATCAGTCGTATTGATCCAAAGCGCTGTCCCGTTTCAGCATGTGCCATCAGACCCCACTCAGACTGCCGTTTCCGAGGGCCTGTCGCACCGCACAGCCCCAGACGAGCGACAGACCTCCCATTTGCAAGAGACCAGTCCCCCGAGTGGATGAAGCGCTCTTCCAAGCCTAGTTGATTGGCGTCACAACAAGCCCTGTTCAGCAGGTGGATGTGATATACACCACAGAAATCAAACCTGAAGTGCAGGAAGCGAGTAAATCTTATTGATTGAGCCGGCATTGGTTGCTGGGATGAGCAAAGCAGATGAGTCCTGCCAACAACATAAACCCCCTAAGACTAAGCATACGGAGCTGCAGCCTCCCTTATGCCACCAAGCACTACCTGTAGCAGACTAGGCAGTGAAGCTCCCAGAGAAATGTTATCTGCTCTGACAGGCTTTACTGATAATGGACATTTCAAAACCTCGCCCGTTCCAAAGGAGGCTCCTGGGACACAGGCAGTCGGGCTCTGAGTGCTTTCACTCGTTTTGCATCGGGCTTGGTACAAAGATGGCCCCAGCCCATGTGTAGGTACAAAAAATGTCTTTCCCATTTACAAAACCATGTTCAGGTATGCAATGTGGAATTCAGGTCAGTTCTACAATATGGAAATAATATGATATATGTATTTACACCAACATTAGGAGCACCATCTCTTTCCATAAACAGACAGACGAGGTGAATCCAGGTGAGAGCTGTGATCCCTCATTCAAACCTCTTCAATCAGTGTAGATGAAGGGGAAGAGGCCGGTTACACAATCAGTTGAGACGTGGATTGTGTCTGTGTGCCTCTCAGAGAGTTAATGGGCGAGACACAAGATTGAAGTGCTTATGGTGGTAGGTGCCAGGCGCGCCGGTTTGAGTGTGTCAAGAACTGCTGGGTTTTTTACTACTCAATATTACGAGGGTTTTTATGTTGTTATGTATATATATTGTTGTATGTAAAATTATTACCTTATTGTAAACAACAGCTGTTCCTTGATGTGAAGTAAATTTCCTAGTGCACAATGTTGTGGGACTTTCATGAGACATCCTTCTTAAAAACAGCTGAAACAATGAGCCACTGTTTGTGACCGAGCAGAAACACTCTGGTTTTCCGCAGTCGTAACTGGGGAGCGAATTCACAGCCTGCTGTAATAGCTTCCCACAGCAGCAGCCTCAGACATTGCAGATAAGTGACAAATGGCTAATGCGAATCCTAGCTCTGACTGTGATAGGAAATGGTGGCGACAAGTTAATTGTTAGTTGTTTGTTTGTTGGGTTTTGGGGGGAGAATTGTTTCTTGCTACGAAAACACAATTCGGTGAAAGCTCAGAGCTCGAACAGAGTCTGAGAGCAGTGACATTTGAGCATCTTTCCTAGACTACTTAAACGCTGCCAGTGAAGCCGAGCAACACATGGACACAGAATCGAGAGGCACGGCTCGAGAAGTGCAGCACCAAGGCTACCGGCACCGGCACTCTTTAGCTCTCCCCCGTCCAGACTGATAGCAATCACTTTCATCTCCAGCACTTAATCAGAGTCATCTCTGTGACTAATTATGCACACAGCTACTAGCCCTGTTGAAAATTATGATAATGCCGCCTCTTGAAAAGGAAGGGTACCTCAGTTTGTCAAGGAACACTAATGCTAAATCAAGATTGCATTAATTTACTCAGAGCAGGGACTTTTGCTTTGTACAAGTGTTGCTCTTTTATTATTTTTTCTTTTTTTTCACCAGGAGGATTTTGCTTATTGTCAGTATTCATAATATTTAAAATTATATTCTGAAGCGACCGAAAGCACGGCAGACTGCTTTAACGCATAACAGATACAGTCTCTGGCATCTTGAAATAATTCCACAGTGTGATTTCAACAGCTAATTATAATTTAATTTTTTATTCTGTGAGACATTGTCATGTGATTTTCTTGTCAGCCAGAACTCAGCACAAGCCGTCACAACTGACTTTCCGTAATGTACAGTAAGTGTAAATATCTGCATAAAATAGTACAATTAACTGCACTTTGAAAACTGTGTTCACCGAACATTGAGTATCAGGTGTGTGAATATCGCAATAGTGACAATATAACAACCTGATGTGGCGTGGCTCACCCTCTGTCCCTCAAACTCAATTCACAGGCGTACCCCAAGGGTCTGTCCCAGGTCCCTCCAGTTCTCTCCTGCTTGATTTTGAGCAACTTCAGCTGAAAATTGTCCATACCTGGCTAATCACACATTCAATTCAGCTTTTGTGACAATATTTGGTATCAATTTTTATTACGGTATAATTAATAAATGGTTGGTAAATAGTTTATAAAACAGTTAGGAACTATTTATAATTCCATTTGTAAACTACAATGCTAAAGTTCCTTCTGCATGTGACAGTGTTTCAGTACTATATGAGTACTATATGTACTGTATGAGTTTGAAAAAGAAAGTATGTTTTGTACTGCTATAGTAAGAACTATAGTAAATTGCAAGGTACTACAGTATAATATAGTTTACATTATCCTGCTGTATTTGTTGTAGTACCGTAGTATGTACTATCGTACATTGCAAGGATGTACAGTATAATATAGTATACAGTATATCACAGTATTTGATATACTAGTAAATTACAGTATACTATAATATTTGTTGTACTGTAGTAGGTATAAAATACTGTACCACAGTATTTGTTATAGTACTATAGTAATACTGTAGCACCTTATAGTTTATCACATGTTAGTACAGTGTAACAGAGCACTATCTGTATACCACAAGTTACCACAGTATAATATAGTATAATATTGTATTTTGGCATGAAACAATGTGTACTGTATACAGTGTGTACTATAGTATCTGTTGTACTACTGTAGGAACTATAGCACATTGTGCAATGTATTAGAGTATAATATAGTATACAGTACAGCAATAGTATTTCTAATAGTACTTTATTAAATACTATAGTATGGCCCAAGGTACTACAGTATATGGTAGTACAGATCACTACCATAGTAGTAATTATTGGGTACTACACTATTTGCTGTACTACTGTATGAAGTACAATAGTACATTGCAAGGTACTACAGACTGTATACAGTAAAATATAGAATACAGTATACTATGGTATACTGTATGTTGTAGTGCTGTAGTAAATCCTACAGTGTGTCACAGGGTACTACAGTATTCTATAAAAGTGTAGTATATAATATGGTATAAAACACTGTACTGTAGTATTTAAGAACATAAGAACATAAGAAAGTGTCCATTTGAAGGAGGCCATTCACCCCATCATGCTCGTTTGGAGTCCATTAATAACTAAGTGATCAAGGATCCTATCCAGTCTGTTTTTGAATGTTCCCAAATTGTCTCTTCAGCCACATCGCTGGGTTTGTTCAGATTGTGACACCTCTCTGCCTTGAAGCCCAATTTCCATTTGTGTCCCCGGGTGCGTGTGTCCCTGCTGATCTGGAAAAGCTCCTCTGGTTTGATGTGGTCGATGCCTTTCATGATGTTGAAGACTTGGATCAAGTCCCCACGTAGTCTCCTCTGTTCCAGGGTGAAAAGGTTCAGTTCCTCAGTCTCTCAGTAGGACATTCCCTTCAGACCTGGAATAAGTCTGGTTGCTCTCCTCTGAACTGCCTCTAGAGCAGCGATATCTTTCTTGAAGTGTGGAGCCCAGAACTGTCCACAGTATCCAGATGAGCTCTAACTAGTGCATTGTACAGTCTGAACATCACTGCCCTTGTTCTCAATTCTACACTTTTGACAATATACCCTAGCATCCTGTTTGCCTTTTTTATTGCTTCCCCACATTGTTTGGATGGATAAAGTGAGGAGTCCAAGTAGACTCCTAGGTCTTTCTCATGCATTACTTCATCTAGTTCTATTCCTCCCATAGTGTAATTATAGTGGACATTTTTGTTACCTGCGTGTAATACCTTGTACTTGTCCACATTGAATTTCATCTGCCAGGTGTCGGCCCACAACTGAATATTATCTAAGTCCCTTTGTATAGCCTGTGCTGCCGAGATTGTATCTGCTGAGCCACCTATTTTAGTATAATCTGCAAATGTGTTATACTATACTATAGTACATGACAAGGTACTATAGTATACTATCAGTCATATGTTAAGGTTACATTTATTATTATTGGCAATGAAAAAATGATATTGTGAAATGTTATGGGGCACTATATAAAATTATATGATGTATTAAGTTGGCCTTTGTAAGTATGACAAAAATGTATTTAAAAATATGTAATGCTATGCAGGTTAATATGATTGTAACCACACAGCAGAAGTATAATAATTTGGAATAGGAGCATCATGAATAGTATGTAAAAGTATGCAGCTTAGTAATTGTATATGGAAGGTACGTTCATATTTGTAGTCATAGTATGTAAGTTAGTATAAGTAAATGTAAGTTAGTAGTAGTAGTAGTAGTAGTAGTAGTAGTAGTAGTAGTAGTAGTAGTAGTAGTAGTAGCAGTAGCTGTTGTAAATAATATTAACGTTAGAAAAAGAGATCGAAGAGGCCAGTTTATATGTAGCCTATTAACGCGTAGTGTCAGTACCATGACTATGCTTACGTTCACAGTTGGCACTTCCTAATACTATGAATAAACGACATGATTACGATCTGCCATAATCACTTCATATGAATTTAAAAGACAGGCATCTACCAGTATACCTTCAAAAGAGTAAGCTTTTAAATATATACTAAATACATAAATGACATGTTAGGCTCTATTAACACAAAGCGCAATGGGATATAATAGGGCTGAATATTGTAACAGTTGTAACCTTAATACGGTGGCCCTGAAGTGCAAAACACAATTGCAAAAACAAAAACGCACTTGCAATAAGAGAAACACAACTGCAAAAAGAAACACACAAACAAAAAGCAGAACAACACAACTTCATCGCCAGCCGCATTATTTCGAAGCCCACCGCTGTTCTGGGCAGCTACACGCCCACACAGGCCTGAAGCCATTGGTCGCGTCTCTGCTCTCTTTCTGTACCCTTTGGTTATATTACAAAGGTTAGAAAGTGTTGTTGGCCTACTTTAAGTGTTTCTTAAAGCAATTGCCATGCACATAGTGTGTTGGCAAGTTAAGAGAAACAACTAAACACATGTTAACACAGAAATAAGAGGACTGATTTCGCATTAATGAAGAACATCTTGCTTTTATTAGCTGAACACTAAAATGTTACAGTTCACACAATACTGCCTGTGTGTGTGTGCGCGTACATATGAGCACAGTGTCCACTGTAAACACTACAGGGAACACACGCAAGATTGGTGCAATGAATGTGAGTTAAGCTCTCTTGTTTACACAGTGTTTATTTCTGATATTAAAAGTGATTTGGTCCCAGAGCTGGTATTTTTGCATTCTATATTAACAGGTCTTGATCGAGATATGAAATTAGCCTACAGGACCTACATTTGTCGCTCTGAACAGTGCACCTCCACTTCTAATTATACCTCCATGTAAAGAGTTTACAGTCAATGGAGTCATTATTTGTATTTTGTGTTTTTAAAAAATGAAGCGAGAGTGACATTGAAAATAATCGTAATTCCAGGAGCCGCCTGATTGCTGGGTCTGCATCAATACGTGTACTTTAAATCGAGCACAGAGCAAAGAGAAGCGCTTCAGTCCTGTGTAGCTCCCCATAACAGCGGTGGGGGATGAAGAGGCGGGACGAGTCTAGGACTCTAGATGATGCAATTCGGTATTAAAATATATATATATATATATATATATATATATATATATATATGTGTGTGTGTGTGTGTGTGTGTGTGTGTGTGTGTGTGTGTGTTTCTCGTTTTGTTTTTATGTTTTTCTTTTTGCATTTGCATTCTGCTTTTTGTTTTTGTTTCTCTTTTTGCATTTGCATTATGCTTTTTGCGTTTGAGTTTCTTTTTTGCATTTGCATTATGCTTTTGTGTTTCTCTTTTTGCATTTGTGTTCTTCCTTTTGAATTTGCGTTCTGCTTTTTGTTTTTGTTTTTCTTTTTGTAATTACGTTTTTCTTTTTGCAATTCTGTTTTTCTATTTGTTTTTGTGTTTTTCTTTTTGCAATTGTGTGTTTATTTTTGCATTTGTGTTTTGCACTTTAGGGCCACCGTAGTGTCTGGTCATTTGTGTTTCTTTAAAACAACAAAACAAACGAAAATGTGGTTCTTAAGCAGTCAGTGTAATTAAGTGAGGGGAAGAAACTCAAATATAGTAAATAAAACGCAAACATTGTATATAAGATCTGTGCATTAAAAGTGCAAACACAAAACTCAGTGATAGGAACACCCTAATCACAGTTAGTGACATATTCTCTCTGTCTCCCATGACAATGAAATTGAATAATAGTGTATTGAAAAGAGACTCGTTTGCCTTATTTTGAAGGTGTTCATTTCCGTCTGAAATCAGAAAGTTGTGTTGTGCAGGAGAACAGCTGCATTTAAATCACGTTATTTGTGTACCTTTATTTTGTATTTGATTCTTCTTTGGCTGTTTTTGTGGAACTAATTTTGTAGACACTTTCTGTTATCATTATTATTATTTATTCATTGTTCTCTTTATATTTGGCACTATTTTTCATTGTATATATTGGCTGATCAGGACACAGTAAATTAATCTCGTCTTCCTTTTACCATTTGGACTCCGGACTCAGGTTTATTATTGTGCATTTGTCAGCAGGGTACCTCACAGAGACACGGCTGGTGGCGCAGTTGTGTGACAGGGGGGACGGGTCATGGGTGGGGGGCAGCGCAGGTGCGTGTTAGTCAGGCTGTCAGGAGTCATTGAAGCAAAGCAGGAAAAACATACCCCATTAATCAATGCAAAGTGAAACAGTGCACAAATTAAAGTAATGATCCAAATAATAATTGCAAGATATGATGTTAAAGAATGTGAAAGTAAATGTGTAGTAAATAGTAAATAACACCAATTACACATTTGAAGGGAACCTGCACTTCAGATTGCTGGAATAATTAAGCTTTTTTTAAATGGTATAATTATAGTTACTAAACAAAGTGGGGAAATATTATATAAAAATCAATCATTGAACACGCTGAATCTGGTCATTATTTTCCGATGGCTGTAGGAGACGCGCAGTTCAGCCCAGAGCCAGAGAAGCTGCTGAGTGTCTGAACGGCCCGGCAGCGCCACAGAGAAGCAGGGCTCCATATCCTTTGTAGGCGTTAAATGTGTGTCGAAGTAAGTTAAGTTCAGTATTTGAGAACTGTAAAGACGCTGCTGCTACAGAATATTATTTCAGTTGCAAAAGTATTCACACCCTTCCTATGGTGACCCATTTGGTGAAATTACAAACATTTTTTTTGTACGTAATATTTTTTCAAAACTTGAATGCTCAGACTGAAGACTTCTAAAGGTAAGTTACAGTAAATTTCAGTAAGAACTAAAGAGAACAAACGTACGTATTTTGAGTGCATGTGTTTTCAAACCCCTTAAATCAATATTTGGTGGGAGCAATTACAGCAGCAGATCTTTAGGTCTCTAACAACTTTGCAAGCCATCTTGGTGCAATGTTTGCCCATTCTTCTTGGCAGATATGCTCAGGCTCTCTCTAGTTGCTTGGGGAATCACTTAAGGACAGCAGTTTTCAAGTGTGTCCACAGATTCTCGGTAGGATTCAAGTCTGGACTTTGACTAAGACACTCAAGGACATTCACTCTCTTATTCTTTAAGAGTACGAAATCCTGACCTGTCCTTTTCCTTGTCCTGACTCTATCCCTGACTTGGTCTGAAAGCTCCTTGGTCTTCATAGTGGAGTCTTTGAGTGAAATTCATTGCCTGACCAACGAACCTCACAGAGACGGCTGCTTTAATCTGAAATCATGAGAACCTCTATTATTGCACACAGTGGGGCCACTTGAGTAACTGTGTGTGTCATTAAGGTCATTCTGTGCACCTGATTTAGTTTAGGTTTGTGTAATGTAACTCCTGTCCACGGTGAGTCACGTGACACAGACGACTGCAGGTATTGAGTGTGAGGACGTTTCTCCTGTTCTCTGTCCCTAATGTCTTTAAACTCCATGTCCGTTTGTGTCCCTGGGTCTTTCATGTAAATATAAAGATTAATTTCTATCTGTATCTTTTACCACCTGTTTTATATTGTTTGTCAAGGAAATTACAACCAACAGAAAGATTTTTAATCAAATGTAAACAACGTATTCTGCTGCAGGTTGTTTCTGGGTTACCTTTGCCTTTGAAGTATTTTTGCTTCACAAATCAATGGAGAAAAAATTAAAAATAAAATACAGTGTGTCTGCTTTAAGATTCCTGTGTTGTACCACCGGGAATCGGTACAGCACTGATACGGCACATCACATTTTGCAGGGCATGGCCTGTTTGAGGCCCAGGCACACTGGAGCATCACTGGGGAGCCACAGTGAGCTTCAAATTAGTCTCAGAGCCATATCAGGTCACAGCCAGCAGGATCCAGACACAAAGAAGTTCCCTCATTGTGCCACATCGATCTGCAGTGAGTGTGTAACCAGCAATACGGGCCGAGGTGGTGCAGAAGCAAATTCCTCAGTCTGAACCAACGGCTGGGCAGCGATCACTGCTGACACGCTTCAAGGGCAAACAGTTGGCAGATTGAGTGGAATAATGTGAATGTAATTAATGAGATTTATGTTGGGATTGGATTGGAAATACTAATTATGGCTGAACATTAACAATAACAATAACTATAATCGCTCTGTCAATTCGGCTGAAGGCATTACCAGCACAACCAATTGCCTCTAGTTTCTGCAAGTTTAACTACACTTCTTCAAACTCCTCTTCAAACTTCCTGAAGCCTCTTCTGGCTCATCTGAGTGCAGGTGAAATAAAACTGAAAATGTCTTAATTTCATTTCCTTTTCCAGTGCCTAAGTGATCTCTTGTAAAAACTTTGGAAAATATGCCATTTATCATTTGTCTTTTCATGCTCACAGTGTTTTGACTGGCTCAGATGGCTGGATTCCCCTCAAAAGACTCCTTCATCTGCAACACTTATCTCCTGCGCTAGAGGAGAGCGTCTCTCTCCCGTCCTCCGGTTCACATCACTTCCAATTTGAATTCCATTACAATGATTCCGGTCTCCAATAATGGGAAGTCCCATTAATTACCAAATTATGGAGGCAGGGTAAAGGTGAATTTGCAATTAAGTTCAATCAAGTCACAGTTTTACTTGTCTGTCCTGTCAGAAATAATTTGGATGAATTATGAAATGCCTTTTCTAGTTTCGATACAATAATTGG
Organism: Amia ocellicauda; assembly: GCF_036373705.1. Lineage (NCBI taxonomy): Eukaryota > Metazoa > Chordata > Actinopteri > Amiiformes > Amiidae > Amia > Amia ocellicauda. Next base: position 37,789,791 of record NC_089860.1, read on the forward strand.
AGAACATTTTCATGTAATATGTGTCAAGGTGAGACTATAATATGATTATTAATGGTATTGCATTGGTTTATGTCCACATATCCTGTACATATCAGATACATTGTATAATATTGTTTTTGTGTATCATGCCCTGGACAAGGGCATCTGTTAATAAATAAATAAATAAATAAATAAATAAATAAATAAATAAATAAATAAATACAAATAAAATGCTATTCCTTCAAAACCTCTGGATGATGGTTTTTTTTTTTCATTTTTAATCAGATCTCATGTTAATGTCTCCCTCAGGCTGGAATTAAACAAGTAAAGTGTGTTAATTTGTGCTGTTAGATTTACACTTGATGCATTTAGACACATTTAGTCTTCAAAGACACATACATACTATTCTGAACAGCTTAAACCTCCACAAATCTTTTTATCTGGAATCAGGAGGTGGCTGAATTATACAAACACTCGCCTGTTTTAAATGTATCCCTTCAGTTAATTACAAGTTAAACACATGTACTCCCGTCGCCATGGCAACAGGAGGAGGATGCTCCTTATCAACTCCGCGCAGAATCGCTGCCTTTTTTGTTTAAAATAAGCTGCCTTAGTATTTTACTTTCCTCGTGAAGTTATTTCAAACTGCCAAGCCTGGCCCAGTTCTACTGAAGGGCGAAGAATCTGCAAATCTCTGAATCCAGGCAGAAGAGAAATGTGTTCATCGTGTCAGTCTGTCCTCACCCTCATCCTGAAGAGGAATCAGACTGGTCTGTCTTCAACAACAATACACAACAAGCCCAGTGTTTGGAACCAAAACACAAATATGTCGAGACAGACTGGAGCACAACGCAACATCGCTGCTTCCCTCAAATATAAATCTTCGTTTTCATAGACAGAAAAGTCTCTTTTTATGAAAACACACTTTAGATGCCGATGAATAAACTGAGCAGCAAAACAAATTGTAGGAAATAGTTTGTCTACATCATCTTTCTACTCCCTGCTTCAGCCCCTCGACAGTTGATAAGGTCGTATTTTAGACAGTACTTTACATGTGCAGTGGTTGCACAACATTTAACACGATTGGAAGAAAGCTATTGTGTGTGTAGTTGTGGCTCAGAGGCCTCTCTACTACTTAAAGTATTTATTTTGATTATTTCTGACTGGGCCACCTAAAGACAGGTACAGGCACTGGGATACACTGGGGACATCATTAATAGTTCTATGATGAACAACAAAGTAAACAGTTACAATTTGTTAAGGTACAACCACTTCAACAGAAATGAACCCTTCAGGTTCCCTGGACTAGGATAACCCCTGGACTAGGATAACCCAGCGGCGTTAGTGCTGGATAGTGGATCCTCAGCAGGAGATGAAGTCGGGAAGAAAAAAGTCACCGACACAATGCCAGATCATTCAGTTTATTTCTGCCGCAGCACACACTTTTATACATATCAGAAGTCTGTTTTGGGGCAGGACATATTACAGATCTAGTTGCTAGGCAGACATGGAATGTCTCAATATATCACATTATTATTACATACAGTTACAGATTTATACAGCTGGGGTTGTACTGGAGCATTCTGGGTAAAGTGCCTGGCTCAAGCAGTGCCCCCCCCAATTGGGACTGACGCCCCCCTCAGTCCACAACCCTGACCGCCACTCCACACTAAAAAGATAATATGCAAACTGTTATGTTAGACTCCACATTATTAAAATGTTCTGTAAATCATAATAAAAAATAAAAAGCACTAAAAACCAAAAGGGAGTTCCAGGCATCTCAAACACTAAACAAGCATGCAGCTCAAAAACACACCGAGCAAATGGCAAGGGTGCACAATGTCTGGTGCCTTAAAAGCTTTCCAAATCCAGAAAGCATAACTCACCAAAAACATCTGACAAAAGATCAAAGCCATCTTTAATAAAGGGTTAAAATTCAGCTATGCAATGTATGCACAGCAGCCTTGTGCACATATATAAGACTGGCAGAATTTATTTACATAGAAATACTCACAATGTACACACGCTAAGAGCACATGTGACCTCCTAGACACTTACAGAGTCAATGGCAAGCTGTGGGGGTGGGCCGCCTGGGGGACTCACACTACAGCGTCTCATCATCTGGCATGACCTGCACGGTGCCTTGATGGCCGCTGCCCGTACCAGGGGACAGATGAGCATGAGTAAACTGCTCCAGGCAGAGCACATCAGCACGGTAGACACACTTCCAGCATGCAGGTCACGCCGTTGTCTGGATTTCAGTGCGGCTTTTATAGTTGTGTAGAAAGGGAAGTGGCAGAAGTATAGTTTGTGCTCAGAAGAGTTTTTTGTTTTTGTCTTCTTTTATTTCTTACTGTAAATTATTAATCACTTTCCCCTCCATTCAGTCTGTCACCCTGAGACCCTGCTATTGCAACAGCCCTGACCGAGCCAGCCACCAGCTCAGATATAAGAACGCCTGAATCGTTTTATTTTTTCCAGAAGAAGCTAATCACCAACTCAGATCCATTAGGGACACACACACCTGGGGACACAAATGGAAATTAGGCATTCAAAACGGAAAACAGGAGACGCTTCTTCACACAGAGAGGCGTCACAATCTGAACAAACTCCCCAGCAATGTGGTAGATGCTGAAAATTTGGGAACATTCAAAAACAGACTGGATAGGATCTATGGATCACTCAGTTATTAATGGACACCAAACGAGCACGATGGGTCGAATGGCCTGCTCTCGTTTGTAAACTTTCTTATGTTCTTATTAATGCACACACGTGCCGTAAGGTGCCTTCTCGTATTAGTTCCACTCTTGTTCTCAGTTAGCTTTTCAAACAGAACCAAACAAATAGAAACGCTGATTAAAATCTCCCTGGGAGAGGTGTCAAAACACATAAAGTGTTGTCTTTGTCAGCAATGTCATATTTAGACGCATCCGTGGGGCAGGTCTGTGCAAACATCCTGTGACTGGTGTTTTGATTAAAGTGTGTAGTCATACTTCAGCCTCTGCCGATGTACAGTATAGCCCCGTGCAATTAAAGAGACAATAATAAGTGTTCTGGAGAACTCTGCCAGAGATATGAAGGGTCAGGTTGTAAAACTGTTTCTGTTCTTGTACCCTGTTATAATGATTACTCGTTTACTCCTTCACAGGGCGTACAGTGCCTCTGACAGCCAGGGCAGCCAAGGATACTTTACAAAGGAAGTCTTATAGGAAGCTATTAACCTGCTGCTGATTTGTTTTTCAATGTATAGGAGATCGTTTAATCAGGGATCTTGGCAGAAACCCTGCATAGATCCTCCGCTTGGGGAAAGTGAAATTGGAGGGCAGTCATTGTGTGTGAAGCTCCTGTGTAGAGACTGTAACCACTGGAGAAGGAAACCTGTCGCTGCCTCCTGGAGACGCATCGGTGTCAGCAGACATATTACTGTGTGCTGCAATATCCATGGATCCATTCAATCATTTGACACGGACACTGTACTGTATATTTAACATTCCTGATTGATCGGAAGATTGTGCCCAGTTTTAGCGCTCAGCTCATTTGCTTTAGAAGCCCCCAAAAGGGAGAATCTCAAAATAAAAATGAATTATTTCTGTCAATTCCATTTTACATGGTAACCTGTGGGCCAAATGAACAGGATTTTTATGTTTTTTATAGTACCAATGTGAAAATTTAAACAATTCATGTTAAGCTGTAACTCTTTGTACATAGAGACAAAATTGCACAATTGTATTCAGATACCACTGACATGACTATATATCAATGTATGTAAGTATGTATATGTATATAGCTCTGTGATGGCCTTTCTCAGGTCCCTGTCGTAACAGCTGGGCAGCTGCTGCCAATACGAAACACACCAGACAAACAATCAATAGATGAACCGCTTTTCAGCAGAAGGACCGTCTTCAGTGACAGACAGTTCAGTGTTGTGTGGGATTCTAGTACCAGAGCGAGATCTGATGATGCCCCGAGCCAGCAGGGTCGACTCGCACCTCTTCTTGTTGACAAGTGTGGGTATTGCTTCATGCCGAAGATGTGGTGTGTGCCAAAGCCTGGAACAGGCAGTACGTGCAGCAGAGGTGCGGACATGTCGCTGGTACGGGGCTCAGGTGCTGATGTCTCGCTGTACCGGTGTGGCAGCTACACGACTGACATATTACATGGGTGTGGTTTGCGGCTTTGTTGTGAGTGTCGTTTAGTGTGTAGTGTTTGCCATCAGGGTCTCTGAAATCGCAGTCTTGGCTCACAGGCGGAAACAGCATAAGAGTCCTTGGCAAAGCAGAACACACTGTTCCCAATGGACTCAGGAGGAAAAGAAACCTGTGCAGACAGAAGGAGAATCATGAGTCCTAGCTGCTCCCTTTGTAGACAGCGAAGCTCAGTGGGGGGGGTTCAGGTGTGGACGAGCTGTTGAAGGCTGTTGCCAGGGCGACCCTCCCCCACTGCAGGTGTGCCTTTCAGCTTCAGACCCTCGATACCAAAATACAAGAGTGGTGAAGCAATTACCACAGACAGGCACACATGATTTTGAAAAAGTCATTATTTATTATTAATAAATGCATATGCATTAGAAAGTAGACTGAGGGAACTGAACCTTCTCACCCTGGAACAGAGGAGACTACGTGGGGACTTGATTCAAGTCTTCAAAATCATGAAGGGCATCGACCACATCAAACCAGAGGAGCTTTTGCAGATCAGCAGGGACACACGCACCCGGGGACACAAATGGAAATTGGGCTTCAAGGCATTCAAGACAGAAAACAGGAGACACTTCTTCACACAGAGAGGTGTCACAATCTGAACAAATTCCCCAGTGATGTGGCTGAAGAGACAATTTGGGATCATTCAAAAACAGACTGGATAGGATCCTTGATCACTTAGTTATTAATGGATACCAAACGTACAAGTGAAACATTAAAATAAATAATAAACAATTAGTGAATAATGGAGCTTCTAATCACCTCCTTTGAATTAAATGATTTATGCCAGCTGCTATAATACCTTGAAGCCTGGCTGGATGGAAAACCAAGGTGTATGAGGTTGCTGCTGGAACAGATGACATGGCCAACGAACAGGGACACCAGGCCCCTAACCCGTAAACGAGGCTTAGCTCTTGTAGCTGGGGGTAACCTGGGCACACTGCTGTAGTGTCCAGAAGGAACGTATTTTTTGGGATATTCCACAACTTTCTCCTGCCAGTAATGGGTTGTTCTAGATTGCGTTGCAGTGCTTTTCTCTAGGTGTCTTCACTCTGTCCTGTCGCTTTTGATTACTGAAGCTTCCGGAGCTCATACGTGTTCAACAGACAGGTTTGGCTTTAGCTCCTCTGGCTTGTCAACAGAAAAAGCTTGAATTCTCCATGTGCTTGTAGGCCGGAGTTATCTGTGCAGAGGGTTTCTAAGCTTCCTCACAAAGCTGTTTAAGTAGAGACTCAGCCCTAGGCAGAGCTGTTGTTGAGCTGTGGAAGTGAACGGAATTGAGGACTATCACAACTGCACTGAACGAGAAGAGGTTGAGGAAAGAGAAAACTATGGCAGACAACCCCGCTCGAGATTAAATCATATCTGATGCTGGTACAGACTATAAATCCTCAACATAATCCTCGACACAATCACTGAGAGAATGCAACGCCATTTTCTCATCAGCGCAGCACTGGATGTGGATTGTGCTTGTCTGGACTGTCTCTGACAGAAGAGATTGTGAAGTTAAGATACCAGCACTGAGGCCTTAGTTTTGCCAACCCTGCCATGATCATGTATTCATTACTGTCATTCACCTGGGCTATACTTCCTGCCCATCCTGTGTGTTTCCCACTTTTGTCCCGTTCTTTGAAATCTGGTCTCTGCAGATTAAGATGTGCTAGCTCTCCTGAACGTCGTTTTTCAGGCACAGCAGCCTGCACTTCACATTCACATGTTCCAGTTCTGGCAGCTGGTCGTTTGACTCTACTAAATTATCTGCCGTTTTCTTAACAATATTAAAATCCGTACACACTGTTTGAGATTGGGGTTGACTCCTGGCCAGTGTGACAATAAGGTCAACATGCAAAGCACAATCCAGTTTTGAAATTGATCCAAATGTCTGTAGACCACCAATGAGTTTCACCAATCATGGCGAGTCTTCGACGATAAGTCGATATGAGTAAACATTGCGATGTCATTCGAATTACTATCAACATTTTTGTAGTAGGTTTGCCAGTGGGAAATGTAGTACCTGTGCAAAGCACCAGACATGAACCTGGTCTGGAGCCACGCAGAGAATTCCTTACTTTCTCTTTGCATATTTGCTCATCAGTTGAATTGCCATGTCGATTTTTTGAGAACTGAAATTACATTAGAAAGCAAAGCTAGTATGCCCTGACTGAAGATTCATACTCGTCCAGCGCCAGGAGCTGGTTTCACATCCAACCAGAGGCATGGTGGCATCTTGATTGCAGACAAGGGGAGGGTCTATTCTGTCACTGCACTCAAGGGCCAATCAGCAGCTTTGTTAATGAATTTTCAGTGCTTCCTCCTACTGCCTTTTGGGAAATATATTCTCTTTCAGGTTTTATCTACATTGGCATAGGCTTAAGAGTTGTCTTTCTTTTCTCAGCTCCCTCTATTCACTTTATTGGGGGAAGGGGGTTGTCTATATCTCTGACAGCAGTCTGCAGCAGACCGGGAACACCCCACAAGAGCTGCAGTTTTGGAGATGCTCTGACCCAGTCGTCTAGCCATCACAATTTGGCCCTTGTCAAAGTCGCTCAGATCCTTACGCTTGCCCATTTTTCCTGCTTCTAATACATCAACTTTGAGGACAAAATGTTTACTTGCTGCCTAATATATCCCACCCACTGACAGGTGCCATGATAACGAGATTATCAGTGTTATTCACTTCACCTGTCAGTGGTCATAATGTTATGGCTGATCGGTGTATATGGACCAGTGTGAGGCTGTTGTGTTAAATAGTGAGAATTTCAGTTAATATTTGGTTTCATTTTTATATCCCTTTCTTGTGCAATTGCTTCTTGTATTAATAAACCATGTAGTGTAAGAGTGCCATCTATTGGTGCATTTTGGATTAACAAAGCAGTCATTGTATGTGTAGCTATGGTATGGTATACGTTTTTTTAATTCCATTAATCATTATTTTTACAGGAATTGCTTTGATTCCATTATATTACTGTGTGAGTAGTTTTCTGTTTATATCTATTAAAATCTGGTAAAGCTATTTACATTTTTACATTACATATTTGCATTAACACATTTATTCACATTACAATTTCCTCGTAACCTTCTGTGCTTTTGTGTTTGCCAGGCTGTGTGTGAAGAGCAGACGTAATCCTGGGAGGGAAGATAGTTCGGAGTCTGAGTGTGTTTTAGAGAAAAGGAATATTTTGGGTCAGAGACTGACTGACTGAAGCAGATCTGTCTGGGAGAGACCTGTGTGTATTTAAGACACCTGTGTTGTTTTGTGACTCGGAAAATACTTAGTCATTAAGATGTCTAATTCTGGTAATTCTTGTATGTTTGTGTATCTTAGAAACATCATTTTAATATATAATCTGGCAGCTTTTTAATTAAGAGATCAGCTGAATTAGGCATAGTATCTAAATCTACACAAATTGTGATTTGTCTGCTTTGGACTGAACTCGTACTGTAAGAAGTATTTTTAAGATATCAAGTATTGTTGCTGTGGAATTATAATCAGCCCATATCGATCCACTGAAGGATGAAGGCCTCAACATCTTCTCTGTCATTGTATATCTATCCATTGTCTCACACACACACACACAATAGGGGGGAGTTTATTAGTAGTTCTTCCATTTTCAATGTGTTTAATAGCTGTCTAGAAAGAATAGATAAACGTGTTATTCATAGACTTTTTAGTTTCTCCGTTTCTCTGAAAAAAACAACAACACACAATGCGCTCCATTTTTCCTTCCCTGGGCATTAAAGCGTCATATTAAAAAGATGTGCTGTGCTTACGCTGGGATATGATTAATTAAAGAAAGCTTCCGCTCACATCTTCCGAGCCACAGATAAGGCCTTTGTATGTCACTTTTACTGGCGTTCTTGGCTTTCATTTCTATCTGAAAATGATTAGATGAGTGTGAACAGGAGACAGATAAGGTTGTGTAGAGCAGTTCATAAATCAATCTGCGCCACAACAAAAAAAAGAAAAAGACAGGAGATATGAATGGCCCTCCAGCGAGTAAATGAGAGAGTAAGTGACAGTACAAAGTAATACAATTAACTATGGTTTGGGAATAGGAGGCCAGACCCATACATCATGTATCGAACAGGTGCTCCATGTACGTGTGGGAAGAGTCCTTGCTGGGTACCATGTGCACGTGTGTTTGTTATGGTTTCATGGGGATTCATTTCATTGTTGTGTGTTCATCTATATTAGAAAAAGCAAACTGTCACTCTGCCTTATCATGGTGCCAGTGAACAAGTCATTAGTTAGTTATTAATGGACGCCAAACAAGCATGATTGGGTCAAATGGCCTCCTCTCGTTTGGACACTTTCTTATGTTCTTCTTATGTTCTTACGTTGGTGAGGACTGGGACTGTCTTAAGAACATAGAACATCAGAGAGTGTCCAATCGAGAGGAGGCCATTCGCCCCATCGTACTCGTTTGGTGTCCATTAATAACTAAGTGATCCAAGGATCCTATCCTATCCAATCTGTTTTTGAATGTTCCCAAATGGTCTCTTCAGCCACATCGCTGGGGAGTTTGTTCAGATTGTGACGCCTCTCTGTGTGAAGAAGTGTCTCCTGTTTTCTGTCTCGAATGTCTTGAAGCCCAATTTCCATTTGTGTCCCCGTGTCCGTGTGTCCCTGCAGATCTGGAAAAGCTCCAGTAACTGCCAGTATCTTCACTGAGCAGGTCTTGAAACATTCAGATTTATTTTTAATGACTTATTTCAAACCTTTCCTATCAGCGGATGTTCGTGTGTATTAAGGGTCTTTTCCTGTTCGTACACCCCTGCTCTGAACCGCAGTGTCTGATCTTTTTAAGGAGGTGTCACTCTGTGATCCTGTTGGCATTACAGCACAGAGAACTTGCCAGACAATGCAAGCACATGAATAAATAAGAACATAAATCTACGGCTGTTGAAAGTTGTCTGCGGCTCCTTTGTTCTCTCTCCTCTCTCCCCCCCACGGCTCTGATGTACGCCTCACTCACTGCAGACGACAAGTGCTCCGGATAAAACAAAGTTTGGGGCCGGGCTCCCTCCCCGACTCCGCGGCGCGCTGTCAGGCTCGCTCTGCTCAGTGGCAGAGATTCCTGCGAGCGCGTGTGTTGTGTCTCACCAAGGCCTGGCGACTCACCACGGTGGAGGTGCTGTCACTGTGATGCCAGGCCCGGGAGTCACCGTGGAGCAAAGTGACAGAGACAATAGCACCTCTGCGAGTCAATAACAGTTTGCTTTATTGAGTAAGGACGAAAATAAATGCCAAGGATCCTCCATTGCTATCTTCCCCCTGTCTCTCTGTGGAGGATGAGCTTACCTTGGCTGCTGCCTTACATGCATTTCACTGTTGTTGTTTTCACCTGTATAATTACAGTGTGTATCTGCTGCAAGCATCCAGAGTGGGGCTTTAATATACATGGGTTTAACTGTGCTGCTTGCTTGGCACTAAGAAAGGACTGGTTCAGACAATGCTATCTTTTCAGGGCACAAACAATACAAGCGTACAAAGCACCATAGCCGCACAAGCACACTACACAAAGCAGTGGCACAATGATTCGCTGTGTGGAGCCACAGTGTGAGAGAGATGAGAGAGGAGTGTTAATGCTGATCACCTCGTTTACACACACACGGTCTTGTTGTCCATAAGTGTCGCTGTTGGCGCAACATTACACTGTGCTGCTGTAGACTGTGGTGGTGAAAGACCCAGCGCTGCTTGTCATGTTCACACATCACGTGGCAACATTACTGTAGTGTGCAAGACTTTCATTGTTTATGTTATTACCTCTTTACAAGTAGAGAGTGTTTTATACCCGTTATATTACACACTTGTTCATTGTGTTTAAACTTTTAATGGACACACATCTGTCCCTCATTATATAGTCAACAATCCACTTCAATGTTGCAGATTCGTGCTGTGTGTCGCAGTGGCGTTGTTTCAGTTTTATACTTGTACAAACCCTGCTGCAGCTCCCCCGCACGCCAGACCCCAGCCACACTGTCCATTTTCATTCCTCTCTGTCCCCTGGGCCGACGGCAAACAGACCCCCGTGAAACCATTTGACACTCGGCTGCTGTTCCTATTATTACAGCACTAACCCGCCTTATGGGCCGCACTGAGGCTCATTCCCTCCCTAATAACACATGTACCCAACAGTGGCAGTGTGGCTAATGAGGGTTTTCTCTCTCTCTCTCTGTCTCTCTCTCTCTCTCTCCTTTTTTCTCTCCCGTCTCTGTTCCTTTTTACCAGCTTGTGCAGCCGAGAGAAGTCCCCTCACGAGCCTCCCCTCCCTCTGCCTCCCCGTGACCGGCGGTAAGAGGAAAATCAATAGTCAATTCCATTTTGCAGGCCTGGGCTGACAGCTACTAGATGAGGGTGGATTGGGAGCTTGTAAGAAGCGGGACTGTGCAGCTGAGCTTGTCTTTTTTCTAGGCAGCTATCAAACGCATTAAGCCTGGTTCTGCCTGTTTCCTGCTTTCCACAGGAGGTACTTAGACAAATGTACCTAAATGTACAGTCACGGAGCCCTGGCAGCATTTGGAGTAAATAAATAAATAAATAAATATGGGGTTATAGATGATGGATGTGCAAACTCTGGGCAAGCACAGCACTGCTGCCACATCAAGCCCTGCCCGGACGCCTATCTGTGTCGGTTGATAAACTGTGTTGGGAGCCGAGTCGCTCAGCCACAACAGACAAGGAAACCGGCCCTGATTTCTGCGGACGTTAATTGATGACACAGCGTGGATTCGGTTCAGCCCTGCTGACACCACCTGCACGGTGTTCAAAAGGAGCTGCTTGCAAAGTGATTCTTAAAACATGAGCTATGTACCGAATTACTTCATGTTTACCGGTCCGAGTGACATGCAGATGATATACAATACATACTACTGACTCTGCACTTAAAACAACAGGATTTGTTTGATTTGACCATTTTGTGCCAAAATATTTTACAAAATGTTACAATGCTGGGGTGGGATAAATGGACAAATGTTAAGAAATACATTAATTAGATGCCTAGTTTATAATTAAATCAATGCTTTGTTATAATTAAAAGGTATATAATGTCTGCACAGGCCTACACTACAACTCACGTGCACACAGCATTGATCTTTATTTTATTGTTGACTGAGAGTTTTGATTGTGAACATATCCACGTGTTACAAATAAAAAGTAAGAATTGTCATTAACAGCATAATATTGCAAAGCATCCAATTAGTTAATGAGTGACCAGCCGTTGTGAACAAAGTGAGAACAGTTCACTATTCATATTAAGAACAAAAGAACATAAGAAAGTTTACTAACGAGAGGAGGCCATTCGACCCATAGTCCTCGTTTGGTGTCCATTAATAATTGAGTGATCTAAGGATCCTATCCAGCCTATTTTTAAATGTTCCCAAATTTTCAGCATCTACCACATTTTTGGGAAGTTTGTTCCAGATAGTGAGTACTATCTGTGTGTAGAATTTCCATTTGTGTCCCCGGGTGCGTGTGTCCCTGCTGAGCTGGAAAAGCTCCTCTGGTTTGATGCCCATGTCACCACCTAGTGGGTGATTAGGGGGCGACTACGCAAGACCACGCCACCTCCTTTGATTAACGAGGGAGGAGCTCGTGTCACCCACACTTTTCTCCCCGAACAGCCTCGACAGAATCCCAAGACAAACTCCACACGAACAGGAAGAACAATAATAACAGTATTTATTATTACAGATCCAGGCAGGGCACGAAGGCTGTCCTGGAGTTTACAAAAGAGTAAATTCAAATAACCTAGCTAAAACCGCCTTTCCATTTGTGTCCCCGGGTGCGTGTGTCCGTGCTGATCTGGAAAAGCTCCTCTGGTTTGATGTGGTCACTGCCTTTCATGATTTAGAAGACTTGGATCAAGTCCCCACGTAGTCTCCTCTGTTCCAGGGTGAAAAGGTTCAGGTCCCTCAGTCTCTCAGTAGGACATTCCCTTCAGACCTGGAATAAGTCTGGTTGCTCTCCTCTGAACTGCCTCTAGAGCAGCGATATCTTTCTTGAAGTGTGGAGGCCAGAACTGTCCACAGTATCCAGATGAGCTCTAACTTGTGCATTGTACAGTCTGAACATCACTGCCCTTGTTCTCAATTCTACACTTTTGACAATATACCCTAACATCCTGTTTGCCTTTTTTATTGCTTCCCCACATTGTTTGGATGGATAAAGTGAGGAGTCCAAGTAGACTCCTAGAACTTTCTCATGCATTACTTCATCTAGTTCTATTCCTCCCATAGTGTAATTATAGTGGACATTTTTGTTACCTGCATGTATTACCTTGCACTTGTCCACATTGAATTTCATCTGCCAGGTGTCGGCCCACAACTGAATATTATCTGAGTCCCTTTGAATAGCCTGTGCTGCCGAGATTGTATCTGCTGAGCCACCTATTTTAGTATCATCTGCAAATTTGACAAGTTTGCTAACTATCCCAGAGTCCAGATCATTAATATAGATTAGAAAAAGCAAAGGCCCTAGTACTGATCCCTGTGGAACTCCACTAACAACCTCACTCCAGTTAGAAGCAACTCCTCTAATCGACACCCTCTGTTTCCTATACATCAACCAGTTCATAATCCATCTACTTACATTACCCTGAATGCCTGCAGCTTCCAATTTGAGGATATTGCTCACATGTTCTCATTTCTCAGTTTTCTGTGATAAGGTTTGATAAGGTTCCACACCAAAGACTGATCCTCAAATTGGAAGCTGTAGGTGTCACGGGGGCGGGGCATGACAGTAGTCTATCACTTTATTGATTAATTAATTATTATATTATATCACTTAACTAATTATAATGTGTGCACTTTATTTTTCACGATTTTGGTTGTTTTCACTTATGAAGTCTGTTGTTTTCTTTCTTCCTTATATTGTTTGAAGCACTTTTCTTCTGTTATTAGTTTATTTGGTTATATTGATTGTTTGTTTCTGCCGAGCGCACGCCACCCGCCGCATTCTCACCTGGACTTACCACCTGCACCCCTGTGTATTTAGGCTGAGAGACCGAGTCATAGGTGCGAGAACGGAAGGCCAGACCGGCATGCCCGGGTTGCGCGTAAAGGAGGAATAGCCAGTGCTGAAGAAATGAAAGAGGGAGACTTGGAGCTCGTTCGTTCGTTCCCTGTAATGGATTACAAATAATAACGCGGAGCTGCAGCCCGGAGACGGCGAGGAGACCCACGGAAGACAGCAGCGGAGCAGGACGGCACGGGCTTCAGCAGCAGGTCTGTGGGTTTGTGTCTGTGGTCGCGTAGCGAGGGTGCAGTCGCGGTCATTTATTAAAAGACCCTGAAGAGACTTTCGACCGGCAATTAAGAGACTTGGACAGTATTTGAGAACGGCTTTTATTAAATCAGCCAGATCATTCTCCTGGTTTTTCATCTTTTTGGGGGGGATTATTTTGTGTGGAACTGCCTGTGGAGAGAGAAAGTATAAGACATTTTAGTAGTATGGCAAGATACTGACATTGAGTACTCAATCTACAGGACTGCGAATGTGACCGGTTGATTTTGTTTGGCCAACGGCGCGCCGGCCGGGTCTCTGGGTGGGGGAAGAGACGCCTGCGAGAACTGTGCACTTACCCGGGAGGCTCAGTGGGGGGAAAAAAAAAAAAACTGTTGGGGGGCGGGGGGTGTTATTTTCTTATTTTTAGCGCCGGGGATTAAAGGCGGTTTTAGCTAGGTTATTTGAATTTTCTCTTGTAAACTCCAGGACAGCCTTCGTGCCCTGCCTGGATCTGTAATAATAAATACTGTTATTATTGTTCTTCCTGTTCGTGTGGAGTTTGTCTTGGGATTCTGTCGAGGCTGCTCGGGGAGAAATGTGTGGGTGACACGAGCTCCTCCCTCGTTAATCAAAGGAGGTGGCGTGGTCTTGCGTAGTCGACCCCTAATCACCCACTAGGTGGTGACATGGGCATCAAACCAGAGGAGCTCTTCCAGATCAGCATGGACACAAATGGAAATTCGGCTTCAAGGCATTCAAAACGGAAAACGTGAGACGGATTACTCTGTGTACTCTATCTGGAACAAATTCCCCAGCAATGTGGTAGATCCTGAAAATTTGGGAACATTTAAAAATAGACTGGATAGGATCCTTGGATCACTTAGTTATTAATGGACACCAAATGACCATGATGGGTTGAATGGCCTCCTCTCGATTTAAACTTTCTTATATGATCTAAACTGACTCTGGGGTTCACCAGTGTAAACATCGTTTTGGACTTTTCAAATATTGTGAAATGTATATTATAATCAATTGAAAGAGCATTTTCAATTAACTCATTTACCCAATTAATTTATATATTTTAGATGCCCGTCGCAAAACATTTTACTGGCAAAGACTATATAGGATTTATTCATGATAAATAATCCAAAAACTGTGAATCATTTATTAGTATCAAGCATGTTGTGACTTCTCTGCTGCACAAGTTTGAGCATGTTGCTGGGGTGGAAACTGCAAGGTCTGAGCTTAAAGACCGTGGAAAAACCATTGAAGTCCCTTCTAGACCTAAACGTGTACAGAAGCTGTGCACCCACTTCAGGAATTGGTCACAGGACCCCGACACCAAGTGATGTGCCAAGGTTCTTGTTTGAGTGGACATCCACCTGGACACAGTGCAGGCACTTCTGCAGCTCCTCGGTGAGCGGTGGCATTGGTGGTGTGTCTTCTTTGAGGTGCAACTTTTCTAGCTCGGGAATTGATATTTCAAGAGCTTAATTGCAGAGATTGATCTGAAGGATGTGAGAAGTCAAATAAGTAAGGCCTTGTCAACTTAATCATCATGGGTCCACTGTGGGAGCTGGTGAGGTTCTTGTAGTTGAGAACTGATTGTGCCTTTAAGGGGCTCAGTTCTGGCTTTTTTTATATATAACATTTTTTTAAATGCGGGTTAAAGATGAAGCCTGTTTAGCTTCTGTGCAGTAGAAAGATCGTGTGTGTGGTGTTGTTGTATTTGTAAGATGTACAATTCATAAAGGATACCTGACAGTATACCTTACAGAGAAAAACAGAGATTGGGTATTAAGATTTGCCTTTATTGTCCAGCCAATCAAGCAGCCAGGATTTTTCTCAAGGGCCTGTCTATTCCCCTGCCTGCTCAAATATAGTGTGAAACAAAAATTAATACAATGTGAACACTATCATCAGTTAATTACTGTCTAGTATTCAGTCTATTTATGTATTTATTTTCATACCCCTGCTCCTGCTAAGGGATTGTTTTATGTCTTAATGTCAGTGAATGCTTCTTTGATTTATAAACCCTCATATAACTGTTTTACTTTACATATTTTACAGTTATAATGTATTGCATGTAAGCAGTGTCTGCATGTTATGGTCATTGTTGTGTGCGTTTTGTAGCATTATTTGGGGAACTCCAGTAACATTTTGAAAAGACCCGGATTGATATCTAATTGATATTATATGGCGTTCTCATCCTAGGAAACAAATCCCATGAGAACATGCAAATTGATTTTAATCTCTTCATCTATTGTATAACACAGATGATTCAAGACATCAAAGCAAACCTCGTTGTAAAAAATAAGGTTTCAAATCATTGTAAGTGCTTATAATGCATTGATCTTCACTGGAACAACTCCAAGTGCTTCTAACATGGTAAACGCCAGAATTGTCACGGAGCATCATGTGTAATTTGTTTCCTGCTGAAGATGATCATTAAGGCTGTGTGTTGCTGAAGTCTTGACTTTTTGTTTATTTCATTGTGAACATTTTAATATTAATATTGTGCAGGTTAACTGTGCATCATGTAGAAATCAGAAAATATTGGCAATTAAATCTTTCAGCCCTGGGCCTTACTGTCTGAGAAGGAAATAATAAAGGAACTGAAATGTTAAACTGTTTTACCTGCATATTAAAACAAAATGTCTTGGTTGTCATTTAAATCTGTAGTTGTGTACAAGCCCACCACCTTGTGTTCCTGCCAGATTACTGCAGCCCATCTTCTTTTTGGATGAATATAGTGCCTTATTTTTAATTCTATAATTTTACTTTGCTCCATATGTATAAATAAGATCTGATTAAAATAGTCTCTTTAGGTACATGGATACCCAACATAAAATAAAATTGATTGACTATCAGAACTGAACAAATCAATGCTATTGTGCCACAAAAACCTTCCGATATTTGCAAACAATTAATTTTGTATATCAAACAGGAGCCCTAAATACTGGGAGATCGTTCCATAGTTTCGGGGCCCTATAACTAAATGCTCGACCACCTGTGGTTCTCATGCATGTTGCATTTGCCACCCCCAGTTTCATTATAGTGAGGAGGGGGCCTCACAATCTCTCTCCCCGCACAGGCTGAGCTCAAGTCGGACACACACCAGGAGCAGCACGTGGTTTAAAGAATTACAACAACGTTGCACAAGTATACCAGGAGGACCAAAAGTACAGAAGGGGCCATCCTAAAAATAGTACAACCCATTTAAAATACCTTTAATCTAGGGGCAATAAACTAAAATAGAAAATAAAATGGGCAATTGAATAATTCTAATCTATAAAACTTAAAACAAACCCAGGCCAGCTCTAGCCCGGACTCTAAATACCCAGTACCGGAGACCAATTGTCCAAACCAAGTTCTCCCTAGTCCTCCCCTGGCCAGAAGGCAGTCTCACACTGCTCCATACTCCGCATCGCCTTCCTCCTGGTCTGATCACAGTCGGCGTCCTCGGATGCCCACCGGTGAGGGGAAACCCCCCCAGTTTCTCCTCTGTTCTACTTCCCTTTCTGCCTTTAATCACATTTCTCTCCCCACAGGCTCACCTTCAGCAGGCCCACAGTCATCTGTCTTCCAAGGGATCCCAACTCCACTGGCCCTAAAAGGTCTAGATCATACACATCACTGGTCATATGCAAGTTTCGCAGACCGCGTAATCTCTTCCTTTTCTACAGGAGTGGGAGAGAGAGAGTGGAGGAGGCTTCAAGAGAGCAAGAGAGAGCAGGTCCACAGCAGCAACAGCTTCCAACCAAATCAACACAGCTACACCTCAATGAGGGTCTTAACCCCACTTCCCCCACAAGAGGAAAAAGAAGGCCTCTGTTGCTCCACGGACAGGCTTTTTAAAGTCCACGTCCTTGTTGCAGAAGGCAAAAGGTGCATGGATTGGTCAGTCAGGAGCCGACACCCAGCGTGACAGGTGCGCTGCGTTTGGGCTCAGGGGCTCGTAACAGTGTAACCGAAAAACCTGTGCAAAACAATAATTAACAAATTAAGGTAATGTAACAAAAAAAAAGACATTACAATAGTGATAATAAAACACAAGTAGTGCATAAAAACATAAAACACCTAAAAACAAAATAAACAACCCAAGATACGCCAATATAAGTCAAGGAATAAATAACTAACCCATTATCACCAATAATGAGCTCCAACGCACCATGGACCACTAAACAACGGCTTCCTCAGTCTCAGTGGTGTATCAGTTTCTCAATGTCAGTCGCAGTGCTTCTGGGCTGGAGGAAGGAGGATCTGGACCTATTCTGAGTGTGTGAATCAAAGATTATGTTCACAGATGATGCCCAGGTTTCACATCATCTCCTTAGGGGTGTGAAATGAAAGTTATCATTTCTTAGTTCTGTCAGCGCTTGATGAACATTTAGATTGAGCAGAAGGAAAAGTCTTGTCATCCAGGTTTTAATCTCAGACAGACAGCAGCATAGTTCTGTATAGTGGTTTATTGGATCTAGGATCGGGGGCACAGGCAGTTACAGGCAGACTGCAGGGTAGGACTGCGGGGCTGCAGCCTGACCGAGCTGAGCTGTATTATTATCAGATCACATTAGGGCTCCTCTCCTCTCTTCTGTATAAGACTGGCCTTTCCCAAAAACAATCCCAATCATCCAAAAAAGCCAATTTCAGGGGAAGTCGAAGCACAGAAGGGAGAACACAATATGCTGCCTGTTGAACAAGCAAGTGCACTGTGATCCACTGCATTATAGTGAAACAGAGAGGGCTTCACATTGCAGAGGGAAATCCTCGCCACGCAGATGTGCCATCATTAGACCCAGATAGCCGACTCCATTCAGCAGTGACTGAAGATGCGATTTCTGCTCATTTGCACTGCACAACCCACATGTACAGATCCGATCACTGCCGCCAAACAGATCTTCTGCACCGTTTTCTGGAAAGTCGTGCAGCTCTGGACATTGGCGCCATCGTGTTCATTCAACACTGAAGTGTGTGGACCCAGGCAGCACTCCACACTGCACACTGTAGTTATTTACCATAACTGTCATTCTTCAGAAAACTGCTGTCCTTCCATGTCATTCTCCTGTTATTCAGTGCCTTAGTTTGTCTGAAACAGTATTCCTGGTCCTGGTTCCTGGAATTGTAAGATATAAGTGTATAAGATATTTGTTCCCCAGTATAGTAACGGGCATTCGGGTTTGTCATAATGGTCTACATTATTAGTTTGTTATTTGGTAGTCCAATCAAATAAAATAAGGTTGGATTAAAACATTGCATTTACCTTGATATTAACCTTTATTATTTTTGTTAATAATATTATTTTATTGTAATGTAGGGCCTGATAACCATCGCATGGTTGAGGGCCTCAGCATCTGAAGCCCTGTTTGTAAGTTGCTTTTACATATCAGGCTTTTTTTCTGTTTTGAATTAGTGAATAAAGGTTTCTCTTGCTTGGTTTTACCTGAGAGTCCTCTGCCTTTTTAATCTCCCTGTCTATTTCACAGTATAATGAATCTAGTCTACTAGAGTGTGTCTCTCACACACACAAGGCCCACACCGCCATGTAACAATATTCTGCAATGTGTATCTTTTAAAGTACACTGAACTATTTGTTAAAAAAATAATAATAATAAAAAAAACGTAAATCAAATGTCGCAGAAGTCTTTCAAAATGTTAGAAAATGTCTCATGTCTTTTGACTTCCCACCTGCCCAGCAACAAGGCTGGACAATATGGAACAATATTGAATAATAATAATAATATATAAACCACTTACCACTCATTAGTACATTACTGGTGACCCTGACACTATTGTGCATTGTCGTTTTCTAGCAAACACACATGTTGTGTACCAGAACAATAGGCCAAACGTGCGTTTCACTTACAGGACATATATAATGCATGACCTATGTCTAGCTGCATGTATAATTTATGAACCGGTCATGTTCTATGCAGAGGTGTGATGTTCATTGAAATATACAGTATACAGGAGGCTAACACGCATGTCTGAAATATAGAAACAACAATATCTATAAAGAATGTTTGATTAATAGCAGTTCTTTCAGTTAGACGTTGTTCTAAAAAACGTTTTCTTGGGTTTTGGGAACTTCATCAAACTGGGAAGATGATGTAAAGTGAGTAACGACCGCTAGTCCACAGCGCCTCACAGCGCCGGAGTGACGCGGCTCAGACCCGGGCGGTGCGATCAGTCTCCGGCTCAGAGGACAGACAGAGACGCCGCTGTTTGACACAGTAGCTGTGTTACTTGTGTAGGTGTTATCTGGACCGGAGCACTGGGGCCGCGCTGAGGACCCACACACGGTAAGACAGACCCAGGAGCGGCTGTGGCTCTGAGTCACTCAGCGCTGTCAGAGACATGGAGGAGTGAACAAGGCTGGCGTGCAGTTTCGTGGGCAGATCATCTGAACGAAACGCAGTTTTAACATTGCCTGCAGTTTCGATCGGTTTCATCGCAGTGATGAGTTGAATAAGTGATTGGGCTTCAGATGAGCTCTGCAGAGTCGGAGTTTCTAATAGTGTCAACTTAAACCTGCAACACTTTGAAACTATTTTCCGGGGCACTTGAAATAAATTGCCATTACTAAAATCAATCAAGTGTTTCCAGAGGCAGTTGCTATCTGCCAGTACAGTTCAGCAATAATAATACAGACTACACAGCGCAGTTATAACTCTGAACAGGGAGATGGGTCATTTCACTGCGGTTCAGCCTTTTCTTATTATAAGCTGATTAATAACGTTTTGGTAAGATTTCAATATTTTTAGAATGTAGAATGGTATTTTTTATGACTTGTTTACCTGGACCGAAATATAATCTTCAGTCCTCAAAAAATACAAGAACTGTTTAATTGATTAACTTCTCATTTCACACCTTTAAGTACACAACACTGACGCATGCCACGGGATTGTTTTTATGATTATGATTATTATTATGATTATGGTTATTATTAATATGACTATGCTCCAGAAGCCTTGTATTGAACTGAAATGTGGCAGGTTGTCCAATTGTGGCATTCACTGTCTACGTGAATCCGGTGGCGCAAAGTAAGCAGTCAGTGGAAATGCTCTTAATGAAGGACATCTATGAGATGTCCTGTGCTGCTTGAGGACATTGTGGACTAGTCCGGCCTTCGTCTTTTGCAATTGTAATGAATTTGTGGTCCTGCAAGTGTCTCTGCTGCCACTCCAGCTCACCTAAAACAAATCACAATCATTTTATGTAGCGAATGAGGCAAGAGCAGCCCTTTTAAGTCATTTCTGTGGGATTATAATAATGGAAGAAATTAAAATTTGACTTTACAAATGATTCACTTGCTTAGCCTAATAGTATGACTTACTCAAATTAAATGTATAGTATCGTGCTTAAATAGGTCTCTGCTAACCTTTTATAACAGACATAGTGATTTCAATAATGTGTTTCTAGAATCAATGTACATAGACTTAGACCAAATTGTACAATCGATTTGCTTATTATACTTCTAGTAATAATAATAATAATGTATAAATACAATCTCCAGGGACAGTAGAGTTTCCTTATGAAAACTGAATACTAACTACAACCCAGATCAATGCAAAAAAACAACTAAAAACAGGTTTTTCAACCAGCTGGTGTCTGGGAGGCCCTGCATTCAGATCCCAGGGTCTGCTGCTGTGACCAGACTTGCCAGGAGTGAGCGGCAGAAAACGGAAAAGAAATGGCATATTTGAATAATATTTGGTTTCAAGTTGAATAACCCTACTGACTTCCCAATTTAACACGGATAAAATGAATTTGGCAATTCAGCTGGTGTTTTGTGGCACATGGCAATGTTTTCACTGAACACATTCGCAATATTAAGAATTGATGTTATAAATACATAAATATGATGCTCTGGGATGTTTCCTCCATGAAATCTTATTTGTTCTTCACCTAAACATTGCATTTGTATTGGTATTCTTCATTCTTTAAATTATAAGCACATACTGGACAGCTTAAATTTATTTTATAATTGATTTTGCCATCGATGTGCTCCTGGTAGTAAATTGAATTTAGCCACGTCTGAATAATACTGAACACAGCATATCGCACAGCCATGATTCAAATGTCTTCATGATTCAAATTAGAAAGATTTGAGATGATTAAAGTAACACAAAGGGATGATTGTTAACGATTACTCAATAGGTGGCTCAATGAGGAACTCTGTTGGCCTCATGGGGCTGAAATACAGAAACAAGTCGTGCAAAACGCAACACCCTACAGGTCGGCCATATAGTTTGACAGCCATATTTGTTTTTTAAAGAATTTACAGATACAAAGGTTCTTACTTTCATGATTTTCTCTTTGAAAAATAGAAGTTAAAATTTTGATACACGTTTATCCTTTCATTGTTATATTTAAACTACTTCACTCTTTTTCACATATTATAATTATTATTATTAAGAAATTCTATCAGAATTTGGAGTAGAAACCGGATCCTCCTACAGGTTTGGTTGTAATTGGTTACATGGTTTGGTAAGCATGCTGCATTTGTTGAAAATGTATCATTATAACAAATTATAATTATACCTGATTAATATCAAGAAATGGCCACCACTGACCAATCAAAATGCGTGCTTTTCAAATCGAAGTTTGTAAATGAAAAAGTGTCCCTGTTAAAGGCCACCCCAAAGATGAATGTTTGAATTGTCACACCATTACTGTTTAAGGTCAATAAAATGCCCTATCGGTGACAGTAGGATACTGACAGGAAAGTTCATATGACACAAACAAGCATGCAGGTCCTACTAAATCATTCGAGGAGACATGCTTTAAACAAGGACCTGTAAGAATACAGTAGAGTGATCAAACAAAAAGAATGAGAACTACAACATTCAAACTCAATACAGCGCAGGAAAAAGTACACTTAACTAGGAAGCATGTACAATATGAAATAAAGGGTCTTTACTAATCTGTCTTTGCTGACCGTGTCAACCAGCACAGGACAATAGTTGATCAGTTCAGGTGCATTCAATGCAGCAGTCCAGATGTTCCTGCTTTGAATATTTTATATAATTTTATAGCTAAACAGGAATACTTTGTATCAGAATCTGATAGCATTGTGCTTCATAACACCTTTGTCTGTTAAAGCATCTTCCAAGAATACAAAAGCTAGTGCACTCCAATAACCCCAGAGTATTTTGAGTTTTTAGTTTGGTTTTGATTATGTTCATAATTTAACTTTACATATTTTAATTGATTAAAAACAAAAACATCTCAAATGGTTAAATAAGGAGGGCATGACAATTAAGATTCTCCAGTTTCCTGTCTAAACGCGTGGATTGATTTATATTTTAAATGTGTCAATATTTGACAATTTCCTCAAGAAAGGCTTTGTGTGCAGAGTTTCCTTCCTCTTTTTTCCCAGTGAATTGTGTATCAGTGGCAGAGGTTTGTTTCCACACCACACTTTACTCTGAGTTGAGAAACGTTTTTGCGTCCTTGGTAGTTTAAATTGCATGATCACAACAGCATTTGATTAAATACACACAGATCTTTCTCTCTCTCTCTTAGTTTGTTTTGTTAACGTCTAGTCAAATTTGATGTAATTTCAAAGACTTGGAAAGCATACTGAAGCACATTATATTAATAACTGTGTGTATATGACTGCTCTAGGTACAGAATAACAAAGCCAGACCAAAGGGTTAAAGAGATAATATCGGCCCGTTTAAAGTAGGCAATTAAAAAGTAATAAGGCAACACACAGATAGACAGCTTCACTCGTATTTAACTGACATGACTTCTGTAGCCTGACTGGGATAAAGTATAACATACATTGTTTTAAAAAGCAATCTGAAGCTTGCTACATATGTCTGGAAAAGCTTCCTTTATTTTTATAACACCTCATTTTGAAAGGGCGAGAATCACAAAATTAAGAAGTGTGCTGGTAAATCTGTGAGAAAGAAAGAAGGAAGTTTGCTCCGTCATTGTGTTCCTGTAAAAACAGATTGCCTCACGGCGGATGTGTGGTAACTGAGCATAAAAGCCAAGGAGGACAGATTCGCTCGACTTTGCACACCACCATCTCGTCTCGCTCGCATATCGAGACATCTAATTACAGAGGAAAGTATCCACAGCCTGCACTCGAGACAGTAGGGTCTGATGCATCGCTTAGTCAGTTAATATTCAAATATTTTAATTCAGATTTTGTTGGCCATTGATTCAGCTTCAGCTTCAATAGACTTGTGCAAATTCCAGTTGATTAAGGGAGGGGCAGTCAAATGTTTGCATACCCTCTGTCTTTACTCAATTCAATATCGATGCCCCCTTATAGTTTCCTCTAGGTTGAACTCTGAAAGAAACTATAAATTAATGAACTTCTTATATTTATTAAACTACATTCATCACAGTATATACATGCTCTCTTTGCCTTTTCTAATTATTAGAAAATTTCTAAAATTTTAGATTTTATTGAGGTGGGAACAACTATAAAATGATTATGGTTACGATGATAGCTGTTGACTGTGTGTTTCAGAGTGTTTTTATCAATTGTTGTTGAACTCCTATATTGTATATTGTTCCCTCTTCCTGATTTGGTAAAAACCCTGAATCAAAAGAACCGTCATATCATGTGCAGCTTTCACATAATAATATGGCAAGACTCAATCAAAGTTATAGACATAAGAACACAATAAACATATCTGTTCAAAGCGTATTAGTGCCACTGATGGATATCATTAATTTGAGGCTGCGGAGATAGACATTGCTCTGTGATTCGAATGAGGAAATTGGAATTGCATTTTAAAGCTCATAAAGTGTTATTTGTGTGACTTTGTTATAAAGCCCAATAGGAAATAACTAGATCCTGTGGAACTGAACTAGCTAAGATAATCAGAGCTGTGTTGTCGAGAGCACAGGCTTTTATTATTCAGAGAGATTGAGCTCAAGTATAGACTGTGCTTTCCAAGAACATGGTAATAAGGCTGTTGTGTGTGATTATAAGATTGGATGATGCTGATGTTTAACTCTGTAACCTTTTATAGAGGGGGGGAGTTGGATATGTATAGAGATATGTATAATCTGCATCTTTCTTATGTGAAAGTCACCAGGATACTTCTAGTGTCTTTTTACAGTGAGAGTCAGATAAGATGCTGAGAAAGAGGAATCGGTTTAGCTTCGGGGGGCAGGAATTCAGCAACATAACTGAGGAAGTGACCAATTTAACCTTCGCCACAATCAACCTAATTCATCTATCCCTTTGAGGTTTCCAGATATTGATCATTGAATAGATGCTACTGTTGGCTTCTGGAAAGGTACTTCCTCTGTTTATTTAAGAAACGTAACTTTGTTATTGAAGAGGCAACGAAGACCAACTCTCCTTGCGTTGGACTGCGGGACATATCACTGATGAGTTCTCCCCTTGCCAGCCAGCACAGAGATGGCTACAGACTTTAGAGCAAAGGGAGAGTGTTTTATTGTGTTAGTTACATTGTGAAAAGCTTTATTTTGTATTTGTATGCCATCGCAGAACAGTATATTTATCCTTTGTCTTTCTATTACCACGCACAAACCCAGGGGCAGATCCAGATCACTTCGAATCGCTTCATTCGGAAAACATTCATTGACAATTGGAAACATCTGTAAGTGTGTGTTTTTAATGACGTCAGGATTTAACGCAATGCGTACCTTAAACAAAGCTACACCTGAGAAGTGAGAGCTTGTGTCAGGAAACCGTCTCTGGACCTGGAGGAGAGCACTGAATCAGTAAACCCACACACTCTGATCTGCCCCGAACCCTGTGTCTATTGTGCACACTGTGCTAGTGGAAACCTGCAAGCTCCACTTGTTTTATTTGATTATAGTTCATGGTCATTGAAACCCTCTTCAGTCCTGGCTGTATTAGCAAAGCTACACAATGCAACAGCAGATCTCGAGAGGATGCAAAACTTCCCTTCTGGTCAGTTTCAGAAATCAGTTTTGTGCCGAGTGCCAGCCAGTGGTGAGAAATTCAGAAACCTTTCCTAATCTCAGTCGTCTTTACGAGCCGGCGACTGGTACCCAGGGTATTCAATCATGTTGTTGTTTAGCTGCAAATTGCACAAGAAGTTGTCCACTTCCTTGTGTTCCCAGCTGTAATGCAATTTTGGGGAATGGTTTTGGTTACCATCAGTCAATCAGCAGAGACAGACCGCAGTGTTTACAAAAGAGTCTGAAGTAAGAATCGCACCCTCACTCTACCTTTACTGGCAGATCTGTCTGCAAGGTGATTGCAATAAATGCAATAAATTAATGAACTTGTAGAAAACACTGGTCGCATTTGGAGAAGGGAGTTTTTAATTAAAATTACAATTAGTTGAAATGGTATCACCCAGATGCTCTTATAATAGTGGCTGGTCCGTTGTTTTAATTGAGAAGAACACGATAAATTACATATTTATTTATTTTTAGGCATGAAACTGATGCCTTCTCTATATGTATTTCTTGTGTGGTTCCACTATTGCAAAATATTAACAGATTATATCTCACAGTGACAACAAGAACACCATGTTTATTTTCCATGTCTGCACGAAGACTCCAAAGGTAGATGTACTGGTGACAGTAAAGAATAGGTTGAGCCAATGAATACAAACCACAACATCAACAGTGTTGTGTTCTTCCAACGTTACACAAAGAAGTGTAATTTAGAATGCAGGGTCCTCGTCATGAAGCCTGTATTGTCATCTGCTGTCATAGGATTGTTTGAGTATTGTACTGTCCCATTAGATATAATGGTCTGTAGTTTAGTCAATGCTTTCATCTCAATAGAAATCCAGAACAGCAGGACCGAGCGATGCATCAGTAACACCGTCCATGGAGAGGTTTATGATAGATAGACGCTCGATGACTGCGGGCCATGTCTGAATGTTTTTAAATTGTGAAACAAATCCCTGAAATCAGGGGCAAGGGGTGGTTTACAGAGACTGATATTTAAATGTTTTACGTTCTCAATAGGAAGAAGAATGGATTTTGATTTTGAAAAGTTCTACAGAGAGCTCCAATGCCATGTTGGGTTCTTGTTGTGTGCCATCATTTGTATCTATTAATACTCTCTTTTTTATCTACCTGCACTGCTGTTTCCATTTCATTTGATTACCAGAGAGGTTGACTTAATCAAGGTTTCCGTGCTTCCGTATCGCAGGAAGATCTCCATGGCCTGCATGGAAACTCAAGTGAAATGATTTTATTTGAGATATTTTCCTAAATGGCTGCATGATTACAGTTTCTTCTGGTCGTAAACCTGGCAGAAATCTTTCAATAATCTTAAGAAAAAGTCCTGTTTGTAGGTCTGTAACAAGTGTTTGCGTTTTAAGGAACAGAGCCAGCGTTTGTTCTAAGCAAGCAGAGACACCGTACTTTCTGTACCCCTGCTGACTTAAAGAACTGCTAGACTCACAGGTGGGAGAATGACACAGTTTGGACGAGGTGATCCCAAACATATTGTACGTTCATAGGCTGTCCCA
This sequence comes from Amia ocellicauda, assembly GCF_036373705.1. NCBI lineage: Eukaryota > Metazoa > Chordata > Actinopteri > Amiiformes > Amiidae > Amia > Amia ocellicauda. The sequence goes on from NC_089860.1 coordinate 37,816,646, forward strand.
TCCTCTCTGTCACCCCGCTGTTGCGTTACAGATTTGTGTTAAAGCTTTGACTCTAAGATTATTCTGCCTACTTACCAAAGAAAGCCACAAATAACACAATAATTGAGTTACTTTAATGGAAAATTGAGATGGACTGCATGTTCAATTATCATGTTAATTCATAATGGCTTTGGATCAGCCCCCGTACAAATAAGCATACTTAGGGACTATCCACATAATGAGCTTCAGTGTGACTCAGTCGAGGAGATTCTAGATACTCACATGTTAACTATTTTATGCAAATTGCTGATAAGATGCGCAGTAAAAGGACAACACTTTCTCATTCCTTTGTTAGTGTTGTTCATGTATGAATATGTACTGAGAATAACTCTTGAGTGTCTTATAGTTGTATATAATCACTAGATGTGAAGCACAAAATGGGTCCCTGTGTGTTACTGCAAAAATGTAACCCTGTGAAACAGAATCGCCAGACCTGGAGGGTTCGGTTTAGCTGACTGGCGTTTTTAGTCAGAAAAGAACAATATCCTCCTCTCAGAGTAACACAAGAAAGGCAAATAAGACCAACAAGCACGAGAATCTATGGCTGATGCTCCGAGGCTCAACACTCGCTGAGGTGTTGTACTGCGGTCTATGCCACTATTCAGCTTATTTGTTCTGCTGCAAATGAGGACTCAGTTAGACACTTTGCCGATCTCTATGCATGTACACACCCCAGCCCATTGATGATGAGCCATCATTATTGTGAGAACAGAGCCCTGTGGCTGCCCTGGAGTTGCCAGGTGTGTGAATGCAGACTGTTGCAGTAGACGTTGCTCAGAGACAAAACCCTTCTTCTGCACATCGAGTCAAGAAAGTGAGTCTTTGTGAGCATCTCTCCGTTGTATGTTTGTTTTGTTTGTTTTATTCATTTATGTATTTGTTGAATGGGGGGTTAAGAGATTTTTATAGATGGCCCATCCTGTGAATGTCAATAAAAGCACCTAAAAGCATCACAGTAATCTGTTCACATTGTACTGGCAGTCCTGTGAGATCTGCGCTCGCCTTTTTACTAAAAGGCAGTCAGATCATCCAGCATTTTTCTCACGTTTCTCGCAGGTTCTCAGAACAGCCCCTGCTCCCCCACTCCGCCACTCCTCCACCCCCTTTATTGCCTCTTAATCAGCAGCATCTCTTCACTGCACACAGGGCCTGTCCTCTCCAATTCAATCAATGCCCAACTACTCAGAAAATGTCTTCAAAGTTCAGATAAACAGCAACGATAAATCACAGAGAGCTCAGATAGGAATCAAACTCCAGGTTAAAGTGTGAAAAAAAACTGTCACAGAGAAGGATTGTCTGTGCAAGGTTTAAACAGCCGAGCACAACACAGGACGTTTCTCAACCATGTGGTTTAGCGATCTGACTAAGAATTGTCATCTGCAAGACTGTCGTGCTTCAGGATGGAGATAAAGCCAGGCTGGTGTGCGCTGACTGGCAGAAGATAGTTGTGAGGCGGCGGAGGCAGGGATAGCCGACGTCTTGTTCCGCACCGGACGTCTGGAGTTGTCTGTCCTCTAGAAGGTGCACAGTCAGCCAGGTCAAGACAAGAGGCGCCTGCTTGCTGTTCAGAAGGTTTATTTCCATTTTCATTCCCTCCTCTAGATATCAGATGACACACACTGTGGCTTAAACTGGGCAGAGCTCAAACAGAGAGAGCAACAGAGCGGTGAGTTTCATATCTAATGACATTATTGTGTTAAGTGAGTACTGAAATAAATTTGAGGCAATGTCACACATCATACAAATTAATATATTATTGTTATTATTATTGTTTTGTTCTGTTTCTGAATCATCTGCATCATCGCTTATCGAATCATTCTGTTATTCTCTCTACTTACTCTGCGATCCAGCTCTCCTTGAATGGAAATACTGGCACCATTCTGTGGTAAAGAAAGAAAGACCAGGAGTACTTTCATCAGATGGGACACAGGTAAGGCAAATTAAAAAACGCACATTTGTAACTCCACATTCAGCTGTTTGAAGACACACATGTAGTGCACATTATTATTATAATGTGATTATTAAAACACGCCTGTGATTGAGCCATGGACATATGGATAATACTGGGCAAACATACTTCAGCAGAGATCTGCATCTGGAATGTGACTGGATATTGTATTGTCTTCATCAGGGAAGCAGTTTTCAAATCAAACCCTGCTACATTTTATTTATAACATTTATAACAAACAGCACAGTCAACATTTGAGCTGATGTTACCTGCCTAAGTCTGCAATATATATATATATATATATATATATATATATATATACAAAGCACAGGCTGCCTTGCAAGCAGACTGCGTGTTTTCTGTCTCATCGTGTTGCATGGCTGCTGTTATTGTTGACCCTTTCCTGTCTTGTATAACAAACAACGACGAGTTCATCTCTGTTCTGTTGCCAGAAATCTGTGAAAGGAGTTGAAGATCAGCCATGAAATGACTCAGTCTTTACATATTGGATGTTATTTGTTCACAAGATTAAAAAGATAAAACCAATGCCATTATTTTCCAAGCTGTGCCACAGGCGTGCATTAGCTGTGATTCCCAGTAATTTTAACCTGTGTGACATGCCATATGTGTAATATGAATAGAAAACTAAAACTCTAACGTCACAATCAGTTCATTGTTATTTAATGAAAGTGAGGAATGCTGAGTGAAGTTTGTGGGGATCGCATGAAGGCTCAGTCAGCTTCTCAAAACCTTCCACTGCTGTTGGATTTGTCAGAGTGAAAAGGTATCTCTCTAGGTTGGGTTGCACTTGAACTGATTAAATGTATTTTATTAAGACAAGGCCAGTCGTTCTTACTTGTAAAAGCTTCTTAAGTTAATAAAGTTGATTTGATAGCTGGGTTATTATTAGTAGAATCTCTACAATTTCTGTTCTTTAAAGTGTTACACTGTATACCCACGCAACGCACCACTGACTGACTAGCGCGTCGGTCAGATCCAAACCATGATGAGATAGTCACAGCTCTTGTAATGTCATGTCTAATTAGAGCACTCAAGGGAGCTACAGTTGTGACCACAAATCACTTTTATATGGAATTTATATGGAGTTCACAGCCGAAAGATGGGGCAGACAATTAATTGATACCAAAGCCGTGTTTGCTGATGAATTAGAGAAACGTTTTGATTTTGATGAACAGGGTTGTGTATGTGAGTTAATCTCCCCATGAGCGCTGTTGGTCACCTGTGTTTTTGTAACACAAGAAGCCTGATTGAGGATCTTGTAGGACTTTTCCGGTGAACTCAATCAAATAAATCAAATAGGTTTTCCAGGGTCTAATGCCGATTAACACACTGGGTACATTTCCTTCCTTCTGTGTCTGATGTCTGATGTGTCACAGCCTTATCTGTGGTCAGAGGTGCATGAGCTCATAGAATAAAGCCTGTCCAGTGTGAGAATTACAGAGATGTGAGGTGAATGACAACGGGCTCATAAATAATCATTATTATCATATGGCTTAATCACACTAATTGTGTGGGTGAAAAGTGTGAAATGAGTTCCTGCCAGCCACCGCAGTAATAATTATAAGCATGATCAAAGTATTATTTTTCTTATGTTCCTAGCAATTGACAGGTGTCATAACATAGTAGTTGCTACTCTCGGGAGCTTCATGTGTTTTTGAGAATCACGTTAAAACCAAAAGGTATAAAATGCATTTATCTGTCCATAATTACTCCAGGAGGTGTTCTGAGTGAGTAAGAAGTGCTGCTGCAAACGCACAGCTGTCATTAGTGCTGCGGACACCCATTGTTCACCGGAAACACCTTTAAACAATCCTTCAGATAATTGAATTAGCAATAAAGAAAATACATATTGTTTACAGAAGGCAAAAAAAGCGTGACTAGTGTCTAGTTCTGTCATTTGGTTGAATAATTTACTTGATAAGGACAGATAAAAGCTTTCTGAACTGGTGCTCAGTAGAGTCCCTCGGCAGGTTTTGTGGGTCTTGCTCAACAGCAGTTAGGGAACCGGAGGCACATTGTATTGCTGTCTGTCTGGACCATGCAGTGGTCAGATGTTCACAATGTTCATTTCCCACACACAAAGACATGCACACGCACACGTACACGCACATCAGATCACAGAATCAACTCTGAGATAATGTTGCTGCCCCTTCAGTTCTCCTTAGAAGATTTAATATGTATTGTACTTTCCTGGGTACAGCACTTTTTATAAGTAGTTTAAACAAACCATTTAAAAACTGTAAAACATGGCACAGTTCATTAAATCAGTGATCAATGAATGGAATGAATGCTTTATAAAATATGAACTCAATAGGAACTGAAGTAACAGTGTAATGTAGATCATTTTGAATCTAATTCTGAAGCTCAGACGGATCAGACCAATGTACACGGATCTGGACACGTTCAAGTATAGAAAATGCATCATGGATTCAGAATGCTGGCATATATAACAAGAGCCTGAGCACTGCTGCAAACATGTTTTGGGATTCCTAGTTAAGGGTAAATAAACTCAGCAAAAAAAGAAAGGTCCTCTCACTTTCAACTGCTTTTATTTTCAGCAAACATGTAAATATTTGTATGAACTTAAAAAGATTCAACAACTGAGACATAAACTGAACAAGTTTCACAGACATGTGACCAACAGAAATGGAATAGTGTGTTCCTGAACAAAGGGGGTCAAAATCAAAAGTAAGTCAGTATCTGGTTTGGCCACCAGCTGCATTAAGTCCTGCAGTGCATCTCCTCCTCATGGACTCACCCAGATTTGCCAGTTACCCCACTCTTCCACCAAGGCACTTGCAAGTTCATTTCTGGGGGGATTGGCCCTAGCCCTCACCCTCCGATCCAACAGGTCCCAGACGTGCTCAATGGGGTTGAGATCCAGGCTCTTCGCTGGCCATGGCAGAAAACTGACATTTCTGTCTTGCAGGAAATCACGTCCAGCAAAGGTGGGTTTGTGCCCAAAGGCATGGTGATGTCTGGTAAGGACCTGCCTTACAACAGGCTTACAACCCCTCAGTCCAGCCTCTCTCAGCCTATTAGTCTGAGCACTGATGGAGGGATTGTGTGTTCCTGGTGTAACTCAGGCAGTTGTTGTTGCCATCCTGTACCTGTCCCGCAGGTGTGCTATTCGGATGTACCGATCCTGTGCAAGTGTTGTTACACGTGGTCTGCCACTGCGAGGACGATCAGCTGTCCTTCCTGTCTCCCTGTAGCGCTGTCTTAGGCGTCTCACAGTACAGACATTGCAATGTATTGCCCTGGCCACATTTGCAGTCCTCATGCCTCCCTGCAGCATGCCTAAGGCACGTTCACGCAGATGAGAAAGGTCTCTTTAGTGTTCTAAGTTTTTATAACTGTGAGCTTAATTGCCTACCGTCTGTAAGCTGTTAGAGTCTTAACGACCGTTCCACAGGTGCATGTTCATTAATTGTTTATGGTTCATTGAACAAGCATGGAAAACATTGTTTAAACCCTTTACAATAAAGATCTGTAAAGTTATTGGATTTTTACAAAATTATCTTTAAAATACAGTGTCCTGAAAAAGGAACGTTTCTTTTTTTGCCGCCTACGGTCTAATTGTGTAACTAAACACATTTTAAATGTTCTCAGCTTTCAAAGACTAATTCATCTTCCTTTTTCCACATGTGCTTTCTTATAATTACAGTCAGAAAATTGGAAGCAAATTTTTCACACATTTTACTTTTTAAAAAACATCCTGTTTGTGTGCAAGTTAAGACAATGTGTGTTCAGTGTGTGTAGGTCTCATGTTAAAACATAAAGGAAAACATTGGAGTTACCAAAATAATTCAGACTCCTGTGTAGATCTCAGGTGAAATGAAAAGCAAATGATACATTGCCTCCTGAAACAGTGAAATACATCTGAACTAATTATTATAGTTTATCCGGCCAGTTCTGATCCTGTTATGTTTTGCCATATTGTTCCCAAATGTGTAACTCTGAATTTACTGGAACATGTTGCATCTTGAACGGTTGCATTTGTAACAGAAAAGCCTGGATTGAGCGACAGAAACAATGTTCTGACACAGAGATAAGAGAGTGAAAGTCAGAGCAAGATAAACACTTTTCGCCTGGTGCCACATTGTAACTTCTTGTGGTTTTGACTTCCTTTTGCTCTCAGAATCAGATTAAAAATGTAAAATAACACACACATGCACCAGTGTCTTTGCAGCTCATGCCTCTTGCTTATAAAGAGCAAATCATTTTGGCTGATCTCCTAATCAAATGTACAAACTCTAAAGCTATAGATTCAGAACTCACTCTCCCACGCCTCCAGTGATAAGATCACCAATTACCATCCCCCCCATTGCGTTCATCAGGAAAACAGCACCCAGCGTACATTCAGACACCCACTGAAGAACATGAGACAGTGGAGAGGAGCCCATTCGCCCCATCGTGCTCATTTTGTGTCCATTAATAACTAAGTGATCCAAGGATCCTATCCAGTCTGTTTTTGAATGTTCTCAAATTGTCTCTTCAGCCACATCGCTGGGGAGTTTGTTCAGATTGTGGTGCCTCTCTGTGTGAAGAAGTGTCTCCTGTTTTCTGTCTTGAATGCCTTGAAGCCCAATTTCCATTTGTGTCCCCGGGTCCGTGTGTACCTGCTGATCTGGAAAAGCTCCTCTGGTTTGATGTGGTCGATGCCTTTCATGATTTTGAAGACTTGAATCAAATCCCCACGTAGTCTCCTCTGTTCCAGGGTGGAAAGGTTCAGTTCCTCAGTCTCTCAGTAGGACATTCCCTTCAGACCTGGAATAACCTCTGAACTGCCTCTGTCTTATTTGCATGCTTCCCTTGCAACTTACAAATTGACCGTGAGCTGCTTTTTACACCCATCCCTGGGTACAGCAGGGCTGATGAAACTGCAGCATTTTGACCGCAGTGTCCCTCTGCATTTTACTGCAGCTTCGATGTCTTTCCCTGGGCTTATCAAGGGTTCAGTGGTCTTTACTACACTCAATTACACAAGTCCTACAATATAGCCATAGCGCACAAAGTGAAGTGTTCCACGGAAACCAAGGTAAGGTATGGGAATGTGGTGAAAGTGTATAATGACCATGGAATCAGCCATGGCAAGATTCACATGTGACACGCTAGTGCCAAGAGACCCAGTTCAGTGTATCTGCTGTAATCTGCTGCTACAGGCGGATTAATCTGATTTGAGCATCACTATGTTTGTTGAAGTGTCTGCAGTGCAATAAATCACAGCTTCACGATCTTAAACAGAATATAGTTTTGATATTCTGCAAAATAACTTTTTTTTTTTTTTTTTGTTCCTCAGGCTTTTGTGCCATGCCTTCTCCATTAAAATCTCAGCTTTTGGTTTTGATGGTAATGATGTTGGACTCTGCTCAAGGTAGGTACTGAAGCTCAGAGACGTACTACAACTATGACCTGCTGTCGGTTTGAATCGTTTGGTTTGGTTTTGCTCTGCTCTTTCATTAATCACGGAGTTTCATCTCTGACAGCAGAACATGTTACCATTATCAGTCTTTAGTTTTCACTGATATTTCGGGGGGACTGTTAGGGACTCTTCTGTGGAAATCAAAATTACTGTCAGAGCTGATTCAAATGCCAAGAGATTTTAATTCTAAGCAAAACGTTTCTGCAGAAAGAAAATATAGCTATATAATAAAGATAAGCTACCAGCAAATAGAAATGAGGCTTGAATTAGAGTCAATAGATCGTATCTCTAGCCTGAGACTGGCGAGGGTGGGTGTCTCTTTCCTGTGAAGGATTTGCTGATTTTGTGCCACATTCATAAAACTTTTAGTTACCACTTGTTTTTCTGGCTGGAAACACAAAGAAGTAGGAATAGTATAACATTAAACTCTCAGGGTGCTAATTGTAATTAACAGAAGTAAATATGACTCTTCATGTGTTTTATTTTGTACCTCGACGGGCTGTTTTTTTCCATCTTTTAAAATATAAATTGAACATTATGTTAATGTTTTACAAGTCTGGGACTGGGTCTAGCTTTTGTCGTTTTAGTTTTTTAATGACATCAGGTCAGTCATTGTGCATCCTTCCATGAACAGTGTAGCTATATTTCAAATGTCCATTGACAAGTGAGTTCCCATTGTTTAAATGTATCAGTTTTTAGGGGTTTCGTCAGGCCATGCACAGAGAGCAGTAAACATGAAACCACAGGAATGGGAAGTGTTGGCGTGAGCCGCCCTGCTCGTTCATGGGTTTCTGAGTTGCCTGCCATTACACAATCGGGGCTGAAGTAACTCTGGTTTCTCCTGGCTTTGTCACAAAGTGAAACCAGACATCCAGTTGCAGCTTGTGTGTAGGATTCAGAAAGATCAAATTAGGGAAGTGCATCAGTGACAACATACACTCACCTAAAGGATTATTAGGAACACCATACTAATACTGTGTTTGACCCCCTTTCGCCTTCAGAACTGCCTTAATTTTACGTGGCATTGATTCAACAAGGTGCTGAAAGCATTCTTTAGAAATGTTGGCCCATATTGATAGGATAGCATCTTGCAGTTGATGGAGATTTGTGGGATGCACATCCAGGGCACGAAGCTCCCGTTCCACCATATCCCAAAGATGCTCTATTGGGTTGAGATCTGGTGACTGTGGGGGCCAGTTTAGTACAGTGAACTCATTGTCATGTTCAAGAAACCAATTTGAAATTATTCGACCTTTGTGACATGGTGCATTATCCTGCTGGAAGTAGCCATCAGAGGATGGGTACATGGTGGTCATAAAGGGATGGACATGGTCAGAAACAATGCTCAGGTAGGCCGTGGCATTTAAACGATGCCCAGTTGGCACTAAGGGGCCTAAAGTGTGCCAAGAAAACATCCCCCACACCATTACACCACCACCACCAGCCTGCACAGTGGTAACAAGGCATGATGGATCCATGTTCTCATTCTGTTTACGCCAAATTCTGACTCTACCATCTGAATGTCTCAACAGAAATCGAGACTCATCAGACCAGGCAACATTTTTCCAGTCTTCAACTGTCCAATTTTGGTGAGCTTGTGCAAATTGTAGCCTCTTTTTCCTATTTGTAGTGGAGATGAGTGGTACCCGGTGGGGTCTTCTGCTGTTGTAGCCCATCCGCCTCAAGGTTGTACGTGTTGTGGCTTCACAAATGCTTTGCTGCATACCTCGGTTGTAACGAGTGGTTAGACATTCAGTTTGGAGTTCAGGAGATTGTCTTTACCAGGACCACACCCCTAAATGCATTGAAGCAACTGCCATGTGATTGGTTGGTTAGATCATTGCATTAATGAGAAATTGAACAGGTGTTCCTAATAATCCTTTAGGTGAGTGTATACTGTTATTGTTAATTACATTACTGTGATCAAAGTCACTAAGGCAGTATTTTAAATATTTAAATGCAATGACAAAGTTCAGACACAGAAATCCAGATGGATGACAGAAGAGGGACAGACAATTAATACATGAGAGAAGCACATCTGGCCCATCTGGCCCATTTGTTTTTGTGATCCATGAATCTTGAGCTTTTTGGTTTTAGAACCACAGCTGGACTTGATAGACATCAGATATATTTAAAAATCTAGGAACTGTGTCTGATTACAGCTGGAGTCTCCAGAGGGTCATTGTTTCAGATGAGCTCTCAGTTAATGTGCTTCTCAGGGATTGTAACATATTGTATCAGCTGAAAACAATGACAATAGTTTTGTGAAGCACAGAGCACAAACCAGATGTCATAGCTGTCCCCCAGATTTTAGGAAACATCTGGATATCTTTGCCTGGGCCACGCTGCTTTTCCAACTGTGACTTCACATGAGGTTATTAAATAGTGTCCCTTATTAAAGGTCACTGTGGAGTACTCTGGTAGAATCACAGTAAAGTGTAGGAAATTAGAACATATTATAACAAGGAGAGGTATGGTGAAGGTATTACAAACCATGGAAAACCTTAGCAATGCAGAAGAACATAAGAAAGTGTACAAACGAGAGGAGTCGATTTGACCCATCGTGCTCGCTTGGTGTCCATTAATAACTAAGTGTTCCAAGGATCCTATCCAGTCTGTTTTTGAATGTTCCCAAATTTTCAGCATCTACCACATTGCTGGGAAGTTTGTTCAGATTGTGACGCCTCTCTGTGTGAAGAAGTATCTCCTGTTTTCCGTTTTGAATGCCTTGTAGCCCAATTTCCATTTGTGTCCCTGGGTGTGTGTGTCTGCTGAACTGGAAAAGCTCCTCTGGTAGTCTCCTCTGTTCCAGGGTGAAAAGGTTCAGTTCCTCAGTCTCTCAGTAGGACATTCCCTTCAGACCTGGAATAAGTCTGGTTGCTCTCCTCTGAACTGCCTCTAGAGCAGCGATATCTTTCTTGAAGAGTGGAGCTCAGAACTGTCCACAGTATCCAGATGAGCTCTAACTAGTGCATTGTACAGTCTGAACATTACTGCCCTTGTTCTCAAGTAATGTAAACCAAAGCCTAGAATCTTGTAGAACTCTATTTCTGCAATAATTGGACGCAGACACCAATTCCAAAGATATAAATTCTCAAATGTATTAAAAACAGAGATAAAATGTAGCACTACACTAGTTATACAAAAAGGGAATAACTAATTAAAATTCACTCAAGATCAGCAAATCAAAGACAAATCACTTCCGTGATCAAATCAAAGACCATGGAATCACATATGATGACACACAAAACGTTACACAAAATTACAAACACATTAACTACAATAACGGTTAGTAAGACGAAGGTGAGTCTCTCATTAGTATTGTTAGTCGGACATTAAATAACTAATGCAAGTTTGTATTTATGTCAGGTAACTTCTCGTTTTATATATATCAGTCTCATTTACATTTGGGTGCCGAGAAAGATCCTATCATTTCTTGTTACCACAATTTCCCTTAACTGATTATTATTCAATGATTAAGGATAGGCAGGGCCACCTATAATCTAGTGTCTATTAACATGTGTCAATTTCAGACTAAACAGTTAAACAGGAATGAGAAGATATTTCTCAGGGTTGACAGATTTTATTTCTAAAATTGTCAAACAAAACTGTTCAATGTGTGATTTGGAACAAAGGCAGTCCGGTTCGGCTTTGTCCAAGAATTTCCACTTCAGTCGATGCACCTGGAAGTTGGGGTTTCGTGAAAGTAGAGTCTTTTCCAAACAGATTTTCCACTGGTTTGAAGGCTCCAAGGTTGTGCACAGGATCTTCTTTGCAAGCAGAGTTTTCCACCGTAGTTACTTACAGGGTCAAGTTTCTTGACTCAATAGCTATTTAAATGACTGAACAATACTGTATTACAGTTGACTGAGTCAATTGTCCAGCTGCATACACTCCACTGATCAGGTGGGTACACCCGGGCAGGCACAGTTGCTAAAGTTCTTTACTTGATTAAGTCCTTTAAAAGAATTCCTCGTACGGCTCAATCTCCTTCTCCCAGTTTAACTCTTCTGTTGCCGGCAAAGACTTAGTTGGTTTCCGGTTCCATTTCTGGCGACAGAGCTACAGGTTGAGTTGTGGCAGCGAGTTACTGGTTCGGGTGAGAGAGAGATAGTGATGCTTTGCGCTAGCTTTTATGCCCGTTAGATCAATAGACGATTGGTTCTTGAGTTTGTGAGATTGGATTTCGGTTTCAGCCCCCAGTGTCCTATTGGAGGGGGCTCGATTTATGACTGATGTCAATCCATGTCATCTTTTGGAAATGCCGGTTGGCCTGGGTTCGTAGCTCTGTTTCAGGATTTCGGCTCTCTTCTACTTCAAAGAGTTTTATGACCTCCACGCCATATTCACCAGACATTTTCACAGCAGGGATTCCAAGCCATTTTGCCCATTCTAGGTGCCATCCTCCCAAGACTGCCACTTTGATGTAGAACAGTTCACATGCCGATGAGCTCAGGAATTCTGGTAACTTTGGGGTCAGAGCTTCAGCTCAGAGCTAGAATGCTCTATCAAAATACACCCCCCCCTCCTTAACGCTACAGTCCTCTTGCTGTTGTAATATTGAAAAAAGCTCTTTGCATTAGTTTTAGCTCCAATAGCTATGTTTCTTTCTATTTCCCTCTTTGCTTTCCTGATCCCTTTCTTAAGATCTCTTTGCAGCTCAACATATTCTATGTATTTTGTTTTGTCTCCGTCCCTTTTGTATGCGCTATACAACATTTTCTTCCTCTTAATATTTTTTTGCATACTTCTATTAATCCATTTTGGCCACTGTTTTTTGGTCCTCAATTTGTTACGTTTTGGTACAAATTGCTCCTGAGCCTCAAGTAGTATGTTCTTAAAATATACCCATCCTTTTTGAACTGACTCTGTATCCAGTGTGCTCCAGTCTACCTCTTCTAATTGCTGCCTCATACCTTCAAGGATTGCTTTTCTGAAATTGTAGGCCATTGTTTTAGATTTTTTAAAGAATGCCTCAAAGCTAACCATGTTGTGATCACAATTTGCCATTGATTCTCTAACTAGCGTCCCTCTGACTCTGTCTTGGTCATTTGAAAAGATCAAGTCAATGCATGCTCTCTCCCTGGTAGGTTCCCTGTCAATATGAGTTAGAAAGCAGTCATTTACCATCTCAACCATTTCTATTTCTGCTTCTGTAGTCCCAACTGAACTTTCCCAGTCTATGTTTGGGAAATTGAAATATGCCATTATAACAGCCACATCCTTGCTACATGCAGTCCTGATTACACTGTACAATGCAACATCTTGCTGAATATCTGAGTTTGGTGGTCTATAACACACTCCTACCACTAATCCTCCAGATCTCTTGTCCAAAAGTTTCACCCACAAAGATTCTGTTCTGTTACTGGGATCTAATTTGAGTTCTTCTGATTTTACCAGTTTCTCCTAAACTGTGTGTATCCTTTGAACTTGTATTCATCCCCATCATTTTCTGTAAGCCATGTTTCCGTCACTCCTACAACATCATAGTCACATATCCCATTGTCAGAGCTCCCTGCCCCCCTGGTTCCTAGTTTAAAAGATTCTCAATTTCTCTGCACATACGCTCTCCCAATGCATTAGCCCCCCTTCTGTTTAGACGTAGACCGTCCAGTTTGTACAGGTCCCATCTATCCCAGAATAAAGACCAATGCTCCATAAACCTAAAACCCTCTTCCCTACACCAAGATTTCAACCACGTGTGAAACTTTCTAATCTCTCCCTGTCTCCCTGGCCATGTACGTGGTACCAGAAGTATTTAGGAGAAAACTACCGTGGAGGTTCTGCTCTTTAGTTTTGTATCTCTTTAAATTCGTCTTGCAGAACCTCTGTCCTACCTTTTCCTATGTCATTGGTTCCAATGTGGACCATGACCAGTGGATTCCCCCCGGCTTTGGCCAGTAGCCCATCTACTAGTTTAGGGAGATCTGCAACCTGAGCACCAGGCAGGCAAGATACCATGCAGGTCTCCTTATCACTAGAACACACTGTGTGATCTACACCTCTAAGGATCGAGTCTCGTACTATAACTACCTCCCTCTTCTGGGGGGGAGTAGGCACCATGGTGCTCTGATAATCAACTGCCCTCTCACCACCCTCTGAGCTGTCACTGTCCATCCAGGAAGGCAATCATTCTGCAAACCTGACACTGTAGTGGCCACATGCTTCTAAATGTTGGTTTGTTTTTTTGTTTTTAAAAGTCCCTTGGGTCCTGTTGCCTAGTCAACTGCTTTACTTTTGTGACCGAGAAACAGCGCAGCTCCTGCAATACAATTCCTGCTATTCCTAGACAAAATCTCCTTTCTACAACCTGTTTACTTTCACCAACTGAAACTGAATTGACTTCAATTTAGGCAAACTACAGACAATGCTAACTTCAATTTAGGCAAACTTAAAACAAAATGAGCAATGCTAAGACTGGTCTGAAACGAGTCAAACAACAAGATGGCTGCCTCTCACCTGTACTCTCCTGTGTCTCTCTGTGCGGCAGATGTGCGGTACGGCAGATGCTTACTTGTCAAATGACTTCTGGTCTTGATTCTTGGTGTTGATTGTTTCGCTTGGTTTCTTGTCATGATTGTTGTTGTGTTTTGCCCCTACAGTTACAGAGGCCTCAGGATGTGCTGCAATATCAGTTGAGTCATCTGTGGTTGTCCTGGGTTCGACGCTGAGAGCTTCCTGTGCTGTCAGAGACAATTGCACTTTAGCTGAAGGGCCGGATGTCCAGCTGGAATGGCGTCTCAATGGCAGCATCGTCCCCCGGAGTCGATACGTCCAGCCAGCCGGCAGCAGAGTCTCCGCACTGTCCCTCCCTGGTTTCAATGCCACCCAGGGGTATCTCGCCTGTTTCCTAGTGCATCAGGGAGAGCCCCAGATGACTGATGAGGTTGAGATTAAAGCTGGGTGTAAGTACATCATAGAGTAACCGTAATTGTAAAATGTTACTCTTTCATTAGCAAGATTAGCAAGGCCCAACTGGACAGATCCCTCGTTCAATCACTGACCTCAGGCCGTGTGGCAAAAAATGATCTATGAATTGAAACATAATCACATTAATTTAATTGATATGAAATGAGGATAAATCCATCAAAATAATGTTGTTTTCCTTCTCTATTAATGGTGTGTGGGTAGTTTAATAAATCAACTGAAGTGTTGCACAACGTACATGAACACACTGAGGTCAATCTGCTGGCGAAGGAGAAAAGCTTTTCTATTTAAAAAGTATTCAATACTTCAGGTTTTTTATCCTGAATCCTAATGAATTTATGAGCTAAGCGTTTCGCTCTTGTACATCTCCTGTGTCTTGACACGTGTGTGAGAAAGTGTGTGGGTTTATTCTACAGATTGTGAATCATAACGCACTCTGCTGTGAATTGCAACTTGTAATATTTACACCCATCTAAGGTTCGCTGTTATCAGTATTTCTCCTTTTTTTTTACATGTCTCTGACATCATTTTGCCTGAAAAGACTTTCTCATAAGACCATAAGAAAGTGTCCAATCGAGACGGCCATTCGCCCCATCATGCTCATTTGGTGTCCATTAATAACTAAGTGATACAAGGATCCTATCCAGTCTATTTTTAAATGTTCCCAAATTGTCTCTTCAGCCACATCGCTGGGGAGTTTGTTCAGATTGTGACGCCTCTCTGTGTGAAGAAGTGTCTCCTGTTTTATGTCTTGAATGCCTTGAAGCCCAATTTCCATTTGTGTCCCCGGGTGCGTGTGTCCCTGCTGATCTGGAAAAGCTCCTCTGGGTTGATGTGATCGATGCCCTTCATGATTTTGAAGACTTGAATCAAGTCCCCACGTAGTCTCCTCTGTTCCAGGGTGAAAAGGTTCAGGTCCTCAGTCTCTCAGTAGGACATTCCCTTCAGACCTGGAATAAGTCTGGTTGCTCTCCTCTGAACTGCCTCTAGAGCAGCGATATCTTTCTTGAAGTGTGGAGCCCAGAACTGTCCACAGTATCCAGATGAGCTCTAACTAGTGCATTGTACAGTCTGAACATCACTGCCCTTGTTCTCAATTCTACACTTTAGTGCACATCAGCAGTTTGGGTAGATATTCCCTTCTTAGTTGACCTTCTGTAGGAATTGCTCCCAACATTTACATGTTTGTTCAGAAGTGCACATAGTTTGGGATTATCATTTGTTTTCATACGTATTTTCCTGAAGGACGCCGTCTCATAACTATCCATCTCAGCCATTTGTTTCTGTTCTTGACTTTCACGTGTAGTGAATATCAATATCAATTACAAGTTGTGCAAAATAAATTACACCCCTCGGTGTACAGAACACCAGATGGATATTGTTGTGTACATTTGCTCAATCAAAAGCATTTGATTCCCATGTCTTTGAAAATGCATCCGTTTATTAAATTACCAGTTATACTCATCATAATTTGCTTTAATTTTTCTAATTGGTCAAAGCATAATGTGTTGATGTATTAATTGTGAATTTGATTACTGTATCTGGAGAGGCTGCAGGGACATCTAGGGCACAGCAGTTACATTACACTTGAAAAATACAAGGCACATAAAACCCAGAGCCCTAATCATTAGAGCTCTGAGATTTAATCACTAATTACAGCTGTAAGGACAGGCAGGGACAGCAGAAATATACATTGACTTAAACTGAGCCCATTGAAGTCTGAATATACATTGCGTTGTGTTAAATCTGCCGCCACAGCCTTACAGCCCCGTAGTGAAACAGGATTGTGTGGGAAGCACATTTGTTCCTTTTCTTGTTTGGATCCTACATGAACATGCTCTTAACTCTCCCTAGATCCGCCTTCAAAGCCCATGAACCTGAGCTGCATGACGAATTTAACTAATCCGCCCACATTCACTTGCACGTGGATGCCTGGAAGAGAGACGCACCTCCCGACCCGGTTCTCTCTGCACACCAGAGATAAGTAAGGAAGCTCAGCTCCGTTGCCTTTAGAAATTTGTGAACAGATCACGGGGAAATCAAAAACCCACAAAGATGGGTGTCGAGTAAAGGATGCAGTTCAGATGCAAAGCTTTGGATTGTTGTGCAAATAAAAGTAATTCTAATCGTGTAAACATTGTGTATCTTGACAGCCTCTAGCAACATGAACGGGTTGTAAAACTGAAAGGGGGAGCAGAGGAGTTGTTTAATATGAATATGTACCTATTGATATGGAACATTTTCCATTTTGATATGTAGAAGTCAGATAGTTTTTGAAGGACAGAAACATGACTGTTATACCTAGCACAGTCTCATGTGCCCAGTTTAAAATCAAAGCAAGTATGGAGGGATGGACCTACCTGTGGTTCATTTCTTAGCCAGTTTTACTGTGTTTATCTCAGAAAAGTAAAGTAAAAACACTGTCATCTCATTATTCTCAGGGTGGGAAATCCTTCAAAGTCCTTCATGCCGCCCGATGGAAGCAACTCCTACTCCATTCCGCGCTTGAGCTTCCACCTGTTCTCTGAGATGGAGGTCTTCGTGACCGCAGTGAACGCCCTGGGGAGCGCCACGTCCGATTCTCTGTTTCAGGATCCCATGGACGCTGGTACTGTCTGTTAGAATTATCACAAGAGCTCCAGTGTTCATGTCACAAGGAGGGGAAGAAAGAAACTTGACTTGCAAACTTGACAGCTTCTATCTGTGCTATTATGCTGATAGTGTTTGAACATTCCTGAGTCTTCCTGTGTTCGTGTTTGTTACCTCACTTAAGTCACCTGGGATAAAGGTATCGGCTAAATAACTTCCACTACTACATCTGGTACTACTAATAGTAGTAATAATAATAGTTGTAAGTGTTATTATTACATTAAGTTAATGATGATAAAACCTGTCACTTGGCAAAGCTTGTATGAATATGAAAACCTGATGTTTTGCTTTATTGATGTTTTCAGTGAAATTGGATCCTCCGAATATCCAAAGCATCCGAACAGAGGACGGGAAATATGGCTGCCTAATAATCGAGTGGACTGTATCTGACTCGCTGGACTGGGTTGGAGAATTGGAAGTTGATCTCCGTTTCAAAGCTACGGACAGCGAGCGCTGGACGACAGAAAGAGTACTTACATACTTCTTCCTTTTCCTTTTACATTTACTCAAGGTTTCAGTGTAGGATTCAGCCATTTGAGTTATTAGTTGACAATAAATACCACTGAGGTGTAGCTGCCATAATCACACCTCGTTCTGAAGGGACTTAATCATTGAATGAACTGGCTGCTCTGTCATTCAGTCTTCAGTGAATCTTTAGTCAGCAAGTGAATTGTCGAGGTTTGGGACAGAAAGCAAAGCACATTGAGAGCTGCAGGGTGTCTTCTGTTAATTTATCAGCCAATTCCATAAGTCATAGAAATACATCAACCGGTTCACTTGGGATGCATGTTTAATCCAAGGCCCTGTCCTGAGATCTCAGACTCTTAAGCTTATGAAGAAAGCACATTCTGCCCATTGTTTTGTTTGGTTAAAGTAGGCAAAGCATGATTCATATCCGTATTGTCAATCCAGGCGTAACAGTCAGGTCTGTCTCAGAAGAGCTAGTAATCGGAAGCGGTTCATGATCCGTTTCAAGGCCATGGAAGTGTGTGACTGTTCTCCTGCTAAAACTCAATTGTTTTTGAACTAGAAAACGGTGGTGGATTGGAAACCCGTCCAGCAGTGTGCTTTGCTCCACGGGACAGAGTACGAGTTCCTCATGCGTGTGCGACTCGATCCCGGGTTCTGGAGTGACTGGAGCCGAGGATCAAAGGGCTACATGCTGGAAAAGGGTGTGTTGACACCCCTGGGGCAGGACAGAGCCTCCCGATGTCCACGGACATGTTTTTAATATTGACTGCTTGAGAGAATCTGCTTTGATTTAGTGAAAAATTGTCAAGACAATGTGGAAGCTTCTCTGGGGTGGGAAAAAAGCTGAATAAATACAATACAGATATGCTACCTCTATAGCGTGGGCTTAATCAAGGATGGAATGCATTGTGTGTGTTACCTCGATGGACAGAAGCACCTTTACTGCATTTTTAAACATTTGCACTTTCTTATCCTCTTGAGTCTCGTTGTGGTGGTTGTGTTTAGTCTGAAATTAAAGGTGCAGATTGATCGAGAAGACTTGGTTTCCTTTTGAAGTCTTACTACAGGACCATTGATGAAGTGATACAACAATATTCATGTTTTCTGCTCTATTTACATCAGCAATATTTCTTCCAGCTCCCTCCGGAAAACTCAGCTTGTGGTGGAGAATGATGGATGAACAATCCCGAGTGTTGCAGCTGGTCTGGAAGGTAGGAAAACTAGACGCACAATCTGTAGATCTTGCTATATTTAGGTTGTTTATGGGTTTACAGTTAAAGGACATATACACCTGTCAATTTCATATAAAATACCTTTGTTTACTCATACTTGTCAGGATCGCTGAATGACTTTATCATATAAGAACATCAGAAAGTGTGCAATGGAGAGGAGGCCATTCGCCCCATCGTGCTTGTTTGCTGTCCATTAATAACTAATTGATCCAAGGATCCTATCCAGTCTATTCATCGTCTCACTCGTTGTTTCTTTGTTTTTCCTGCAGCCTACAAGCCAGTTCAAAGCCAACAGCAAAAACGTTTCCTACCACGTTTTCCATGGTTCGCTGTCAGCCAGAACAACCTTTTGTAGAACCTCAGAAATGCACTGCGAAGCCTGTCTGCCCCGAGGAACCAAGAAGCTGTACATCAGCGCGATGAACGCAGCAGGAGAATCCAACCCGGCTGAGGTCACGTTCTACCAGGACAGAGGTTTGGCCTGGTTGTGTTCAAACACACATTTAGGAAATTAACAAATGCAAGAGAGGAGTTAAGGAAGAAACATGAAGCAACAAGCTGGTCTGAATGTCGTTAGGGCACCAGTAGTCACCAAACATAAACCTAAACGTCTCACTGCATGTATTCAAAATCTCTGTCTGGAAGATGAAAGCCTACAGCTCTAAATCTCCAGAGAACCAGTCTTTACATGAACCACAATCATTTCAAGGCTGAAACCAAACAGAAAACAGGAAAACATCCAAATGCTGCCAGAAACAAAGATATTATTGGAAAAAAAAAACCTGCACGTGCTGTGCTGGTGAACATCCTGTCTGCTAGGAAAGTATTGTTTTGGCAGATTTATTACACAAAACAAGCAGCTGATGAGGAGACCTGCTCTGAGAAATATAGCGCCTGGATGAACGTTGTCATATTAACTAGTGTTTCTGAAATGACTGGTTATTTGCCCTTATGTGTTGTTAGGAGTGTATGAATAACAGTGCCTGTGATTTATCTGTTCAATTATATCTGATGAGCAACTTTTCAAACCAAAGGTTTGCTCTTTCTATGTTTCTACAAAAGCCCGGGATCTGTTTTCCCAGTAACTCCAGTCAGCGTGTCAGTTTTGGATTATGCAAAAGTATTACTATAGAAGAGCATCTCAAAGGTTCATTGATTTGGTTTTGACACTTTATCACTCCTTTTTTCTTCTTAATATTCCTCTTCACGGGGCTGAGTTTGGGTGATTGGTGTGAGGGTACATTTTGAAGATAATGAGAAAATCTGCAGCTACATAGCTATTATTATTATTATTATTATTATTATTATTATTATTATTATTATTATTATTATCATTATTAGCTGAGTGGTCCCAGGCAACACAGATCCTGCTCTTGTAGTTTGCAGTGTTTCGCTCTCTGGTGAATGATTAAACATCATATTGTGAAACGCTGAAAGGGCTCCTCTGAGTCGGAGATTAATCTTTCGCTCTTCAGATGCAGCCGATGAAACTCTCCTGACTGAGGTGACCTGAGGTATTTGATTGAGAGACCTCGTGTCTCATGTCAGCGCTGTGTTCTTGTCTGCTTTCCCCAGCTCTGGAGCCCGTGTCTGGCATCAGTGTGTCATCATATCGACACACTGGCCTCTGGGTTCACTGGACACCCCTAGCATCACAAGTTGTCAACTATGTGGTCGAATGGTGTGTCGTGTCGGACACAGAGCCCTGCCTGATCTCTTTCCTAGTGGTGCCGAGGAACCACACGAGCGCCGCGATCACCGGTACGTCTCGCCAGCATCCGGCCTCAGATTTCGATTGCGTCCAGAGTCTTGGGCACCTGCCTGGGGAGTGACTTCTGGTGCTTTTCCTTTGCCATCGTAGTTCATATCAATGTGGGGCGTGACTGTGTATGACAGACATCAGACTTGATAGAAAGGCCTTTATCCAGTAGATCAGGGAAAGGGCTGTAAAAGCAGGATTCCTAAAGTCACATCAAACCAAGGTGCTCTAGTGAGTCTGCGGTTCAATCCTCTTCCCCCCCAGAGTCTTTAAATTGATGTGGCTGAAAGTGTGTTTGAGATGAATTATGATTAAGGGGAATCTTGCCCACAGTCACAGGTCAGCTGCTTGTATCTCATTGTCAATTTGTTTTTCTAAAAAGATACCAAACGCACTGATGTGCCAAATGCACATTAGAAGGTAAATGTAGCTTTTTGTTTTTGTAGAAAACGTGGAGCCCTACAGACTGTATAGAGTCTCTGTGTATCCGCTGTACAGGAATGGGATCGGACGGCCTCTTGCTGCAGAAGGATATTCAGAGCAGAAGGGTAGGTGCAGATGTGTCTAAATATTGAAGAAAAAACATCTGGTTTCCTCTTGGGAAACTACAGACACAAGACAATGACAGAGCAGAGGATCAGAGGCCCTGAGAGTGCAATGCTTTGTTCTCCCTGCATAATACAAAGCAGATGCTGGGGACTTATCAATACATTTATTTTATTTTCCATTGCTCTGTAAAGCGCTCTCTGTCTACCCTGTGAAGGGCTCCATACAAATAGAAATTGATTGAATTGATTGATTGATTGACAATTTGTCTAATTCTGAATAGCTCAAATCCCAAAAATTCATATTAAAGTTGGGCTAAATCCAGAATTAAATCTTTAATACAGATTTGCTTGTTTCCTTCATGGAGATCCCCCCCCCCCCCACCACTGGCTGTTGAATAAGTTCATATTCTTGGTGCTGCGGTGCCTTTGGAGGCCACAAGGGGGTGCTGTTGTTCCAGGTTTAAGTGGCTGCAGGTTTCTGTCCTTCCCCAGCCAAGTAAAAGCATCTGAAATGTGACAATTATTCTTCATATCTGTACAAGTACGGTCATGTATTTATCAAGCATCCAGAATGGACCCCTACACCCTGAACACCTCTCTCTGTCCCCCGTGCAGCCCCCTCGACAGCTCCAGCGATGGAAGTAGGAGCTATAACCGACTCCCAGGTGGAGCTGAGCTGGCAGGAAATCCCAGTGGATGAGAGGAACGGATTCATCCGGAGCTATACGGTTTTCTACTCAGACGAGGGGGGCGACACTGAGGGTGAGCGAGGAGTCGCATCATCGTGTCGTGGGCTGGCGGCCGGCTGTGGCTCCTTCTGACCCCGAGTCTTGTGATTTCAGGAGTGATTGTCGAATCTCCGCAGAGACACGTGACCCTCAGAAACCTGAAGCCCTCGTCGCTGTACAAGGTGTTCATCATGGCAAGCTCTGAGGGGGGGAGTGCGAATGGGACGCTCATCATGTTCAGAGCAAGCGAAGTGGGTGAGTGCCAGTCTGGGAGATCCACAGCATCCCTGGGGTGAAGAATGAACGCAATTAAATCACAGTGTGGGCAATTCAGTTCATCACATCCAGAGCATCGCCGGAGTCAGATCAGGGGTCTGTGGGTTCAGGGGTCAGATCAGGGGTCTGTGGGCTCAGGGGTCAGATCAGGGGTCTGTGGGCTCAGGGGGTCAGATCAGAGGTCTGTGGGTTCAGGGTATCAGATCAGGGGTCAGATCAGGGGTCTGTGGGCTCAGGGGTCAGATCAGAGGTCAGATCAGGGATCTGTGGGTTCAGGGGTCAGATCAGGGGTCTGTTTGCTCAGGGGTCAGATCAGGGGTCAGATCAGGGGACTGCGGGCTCAGGGCATCAGCTGCTCCATCTGGAAGCACGTTCTCCCATCGGTGTGAAAGATGCACTGCAGATATTTTAGGCCAGACTGGGGTGAAAAAGGAAGAGGGAATGATGGGAAACATGAAAAAAAAAAAGAAAAAACAACTCAAATACAGTCGTGATGCAATTTCACTCAGATTTCTGCAGGGTGTGACGGCGGTAAAAACGAACTCCTGTCAACATGTGTTTCTTTTCAGATTCATGGAATTTTCTGTCCACCGTTTTGCCTGCCTGCATCGGTCTCCTTGTGTTCTCCGTGGTCACGCTGTCAGCCTGCTTCACCAAGAGGGACAGGTGCGCTGTAATATTATCACTGGGGGAAGAGGAGCTATGTGGAGAAAATAGAATCAATGGAGTGGCAGTCAAACGTTTTACTAACTCACTAAAGGTTTTAACTCAATCAATCAACTGGAATCTCAACGTTTTCTCTAAACTATGAACACGTCTCATTATTATTATTATTTTAATTTCTTGGCAGATGCCCTTATCCAGGGCGACTTACAACATAAGTGCAAAACACTTATTCATAAACAAGTAGAGTTTAATATATTATATTGCTTAAAATAACTGAATTGCTAAATAATACAGTTTCAAATGAGGGATGTGAATAATTTAATCTACATTTGTATACATATATGTGTTTATCGAGCCTTTATAGTGCTTATGAATTCCTCGCTGTCATGTTTTGATGTTAGATGTAGATCTCATAGCTGCTGAATCGCAATGCATGAAGCTGAAGTGATTTTTGTGTAAACCTCTCGTTCTGTCCCTGAAGTCTGAAGCTGCAGTTTTGGCCGATGGTCCCAGACCCAGCAAACAGCAGCCTGCATAAGTGGACCCAGACTGAAACTCTGAAGGTGAGAGACAGTGTGGAGATGATTATTATTATTAGAATGAGATTAGCATTATTACTATTGATTTTATTCGTATTTTATCAGATGATTATGATTAAATATTTACTTAAACTGGTGGTCTGCAAGGTCCATAATAATAATAATAATAATAATAATAATGATAATATAACTTTTCCCTTGAAGGATATTAACCCTTTCCAAGACCTGCAAGACCCCTCCCCAGTGAACATCTCCAGGTTCAGTATTCTAGATATTTCTGGACACAAGTCAGAAAAGGAGGAACAGAAACCTGATGTCACGGCTGTGGATGGACCCTGGCCATCACAGGGCCGCTCCATCGGGCTGGACGGCACCCCCCCCGCCTCCGCCCCCTTCGAGAGGCGCTGTGAAGGAACTCAGGCTAAGGACTACCTGAATTACTCGGGGGTGCCCTATGCCACCGTGGTGTTCAGCGCCTACAAAAGCCAGCAGGGCGCCCCGCCGGCTTACCTCCGGTCCGACTCCACTCAGCCGCTCCTGCAGGACCTGTCCCCGAGCCCGAAGCAGTACGAGAACCTGTGGTTCAGCGCCAATAAAGATGAGGACGCCTCCTTTATAGGGAGTCAAGTGACCAAAGACAAGGAGGTGGGGAGCAGTGCATTCTGGGATGACTTCCCCCTGCTTAGTGCCCTGAAAATAGAGGAGACTGACATTGAGAGTGTTTCCTAATTATATAGGGGGCAAGAGGTCCCTACTCTTGATCTCTTGAGTGATATGAGAGACGTTGTCTATCATTTTCAGAAGCAGTGATGCTTTCCCGTAGTGCATCTCTGTGGCTCTCGAGGCATCGGCTCACAGCAGGAGACTCAGATCTCGAAATGAGCGGCCGGGGCTCGACAACCACAGCAGCCAACTCAGCAACAACTGTGTCTGAAAGTGTCCGCACCCGTCGCTCTGCTCCGATTCATTCCGCTTCAGAAGTTTTTGGGCATTAAACTATACCGATGTGTTTGTTAAGCGCTGGTTTGGCCGAGAGGCATCTGTACATGGAATTGAGAGGACCATGCGATCAGTACAGTGTACTTACAACTAAACAAATCTGTGGATGACGTACTTCTTCTGATCGCAGCTGTGCCTGCCAGGGCGTCGGCGCAGGGATTGTTCAGCGGGTTTTGTTGTTCTTGTTTTTTAAATCTCCCCAATGGAAGTAGGGAGATCACATTTTGTTTTATTTGTTTGTACAGTTTAGTGTCAGCGTGTCAGAATGCTCACCATGAGGGAAAATAAAATGCAAATATAGCTCAGCTGTTGGTTCACACATTTAGCATTGCTTGCATGTGCACAAAGGTATCTTTTTTGTTAATGTTACATTCTTGTAAACTGAAATAATACACCAAATGGTGTTCAAGGTCAATGAACAATACACTACCACACAAATGAATACAATAACCAGTCACGGGTTTCTTCCTTCAGTGTCTATGAGAAATATGATTATAAATGCCTAAAGGTGTGCTGAATGTATGTTACTTAAATTCAGCAATAAGACTTTGAACAATTTAAAACAATACAAATCTCTATGGGAAGTCTTGCTAAGTGTACAAATACTATTTTAACCAATAGTAATTCAGTAAGTAAGTAATCCCATAAAGAGTGAATATCACAGAAACAGTAAAGGAGGTCATTATAATGTCGTTATACTTTGAAACTGAGGTTTTCCAAAGCACATGATATTTACTTTTGTGTTACAAAAAAATAAGTCAATTCATATTTACACATAAATGTGAGGAATTTATTACATTATATTTCAGGTAATGTAGACAATGTGTGAATAATCTGAATGTGCTCTATTTGTGTTGCTGAAGTGATGCCACTGTAATATTACACCAACTTTAAATCTCCACAGCAAACCATTGAACGTGCAATATAAGCATAACTGGCCTGGAACAGTTGGCAACAATTGATTCAGTGGCTCCTGTATTACATTAAATTTCCTTTCTTCAATTCCTGCTGCCGTGTCTGATTTCCCTACCTCATGTTATTAACATAATTTAAAACATAGTTAATAGGCAGTACATGTTAAAAAACTAACTTAATCACATCTGATTGGTTACAGCAGGGCTGCACAGTCACACCTGATTGGCTACAGCAGGGCTGCACAACTCTGGCCCTTAGGACTACAGGGTGCTCTGGGTTTTTATGCCTTTTGCCTTCATTATTAACTAAGTGGACTCATTAAACTGGACCCCTCTAACTTTTCCCTGGTATGAAAGGATCTATAAAATGTATCGGACTGCATTTCACAACAACATTGGTGCACTGTAATTATTTGTATGATTGTTAATAGTATGGATGCAGTGATATATATATATATCGGCCAGCTATCCGTATCAGTCGATATTGGCAAAATGTAAAGACTACTGGCCGATTGCTTTAAAATGATATTGCTGACGTCTAAATACGCATCCAATTTGCTCTACTTGTGTGCCTTTAAACACATGTGGATGGCATGCACGAACTGGGATGGTACTTAAGCGCCAGGCTGCTGTGTTGGGCCTGGTTAGACGAGAGTGCCGCAGTGTCAATCAGGACAGCAGCGGCCATTTGTAACACATGTTCCACTGAAGTGTCAACAGGAAGCTTGGGAAACTATTTCAACACATCAATTTCAGTAGCAAAATCTACTTTTACTGAATAATATTTATATCCAAATGTTTTTCTTATGATCTATATGTATAATTAGTATAATTATTATTGCTCAGTTGTTCCAGTTGGCAATGCACTGTTATGTTTGTGTGTAAACTACATAAGATGGCAATTTATTTTTAAGGAGCATTTTTAATATATTGGTCCATTTGACTGGTTTTGGTGCTTGTACTAGGCAGCCTAATTTGAAATGTTGGCACTTCTTGTGTTAAACCATCCCTGAACAAGTTTGAAACACACGATTACGGGTCAAAATGGAAAGACAAAATAAATAAACAAAATAAATAAACAAAAATAGGTCTCTGGGAGCCGCACGTTGGGACCCCTGACCCGACCCAACCCCCTAGGCAGCTTGTTCATAATCTGTTGCAGTTCAGTTAATAAAGCCTAACACAATTTACATCCAGGGATTGTAGCTACAATTACACATAAAGAGAGATGTGTATTTTTTTTATTAATTATAATTTATTTTTCTACTCATTGTGCCTGGTTTTTTTTTTTTCAATAAATGGGAAAACAACGTTTGTTGTGGAAGAATGTTACAGAAATTAATACTAAAAGTTGTTCCATTACTTTGTAGTTGTATAATTTAATTTGTGTTAATTAAAAATCATAATCAAAAGCAAAAACATGATTTATTTGATGCCAGAGAACAAATACGTAAATAAATAACAAAATCGGCATCAACGGCCACTTGTACTATATGAATATCGTCTATCAGCTCAGAATTGTCATATCAGTGCATCCCTAGTTAATAGTAGTAGTGTTAGTAGTAGAAAGTATCAGTATAAGTTGTACTAGCAGTATTATTGCTGTGTCTTCACATATTTCTGTTTATACGTTGCATATACTTATATTTGATTTCTTTTTTGTTGTTGTTGTTCTAAGTGCATTTCTGTATTTTTTATTTTATTTTCCTCAATGATTTGAATAAAGCCTACTGCTGTTTGATTGTCATACTATGGCAGAATTTGAATAAACTGTAGTGTTTGTTTCTTTATTCTGTGAATGGGGGGGGTCCTTTTCCTCTGTTTTGTTGTGGGTGGAAGTATTACAGGAAAGCTCATTTGTATGGATTACAATATCATTAAGGGTTGTGTGTTTTGAATAAAGAGTTGTTTAAAACTGTCATGTGTCTGTGCATATATTGTCATTAAAATAGCACATGGAAACCTCTTGGATTTGTGACGTACAAATGACTGCACAACCACTGTGCATGTTCTCAAGACGTTCAATCTACTTTCTAAATCAAATGAAAAGGCATAAATCAGATACATTTGTATTATATTATGGGATTCCAAATAGTAAACTATGAGACATATAGAGAGTGATATTTATTATTGATTTCTTATCCAGGGCGACTTACAAAACATAAGAACATTATAAAAGGGCAGTCTAGAATACAGATCAAAACATAGTACAACGTTGTGTCATCCTTCTTGCTTTGCATTACTAGTACTCGTATTTTATCTCGTATACACTTGTGTAACTTGGAATTTGTAAAATGTATTATGCCTTGAATTGCACTGTGTTATTGCACTTTGTATTGCTCTTATATTTTGTCTGGACAAGGGCGTCTGCTAAGAAATCAATAATAATACAAAAATAATAGTACAAATTTCAAGTTCAAAATTTGATATATAATATACATCTATTTATATAAGTATATATAATATAAATAAAAGGAGGGGCAAAAACAATAATCCTACAAATAATTACATCTAAATTATGTTTAAATGCAATGCTGATCGTGCAGGAATAAAGTTACATAAATTAAATATTAATCTTCTCTCCCAAAGCATCACACAGTGAGAGTGTTATCGGGCATCGATTACTCTGCCCTTCCTGGAAGGACATGCATTGCTCCTGTCTGATGAAAATGGCCGCCACCAGGTAGGGACGGCAGCGGGGGCATTGCACGGAGCATCGCACACTGTCAAGGACTTTGATTAAGTGAAGCGTCCGGCGTGCGAAGCCGAGGATGCTCTTAAGAAGGGCGCTGAGAGCCGCGTCTTGTGTCCGGGAATGGAGCTCCATCGCCGTCGCTGCGCAGAGCAGCGTGCGGCCGGCAGGACGGGCTCCCAGCGTGGCTGCGGTCCGAGCCGTGTCGGAGCGGTGGACGAGCGGGCAAGGGCTCCCCGGTGGTGAGTCTGCTCTCCGGCTTCCTCTCTCCCCGCTGCGGGGCCGACATTTCATACCCACCCAAGCGCCGGTGTGCATGGGAGTCTACAGACTACATCACACACCGCACAACACAGTGGACGCCATTGTCATCGTAATGCCGCTGTACGTGCCCTTGTGTGCAGTGCTACACAACACAGTGGACGCCATTGTGGCTCAGATGCCGCTGTATGTGCCCGTGTGTTGACAGTGCTATACAGCGCATCGCTACACAACACAGTGAACGACATTGTGGCTCAGATGCCGCTGTATGTGCCCGTGTGTTGACAGTGCTACGCAGCAGCAGCGCTTCTCTCGGCCTGCACTGGAGAGGGGTCCCATGGCCCTCCAGCAGAGGGCGTCCGTGCGGAACAGCGCTGTGACGGGGCTGGTTAAAGCGCCACAGAGCGACGCGTTTGCTCGGCCTGCAGCCCGGGAGAGACGCGTGTTTCCGGGGTCGCGAGAGAGTGACGTGCGTGTTATCGAGGTCGCAGGAGTGTGACGTACTGACGTCCCCCTCAGATGTGCGTCAGTGTGTACTTTGTGAAGGCTGGTCTGTCAAAACCCGTATGTCTTATTGTACGTCTGATCTCTGAAAACATTGTCCATAAACACAATAGGTATTCATTTTAATGAAGCTAATAATACAACTCGAATTTTCGTCCAATTTTCTATAGAATAACTGCCAAGAACACGTTAAGTTGTGTTGATTTGTACTTTTCTTCTTTTGCACTTTAAATGTATTCCGTGTAAATAATATTTTTGTTAGCTGCGGAGGTGAGACTTCAGGAGAGCGTGTCCCTGTGATGTCATTCCTCGCACATGCGTATTCAGCCCTGGGACACCGAGGGTGCGCTTTCTCCTCCAAGCCTGAACTGGTGTCTTTGTTCTATTTGTATATTATTTTTTTGCAAATTTGTAAACCCTTTAATGTCTCAAAATTATAATATCAACCAAAATCATAATCTAAAGTTAGGAATCAAATCAGGAACACATTGCACATCTTTATTGCTGTCACTTGTATCCATACCTTTAGTCAGACAGCTGTGAAAATCCCAGCCAGTTTACCAAGCATTTTAGAAAAGTTTTCATTATTTCACAGACTGAAGTGTTGCCAGGGATTATTGTCTGTAATCGATCTTCAATTTTAAAGATTGATTACTTTCAATCAAAAGTAAAAGTGTGTGGGGGTCCTTTTATTGATGATATTGGTTTAATTTGTATGATTTTTCTATATTTCTAATGTTATATTATACATCATTAGAAAATTGCCAGACCCCATTTAATGGTATTTGAAGAAAACAACTGTCAGCCTTTATTTGAAACTGATCAGCTGATCAACTTAATCCATTAAAACACGAGAGAAAAGAAAATAAGTGACTTGAGGACACTTCCTTGTCAACTTCAGTACAAACTGAGTGAGGTGTCGGACCGAAGCTCACCAGGTCAGGATGTGGTTAGCAGTGAGTGACTCTCTTTTTCCTGGTGCAATAGAAACTACAGCAAGACTTACTAAACCCAAGTATAATGATAGTAAACTGTGCTGCTATAATTACTACATTGTTTTGTGTATAAGCCGGTTAGAGTAATACATTAGGTTTGACAAGGAGCTAATAAGCAGTTCAGTGTATGAAGGTTGTGCAATATATGAAATGTTTACAGTTGCATTGATATGATATCTCTCTCTCCATCCTTTTTAGCAGAGGCAGGATACTGATCAGGCTTTTATATTTGAGATCTGACATCCTTTATTGATCCCTGATGATCTGCCACAGCTCAGATATGTGTTATCTGGCATCAGAGTGTTTTATGAATCTATTGACCGGCTGTTTTCTGCGCACCAGGTAACGGGAGCTTCGCAGTCCAGCCTGTCAGGAGTTACGCTCGAGCGATACGGAAGAAGCAAGGTATGTATGACCTCATAAATGCACGGTGTGGCCTGTTAGACGCCTGGAGTCAGATCTCTCTCCTGCTCGAAAGCACGTCCTGATTCTTCATAAGCTCGACTCGGACTTAAATCCTGTCCTTACATTGACGAGGCTGGACCGTTGCTGGCTATGCTGTGACTCCGTGTGTTTATTGAGCCACTGAGACACGACACTGCAGGCTGTGCCACAGCAGCGCCCCCCCAAGGCCCATCCCAGCCACTGGCATGTGTTAATACTAGAATCGCACATGTTCTCATTCATGTGAGGAAGAAGAGATTGCAGGGGTGCATTTTGTCGGGATTTTGTCTTGTAATGTCCTCTCATCGCGTACGTTTTCCCACACAAAGCCTGTCTGTGAGGAATGATTCGGATTCCCCGTCCCGGCACCTACAGACCCTGCAGTGTGCTCTCTGAGCGGGTTGTCAAACTTGCCTTTACAAGCCTTGTGTAACAAACAAAAAAATTAGATCCTAACAAGTACGAGCCCAAGGTGACATTGAAGGTCAAGTCGTACGGATTGTGAACTCTGATGCCTCATGAGTGTTTTGCTCTGTAAATGTGCATCTGTGTTTCTAGCCTCTCCCAGTCAGCTGAGCGACCTGCCCCCCACCCTGCTGAAGAAGGAGTTTGCTGCGGTTCAGATTGCCCAAACGTATGTGTTTATTCAGATGCTTATTTATACAGGGGGAGGGGGAGGGAGGGATCCATCTTTCAGGAAAAGGAATGTTGCACCAAACAATGTTATTTAACACATCAGCGTTGGTTTTAAGGAAGAATGAGTCATAAAAAGATGGCAGGGTTTAAGGAAAGAGGTGGGGTGGGCAATAGGTGTGTGGGTGGATGTGTTCAGTCTGTTCGTTAAGTATTGCATATGAAAGTAAGTTATAAGTGCAGATAAAAGTAGTCAAACTCTGAAATGCAGATTGATTGACATGTTTTTATAGATCTGGTGAACATGTTGATTATCGATTAAATCTCTCACTCATTCTATACGTCAGTGTTTCTATGTATGAATAACCCTTATTTATGGACAGGACTGATGCTGTCGTCCGGAAGCTGCTGTCCCTGGAGCTGGCGAGCCACGTGAGTCGCCTCTGGTCACTGCGTGTGTTGAGCTCCTGCAGTTGCTCTGTGTGCCTGTGTTTACAACGGCATCTGCCATGAGGCGTTTCACCGCAGAGTGAACACAAAGCCTTCTTACAGTAGAACACTTTCAGAATGTGATTATACTGAAGGCCTCCCGGCGCTGAGGCGCAGCCTGCAGGGCTGGGGGTGAAGACCCAGGGTGTTACAGAAGTGCGTTCCTGTCTGCTGTCGGGGCTTGTTTAGATTCTGACGGGGTTTATAAGACGGGAACTTTCACACAGTGGACAAGTAAGCTCTGCATGATTCAACACAAAATACCATTGTATTCATTGTCTGTGACATTTAATCCATAGAAGGAGAAAGTCGATCTCAAGAAAGAGGAGCTGGTGGCCAAAGTGCGGCGGAGCGAAGCCGACTGCGGCTCCACAGAAGTGCAGGGTGAGTCGGAGTGCGATGGCTGTCTGGCCCGGGGGGTTGTCTTTAAATGTGCAGTACGCTCGTGTGTCTGATTTCTCAACGAGGAACTGGAATTGCTTCCCACCGTACGTCTCCGTGCACGTCAGTAGGGCTTCATTTATAAAGAGGAACTGAGAATAATAAAAATCGTGTTAATGCGAATCTTTATATTTAGTTTTTATTTTTAACACACAAGACATACAGGGAGGGATACATTCTTGTGAGAGGTTGTGTTGTGCAAACCTGGCAGAGACTCACGGCTGTAACTGCTCCCAAGTGTCGACTCCAATATCGAACACGCCTCTCACCCAGACGTCTCAGTGTATTTAGTTTTCATTAATGATATCAATTCACTTCAGTGTGGAGGAGGTAAACCAGGGGAAATCCCAATGAAATGCATCAAAAGTTCAGGTGTGTGAGAGTGAATCCTGAATTCTGTATATAAATGATGCTGTTCTATGAATTCTTCTCTCATTTTGTTTTCTTTCAGTCGCCATCCTGACGGCAAGGATTCGAAATTACCAAGAGCACCTGCAGACGCATGGCAAGGCAAGATTAGTCATCAGCTGTTAGCTGTGTGATGTGTGACGTTTAACACACTGTGTGATCGTTTCCGTGAGATGCTCTGAGCGACTCTTCCCTCTTCCTGGCCGCTCGCGTCATCCTCCTGACTGTTTAAATGTAGTTTTCTGTGAGACTGACCCCCGCTGTCTCTCGATCCTGCAGGACAAGGCCAATCGGCGGCGCATGCTCATGGCCGTGGACCGGAGGAAGAAGCTGCTCAAGTACCTGCGGCGCACGCGCTACGACGCCTTCGAGAGCGTGTGTGACCGGCTGGGCATCACCTACTCCTTCCCCCCCGAGTACTACCGGCGTGTCACGCGGCGCTGGGCCGCCAAGAAGGCGCTGTGCGTGAAGGTGAGTGGCGCAGTCGGCACGTGTAGTTTGAGGGAGCAGAGCTGGTGTCACGCGAGTTCAAGCTGCCTTTCCCCTCTAGTTCAGTAAAGACTCGTTTCTATCCAAACGCATCGTCAGACCCCCCCGCACAGCTGCGCTCAGCCGGACCCCAACACCGAGCGCAGTGGGAGGAAGTTTCCACTATAAAGACACAGCAGGCCGTCTGTAGGATGACATGATTGAGGAGTGGAAACAATTAAAAACTATTGGGTTACAAGAAATGTACAGAACTAATGAGGTATTTTTTGTTTGAGAGATTCGCTCTGTCTCGGTGGAAGGAGCCGAGTCAATGGCTTCCTGCCTTGAGCATCACTGTGAAGTTCCGCATTGAGCAGAAAGCCCCACAGTGCGGCACTTTCCAGTGACATGTGTCAGTGTCATCAGCCTAAACCGACACCTTTGACCTTTCCGCAGGTCTTCAACGAAGTGAAGAAGCTGAAAGCGGCCAAGAGGATGACAAGGCAGGAAGCCGAGGCACAGTGAGGGGCAGCGCAGACACCGTCTGGGCCCCCGGGGACCCTGGTTTAGAGTCACATGACTCAAGCACCGACTTAGAAACTGGATACACTGTTTATTTCCAATCTGTCGCCACTCAAAACCCTCAAAAATAAATGTTTTCTTCCTTTAACCCATTTCTTCATTCTGTCTGAATATTTATTACTGGTGTGAAACCCTGAGTCTTGCTGAAAGAATTTTTTTTTTTTTGCCTTTTAATCATTTCCATTTGGTTATTAAAAGTGCAATTGACATTCACTCAACAGAGTATTGAAAACTACGGGCGTGCCATTATCCATCGATGCAGCACAACACGAGGGCCGTCCGATCAGTCTCGCACTGTGCTTCTGACTGAAGTAGCACAGACGACTGAATACAGGCCAGCTGATCAATTACAAAGTGCCACGGTGTGTTTGTGATTTTATTTAATTACTGTTCTGAAGCAGCACAGTTCTGAACATGTGTGTATGAAATGATTAAATGCATTTCCTCTCGATAAAGGTCTGGGCTTTTAATCTGCTTGTGGTTTGAGGGAGGGGCTGCAAATAGACTCTGTTGTTTTCATTTTTTTCCACTTTTAAATGTAAAGATCTAATTACTGTATATTTAGGCATCGAGGACCCAAAACATCTTGACTTTGCAAAACATACACACTGGGTCTGGGTGGGGCGGAGAGGGAGAGGGTTCTGCTGGGAAGCTGATGCAACTGGATTTAAAATAATCTGGTAGCAACAGAGGTGGGCTGTATTTAGAAGAGAACATTTTACACCAGATGCAAACCCCGGTGCATCAGTGTCTTCTAGTTTTAGTTCCAACTGGAGTGCAATTAATTAATCTAGTTGTTTTATTAATTCAACACGTTTAAGTTATTTTACAATTGACAAGTTAAATGTATTTTCAGTCACAATTAAGCTGCTGCATTGCACATATTTGTAGCCGGGATTGAAGTATTGTATCTATTTTTAATCCACTAATCAGCCCGGTGATGTAACTGGGAGTTTACTCTGCACAAGGTGACCAGGAATTCATGTTCAACATTAATAACACAAAGGTGCAGTCGAACCAGTGTTTTTACCCTGGATTTAAAGCATACTAAGGTTTTGTCCTTTTTAAGATAGAGCTGAAGAGAATTTCACATGCAGGGCAAATAGCAGCTAAATGCCCAAAGTCCAAACCTTGGAGCCAGCAGACAGGCCTTCGTGATCGCAGGAATTCAATGAATAAACGATCTGTGTGAGAAGGATCTGAAAGACTTGTGTGACTTAAAATGAAACTCTTACTGGTAACCATCCAGTGGAGGAATCTGTGTACTGGTGGGATGTCCGAAAGACAGGACTTGTGTTTGAGTGTGTGTGTGAGTGAGTGCGTGTGTCTGTGAGTGTGTCTGTGAGTGCGTGTGTGTGTTTGTGAGTGTGCATGTGTCTGTGTGTGTGTGTGTGAGTGAGTGTGTGTCTGTGTGTGTGCGGAGTCTGTTTTGATGTCCTCAGACAATCCCAGGGAGGGAGTTAGTTATAATAGTTAAGATGGCATCATATAAACGTAACTTCTTAAATTTTTACTATTGATTTTTTCACACGCATGGTCTGGACCTCAGGGACAGAATGTACAGAACACGGCTCTGATGTCTGTGTGTGCGCGTCTGTGTGTGCGTCTGTGTGTGCATGTATCTGTCATCAACCTCAACTCTGCAGAGCGCTTGTACAGCACAATTGTGCAAGTTTGTTCCGCTTTGCGAGGCTAGTCATTTCCTGTGTTTAAATATCACCCCCAGTTCTGCAGAGGGCCAGTGCAACGTATGTGTGTGGTAAGTCAATATATTCCTTTTTAATTCTTACGTCCTTTACTCACAAATGTAACTGTTTTACATGTGGAGTTAACTCGTTAAAAGTAAACGGTACAAAGAAATATGAATTGCTTTATTTCAATGTGTGGTTGAAACTACAGTTATAAACTGTCAGATTGAAATTCACTTTTATAAATGTGATGTTAATTGCATATTAATTATTCTAGATATAGATATTTGGGGTAAGGAAGTATACAATTAGGAAGATAGATATACTTCACATAAGTACATTTTGGAAACCATGTTCTTCTCTATTCATATTTTAAGACATTGACAAGGAAGAAGTTCAGTAAAATAAAGGAAATAAGAGCAATGGTATATATTGATCCCAGTGATAACTGGATCCTCTTGACTTGTTAATTAACCTGTATCTGTGCGGAGGTCAGTTACTGCACTGGGCATTTATGTGAGCTGATATTGTAAAATGTTAAAATGAGTTTCTCAACAGAAGAGTAACTGAATAAATCTCCATCAAATACATTTTCTCGATTTTTTGTTTTCCGTTTTTTCTTTCCAAACTTGGAATAAAAGTGTATTTTGAGTTTTCACAGTTTTATCTGCAATCCTCAGCCCAGCGTCTGTTGAAATGTCGAGCCCAGCCATCACTCAGCAGCCGGCCGCCTCCGCCTACGGCACCAACGTGCAGACGGGGGACTGGAGCACCGGGCTGTGCTCCTGCTGCAGCGACGGGCTCGTCTGTGAGTCTCTCTGTTCAATCTCCTAAGCAGGACCAGGCTTACAAAGAGCACGCACTGCGTGACTGCGATGAACAGGAATAAAAGCTTAATTTAACCCTGAGATCATTTCTGAACACCAGATGCATCTCTGACAGTTGACAGATGAAGAAAGCTGTGTGTGAAACTGATTGTTGTGGCTTTCCCTTGTTGATTGTCTTTGTGATTTCAGGTGCATTGGGCTTTTTCTGTCCCGTGGCGCTGGGCTGCTACACTGCGCATCTCTATGGAGAGAACATCTGTCTGGGATGCCTTCCAGGGGGGGCCACAGCTCTGAGAACCCACATGAGATTGACATATGGCATTCAGGTGATTCACTTCCACAGACTGTCTTATTGGGTGGATAATAATGTGTCAACGTGCCACGATGACAGGTAAAAGGCAAAATGGAATGAAACAGTCGAAGACCAAAAAAGAGACTTCAATATGACTTGGCTGCAGTGAAAATCAATGATAAATAATAATTATAAAACATCTTACTTCTTCATCTTTGTAGCCGTTTACAGTTCATGAGAACGCAAAGTGATGAAATAGAGAAGCCTTCTTTCTCAGGGTTGTGAAATGCATTAGGCAAGCAACACAAGGAAGGTTCATTTCACAGAAGTTCAGAAACCACCACTGCAGCAATTCAGCGTTGAGCAAAATTGACGTGATTTTGTGAAATTCAGGGGACACAAGCAGTGGAGAAGGACAGGAGAAATGTGTCGCTGCGTGGGTACAGAGCCTTGATAAAGTGTAAACCTGTGCGTAGACATACACTCACTACAAATAAATACCAATAGAAATAATTGCATAACTATCAGTATTGTATACATCAATAGCATATCTGTCAAAAATAGTTATGTTTATTTCATAATACATGTATGCAGACCTTAGCAAACAGTATTTAGTGAAAGCACTTAGAGAGCGAGCAGGAGGTGCTTCCTGTCTTCTTTTAATAGGTTTATCAAGCTCTCATGGAAAGTCAACCACTCCCCCTGCAGAAACCCCAGCTCTCTCAGGCTGACAAAGTCAGACAGCATCTTCTGAGGCACAGCTCTGGAGATCAGTGTTGACATTTTGCTGCCTTTACCATCGGCACTTGGACTCAGATGTGCACTATTTTGTGTCAAATATTTGACTGGTCTGCTTGCATAGTAAGAAAATGCCTAAATTAAGCAAAAATCATCTGGATTATTCTCAAGTCGGTTGTCACCCTGATTAAGCAAAAAGTTTTGGACAGAGACTAGTGTGAAAATGTGTGGCATTAACAACAACAGAAAAGCAGTGCGCAAGTAAGCAGCTCGGCACAGAGGAACTGGACAAGGTCTAGAGTAGTGCATGATTGTTGTATTTTCTTGCTCGATGGGCTTTTAGTTACACTTCATCTAGGGGACTGAATATATTTATTTATTATTATTATTATTATTATTATTATTATTATTATTATTATTATTATTATTATTATTATTATTATTATTTATTTCTTGGCAGACGCCCTTATCCAGGGCAACTTACAAAATGTAAGCATAATACACAGTGCAAACATACAGTTCAGTACAAATCATGAAAGGCATCAAGCACATCAGACCAGAGGAGCTTTTCCAGATCTGCAGGGACACACGCACCCGGGGACACAAATGGAAATTGGGCTTCAAGGCATTCAAGACAGAAAACAGGAGACACTTCTTCACACAGAGAGGCGTCACAATCTGAACAAACTCCCCAGCGATGTGGCTGAAGAGACAGTTTGGGAACATTAAAAAACAGACTGGATAGGATCCTTGATCACTGAGTTATTAATGGACACCAAACGAGCACGATGGGGCGAATGGCCTCCTCTTGATTGGACTCTGTTTCATGTTCTTATGTATTTCCACCTCTAGGTGTACAGTGGACTGCTTGAGTATTCACCCCCATGGAGTTTTGTACATGTTGTAGTGTTACAATCTGAGCTGAAATTAATTTAATTGGTATTTTCTGTAACTGATCTACACAATGTATTACAAAATATCAATGTTGGATAAAAAAACTATTATCCTTTTAATCAACTTTAAAGTCTTGATTGCATAAGTATTCACCCCTTTGCTGTGACACACTTAAATGAGCTGAGGTGCAGCCCGGTGCTTTCAGAAGTCACTAGTTGATCAGAAACCACCTCTGTGCAATCAAAGTGTCACATGATGCCAGATGGTCCCAAGAGGCTAGTGGTACCTCTGAAGGAGCTACAGAGGAAAAGTCCTTGGGGGAGTGAATACGTATCCAATCCACTGTATATGTTTAGATTACAACTGCAGAGCTCTAATCTTCTCTTATACCTTAATATAATTAATTGTAATGTGCAGATTATTCGTACGGTGATGTTGTAACCCTTGTGTTATTGTAATCACAATATGGTATTCTGTTTGTTAATCATACACTAAATGATTTTTTCTTTGTCATAGGGGACGATCTGCAACGATGCGCTGATGGTGTTCTGCTGTGGCTTCTGCGAGACGTGCAGGATGGCTCGGGAGATCCGTATCCGCAGTGGAGAAGTGTGACCAGGATCCTGTGTGGAGTAGCGGTTGGAGCTCATGGCTCTGGACTCTGGGGTCGTGGGTTTAATTGCTGCTTTTGTACCCTTGAGCAAAGTACTTTATCCAGAGATCCTCGATCTAAACTGTTTTGTTTAGATCGAGGATCTTTGTTCACATTTGATATGTGTTGGCAGGTGATTTGGAAAAGATCAAAATAGGCCATTGTCTGTGACTTTTGTATTTAGTACGTTTTAGACCTTTTTGCCAATTTAAATAAACGGTTAACAGTGAAACACAGTCCACATTGATCAGTCTCGGATGTTTTAACTTTCTTCTCACGTATTTCCCTTTTTTAGTGTTGCATTGTGTACTTGTATCATGCAAGTCCTGCCAATAAACAGTAATAACATTGTGTGTGTGGATTACAGCAGCTTCGAAAGTGGGTTTGTAAATGTCTTGAGAAAATGACTTCAATCTCAACCTGCAACAGTGTGCAGTTCAGTGCATGAATAATAAACAGCCTGACTAGGGTCTCTGGTGAGCACGTCGTTATTGTCCTTAATGATAGAGCTGCTTCGACTCTCAGGACCCTCGCCTGGGGCGGA
This sequence comes from Amia ocellicauda, assembly GCF_036373705.1. Classification (NCBI taxonomy): domain Eukaryota; kingdom Metazoa; phylum Chordata; class Actinopteri; order Amiiformes; family Amiidae; genus Amia; species Amia ocellicauda. Next base: position 37,855,339 of record NC_089860.1, read on the forward strand.
GAGTGCGTGATGCGTGCGTGATGCGTGATGCGTGATGCGTGGCTGCAGTAACGCGAGCCCTGATTGGTTCATCTGGGTGACCTGGCAACCACGCTGACGTCCGGACGCTGTTTCCTGGCGGCATCAGCAGCAACGACCTCAGTACCGGTACCGCATCACACCCGCCCACAGCTCCGGTACCGCCCGCCGGACCGCATCACACCCGCATCCAGCGGCCCTCACACACACGGCGCCATGTCGATGCGGACGCTGCCGCTGCTGTTCATTAACCTGGGCGGAGAGATGCTCTACATCCTGGACCAGCGCCTACGAGCGCAGAACATCCCGGCCGACAAGGCCAAGAAAGGTACCGTATCGCCGCCTCCGCACCGCGCATGACACCCAGCGGGACGGGCCTTTGGATGGGCGTTTCACAGCCGCGCCCTGCCTGATGCGGGGCTGTAGGGCCGGCTGCGCTGGGACAGAGACCGAGCATCCGCAGAGCAGCAATCCCAGAAATAATACGCCCCACCTGCCCGTCCCATTGTCGACCCATTCACTGTGACAGTTGCACCGATAAGACCAGCTCCGGTGTCTGATCAGAACCACCCCACTGCTGCCACCAGTACTTAAAGCACAGCGTTTCCAGTTGACTCGAGTCTGATCTGAAAACACTGTTTCTGAGACCCCGTTGTTGAACGCCTCTTTTATTTGTAAATGCTCCATGTAGCTGAGTGGACAGATGGGGACAGGAGACGAGGTAATTGCTTGCGCAGATTGCACCCCGCAGTAGATGTGTGGAGAGGAGACCCGAGCCCGACCTCCAGACGACCTTAGTGCAAAGCAACAAGTGCATCAGTTGGGATAACAGTCCAAACAGCTGCATGGGACAAAAAACACCTATAATTCAGTAACCATAAAACATCTGCCCTAGTAAACCAGTGTGTGTTTTTAAACATATTTTTAACACTGTCGAGTTTGCAAAAAGTAAACAATATTGAAGACACATCAAGACATTGGTTATTAACAGTTATTATATTTGTTTTTAAAAAGAACAATACAAGTATTTTCACAACTACAGTAACATCGAATTATTACATAGATAGATAAATAGATATACAGTGTCTTGCAGAAATAATCAGACCCTCTCACAGATTTCACATTTTGTTGCTTTAAAGCTCGCAGTCATGACATGCTGAAGTAATGAATAGGCCATGTCTTACATACACAACTGAATCCACACATCCAAAGCAAAAACAAAGAATTAATAGAGAATTAATATGAAATATAAAAAAACCCGAATGATTGCATAATCTGAACAAACTCCCCAGCGATGTGGCTGAAGAGACAATTTGGGAACATTCAAAAACAGACTGGATAGGATCCTTGGATCACTTAGTTATTAATGGACACCAAACGAGCACGATGGGGCGAATGGGCTCCTCTCGATTGGACACTGTCTTATGTTCTTGAGCTCTTATAAGTATTCAAACCCTTTGCTGTGGCATACCTAAATTAATTCAGCTGCAAACAATGACCTTAATGAGACGCACAGTTAGTTGAGTGGCCTCTGTCTGTGCGCAATAATAGTGGCTCTCATGATTTCAGAATAAAAACACCGGTCTCCGTGAGGTTCCTTGGTCAGGTAGTCAAACAAAGACTCAACCATGAAGACCAAGGAGCTTTCAGTCATGGAAAAGCACAAGTCAGGAGAAGGGAACAAACATATGTGTGCCCAGTGTACTCAATCATCAGTGAATGGCGGGTTCATCAGCCAGCAGTGTCCAGACCACGGCACACAACTGCCCTGGGTGGCAGGGTGGCGAGACGGAAGCCATTACTATAATCACAGTGTGTGTGTATGTATGTATGTATGTATGTATGTATGTATGTATATATATAATGCAATCCCAGTTTGTTGCTAGCTGTTTTTCAAGTCATTATAAAGTCTTACAACTCGTTTAAGGCTTTCTGTTTTCTTAAAGGGACAAACAATACTCCCACCTACCAAATATATAATTTGAATTCTCTCACTTGAAAGCACACAATATCTCTCTTTGCCTATTAATGGTGTTTGGCTTCCAGTCTGCTTTTTGTGGTCTCGGCAACAGGCAGTGTACTCTAGCTGAGAATCAGAAACGTCATTGACTGAAAATCCAGTTCACTACAGCAGCCTCTGTGCTTTTACTTTATGGAACTACGAGATAAGTCTTAACGAGTCGTGTTCCAGGATCTGGGTCGAAAATAAATTATTTAAAAGAAATTAATCAAACCTCTTGTCGAGAGATGCAGGCCAGAGGGTGTTAACATAGCATTTTCATTTTGTTTTTATTCTGTTTGTTTGGTGCCCAATCATTAACATGAAACCTAATCTAGTTCTTCAGAATTAGGTATCAGCCCTTTTGTTACAATCTGCCCCTGAAAAGGAAAGTCTTCCTTCTGTTTGAATAAATTGATGCACTTTCTTTGCTTTCCACTCTGCTATGCTTACCCATCTTCTGTGGTGCTTTATCTTGTTTTCTGTGCAGTTCATGTCTATCAGTCATCCCTATCACCACCATCTTCTCTAACATGCTTTCCTTTGCTCACTAACTTCAATATGGGCATTGGAGTCGGGCAGTGCTGACGTTAGAGCTTCTCCTGAGCTACGGCTGGTACTTCCCCATCTTTCCTGCTTTCTGTTTGTATCATACATGCATCATTTAAAAACATATGCACCTAGTTTGGGGATCACTGTCTGGCACAATGGGTCGAATGGCCTCCTCTGGTTTGTAAACTTTCTTTCTGTGTCCTTTGCTTTTTGTTTCCCGCCCTAGTTATGAATGACATCATCACTACGATGTTTAATAAGAAATTCATGGAGGAGCTGTTTAAACCTCAGGAGCTCTACTCCAAGAAAGCCCTCCGGACGGTGTTTGACCGACTCGCTCACGCCTCCATCATGAGACTGAACCAGGCCAGCATGGACAAGGTACAGAACCATGGCACCAGCATGTGTCCGCGTGGAAGCGTCTGAGGGTCGTGTTCGTTTCAAAGGGAACCAAACAAACAACTGGGTTGAAGTGAAACGATAATCCACATCTTGATTTTCTGTATGATCAGCCTACTGGATTCACACCTTTAAAGGTCAACTGAGCAATATTACTAAAAAAAGACTAACAAAATCCACTGTAACTCATTCTTATGAACAGTAATACGATGAGCTGGTTATTTGCCTCTCACTCTACAACACAGAAGTACAGGACAGCACTGGGGCAAGAGCAAGGGACACAGTTCTTATTGAATTAAGTAAATGTAAAAAAAAAGCAAGTGTGATTAGCAAAACAAATGCAACATAATCTAAATACTAATAAGGAAACTGTGTTTTTTGCTCAGTTGACCTTTAATTGCTTTCAGAAGAACTGGGAAAAAAGACGGCGTAACTCTGCACAATGAATGAATGAAACGTATTGTGTTTGATTTACAGCTGTATGATCTCATGACCATGGCTTTTAAATACCAAGTGCTGCTTTGCCCCCGGCCCAAAGACATCCTCCTGGTCTCATTCAATCACATGGATGCCATCAAGGACTTCATAAGAGATTCCCCAAGCATCCTCAACCAGGTGGACGAGACTTTCCGTCAGCTCATCGAGGTGCGTCTAGAAACCCAGTCTCGCCGTCATCCTCTTCTCATGGTCATTGAAAGTGTTTTCCTCCTTCATCTGATTCTGTGATTTGTGTTGTGTGATCTGGTCATTAGATAACTCTTATTCATCAATGAGATCTTTTCAGACGAACACTGATCAATAAGTGTAGTTAAATTAACTGTCAGAATTAATCCTGAAATACCAATGTTTCAGACCAATGGTGTGAACAGGGGGTTGAAGCTCAGCTGATGAAGGGACACAGTCTTCTGTTTTATTTAATTTCCACATTCAGCTCATTATTTTCCCAGTAATGCCTATTAACACAGTTTCACACTTTATGCTGTTCTTTCAAGGTGTACAGAACAGATCAGTTAAACTAGTCAGCAGGGTAATTAGATCAATTAGCAGCTGGGAAGTGAGTTTGTCCCTTAGACCTGAGGTTGGTGATGAAGTGGCTGGGTTTGTGTCAGTGGCGATGTCTGTTGCACCGTCACTGCTGTCTCTGTTTGAATAGATGTACAGCTGTCTGCCAGCCGGAGAATTTCAATTGATCAGACAAACGCTACTCGTCTTCTTCCAGGACATGCACATCCGGGTGAGTCTGAGCACAGTGTGTGTCCCTGTGTGTGCCTGTGTTTCTGTGTGTGTGTGTGTGTATGTCTGTCTGTGTCTGTGTGTGTGTGTGTGTGTGTGTGTCTCTGTGTGTGCCTGTGTCTGTCTGTGTCTCTCTGTGTGTCTCTGTATGTCTGTGTGTGTGTGTGTCTCTGTATGTCTGTGTCTGTGTGTCTGTCTCTGTCTGTCTGTGTGCGTCTCTGTGTCTCTGTGTGTGTGTTGAGACTATATGTTCAAGCCCCTGTCCTGTTTGCTCTGCAGGTGTCGATCTTCCTGAAGGACAAGGTGCAGAACTCTAACGGGCGCTTTGTGCTGCCCACCTCCGGGCCGGTTCCCTGCGGAACCGAAGTCCCAGGATGCATCAGGTAGCCATGGCAGTCCCTGGCTGTGTCACGCAATACTCCACAAACACACGCGTGTATCACAGACCATGTGTGCACTCAGAGTTCATACATGTAGCATTTGTTTTCAAAAAGATTATTAATAATCATAGTAAATATGAATGTGTGAAACCTGTTGGGATAGTTACAATACAGTAACCAGTCGCACAGCACTGTTCACAGACTGCTGGGGAATGAAGTGCGTGGGCTGGACACTCGGACAGCACTGTGGGTCAGGTCTACAGGGCAGGAGATACAATAGTCTTATAGTCCGCTCATCTGATGCAAATCAAATGCGCGGTTTTATGGTGTGACTTGGTGGTTGAGCTGCCGTTAAACACAGTCTAGGCTTCGTCTTATTGTAACTGGTTTCACGTCTTCTTTTAGAGCAGTTCTGTATGTATCAAAGCTGTGTGTCTGTCCGTGGGCAGTTAAAGACCTGCCAGAGAGGGAGGATCCTTAAAGGGGAACCAGGATTCCTTATCACTGGTATTGTGTGCTTGTTGTGCTTTATTGTTTCCTGACCATCCACTTTGACAGATTGTTACATTTAACAATCACATGCAGTTACAGGATGCATCTGAAGTTGCTGCAGTAATAATATTGTGAAGATGAGATTGTAAACAACAATTAAGATTAAAATAATAAAAGCAAATCTTCCGATTCCGAAGTGAAACTGCTTTAAAACTGCAGAATTTAAAAGTGAATCTCGCTAGCAGCACCGACCCCACACTCCTCCGGGAGTCCAATTATCCAATTAAGGACAGAGAAGAGAAGTAGACCCTCCCTCTCTGAGTCACACGACCGAGTATTGTGATTTACTGCGATATCCTCAGGCCTGCATGTTTTCTTTGATCTTTTCTTACAGGAGCCCAGGAAGACTCTTAACATCCACTCTCTTTGTTCCCTCCAACAGGATGTTTAATAGCAATGGGGAGGAAATAAAACGGTCTGTGTTCCACAGCGGTGGCAACTACACGAGCCCCCTGAGGGAAGGATCCTTCGACCTTTTTGGAGACAGAGTGATCAAACTCGGCACCAACATGTAAGTGCTGCAGTCCCTACAGTAAGTAAACCCTGAGTACCACTTAGAACATAAGAGCGTTTCCATGTGTGTCCATTAATAACTAAGTGATCCAAGGATCCTATCCAGTCGCCTCTCTGTGTGAAGAAGTGTCTCCTGTTTTCTGTCTCGAATGCCTTGAAGCCCAATTTCCATTTGTGTCCCCGGGTGCGTGTGTCCCTGCTGATCTGGAAAAGCTCCTCTGGTTTGATGTGGTCGATGCCTTTCATGAATTTGAAGACTTGGATCAAGTCCCCACGTAGTCTCCTCTGTTCCATGGTGAAAAGGTTCAGGTCCCTCATTCTCTCAGTAGGACATTCCCTTCAGACCTGGAATAAGTCTGGTTGCTCTCCTCTGAACTGCCACTAGAGCAGCGATATCTTTCTTGAAGTGTGGAGCCCAGAACTGTACACAGTATCCAGATGAGCTCTAACTTCAGCCTGGATCTTTCAAATAGAAATATATATATATGAGAGAGAGGGAGAGGGGGAGAGAGGGATACTTGGCACAGCAGGTCAGTGGTAATTCGTTACCATCTTGCACTAACAAAGGGCTAATTGCCTGTGAATAATGCAGCTGTGATTGGGCCCGGGTCGGTCAGACAAGTGCGCTGATGGTGTGCTGTCGTTCCCTGCAGGTACAGCGTCAGCCGCCCTGTAGAGACACACATGTCAGGGTCGTCCAAAAGCTCAGCGTCACACACCAAGGTAAGGCTTGTTTTATGAGTTATAATCATATTTTAAAACCACTAATAATAACCTTTATAATCATAATTTTAAAAAGCATTCGGAAATAAACAGGAAGCGGAGTCAGTATAGTTTGGTTTCCTCATGACGCCTAGAGAAACCATTTCCTGTCTCTGTGCAGATCGAGCACAAAGTACAGACGCTCAGCTCGTTAGAGCAACTCATCACAGTGCAGATGGCATTAACCCTTCATTAACCAATTAAGCCACAAAGCAAGATTGAGGATGGTCTGTTTTAAAAGCCCTGGGACGTCCACAGCAGTCATTCCAGTGTTCAGAGTTGCACTGAAGAGCTTCTCCACGGTCACTGTGGCTGTTGTGCTGTCGGAGGCAGGACGGCTGTGTTGGACCCCGTGTTCAGTGTGGATGCAGAGCACAACACCTCAGAAACTGCTAACTGTCACCCTGTAGAAAAGCCCAAAGCCCTGCTCGACGGAGGGAGGTCTATCTGAGGTGTTTCTTTACCTTTTAACACATTTAATCAATGGTTTTCTTTCTACATTTGTAATGCTTCAATATGTTATAAAGGGTTCCATTAAAAATGGTAGTAAACTGTACTTCAATGTGGTTAATTTAGAGTTTAACATTATCTCTCACTGCTGCTAAGCTGTATCCTGTTTCTGTAGTTTTATCTCACTTGGTGAGTTGTGTAACCATAGGGTCACAAGGTGGGATTGAGCAGTGAGGTCACAGTAACGACAACATCTAATCACAAGCCAGACCGATATCATTTATACTGTTTTAAGACACGACAGACACTCGGCGGCGAGGATGTCCCCGAGGACGGGGGCCTGGAGTAAATGAGGCATAATCCTGTCGAGGTCCAAGAGAGGAGGAGGAGGAGGCACGGGAGCCGGAGCAGCGGACCGAGCGGGATCAGACCACACTGGCTTCAACAGGGAGACGGGAAAGGTGGGCGAGATCCTGTACTGGGAAGACAATTCCAAGCAGTATGCGGAGCTTTCTGCAGGGAAGCCTGAGACTAATGTCCCTCGTGGACAACCATACCTTTAGTCCAGGAAGGTACTGAGGCACCGGCCATCTGCGGCGATTAGCTTGCGCCCGGTGACATCTGATGGCTGCTGGAGACGGACATGGGCTGCCTGCCAAACCTCATCACTGCGCCTGAACCAGTCGTCCACTGCCGGCACCTTGCAGCACTCGTCAGAACAGGGAAACAGAGGAGGTTGGTACTGAGGATGCACTGAAAGGGGGTGAGACCTGTGGAAGAGCTGATGAGGGAGTTATGCGCATATTCAGCCCACGGCAGGAACCGGCTGCACTCAGACCGGGATGTGCTGCAGTACGACCACAAAAACCGGCCGATCCCCTGATTCAGCTGCTCCATCTGGCCATTCGACTTGGGGGGGGTGACCGGAGATGAGGCTGATGTTGATATTGAGGGCTTTCACGAATGCTGTCCATACTCGTGACGTAAACTGCAGACCTCGGTCGGACAATATATCCTCTGCCATTCCGGAAACACCGAAGATATGCATAAAGTGGAGCTCCGCAGTCTCGAGGGTGGAAGTAATGCCCTTCAGGGGAATCGGTCTGCACGCCTTGGGAAAGTGGTCCACTGGCATCACCAGACACTCGTAGTGACCACTGTTGGTAATGAGCGCTGTCTTCCACTCCTCTCCCTCTGGATCTGGATCACATTGTATGCGCTGCGGAGGTCGAGCTTGTAGAAGAAGCGAGCTCCTCGACCTCGCTTCAGTGCAGCAGGCACTAACAGCAAAGGTTAGCGGTTTGACTGTGGTCTCGTTTAGGCCCTGATAGTCAATACACGGCACAAGTCCTCCATCCTTTTTGGTCACGAAAAAGAAACTGGCGACAGTAGGGGAAGTTAATGGACGAATGATCCCGAGGTCCAAAGCCCCTTGTGTGTACGCCTCCGTAGTCTGGGACTTGGGAATGGAAAGGGAGGCGATACACCTGAGAGCAGCTCGACGTCATGATCCCCTGGACAGGCGGATGCAGGCGGGAGGCCTGACTTTTATTGAAAGTCTGTGTATTCCAGTGGGGTCTCTGGTGCGGTGGAAAGGAGAGGGCTCCCTACTTGAATGGCTACTAAATAGCAACAAAGGTGTGCTGGCTCTTCATTTTAATCTCATTCGGGCTAAAATCACATAGTGTTCGTCCTTGCTCTGACTGTATTGTGTTCCTTCAGATGATTGTGTCCATGTGGCTTTTGTAACAAGGAGATGGAAAACGATGAAACTCCTGGAGACGTGTCCCTCGTGGATGTGGCCCTTGACTCTTCTTGTGTGTCTGTTCCAGGAGAACGCGGCTCCCAACCCCCTGGCCAAGGAGGAGCTCAACCTGCTGGCCAGACTAATGGGGGGTCTGGACGTGAAGAAGTCCAGCTCCGACGCCGGGTTCAGAGTCAATCTGTTCGCCACCGACGAGGAGGAGGAGTAGGTTTCCTGTCCGCCATGCTGCATGTGAACTTCTTACACTTTCACTTTGCTGTATTAGAGACTGGTTAAAGTGGCAGATTTGGCTTCAGTGCACTTAGTCCGTGTCGTTCCTTATTGTGACATTAATTTTAATATTTTAATTTCAGGGAAGCTTTCATGTCAAGACCTGCAGAGCTTTCTTATCAAGTTATAAACATACAAGCAACAACGGTAAGAACAACTCAAGTTCTTGAGGCCGGCCTGGTGCTGCTCATTGAATGTGCACTGACACACACACACACACACAGACAAACAGAGATGCACACACACACAAGGGCTGAACGTCTGGAGGAACAGGAGGTTTACATGGTTATTAATATCGCATTATTTATCAGATGCCTCTGTCCTGGGCAATGTATACAAAGTAACAGTTGCCTGTGGAGGAAGAGCGGGCCCAGACTGAGACACGGGGGGCAGGCGTGACTTCTGGGCCTGTGGGCGGCAGGGAGAGAGCAGTGTGTGGAGTGATATGGGGGGCTGCTGTGGTCTGCGGAGGTCCCCTAGTAAAGAAGAGCTGTGTGTTTCAGGACCAGCAGGCCAACGCAGAGCTGGCACGCATCATGGGCGAGTTCACGGAGGAGGCTAGGTCGCCCCAGAGCCCGGGCAGCAAGGGGGACGACCTGCTGGCGCTGATGGACGGCCTGTGACCGGGCGTGCGCGGGGCTCTGCTCCTCCTGGACTGGAGAGAGAGGCGCCGCGTATCGCACCAGGGAGAGGAGTCGGGGGTCTGGGGCTGCGGGCGTGCGTGTTCTCTAGGTTGGGTTGAGTGGGAGTAGGGTGGTGGTGCCAGTGGGTCAACCGGTTCATTTACATGATAGAGCTGAAGATGGAGTGCAGGACAGGCGCTCTGGGGCGTCGGTCACAGGCAGGGACGCAAATGAGCATTTTACCGCGGATCTCATAGTCATTGTAGAAGGATCAGCCCTGTCACCCTGTGTCCGCAAAGCTGCGTCAGACATCTCTCTGACTCTGTACCCCGCAGTGCTACTGCAGATCCACCCTGCACGTCTGCTTTCCAGTGCGCTGAGACTGAGCCAGTATAGCTGTGTCAGTTATATCGGTCGAGGGGGCATTTAAACCCCTGCCCCCGCCGGCTCATTTCTGTCATCATTCGCAGCTGGAAAGAGAACGATAACGCAGTTTGGGGACTAGATTGCTAGAGGGCCACCTTGTCATATTTAATTCACATTTCTGATGTAAAGAGATTTGTTATTTTCTGCAGAGACGATATATATTTGTTACATAGATGTTTAAAAATAAACTGTTCTGTCTTTGTTAATAGAAATACAACTTATCCTTTTTTCTTTCTTCCTGAAGAGGTCAGATGAAGCGAACTGTGTGTACAGGTGGCAATGTGTGTATAATGCTCTTTGTGTGTCAGTTTAATTTAAAAAACAATAAAAATTGAGTTGGAGATCAAAGATCAATGTGTGATTCTATTAGAAATGCATATCGAGCAAAGCCTGCTAATAACTGGGGTGTTTATTTCATTATTTTACATGATTTACAGCTTTTAATGTGTTAATGTTTGTAAATTATTATTATTTTTATTTCTTGGCAGACGCCCTTATCCAGGGCGACTTACAACATACGTGCAAAAATACAGAAAAGTACAAGGCATCAATCATTACAAATTCAACTTAGCTAAAACATAGCATTTCAAAATAATACATTTAACAAATTCCAATTACAATTTACACAAGTACAGTAAGAGACTTCCTACATCCTGGACGGTGAAAGCTAAGTGCTGTCAAGATGTAGGGTTACAGACTAGGGCTACGGGAAAGGGAGCAAGGAGGAAAACATTCAAGAACGCGAGGAGCATAATAAACTGAAGTGCTATCTAGCAGGGATAGAGGACTAATATTACAAGTGCTGTCGGAAAATATGCGTCTTGAGTAAGAGCCGGAATGAGGTCAAGGACTCTGCTGTTTTGACTTCGGTGGGCAGGTCGTTCCACCACTTAGGGACCAGAGATGAGAAGGAGCGGCTCTGGAGGAAGGAGAGTGGAGGCAGAGTTAGTAAATATATTTAATACTGTTAAGTTTTAATACTCATAAGCAGCATTTGGCATGAAAGGCAATGTAGAATTATGTTTTATAATGAATCTGATCACTAGTTGGATGAGTTTATTAATTAAGTTTTAGATTTAAAACATTTCGGTTGTAGGTCCATTAGGTTCATTTTTGTAAAGTTCTAAAAATGTTTAATAAACAAATAACACTTGTTTCTGTTGAATTCCGTTATTAAATGACTGTTGTTGTGATAATAGTAATACACATTTAAACATTGTGTTCTTCGCCAATATGAAAATCAAATGTAATGTTGGTTTTAATTCTGCATCTGTAGTTTGTTTTGGAAGCAAATCAACCCAGCTGTTAAACCCAATGTGAGCAGAACTGGTTGCAGGAGACTGACGCTGGGGGGAGACAGACGTCCGTCACTTCCTTCCTCCAATGCGTGACGTCTAAAACCAGCGACGTTCACGTCATCAGCCTGGGAAGCGGAAGTAAGCGCGTCAATGCGTTTCCTGATACGCGCCGGGCCGCAGGGTTTAAAGCGGTGCTCTGCGTTACTTAAATCGCATTGGCGTTATTTAGGCAATATAAATACGCTACGGTAATTAAAATTATATTTATAGGGCTGTTCCGCAGTTATTATTATTATTGTTAATTATATATTTCTTCATTAGCTAATTAACGCTCGTTTGCATTACGATTTGAATCCACATTTGGGTACAAACGGATGAATTATTTATTATTAATGTAGGCTGTGTTGCTCCCAAGCTTGCACCAGATCTGGAGAGAAGCAGCACCGTGTTAAACATGTGGCGCCCATAGCCAGGCACTGGGGCACAGGCACAGAAATCATCACTGTCTAGAGCCCGTCTCCGCGGTGCTGTCGTGTTGATTGCGGGCAGGATGGAGGTGACCCACTCCATCAGAGAGCGCACCATCGCCGAGAACAGTCTGGTCATCCTGCTGCAGGGCATCCACGGCCAGGTCGCCACGGTGGACCTGAGGGACGAGAGTGTGGCCCGGGGCCGCGTCGTCAACGTGGACGCCTTCATGAATATCCGCCTGGAGGAGGTCGCGTACACGGACCGGCGCGGGAGGTTCAGCCGCCTGGCCGACCTCTTCGTCACCGGGAGGAATGTGAGGTACGTCCACATCCCGGACCAGGTGGACATCATCAAGACCGTGGAGAGCCAGCTGCAGAAGATCCACCGGGTCCGGCACTTCGGCGGGGACGGCAGGAAAGAGTATTTAACCAAGAAAAAGTGACGTTATTTTCACAAAGACTGCAAAACCAAGCCTTGGCACAGCACACTGCCCCCCAAACGCAGGACAAGGCGAATTAGGGAGATGAAGGGAAACCCAATGTTGTCCTCCTGAACACGCCTTTCTTCACACAGTTGGTTTGTGTGCCTGATAACCGTGCACTCCACCCTGTCATTACAGTTGGGTTTCACTGTCATTCCTCATATGCTTGATTAAACCTGACGTATAAGCACGGAATAGAATAATTTACTGAATAAACCAGAAAAAATGCCAATGAAAATCTACAAAACCATGTTTCTGTAACAGTAAAAGTGACCTAAACACAGTGACCCGTTTCAGCACAGCCTTATTGCCTCTTTTGGAATTGTGATTATTTTGTCTTAACTGGTACCTTGGTTTAGTGTTTTAATATGGTGTTGTCGGTGTCCCCCAGCCTTACAGACACCAGTGTCAGTCTTCAGGTGGAGATGGGCCTGTTTCAGGACAGGCTCGGTGGGTCTCACTGGCAGTCAGAGGTTTGACTGTAGCTTTGATGTGCAGGGTAGAGAGCGAACTGCTGTGTGTGTTTGCAGTGTGTTTGTGCTGCTGTGTGTCAGTGTGTGTCTCTATTTGTGTGCTGCTGTTGTGTGTCTCTGTGTGCTTTTTGTGCTGCTGTTATGTGTCTGTGGGTGTTTGTGCTGTTGTGTCTCTGCGTCTCTGCTGCTGTTTTTCTGTGCGTGTCTGCTGCTGTGTGTTTCTGTGCTGCTGTGTTTGTGCGTCTCTGCTGCTGTTGTGTTTGTGCTGCTGTTGCCTTTGTGTTTGTGTGCTGTTGCGTCTCTGCATCTCTGCTGCTGTGTGTTTGTGTGTGTCTGCTGCAGAGATGTGAGGGTGTCGTTTGTCATCCTGCCCGACTCCCACGCTCCCACAGTCTCATAACGACTGCTTGATTGCTCTTCAATCAGATCTGATACTGCCGAGCAATAGCAAAACCCCCAGATGTGTCAGAAACACCGAGGGCGTCCCTTGAACTCCCACTGCTCTCTCCGCGATTCGGCTTTTCTTAGCATTTCCAGTAAAGAGGCTGACGGAGCAGAGCCTCAAAGCTGGCTGTTTTAGACAAGGCACCGTCATAAGAAACATCCCAGTCAGTGTTCATCCAAGAGAAACCAATTGAACTATTTTGTCTGGAATCCCAAGGAAACCCCTTTTGTTCGCGTTCATGTGTAGGCCCGTGTGCCGGATCTCTCGTCAGGTGTTCCTCCTGTAGTGTAATGTTGGTGTCGTGAGACGGGCACTGGAGGCGGCCCGTCTGTTAGAACTGGAAACTGTAATGCATGATTGAGACGCAGATGATGAGGAAGTGGCAGCAGACGAGCGCAGCACTGGCGATACAGTCCCCTTCGAGCTTCCTCTGTCATAATGCTGTTTCTGTTTCATGATGATGCCATTGTCCATTCAGTATTTGTATTTAATTATTCAGAACACTTACTGTTTAAATTGAAATACTGTATCTTTGATTAATTTATGTCACTCTATTGAGTCATGTTTCTAAAGCATTATTCATATTCTGTAATTTACTTCAATCATGCCCTGATTGATGTGACTGCTGGCTTTAGCTTTTCCATTCTCATTTGTTTTATGTTCTACATTAGAAAGCATAAAATAGATAATGTAGTTCTCTCCTTAAATTATACCTTCAGAATATGTGTGAGGGCTGTACCTAAAAAGCAAGAATGCTTAGTTATGGTTAAGTACTATAAATCAGGCCTATCGATCATTCATTCCTTATAAGACAATCTTTCTTGAACATCTTTGCCCTTGAATTGTTCTAGATTCCCCATTGTAGCAAAATATTTAATTATCTAATCATTTTCAAATGTTAGCCAAAGTTGGCTTTGATATTTTAATTTGTGTGACTGAAGGTTTGTAAATGATAATGTAGAACCCTAACATGTATTTATGTTTTACTGTTTTCTTTAGCAGTTCATTAGACTGACTTCTATACAGTCCTCTAGGGCTATCAGAGTTTGCACTTAATATACAAACGATACACGTTTCAGATTGTAGGCTGAGTCCATGAATTTGCTGGACTGATGCCCTAGGGGCCCGCAGTGTCTGTGAGGTGCGGACGGAGGCAGACACTCGGGAGAGAATTCACAGCCTTCATCTAGTTAAAATATTGTTAATTAAACTGTCCATCTGTAATATATTTTGGGGGAGCTGTAGAGACCCCAGCTGACTGAACTGAGTCAGGAAAGGGCCTTGAACCTGAATCAATGCCAATAAGTGTTTAAAGTGCGTTGTGAAGTTGTGGCAACTCCTACACGCCGTGACCTCCAAGCGCTGATCAATTAATACATCAATCAATCAAAGATCAACAGACACCCTCTGCATGTTAATGACTTGTGCGTTGATGAGGAGTTCTTCTCCAGGCAGCCGAGTGCACAGGATGGTGCTCCGGATGGAGTCTCTGGGCAGCTTTGAGAGTAGAAAATCCCCGGTTGGTGAAAGGAACTCGACTTCACTGCCGGCTCCGACCCTTAACGAGTGTGGCCCCCACGGGTGCGTCCCCCCACTCAGAGCAGGCCTGTAATTAGTGTTCCATGATAGCTGCGCACTACCTGCTCTGTGAGTGCAGTACGCCGGTCCGCGAAATAGAAATGATTAGTCTGAGCTTGAGTCACCCCCTGATTTCCACCGCCAAGCCACAGAAAATACCACATACCGTGCCGAGAGGCGTGCCGGGGCAGCGCAGCCGTCTGTGCAGCCGGGAGCTTCGCTGGGACGGGGATCTGACTGTGTGGCGTTGTCCAAAACAACGCACTGATAAGGAGACCTCCTCTCTGTATTGATAGCAGAAGAAAAAGGTGTTCCAGCTTTTGAGCGTCAGGGTGTGAGATTTGTGCCTGATAGCTGGTTTTCATTACAGTGGCTCTAAGAGAGAATAATGTTGTGAAAGAAGAAATCACACCTAAATAAAAATGGTCAAAATTGCTTCCTACGACTGTCCTGGTCTGGTTCAGTGTCTGGAGCTCATCTGTTTATATCGCAGAGCAAGGCTGGCCATCGTCACTGTCCTGTCCGCTCATCTCGTGGGAATGTAACTGACCACACCTGTGATTGCTGCTATAGAGAAACTTGCTCTAACTAATCCAGCAGGATTTTTATTTACTATCCCAAGAAAGTTAGTGGTCTGATTGTGAGGCTCAGTGTTTTCTGTTCTATTCAGTTTGGAAATCTTCTCTTAAACCCTCTCAGAAGTGAGCAGAGCCACAATGTGGACTGAAGTCTGTCGAAAGCTGACAGGCCGATCAGGGCTGAGGAAGGCAAGGCCAGTCAGTCTCAAATATATTCTCTCCGGTTATAAATAGACACCAGGTCTGGGTCCAGTGATTAGAAACTGAGTACAAAAATCACCCGCATAACAACACTGCAGCAAACAGATGCATTCAAGCCAAGCCTCTGATATTTAAAAAATAAACTTTGCACTGTTTTGTTTCACTGATTGATTTGCAGGCATTGTTTTTACTGTGATCCCTGAGAGAGGGCTCTTCAGCTCGGTGTCCAGGGCAGGTTGAGCCGGGCCTGTACAATCCCTCGGCCCTAATTCACTCCGCGTACGTCTCTCTTCCAATCCAATTTCTCTGGCTGTTCTCAAGGTCAAACAGCATAATGGTGCTGACAAGCAATCATGGTCTGTGAGTCACTGCGATGTAAAGACCCTAGACCGTTGCACTTTACATATTTTATACAGCATGTGTAGTGATTATGATGTAGCAACTTTAATATTATTCTCATAATCCTTACTGCTAATACAGCAAGTCGGTTGGATTTCCACCGATTGGGTCAACATTGTTCTGACTCGTTAAACATTCAAATTAATGTTCAGTTTTAAATCTACAGCTTTGTGTTGATGTTTCTGCTTACTTTTCACAAGCAGGTTTTAGTGAAGGTCTTATTCCCCCCATCCGATTTCAGTTCAGTCAGATAATTTTCAGAAGGTATATATCAACCTAATTCTCATTCATTCCTCAATGTTTTTAATTACCTATCCTGCAAGATATTTTTTGCTCCTGACCAAAATTGCTAGCATTTAATGCACACTAAAGAACTTGTCTTTCAAATGTATCTGACCTTTTATTTCCTGTGAAGACAAGGGAAGAAAAGGGTAAATGTTATGACTGATACACTGATTATTAAATATAATTGTAAATTGATAATTTATTAACATATGCAGGGTTCAATCACATTAAAGTATTTAAAAGATATGAGAAATGCAGTCAGACGTGCAGCTAATCAAGCCGGGACAGTCACTGTATAATTCCCTAATTTCTAATTGCTGTTTTATTTACTTTGGTGACCTAATGTGTGCCAAAGCACCTCAAGGCTTTTAGCTAAAGGTCACAGAAAAGCTCTCATAGACGGGACATCTCTGGCATCTCTTATTAATAATAATAAAATAAAATGTTCCTACAAATTGCTTAATTCCATAGAATTGGGGTGTGGCTACATCTGCTTTTGTGTCTTTGAACTAGAAGGCAAGAAATCATTTTGGATTGCATTGAGCGTGCTTTTTTCATTTCTTTTTACCTGTGGGCGCTTTCTGGCTGTGATTCATAGTTTCCACTTCATAGATGTGGAGTGGCTAATGTGTTAACCCCTCCAGTGGAAAACCGTTTTATGTGGCTGATCAGTTGCACTGAGTCATGAAGGATGTGTAAAACTGGGCCTGAAACTAGCAGGACAATTGTGTTTTTTTATTTACTTACAATATGTATTCTGTTTTTTTTTGTACTGCACATTTTTTCACCTGCCTACTCTTTGTGTGACGGTGTGTGGGGTTGTTGTTTTGCCTGAAGGGTCTATATTTGGCCCAGCAGAAAACAAAACAAAACAAAACACCTCTGTTGGACTAGAACCAAAGTGTTTCCTGTTTAATATCGCTTTTCTGCTTCACTACTGAGAGCCGCTCATGCAAACCGATACAACAGCAAATAGATCCTCAACATCTGCACTGACAAAACATTTTTTATTTTACTAACATTAAAAGCAATAGAGGTGAGACTGAGTTCCACTGGTGTCCTATGATATAGAAATGCTGGAGGTTAAAGTTGGGATATGCATCCTCATTTTTAGTGCATCCTTAATATGCCTTAGCTAATAAAGAGCTGCTCAGATTGTACTGTAGCTCCTGTCTGATATCAGTCTAAACCTGACTGACATATTTATTCTTAGTAAAAATATACCAGGTATTTTAATGGTAATACCCATGAACAATGATATACAGAAGGAAAGCAGACGTGAAAGCATTCTCTCACGATCCCTCAAACCCAATCCACATAATTACCAGGGGAACCATACTTAAGCAGCGTAAGCATGGTGGTGGCCACACGTCCACAGTGGAGGTTTGATAGAGAAGTGTATAAAACTGCCTGTTAAGAACTTTGCATGAGCTAGTTTCATGATTGTCATTTTGCAAAAAACATTGAGCATTGAGGCACAAGTGAGGATTCAAACCAAAGACTCAGTTACAAGACTAAGAATACAAGCTTCTGTAGTTCATGTGTGTGTAGGAGGTCTCATGCAAAAGTGAGCAAATTTTTTATCTGTTCATTTAATTTCTCTACATATGCGTTATTTCAAACTAAACTGCACATCAATATTTTTCATAAAACGATGCCCCTTAATGAATACATGTCACTACATAAAACGTGGTCGATGTGCCCTCTGACAGTAAGTCCCGGTGGTTTACAGCTGTCCTGCAGTGTCTGTGATCAGAGTGCACTGCTGTTTGTATCGGTAGAGTACTGCACACAGGGGCACTAGGACAGTCCTGCAGATTTTGTGCCAGATCGGCGCTACATGCCCTGCGCGCAGGGACGCTCATTCTTTGGGCATGAGTGCGCCGTAGCTGCTGCGCTCCCATTGGCCGAGCGGCCCGTCGCTCACGCATGTGCGTCATTTCCGTTGCCAGGCGGCGCAGTGGAAAGATGTGCTCAGGCCGAGGGGCGGGCCGTGCTGATCGCGTCTGAGGAGCCGCAGACACGGAGCTCAGCGGCGCGTCGAGCCTGAACCCCCAGCGGACGCCATGTCCGGCCAGTAGAGGCGGATTCCCCGGCGGCGGTTGGCGAAGGTAAGTTGTTGCCCTGGCTCGGACCCGCAGACACGGCGGTCCGGTCCCGCACTGCGAGTCCAGGGCCTGGTCCGCTGCCCCGAACAAAGTGCGGAGCCCGTGACGGGGCGGTGGAGGGGTCAAACCGCGGGCAGGACAGCGCGCCTTTGTTTGTCAATATCAACGTCTGTGCGCCAGTGCCGGCGACTCGGATCGTGAGAGAGAGTGTGTTGAGTGTGTACTGTGTGTGTAGAGTGTGTGTAGAGTGTGTGCAGGATGTGACTCCATTTGTTCTCGTTCAGTGTTTACCTCCCACAGTCTGTGTGTTTGTAGTTGTATTCCTGCCCAGATGGACGGGCTGTGTCGGGCTACAGGTCTCCATAAACACGGTGGTGGGACCCGTCTCCCACCCCGAAGGCCACGGGGATTTAAACGCGTGGGACCCGGGAAGAGAGGCTGGAAAAGCGGGGACGCGGTGCGGCTCGGGCTTCGTCGCACAGCCGCGGATTTAAAGCTCATCTCACTTCCCTTTTCGGCCTCCCGTGTGGAAGTCGGAGTCCTGCGATGCGCTGCTCTGGTCTCTCACCCGGGGACAGCAGCCCCGTTCCCCCAGCTTTACTTTCACTCGTCCGGGGAGAGAAGACCTGGCCCGTGTGCCAGTCCGCGCCTCAGTTGATGAGTGCACTCGGTCTGAATCCGGCCCCCGTCTGCGGGTTTACAGGGAGGGGAAAGTGCAGTCATTCACAGTCTGTGCCGACCCAGACATCGGTGCCGAACAGGGAGCCCGTCCTGTGCTCTGCTGCGTGAGTTGCATGGTCACAGATCTGCTCGGTGCCCTGATTGACACCCAGTCGCCTTCACCTCCGCTTTGTTTTCAAATTAAGCTTTGCGTGCCGGCAGCATAAGCACCAGTGAGTCCCCCAGCGAAACCCCTGAGCCGCCACAATATACGCGTCTCCATACGCCCGGCCTAGGCTTGTGTTTGCACGGCGGCGATATTCTTCCCGTTCAAGATCTCTAATTGGAAACATTTGCGTGTGCTTTTCCCCATCAGCATGCTGAGCATTGAGAGCAACCATGTGGCGCTTGAGCGCAGTGAAGTCCAGGGCACTCGGGTACTAGTGTGATGCCCCCCGCCTCACTGCCAGGCCTTTTTACAGTGGTCTAATGTCATACTCATTATTGCAGCAAGGCTATAGCAAGGACATTTGTTTCGTCCCCAGCAGTTTTATTTCCCCATTTGGTGTATAATGGTTAGAATTGTATAGCAGTGAAGTATGATCTTTATTTGTGAATATCTTTCTTGCATGCATGTGGAAAGGGGGTGTTTTGGCATTTTAGAAACGGATTAAAAATGATAGCAGTGGGCGGAATACTTTGCAACCCACAGTTGCTCAGTGCTGTCTAAAGCTATTTCAAGACTGCACTCTTTTTTATAACCGAAGCAGCAAAGCCTAAATGTCTTTGTGTGTCTGAGGTGACTGGGATACAGACGGCCTCTTCTGTCTCGCACTTCCTCAGACTTGTTAATCAGTAATCGTACTTCTATGAACCGCTATCGCAGGGCTCTGGTAAGCAGTTTGATTGATGCTTAGTCTGTCTTCTGACCCCTCTACATTAGGGAGACCTATGCAAGTGTTTGTTCGCTTGTGTTCAGAGCAGCATCTCAAAGTCAACCAATTGGATACCGAATTAAGTCTAGTATGGTATTCTGCAAGTTCGTAACTTTGCTTTCTGGGCTTGAGTAGCATAGAATTACTGATTTCGTTTGTTGCAGAAAGCTTTAGAAAAATGTTTAATTTCCTGACAATTCTTTAGTCCTTAGATAGTTTCTCTATAGTGCCTTAAAAGTCACCAGTGCTTTGTCTTCTAAATAATGAATGAACTCATTTACAGCCCAGTTACAAAAACACAATCCATGCCTTTAGATTGAAGGCTGCTGAAAGCTATGAGGTTTCAGTGAAGATGGCATCTGATATGCAGATTTTTTACAGTTAGGCTAATTTTTCCTTCCGGATAGCCCGTTTGAACTCCTTTCAGTGATGGGAATTTGTTTTGAGTGCTTGACCCATCATTGCAGTATTTGAACCTGTTGGAATATGGTGCTAATGGGAGCACGCAGTGTTGGATTAGGTAGCCTATGTAGTAGATTTGAATCTGCATTGTAATACATAGTAAAAGTTATTCTTGCTTTAATGGGGCAGCACTATAACTGCGGTGTAGGATTTGAAGTTTCACTTTTAAAGTCTTGAAAGTTCTTAGTGCCTCTAAGTCTCGTCTCGTGCTACTTATTGTGTTGTAATGATTATGATCTAAAATGATGTAATTGGCTTTGGTTTTGCACTCATCAGTTCTATCCAGACATCCAAATGGTTTAGACCTATTATTTTTTTTAACTTATAATAAAATTCTGAGACATTGCAAGAATACGTACTTGGCATTAAAAGTGATTTGGAAGCAGTTTATTCTGCTTTGTGATTGTAGTATTTGAGGTTCCTGTACTGAGAAAAAGCTAGTTCATATCTGTGTTGCAATCAGCTGAAAATGTTTTTTTCCTGTTTAAATGATGCAATAATGTGACTCTCTATGGGAGATGACCTGACAGCAATAGTCCTGGGTGACATGAACACAACACATTTGCAGAATCCTGCAATAACCTTTATTCATCACACTGCTTTCCGTCTGTTCGGAAGAGTACTGTTTTACATAGGAATTCATAAACAATGCTGTCTCTGCCAATACCCATGTTTGTGCAACAGCCAGTCCTGTGATTTCTGGCAAAAGATTAGATATTAGAACGGCAATCCTTTGTACTAGTTATCCTCACTATTAATTTATATACCTGCTGTATACATTGTACTGGTATCAAGTTTACTCGAAAGCATTTTCTCCTGGCATATTTGTTAAAAGCCATTTAAATAAGGGAGAATGCGCGATTGGCAGGGAATGTTGCTGTTTTTGGTCTGCTGTTACTTATCCCACATTAGTATAAGGGCTCTATTGTTTCTGTTCGTGCATGTAGTCCAAAACCCCAAGCATGCGATCTGATTTTTAAATTATTCTGTGAGTTTACTGCTGCACACGCCCTCATGATTCAGAATCCTCACAGGATTTTTTTTTTTTAATTTTTTTTAAAATGTATCCTTTGATACATGAGCATACTTCAGTGTTTTTAAATTTGCTTTGTTTCAGATAAAGGATTTGTTTCATGGTACATTGAAATATGTTTATATATATTATTAATTAGAAAGCACACACCCTTGCCGTTTTCTCTCACTGGTCCTGTCCTGTTGACATCTATTTTTCATGACAAACTGTAGACACTGAGCCTTCAGGGAAGATGTGATTCATTGTTGTTGATCATAAACTGACTTCTGTCATGGGAACTACATATTAATAGAAGTAATAAACAAAGGGAATTCCTAAAATACAAGAGACTCCTTACAGGCCAAAAACACCTGGTTCCATACAGTTCATAAACAGGTACTGCTGGGATTGTAGGCTAATGGTTTCTTTTGTAGTCTTTCCTTAATGGGAAGATTTATTATTGTAGATTAACCGTAGTACTGTGTTGCTCATGCACAATCCTTTTATAAACGTGTTAGGTTAACATGGGACTGTCTGTTATGTGTTCATCAGAGAGATTGGCACGTCTTGATTTCCAGATATTGAACCATCAATACAGCAGATAAAGCCATCGGTCATAAATGGAGGCACTGTTTTATGTATTTGCATGAATATATTCATCCAAGCTTTCCTAGTCCTCAAGATGTCATGTTTGAAACTTTCTTCTCCCAGCAATTTGTATTCGACTGGTATTTTATCTTTTTGCAGGTAATTTAATTTGGTTCTGGGTGTAACAGACATCATTGGCACCTTCATCCCTCCAGTAAAGTTGCTAATTACCCTTGAGTGGCGTGTTAAGCACAAGTGTTTTTTGGTAATACTCCTGGGGAGGGGGGGGTCTGATGTGTACACAAGACACCTCCTCCTAAACATTGTTCAGGGAAAGTGGGCCAGTCATCTACTCAGTGGGACGTGTACAGGTGTTGATGGGAATGCCTACAGCTCTGGACTGTGTCTTTGTCTTCTAAAGGTCTTGTCCTGGTTGTCCATTCAGAGCTGAATAGGATGTCCAAACGCAGAGCATCGGAGAGGGGTGCAGGGGAGACCTCGGCCAGGGCCAGCAAGATCCTCTGCACAGGAATCACAGGAAGCAATGCCAAGAGAGCCGGGCCCTTCATACTAGGTAAGGAAGCCGGCTTCATATCGTGTTTCTGTTGCACAGTGAGAAATGCAATTCAGTGAACAGTCCCAGCTGTTGTCCAGGCGTTCTTGGTGAGTTTATAGTGCAGGAGCTGCTTTTTAGATTCACATTGACAGAGAGAGGAAGAGAGACGGTTTTGGAAATTGCTGGCATATGTATCCCTTTGGCAGTTGTATAAACCGAGGTGTGTCGTTTTTACACACGGCGAGTCAGAGTAGTGCGATTGGGGCCTCACAGTAGTTCAAGCTTTATTAACATAAAGAACAATGCAACTCGTATCATTAAGGTACGTGAAACCATGCGGAGATTGGGGAAAGATTCAATACAAGGTCATTCAAATCTCCTGCCTGTTCCAAAATCTCAGCATTTTAAAGAGATTCCTGTCCTGGTCTTGTGAAGAGATTGTGCTCAGGTTGCAAGAATATCAAGTAGCCAAGTGAAGCGTCTTTTTATTGCATATCTCTACACAGAGCTCTCGATACACGTCCTTTCGATTGTATTGATACTGTATTGTTCTAGAGGCACAGAACACGTCCTCCTCTTCAGGTCTGCTGATGTTCGCTGGCTTTTATAATGGAGAGAGGAGTAAAGAAACTTCGCTTCTTGTGTTCTCAGGACCCCGGCTCGGGAACTCCCCGGTGCCAAGTATAGTCCAGTGTCTGGCCAGGAAAGATGGCACGGATGACTTCTACCAGTTAAAGGTGAGTGAGAGTGTGAACTGCGCTGTGCTGCCCGCTGGTCTCTGTGATGCTTATTCTTGTGTTCTGCTTGAAGATCCTCACTCTGGAAGAAAGGGCGGACAAGGCCGTGGAGACGCAGGAGGAGCGCCAGGGCAAGATGCTGCTGCACACCGAGTACTCCCTGCTGTCTCTGCTGCACAGCCAGGATGGGGTGGTGCATCACCACGGCCTGTTCCAGGTGAGAGACGAGCTTCTCCATAGAGGAGGTCCCTCTTCTTCGCAGGGGAGACCTGGGCGCCCCAGGCCTGCACACTAACGCAGCGTTGGAGCGCTTCTGTGTCAGATAGGGTGAACGGTTTGTGTTTCTGGGAGGGTGGGCGACTTTGTTTTGTAATGTTACAGAGGGATGTGACGAGACACAGCTCCACTACTGAAGACCATGAGGCAAGGCTGGGGTCCATTCTGACCCCAGCCTCGCCTCATGGTCTTCAGTAGTTTAAAACAGTCATGAGCAGCGATGAAAAGCAGGCCATGTCTGTAGTTTTGTTTTGTTTGACTCAAGTCTAGATCAAATGAAATGCTGCACTGCGAGGGTGAAAGAGAAACAAACCTGTAACGCATCAGAACTGCCGATCTCGAAGGTTCCCTGTTGCTGGGAGGGAAGGGCAGTGATCTCATTCCTTTCACGCTTTGCAGTGTGCAGTGTGCGCGACACTGTCAATCTGTGCCAGTTGAGAGGAAGGTACACGGGTGACGGTATTGTGAAAGTGCAGTGGTTTACTCGTCAGTATCGCACTGACGGACATTCCTGTATGAGTGGCAGGGCTGTTCAGTCAATGTGGCAGCGCGGTCTGATGTAGTGCACGAGTTCGGTGTCTCTGAACACGTGTTCCTGACGTGGCATTGACGGCTGCAGTGTGAGGAGCACCGTGAGCGCTGCTTTGTTACGCGTAACCACTACAGTGTTTTAAATACTGTGATTCCAGTGAGCTCCGCACAGTATTAACAGTGACCGTCCTTTCCCTCAGGACCGGGCCTACGAGATCATTGAAGACCATGAAGCCAACAAAATCCGAAAGATGAAGAAGCGGATCTGCCTCGTGCTCGACTGCCTCTGTGCTCACGATTTCAGTGACAAGACGGCGGACCTCATAAACCTGCAGCATTATGTCATCAAGGAGAAGCGGCTCAGCGAGAGGGAAACCATTGTCATATTCTACGACGTGGTACGAGTTGTGGAAGCTCTGCATAAGGTATTGCCCTTCGTGCTCGACGTTCCTGTCTGTTCTCATGAGTCGCAGGGCTGTGTTTGGGACATGCGTGGGCCTTTAGATTCATCGCTGCTGGGATGGACCGCAGCACACAGATCCCCGCACTGTGTGTCACTCTCCCCGCGCTGTGCAGTCCTACATCAGCACGGCTACTGATGTACTTTCTTGTCCTTTTTTCTGCAGAAAAACATTGTTCATCGAGACCTGAAGCTCGGGAACATGGTGCTCAACAAGAGGTAGGGTTTGAGCTGGGTTATGGCTGATCTTCTGCAGATCGTTTCCATCAGACTGTATCAGAGGTGGCACAGCTTATACACACAGCTGTCCAGCCCATCGCTGTCTTTACAGTGTCCTGTGGGAAAGTGACTGTTCTCAGGGGTCTTGACATGTGATCCCAGGTAACCACCCTGAGAGGCATTTCATAGCACTTCTACACATCCTATAATGAACTGTAGATGTGTATATATAGTATTTAGTGTTTGAATGTACTTCCAAAATGCAGATCATAACTTCTTGGCTGGCAGAACCTGAATGAACCTGTCTGGTCAGGGATGACATTCAGAAGCTGAAGCTCTAGAGCACAATTGATCCGAGCGACGCATTGGGGGCATCGTATTGACCCATCCTGCACACATACGGCATCTCAGCTGTGCGTCTTCTGTGAGAATACGAGGTTTTAGGAGTATGTTGAGTTCCAGCCTTCAGTTAAAACGATGGAAAATATTAAAGCACTTGTGTAAATTAGTGATCACAGGGCATGCTTCCAAGACTGAGGGTGCGTAGAGCCTCGTGGAGAATGTGTGTCCTCGTCTCTCTGGCGGTTGCTCTACCTGTAACGAATCCCTCGTGCTGTTAAAACACCGGCTCAGTTACACGACTGTCTTGATTTACCCATTTTATTTCACATGCAGGGAGTGGTTAGTGGCCTGAAATGGGCTTTTCCTTTTGTGAAATCCGATGCTGGGGAGAATGACTGTATTAAGTGCTTCAAAGGCAGGTGAATATCTAGAACCGTGAACAGCTGTGTTCTATGTGACCAAATCCAACGGTTTGTATTTTGTCCAAGTCTAAATGTGTGCCCTATTCAATATGAATCTCATTGTCATTTATTAATCAAAAGCCACAGAAGTATAGATGCATTCGGATAATGGGATATGGGCTGAAATGTGACAATCTCTCAAAGGAGAATTACGTTTATTATGGTTTCTGCTGCTGCTGGTGTTGTGGTTCGAAATTGAATGTGTTGTGCACATTGTGAAATTGAGTGAACGCGCAGTTCCAGGGAAACAATAGACCCTGCGGAGGGTGGGGGGGAGGGGGTGCCTTGCATGAGTCACCAGAGCCAGCGCTGCTGACGCAAGACACTGTTTACTTTCATTCCCCATACAAACCCCGGTCGCAGGAATACTGATCGCCGCATGAGCACAGAGCCGGTGTCTGCCCTTGCAGAGACGGGGGCGAATTAACTCTGAGCAGATCAGCCCAGCGCGAGTGAGATGTGTCTGTTGTCCGACGCACTCCGCCTCGATCGGCCCTCTCAGCTGCCAGTTACTGCTGATGATGGTTAAATGTCTTCAACATTTATTCATAAAAGAATGAACTGTAATTCCTGAAGGATGTTTACCGCTCTAGCTTTAGTAAGGAGGCCCCCGCAACACTTCTCACCTGCACTTGACGCTCTAAGCCTGGAAATCCTCCTGAGGCGACATTTCCGCTTGCAGAGCGGTTGCCCTGCTTGTGGTTGTGACGGAGTCGTGCAGCTGGGGATTCCCACCATCCCACGGCCTCTTACTTTTGCATTTCTCTGAGAAGCACAAGCTGAGGAAGAGCTGTCCCCCCCCATTGAACTTACATGGCTGTAAATCTCATCCAAGTGATTTGGTCGTCTTGGCATTTAGTCTGCAGAGAATCTCAAGTTTTAATAGATTTGTTTTCTTAATTAAAATGTAATTGATTGTCCATTCAGTGGACATATTGTTTGTTATGGATTAAAATACAATCTGCTCACACCACATATGAGTAACATTGCCTAGTGCGGAGGCGGTGTTTTAAATATGAAGTGCAAGAGGGGAGTTTATTTTTAGTCCGAGCAGTTGTTTGCACATTTTATTGGAAAGGTGTCCAGAGTATCTTCTCAGAGGGGTGTCTGTTTTAACGCGGGCAGTGTGGGGGTTTCTGGCTCCCTGTCCCCTGCACGCCGAGAGGGTTGCTAGACAGAACGGAAGTTTTTTTTTCAGGACACCCTGTGATCATTGTCGTCTCAAAACCATCCTTGTCCTTTATAGACCGCAAGCCCCTCACTGGAGAGTGTGGCTGGCTGATTCAGGCTTTGATGAGCTATAAATAGTCTTGCTCTATTGATCTATTCCCCCCCTTCTCCTCTCTTCTTCAGATGTGCACAATTAATGAGTGCATGGAGCTTAAGAGGGTATTAGTTTAACCCAAGGTTGTCATAAGTGTAACTTAATACCTGAGTAGAAAAAGTAATTTGCATTTCCTGACCGCGGGGATTCACCAGATCGGTTTCTCGCTGATCTTGTATGTTTGTCTCGCTATGCGGTTGCAGTAGTCCGACCCAAGTCACAGCGTTGTGCGTTTTGTGGGATGGTTCTGGCTCGTTTTAATCGGGGTATCTCATCTTCCTATCTCAAACCCAGCTCAGTGTATCGCAGGGAGGCGCCTGAGACGAGTCGTTATCTGCTGCTTCGATGCAGCTGTCCGGGGCTCCGAGCCCAAGGCCAGGCTTTACTAACTGATCCAGGGTGTAGAACGGCCTTGACTGATAGTAGTTTTTTGTGTCTTTTTCAGTTCCAGAATTGTAGTGTTTTATTTATATTTTTATTGATTTCTCTAGGAGTACATTTTAATGTCAGTTGACTAAAAAGCATGCATTGTAGTCTTTCTAGTTTTGTTTCAGAATATCAGATAAAGCCGGTTTTATTTACTCTTCGTATGGAACTTTATGTCCTTCAGGGAGTTGGTGCTATAGACTCAATCTGCCTAAAGAAACAAGAGAGGTTGCTCATCGCAGGATTAGTCATAGTTGTTTAACTGGAGTCGAATGTTGACTCATTTGTTTGTCAAAGTGGCCTTTGTTTTCTTTTCTGCACACGTGACACATGAGTGATCTGTTCCGTAGACCTTGGCCTGAACCTCCGTCGCCGTCACCCTGAGCTTTGAAGTAATAAACACAGAAAACGATATCTGCAAGACCCGCTTCGAGTGCTTACTGTGTGTCTGGAGCAGACTGTCTCTAATGTCCATGCTGTTTTGTTCTCGTGACCTTAACGATCTCTCTAATGAGCTGCTGTTCGAGAGAGCTTCCGATCTCCGCTCACTGACATTTGAATTGGCTTGTTTTCTAGGACTCATAGAATAACCATCACCAACTTCTGCCTGGGGAAGCACCTGGTGAGTGAGGATGACCTTCTCAAGGATCAGCGGGGAAGCCCGGCCTACATCAGCCCAGATGTGCTCAGCGGTGAGAGCCCGCGATTTCAACTTGCAGAAACCGAAAGGCAGTCGCCAGCAAGGGTTTCACTGCTGCTCGGGTTTGTGAAATCGGCCTGAGATGCAGTGAGGCAATGCTGTCGAGAGCTGGAGCCTCGTTTAGGCTTCCTGTTCAGTTTAGCAATCGGCTTTTCAAGAGCTTGGAGTCTGAGAAATAGGGGTGTAAATAATGGTAATAAACCACTGATTCTTTGCAAAGATAAAATGTAGAGCCCATAAAGTGTTGGTTATATTGAGGGCATGTCAGTTTATTGGGCCCATAGTAATACTTTGCCATTGCAGGCGACATAAACCATATTAAACCTTGCTCTGTTTTCCACAGGGGCGGTATAGATGCGTTTTAAATGTGTATCTTGGCCTGGACAGCAATCCTGTGCTTGTGTGCCAAGACATGTTTAGGTTTGCATTGATGCTGAAAATCTTGCCCACTCCCACTTTTGGGAGATCGCTGTAGACCAAGTTAAACAGGGAGTTTTGTTTGCACAGAAAAGCCGAGATCCGTCTGCAAATTAAACCGGCGTTTGCTTGACTTGAAAATAATGAGTGCTGCGGCTGTGATTCAGCGCGTGAGTCAGAGCTACTCCAGGTTACATGTGTTTGTCAGATGGTGACCATAATCTTTCAGTTGACCCGGCTCTGGGAAACTGGCTGTTCCACTGAAGTGCTGTTACTGAAATGCGGCTCTTCCTGTCACAGCAGTTGAATATAGAAATTTAAGTTAAATGTGCAGAGATCTGGAGTGCTCTGATCGCGCAGAACGCATTCACCCCCCGGAGGCTTCAGATGAGCTTCCTGGCAGCATAGGATTGTAACAAACAGTGCTTTTCCAGACTAGTTTCTCTGTCACGGTTGAGATCCTGCTGGCAGTAGCTGCTCATTCATGAGTGCGATGGTTTCTCCTCCTCAGGCCGGCCGTACCGCGGGAAGCCCAGTGACATGTGGGCCCTGGGCGTGGTGCTTTTCACGATGCTGTACGGCCAGTTTCCCTTCTACGACAGCATCCCTCAGGAGCTCTTCCGGAAGATTAAAGCTGCCGAATACACCATCCCCGAGTACGTGCGCTGCTCGGCCCTCTTCATGGGGTTGTTGTTGGCCTTTGTTTTATTGTCTTCTCTCTGTTAGTGCGTTTGTCTCCAGAGCCAATTCAAGCAAACCAACGCCACGATCTTAATATTGGTTATTAAAAGTTCCACTCTGTGCGTCCTCCTCAGGGACGGGCGGGTGTCGGACAACACTGTGTGTCTCATTCGCAAGCTGCTGGTGCTCGACCCCCAGCAGAGACTGACGGCGGCCGAGGTCCGGGAGTCTCTCAGCAGCATCATTGCATCATGGTGAGTCTCGCTGGGGCCCCGGGCTGTGGGCAGC
Organism: Amia ocellicauda; assembly: GCF_036373705.1. Classification (NCBI taxonomy): domain Eukaryota; kingdom Metazoa; phylum Chordata; class Actinopteri; order Amiiformes; family Amiidae; genus Amia; species Amia ocellicauda. The sequence goes on from NC_089860.1 coordinate 37,884,673, forward strand.
GCCCACTGAGGAGGATTAGATGTTATAGTTTTGTGTGTGTGTTTATTTTTTTTGTACCGAGAGGTAATAAGTGACAGTAATGGCTGCACACTCACCAGATCTCAGTTCTAAAGTCTCGTTTCATCACATGTAGCTCACAGGTAAAGTGGAAAACCTGCCCTTGATCACCACCATTGTACACAACACACACACGGCAGCAGAGCACTGTGTCGCACGAGCTTCAGGTCGCAGCCGCCACGTCCCTGCAGTAACGCGCTGAATACAATCTCTACTGAAGTGCGTTTAAAGGAAGCCGTTGCTTACACTGCAGATAGTTTAAGGTTTATTTGATGCACCCTGTCTCTCCCGCTCTGACCCGGTGTCTGCTGTGTTGCAGGCAGTCCATGTCTTCTCTCAGTGGTCCACTACAGGTCGTGCCTGACATCGACGACCAGGTCAACCACCCCGAACATCTCCAGGAGGTAAGGACGGAGCTTCGGGGTTTACCCGGAGCCCCTGCTCTGGGGTTGTGTGTTGAATGGGGATGTGAGGGTTTGTTCCACCATGCGGTGAACAGATGTGAGTAAATTGTATTTAATTTAGTTTATTATTCTTCAAAGGGAATTTTGCTTTTCTTTCACTTCAGAGCTCAGTACGCAAGGTGAGTGTTTAGGTGTAGTAGCATGTTTATTTAACAAAGCAAGTACGAATGTGCTGAGAGCCTGTGCCCGTGTCGCCCTGCAGGCCAAGGTGATGGAGGAGTCCTCGCAGTACGAGTTCGAGAACTACATGCGGCAGCAGCTGATCCTGGCCGAGGAGAAGAACACTATCCACGAAGCCAAGAGTTTCCTCCACAAGCGCCAGTTCGGCAGCATCCCCCCGGTGCGGCGCCTGGGCCACGATGCACAGCCTGTCAGCCCCCTGGACGCCGCACTCCTCGCCCAGCGCTTCCTGCGGAAGTGAGCCTCGGCCGGCGGTGCCGGCGCTGTGCCCGCGGGTCGGCCCATCGGAGCAATAGAGTCATGTAGCAGTCCACCCCCGCTCTATTGAGGATCCCTGGGGCCGCCGGCGCCCGTGGAGTACGGTCTGCTCTTTTAATTGAAATGATCTAGATTAATTCTCTAATTGTGACTGTAAATCTACCTCTCTTCATCTTTTAATAATGATCCGGTCCTCAGGACTCGGCTCGCGAGACGGCGACGTCGGCAAAGCATTATCTTCGGTGCGTCTGGTAGTATGGAGTCTCACTGACCGCAGCTCTCCGTATGATCTGAATAAGCTTATTTTCCTTTTTCTACAATAAAGGTAGCATTGTTTTGGGTTGCGTGTTGTTTCTGGTCTTTTGGCAAGCCGCGTTTTAAAGACGCTAAGTATGGTGACGTAAAACCACCGTCCCACCCTGCGTGAGATCTGTAAAAGCACGGAACCGCTGTAGTCCTGTGCATCTGTGCAGAAACATCACGGGCTGCAGCGATGCAGAGCTGTTCAGTCAGGCCATGATTCTGTTCGGCTATGAAATCATGTCACGTGACCGCTTCCTGTAGCAGTGGACACGCATGTCTGTGTGCAAATATATAACAAACGTGTTGATTTAGGCAACCAACCTGATCTGGGGTTAATGGAGCCTCTTTAAAATGCCCGTTTGCCAAGGCAAGTGACCATTAGCTTCTCCTCTTTGTGTCGATTCACTTGTTAGTTTTTTCAAAGCTATACATATAAGTATGTGTATATGTATGTATGTATGTATGTATGTATATGTGTGTCTTTATATATATATATATATATATATATATATAATGTATGTGTATCTATAGATTTTAATCTATTTATACATGTATATAAATATGTATGTGTGTATCATTGTGGTACAAATATAATATATAAATGTGAAAACCAATCTACAGACTAGGGTAATTAGGCTGCAGCATCTATAGCTCGTGTCCATGATGGGTAAGAGATTGCATCGGGGGGGGCGTTTTTGCGAGGCAGCGCCTCTCCTGTGTTTCACCAGCGGAGACTGACTGCGCAGGAAGCTTTCACTGCAGGACTGCCTGTGAATCCGGCCCACAGACCGAGACGGCCCCGTGCTCCGCACTGACCTGTCTGAGGCTTCGAATTCTGAAGCGGCTCTTCTAGGGCTTCAGACACGATTGATAAACGCTCTAAAATCCTTAGATATATCAGATTGGAGAACACTAGCAAGTGACCAAGATCTGTTTTCCCATGTTGATGCCTTTCTTGCCAAGTGACATTGTATAGTGTTCCCTCCGCTGTGCAGAATATTGTTTTAATGTGGACCGGGGTCAGACAGGACCTGCTTGATTTTCTGCTTCCCTGCCGAGAATAGATTTATGAATTTGAAATGGTGCTTCTTGTAGTAACGCACACACATCTGGAGGCTGTCCTTGTGTTAGATGTCCCAGGGCTGTCAGCTCTTCCTTCCCAAAATATCTCCACAACTTCCCCCCACCGATCAACAATCAAACCAGAGGAGCTTTTCCAGATCAGCAGGGACACACGCACCCAGGGACACAAATGGTAATTGGGCTTCAAGGCATTCAAGACAGAAAACAGGAGACACTTCTTCACACAGAGAGGCGTCACAATCTGAACAAACTCCCCAGCGACTCAAAATCAGACTGGATAGGATCCTTTGATCACTTAGTTATTAATGGACACCAAACGAGCACGATGGGGCAAATGGCCTCCTCTCAATTGGACACTCTGATGTTCTAATCAATAACGCACTCCTGCAGCCCCAGTAAAGCCGTCGCTAGAAGAGCATCTGAGCTTCTTTCACCCTCGGATAAACGTAATTCAGACCCGACTAAGCTAAGGACAGAATAAATTAAACGGGCAGTGCTCTAGGTCTTACTTCAGAGGGTGTGATTTGTGTGAAACTGCGTACATACATTAAACTATTGGTTTATGTTTTAGTTTTATTTTCCCCATTTGGCTTTAAAATGTGCTTTTAATTCAGAAAAAGCCCTGACTGACATTGACGCAGAAGTGAATGACTAATCGTTATTGCAGTTTGTTTTCTGTCCAGTTTGTGAATTTTATTTACTCAAACCCCCCACCCCCCGGCTTGTATAATGTCCAGTGTGTCTCTAACCGCATCGTAACACATTGCTGTGATTGTTCTTGCTACCTTCAATAACCAAGATTTGTTTTCTGTTCCTTACAGTCGGTGACCACAGCTGTGGTTTGATTAAGCTACACTAATGACATTAGAATCCTGCATAGGTATATTTTTTTAAGTAAATATAGCACATTAGTTGGATTTATGAGATCTGTTTATGGCAATCAGATTAATATTATGTGGCACCATTTGTTGTCCTGAATAAATCTGCATCGTCGCTGCCGGCACATCCCGAGCCGTGGTCCTGCAGAGCATCTCGGAGGTTTGAGTTTTCTTCTTCAGTTGGAGACCTAGGCTTCCACAGTGACATTGTATGTAATTAACTTTATAAAGACGTGGGGAATAAACCATCAAATGCATTCCCTGGGCTGCACATTCATCAGTATTGTAGTTATGGGTATGATTCCGGACTGTCAAAGGAGAACAGATGTTAGAAGCCCATTGTGATTAGGCCTGGTCTGTTGGTGCGTTCATTTCTCCTCTTCCTGCCTGCCTTCAGAGTCATGTTTAGCTTCGATAATTCATGCCAATGTCTCGATTTGCATAATGGGGTATGATAACTAATCACACTTTCACCAGTAACCCCTAATAATGAATAACCCTTTCCATCAGAAGAGCAATCGGACCTGTCTGTGCAGACCGATGAACTCGTCTGTCCCTGTGAGGGAATGAGACCCACAGAGCTGGCCTTGTGCGCCGGGGAGCTTCGTTTCACAGTTTTCATCAAACTTCAAATACCTGCGCATTTAAAGCCAAGTAGGCGAGCCTAGCTACGAATGTCATTGTGCAAAAGAAGTGTCCTGTCCCGTCTACTGCCACCCCCCCAGGGTGAAGACCGCCCTTCACAGGCTGGACACGACGATTATGGACTCTGCCCCTCGTCATCCAGATTGTTACCTCAAGGGTTTGTGAAACTTGAAGGATGCAGATGTCCGGCACTGTAAACCTTGTCAGCGTGACGCTGGTGTTGAGGTGTGTGCAGTGCATGCTGTCCCTCGGCACGCTGCGCTCGGGAGGCGGCCAGTGCCGCCGTTGTTCAGGAATAAAGGAAAGGGACTCTTGTGACTCTGAGCGCAGCTGCGCGTCTCTGATCTGCCCGGCACTCGTCGAAACTGGAAAAGGATTGTGTCGGAAGAGCAGACGTGGGGAAGAGGTTGTAAAGCAGAGGCTGTCTGTGTGAGCTGCTTTTCTGGGCAAGTAGACAAGGAGATGGTCGTTTAGATAATGACTATATAGAGATGAAAAACAAATTTGTATAAAAGACATATTTTTGTACTTCATCAAACCTCTACATGCATGTCAGCAATAAAGAGTTTCATATGGAACCCTGGTGTTCTTGCATATTTATTTTTTAAAGCCTTTAAATTGACTTTGACCAAGTTTCCCAAACCCAGGTGAGTGTTTGAATAGGTTTCTCTCAGTGGTTTATTTATTTGTTATAAATCCATGACACACATTTTAAAATAGACAAATGTTCTGAATTAATTTTGGTGCCATACAGTAGATTTCAGAAGTATTTGCCCCTCAAGGCCATATTTTTAAAGTAATTAATATTTAATTTGGATTCTCTGCCTTTGATTAACACTCAACACCTTGCATGTGCAGAATATACATGTTTTATTGTGAAGCCAAACTTAATTAAACCTAAAAAACTGTTGTGTTCACTGCGGAAGTATTCCAGTCAGTACCTGGTAGATCCACTGCTGGCCTGTGTATTTGGGTCTGTCTCACCGCCTCTGCACATCTGGTTGGAGGGGCACAGTTGGTTCAGGGCAGCGTTCAGGTCTTGCCAAAGAAGCTTGGTGGGATGGAGGTCTGGGCTTTGACTGGGCTGTCCTGGGACTCGACTGCATGTTTAGGATCATCGTCCTGCTGAAAGGTCAACCTCTGCCCCAGTCCAAGGCTCCTGCAGACCTTTTCCACATCTTTGCTGTGTCTTCCACGTGCCTTATGGCAAAATCCAAATGGGATGTGGTGTGACATATTTTGGAAATGGCTTCTTACATACGGCGCAGCTTTGTGGCGCACCAGGGTAATAGTACACGGTTTCTCCCATCCTGGCTGTGGGACTCTGTAGCTCCTTCAGAGTTACCTTTGGCTTCTGTGACCACTGCCTGGTCGCTCAGTTTCGGTGGTTCATTTTTTCCCCTATAGTGAATGTTTTCCAAGTCAGTATCTCCTCACAAGCCGATCTTAACAGTCTTGGTATTTGAAAGCCCTTAGTTTCTAGTTTCCAGTGATCTAAAAACATAAAACAATGTTTCTGGCTATACTAATGCCAGTGTTATGAATGGGTATATTTGACCCCGCGGGCAGGTTGAAAACGGGGCTGAGTGTAAACAGATGAATATGTCTCTGATGGTCCTGTGCTTGTCCTCGGAGGTCATGTGCTGTCTGCAGCCCCAGCAGAGCTCTGCAATGCTGAAAGACCTGACCTTGGGGGTGCGTTGGATGCCCTACCATGTATGGAGGGAATGGCATCACCACAGCAGGGTTATTTACATACAAAGAGCCCAGTTACACAGACCCCAAGAACCACAAAACTATTCTGGACAGAATGTGGGAATTCCTGGAGCGAATGCCAACTCCCGTCTGCTGTTTGCGATATCTGTATTGTCTCAAACTCCCTGCTGGCTCCACCTGCTGGCCTTGTTTCAGCAAAGCTCTGGCTATGCAGTCCCTGCAGCCGGGATTGCTCACTTGCTGATGAAGCTGCTCTACTGACAAGCTGAAGGATGCCGGTGACTTCTGGTATGGCTTTCAAACCCACAGATTGCAATCTTATAGACCCAGAGATGAAGAAAGGACTTACACTCCCTTTGCCGCAGAACTAGGAACACATGTGTGCGTGCACACACACACAGACACACACACACACAACAGCACTGTTACTTGTGCTCAAGAACATATACAAGACTGATACAACAGCTGTGGACTGGAATACATGAGTCAATGAACTGAAGTCACCCCATTACAGCGGGCAAAGCATTTGTCACTGATAATAAGGTCTTCCTCTCCCCTCCAGAGCCATGAGAGTCTGTGCTAATATTAACATCCTACGTTCGACATCTACTGCACCACGGTGAGAATGAACTACCTTTACCCAACCACCTCATTTGTAACACTTGCTACTGATGTGGGCGTTGTCTTTATTTCCCTAATACCTGCAGCTGCGCTTCCCCCCCCCATTGGCTCCAAGGGATTTAAGAGGATCTAGTTCTTCTACAGGAGGGGAACAGGTGTGGTTGTATATACTGGACACAGCAGGACAAACAGGGCCGGGGTGACTGGAGACCATAAGACCGGTGCTGTAAAGAGGTTAGGCTGCATGTTGAGACTGTGACACTATCGTGCCGTGTTTCTCTCTTTCGGCCTGTGTGTTGGTTGAGTAGGATGTTGTTTTAGTGGCTGGGCCGGGTCTGTGCTGAACTGTCACTGGTCTATGTTGAGACCTTAGCCAGACAGCGAAGACTGACCTCAAGCACCTGGCCGCAGTAGGCTGGTGTTTCTGGCACCTTCAGTCTCTGTGAATCAGTAGATGCTTTTGTCACACAGCTGTATGAGTGCAGAGGGCATCAGAGTTTAAGAAGACGCATCTCAAAAGCTGCGAATGCAAAGTGAATGCGCTCTCAAGGTTGTTGTGAGGAAAATAGTTACATTTCCTGCACATATTTTAGGTATTAAGTGAGGAATATGAAAATCTGTGAAAACCACTGCAGTGGCTCACCTGGTGGGTTTACCTTTAGTCAGTGACTCAGTTCCAGAGGGATACAGTGTATCTTCCAAAGTGTGCCACAGCAACACATACAGTGCACTCAGGACGCATTCCTCTGGGTGTCGTTCAGGTGAGTGAAACGACTGCGGAGACAGTATCTGCTCTCTGTGGCGGAGAGCTCAGAGGTCCGGTATGGCAGAGACTGACTGACAGACAACTAGATGGGCTGCATTCTTCACGAGTGGCTCTAACAAAAGGTTTGACGAGAGGGCCGGAGTCAGTCATGCTGGTATGCAGCGAGTGAATCATCATTCAGGTTCTCTGGCATGCTGTCCCTCGTGGCAGAGCCCTCGAAACTCTTCACACCGATAAAGGAAGACAAGAGCAAAGGCAGAAGGAAAAATGTGGTTCAAACTAATCCTAAAATACTGGTTTGTAATTGCACTGCTCTTCCACTTTGTTGACTAATTGATATGCTATGCCTGTTTTATATATTATTTGTGTTACATGTTATTTACTGTTAGTAAATTGAATGCAATTCTAAAAGATGTTTAAACTATTGTCAGAGATTAGTTTACTACCCCTGAACACAGCCCTGAGGCTGCTGATGCTGGTCAGTCCCTGACAAATCCATATTGTACAGAAAAACAAATGAACACATGTTTGCATTAAGCAAAAGTGTTTGCATTTAGTTCCTGCAAAAAGGGTAATCTCTTGTGCTTTTAATGTGTGATCTAGAATGTTCTTCTTGACAATTATTTGAAGGTCACAGATCAATGATTCCCAATTTGTATCATGGGAACCAAATACTGTACATAGAGGAGTTATATGTATCTCCCTGCCACCAACTACTGAACTGCTGCAAATGAAACAGGTAGTGAGGAGATCATGTCAAAGTAAGTCCAGAGGAACAGATCCAGTGAGTGATGCTGCTGAGCATTTCCTGAAAGACACTCCTCTGAAGAGACATGTCTTCAATTGCCACGGACATATCGAGTGCTCTTAGTTTTGGACTGGCTGTCGTGGTACTTTCCTGAAGATCATCCCCAGCTGTGCCTCCGTGTAGCTCCGACTGCAGTGGGATCAGCTTACCAGCCGGATTACAATGCAAACCAAGAGCAAGATTCTGCAAACAGAAAAGTTAGGGTCTGTTCACTAAGCAACCGATCAAACCGGTTATAGTTTAAATGGTTTATAGGGTAAGGCACAGTACCCCTTTTTCACCCTAAATTAATACATACCCCATAATTACAACATCAGCAACACAATCCAGATAAAATAACACCCACATGAAAAAGAAAATTGTGCACAATGAAACTCCAGCATTGCAAATTGAGCAAATGAGTAAATGAGCAAATTGGCCATGTGTCATTGCGCTGTTTCAGGGAGAAAAGCCCGGGACTGTTAATATTATTAATATTATTATTATTATTATTATTATTATTATTATTATCATAATGTATTTATTAGCAGACACCCTTGTGCAGGATACAGTGCAATAATACAGTGCAGTTCAAGGCATAATACATGTAAGGAATTGTATATAACATATTCAAGTTAGGAATTAAGCTTTGTTCTGATATTATGTAGGCATACTGGTTATTTAACCGTCTGTAACCATGTAACGGCTGTATTATTTTAGCATTGTGCTGTTGCAAAAATAAACTGAAGAGAAACAAACTGGCTTTGTCTCCTGCGGAGAGTCTCCACTGTTGCTGAGAAGCGCTGACTGGGTGTCTGATTCACTGGGATCCGAAGGGTTGCTTCAGCTGAAGCTTTGTATCTTAACAATACATTTTACAAATTCACAGTTTACACAAGTGTATATGAGATGTACAGTAAACAATATTAAGGTCTTACATCCTAGACTGTAAAAGCTGATGAGTGCAAACAAGATGTCAAGTCACAGTCAAGGGCCGAGGGAGAGGGAGCATAGGGGAGATCCATATCAACAATACGAGTGCTGTCAATGCAGAGGCAAGAGTATGACAAACGTTGTATAAGTGCAATCTTACAGGAGAGTAAATTACTAAATTACAAGTAGAGTCTGAAACGATGCGTCTTGAGTAAGCGCCGGAAGGAGGTCAGGGACTTCAGTGGGAAGTCAAAGAGCAGTCACAGAGCAGTCCCAGACTGTGGTTTGCATGTCCACATTTACACAAGAGAAGCTCAATCTCAGTAAATTCATGGACAGTCAGCGGCCATCTTGTAGCAGTGAAGCTGGTAAAAGCACAGAATCGTGTTATATTTAAGGCTGTGATATTTAAATCATCCAGGGTGTTCCCTGCCCCGTGCCAATTAATGAATTAGATAAACAACTCAGGGTATGTATACTATTCATCTGTCCCACCTGGTCAATACAAATCAACACTGTCAACACTGGTAAGTGTCATGAGTTTGCATGCGTGTACGAGCGTACAGGGTGCATGTCCGCCGAATACAGCGTCCCGGCCGCTCCGGAGTGACCTCTCCGCACACGCGTTATCGCAGTTTCCGCAGCTGGGATTGCCCATTCCTCCAATGGGAGTGCTAGGATTATGCAGCTCTGCGTAGAGCTGTGGCGGCCGGTCTGCTCTGTCACAGTGGGCGTGGCGGGCGCTTCACCTGCACGACAGGTGACCGAGCAGCGAGACTCCGTCCACAGACGCCACTGCGCTGCGAGCGGCTGCACATCGCGTCTGAACCCAGGACAGCTCCAGACACAGGACATGCCATCAGCCCAGAGGACATGCCATTGACCACAGCGCTGCTGTGCGTGTGACATCGGCTTGCATTCTGTCAATCCAGGAAACTGGTCACATCTGTCCGATCGCTTTGATCGATCTGGTTGCACGTTGTTCCGCTGTTCTTCCTCTCGTCCTGCGCCAGAGCCATGGCCAAGAAGAGCATCGCCAGGAAGAGTCTCAAAAACTTTTTTTCCAAGAGCGAGCAGAATCTAAATGAGCCCGAGGAGAAAGACAAAGGAGCACGGTCGTTTAAAAACTTATTCAAACAGGACCGCAGCAAGAAGAAGAAACACGACCAGCCATCCGAGCAACAGATAGAGAGCAGCGCTGCCAGGTGAGTGGCGGAGACGCACCTGTGCGCAGGTATGGGGGGCTGCCAGGTCATGTGTGGAGATGAAAATACATGTCTAAGGGTGTCAGTGAAACACACTTGCTAGGGTTATTTGCCCTCTCTGTGAAGTACCTCTCTGTGTCAAAGACCTGCATCTGAGTGAGACCTGATCACAGCACAGCATGACTGTCAGATGCTCACACAGTCAGAAAGCATGCGGGTGCCACCCTTTTCTGATCACCATTTGCTTTTCTCATTTGTGAGACGCTTTGAATTTGGCTAAAGGGACACTTTCCTGTTTGGTCAATAAGGTGACACACAATCTGTGAATTCAATGGATATGTCTTCTGCTGTATTTGTGTGTTGAATATGGATGCATGCATAAAAACAGCCTAATAGATAGTGATGGCATGAACATAGTTTTATCTAGTACTGCTCTCTTATAGACATTTGCAAATTGTCTAGTTTTCCCACAGCCTTTGAAATTGTGTATTTAGTGCGTATGCATGCGTGTGTGTGTGTGTGTGTGTGTGTGTGTGTGTGTGTGTAGCCTAGTTGTGTTGTTGTTCTGTCTTCAGTAAGACTGCTCATTTTGATATGACAGCATGAGATCTTTCTCTGCTCATTTCTGTCAGTTGTATTATGTCCTTAAATTCGGAGTCTTTGAAACGACACATTTCGTGCAAAATCAGTTTTGTTCCCCTCGTCTGTTCATCTTAACGGTAATTCTGTTCTTAATTATACGCATGGGTAAGCATTTGTTTCCAGTCAATTACCTGCACAATTGCATCATGTCCTACTTCATGTATTAAAAACAGATGACAACACAAATGACAGAACTCGAAGAAATGTCGTCCAGATCAAATGCTGATTTTTATATTGAAAGTAAAAGGAATAATATGACAATCAAAACGGATGGATTGTTTTTAATGAAAGCATAAAGACCGTTCTTATATCATGCTTCTACTCATCACAATGTACTCTGTGTATGATGTCTTTCACCACCACATATATTACATATCTAAGGATACACAAAGTATTGCTAATGATAAGTATAGGCCTATATAGTTTACCATTCGACTCACACAGGTTCTATTATTAGGTAAATTATTTAGGTGACGCCTTAATCCAATATTGCATTTTTCTTGTTTTGTTTTTGCCCCTCAGACATTACCTTACAATGTACTGCACTGTGTCAGGTTACACAATCTCTCTCTCTCTCTCTCTCTCTCTCTCACACACACACACACACACACACACACACACACACACACAACATTTGTTTTTGCTAAGCATTAACGTATAATGATTTTCTGTCATAAAGATATTTCGCATGTTACAGATTTATGTCTGTGATGGCCATTGTACAACTTTGATCGTCTTCCTCTTGACAGACTAGTTGGTTTACAAGGCTGTGGCTTTGGATCATTATTGCAGTGAAATGCAAAGCTGTGTCAGACAGTCTTTGTTGTTTGTTACTTAATTGCGTTTGTTTCCTTCATTACATCAAAGTAATCAGTCATTGAAGAGTTAGTAGGAAGCCGAAGCTTAAACGTGCTTTAGAAATGCTCTGTAGAAAGAAGAACTTCCACTGAAGGAAATGCCTGCGCTGCTGCGACTCTGCAACTCTGCATTCCGGCTGCTTTCTGCACAATATCGCTGACTCATAGCTTTAGGTTTTGGAGAGAACAGCAACAGTTATATATATATTGAATTATTAGTTGATGTACATTTTTCAATTAAATCACAATGATTTGAAGACAGATAACACGCTGATTAATTTCAGTTCAAATGACACACAATTCCGTCTGTGTGCGATTACATAATTCCTAAGAAAAACCCAGAGAGCAAACCTCATTAGCTCAGCAGTGTTTATTAGCACTATGCTTTAATTAACAGCTCAATTAATTATATTTTCTCCCGATGTAACTCTGTCTAGTTACGTAGTCTAGCAGGTACGTTGCACAGTATCACCTGACTGGAGTTCAAGGAGTGTCCTTTGAGTGTAAAAATATTTGTTTGGAAGGAACAGCAGGGGACACAGTTGTCCCTGAGGATCAGGAAACATCAGTACAAAATGAATTTGAAATCCACATTTATGAACGCGTAACACCTCTAAATCTTAATGGCCTCTTCCTATGTTTCTTCTTAAAAAAATGCACATTTCAGTCTCTAGAAATGTATAATCAAACCCCCTGTCTCTAGCCTTCACGGTCTGGGTGTCGGGGCCATTTCCCCTCAACACTGAGGCACTAAAGGTCTTTCAGTTTCTGTGTTACAGTGCTTTATAATACATATCCATGGCACTACTAAAATAACAATAACAGTGATGGTAATGCTCCTGCAGCTCTGGCCTGGGGATTTCTTATTAGCATGGCATGGTTTTTAATCTCTTTAACCAGCTTTTGCTCCTAATTCCTTCTCAAAGCAAACTGAAAACAAACATAATTAGCTGTGAAGTTCCTCATCACAATGTTCAAATTTTCCAAATCAGTGTTTTATTAGAATGGGATCTAAAGCACTTTTAAAAATATCATGTTTCTTGTTCATCCCATTTGAATGGAAATGATGAATTGAATAGCCGCGTGCTGCCCAGGCGTGTCAGGAAGGCAGCGTTTCCATTGCCTTTGGCCCATACTAAATCGTTTTTGTAGTTGAAGTATTTCAAGCTATACTTTCCTAAATGTACTTAAATGCATCTCTACTCAACATCATTAAATGCGTCCTCAAAACCTAAATCCAGGATTTTGGAAGGCCCTAATTGGCAGAAGGTAAAAAGAGCTTACTTTCATATGCTGCTTGATTGAGGGAACTCTGATCTGGCCATGAGGTCATTGGATCCACCCACGAAATGGACTGAGCCCAGGGGCTGCTGGGAAGGCGCTGTTCGGGGTGGAGGAGGGATGCGTTGCAGTGCATTCTGGGTGGGAAGGTGGGTTTGTTGTCTTTTACTTAGGGTTGGGCACCAGATTAGGGTTTTGTGCTTTTACTGAACTTTACTTTAAGACTCCATTGAAAGGTACCACAATAAACAAACGAAAGAGTCAAGTTACTCTCAGTTATTTCACGCTCATTATCAGCTATCTGTTGCCACTTTGAGCACAAGCTAGACCAGCAGAAGAAGCGCACTGCACTGCACAGGTGAATACTGCCGATTCCTGATAGGTTCCTTCAAACGGTAACAACACTTTCTCCTATTGATGAGTCGGATTGACGTGAATTGTGCATCATCATGGTGGCTAATAGGATGTGACATTCTCTGTCACACACTCCGTGCAGCAGCCTCGTCTTGTCCAAGAATGATCTCACTGTATACAATATAGAGCCAGCATTACGATGGGATGAGGCCACTGCTGTTCCATCTATATGTGCATTGCCTGCTTTGGAATTAAACATTAAGAAATAAACACATTCATATTTATGGCTTATAAATGTGTATGTTTGCATCACAGTGGCTGACACCTGTGGTAAACGCCTGGACCACATGGACTCCTCACATAAACTAGAAGCCACTGACAAAAACATTTACACAGCAGATAAGCAAATACAAGTTACTCAGTGGGACTTACTGCTTAAATGTGGTTTAGCTTACTTGGTTTGCTAAGCTTTTATGGGCTCAGAAGGGACCAGTGCAGCCCAGTGAACAAACACACACATCCAGATGACCTGGTCAGTGAATCGGCATCCAGCGGAGCTCAAATAAAAACCGTGTGATTCAGTGATTCGTGTCGGCCAGTGAATATAGTTCACTTAAATTACTCTCACTTATCAGTGATGTTTGTTAAGTTTATTAAACCGTGACGTTCTGTAGAGGAATCTATACACTTGAATTGAACCAAATCCAGAAGGGTCTGTGGAAAGCTTCGGCTTCCCTTCTGTAGGCGTGGAATGTAGTCACTGTGCGTCGAGGTTTAACACTGACGGGGCATCCTTGATGAATAAGTCAAGTATAAAGGACAAGGTGTTATTTGAATGAAGGATGTGAATATTCACTGTATCCAGAGTGCCTGGAACTTTCTACTTGATCTGCAGGTCATTTATTTAATTACTGATGGCATTTTGTTTGTTTAGTGGAATGTTGTGATTAGTAAACGTATGCTCTATTTTTTTACACAATATATAAGGCTTTCTCACACCAGCACTGACTTCTTGGAATTTCTTAAATTGACTCCAGTTAGTCACACTGATTCCAGTTTTGTCGCATAGTACTGAAGGTGTGCACCAGTAAACCAGTCCTGTGAAATGAATTTTTATGTTTTAATGTTGTGTTTGGGCAGCCAAACAATAAACAGGTTTCATCACTTTTTCATCGAAATCACGAATACCTGACAATTACAGTTATTAACCGTAGCCAGTAAATATTCATTGTTAATATTTTATTTTTCTTTTAATTTTGCTTTCGAGAGTTCCCTTTCTTGATCGGTTATTTACTAGAAGTGATGATACGCATTCATGTTTTGGAGAGAGTAGCTATAGAGATGGATCTGAGGTCCAAGAAAAGAGGGCACAGAGAAGATTGGGGGAAATATCGTTGGCACCTGACAATGACCTAAAACACGGGAACTACACACCAGTCTTCACAAGGAAATGCACTCTTCATTTCATTCTTTTGGATTCTCAGACAGACGGCTCCATTGATGCCAATCCAGACAGCCTGGAGATCAGTCATGGAAGGAGTCTAACACCGACCACATGGAATTCATAATAATTACAGCGCTGCAGCTCATATGACATGTATGACACTCATGTCTTCATGTTTCTCTCTCCAGCCTCTTCAGTAGACAGAGGGATTTAGGGGGGTTGGGATGCACTGCTCTACTCTGTGCCTGAGTGTGATGTTGTACTGATGTTGCACTGATGTTGCACTGATGTCTTCAATGGCACTTCAGAAATGCTTGCTATTTTTTATTTACTCAAAATGTAAAGTAGAGCAGGTCTGCAAATGTATGCTCCATAATCTGAATAAGGACATTGAGTGCTTAAAACAAATTCAAAGAAAAACTTTGGTGGACCTTGAAGTGTTTCCTGATACTGAAGGAATGCAATGTCACTTTAAAAAAAGACAGTTGAACATTTGGAACATTTTTGTGTGTGGCCTGTTGATGTGCAGGCCTCATCAGTTTGAAAAATATGGCAGCCGGCAAACTTGGGAACCTCTTGGGTGTGCAGTTCAGTGACAGCGTTCGAAGGTATGAGGAAAATTTTTGCAGTGATACAAATTGCCTTGAGGGAATATACAGAACGCACAAGATGCATTCCCTTCACTAAGAGAAATGGTAGTTTGTGTGTCTACACTGCAGTAAGGCTGAACTATAAATCTCCCTTCAAAACCGCATCGCAAACCATGAAATCTTCAGCAGTGTGAGGAACGGTTTTGTTTTTCTTGGTTCTACACAGTGTGTGTTAAGTGACACGTTTATTTATACACATCTGAATGACAAACCAGTTTAACTGCACAGTGCAAAGTAAACCTCTACTGCTTGTCATGTTTACCGTGTAAATTGTATTATTACACCTTTATTTATTGTAATTTCTACACTATATCCTGCTCTATGTACACTACTATACTTATCACACTAGGTGTTTATGGAGGTTTTTAACAGACCGTGCATGTAGAACAATTAATAATGATAACATTACAATTTAGTGTTGATTGTGTTTGTTCTGTTAAGGTTAGTTTTGACATTTTGGAAGTTCAGGAAACCCTCTCGTACTGAGATTTCCAAGTTAATGGGCTATGTGTTTTATTGATGAACTATTAACTTTAATAATGCTAGCAATAAAATGATTGTGCCTTCTCTGGTGGCAGCTGTTAAGGCCACCAACTACAAATCCATAAGTGAACATTTGACTATGAAAAGCGGGTTGTTGCCAGGTGCTGCCACAACCTCCTCATCGATGCAAATCGTTCGTAGAATGCAGTCCGTCTTGTTACCTTGGAAAAACAATATGAGAAGTGCGAAATTCTAAACCAGTTCCAAATAAAGCCTCCGCAGATTAAAAACAATAAAAAAAATATTTAAAATCCTCATCGCATTTTCTGTATAAACATCAGCACTGCCATGGAAGGATATAAATAAATCTCCATTGTTTTGTACGTTCCTTCTGCAAGTAGAAAGTCCTCCAGTGCAAATCAGTAGCTGATGTTTATGCTGTAATAGCAGCTTTAAATCCTTTAAATGAATACTCTCTTCTGTTCAACATGTCTATCGCATTGTTCCTTTGAATACACTACACTAATCACTTGCAATTTCTGTCATTTCTCCATTCTAATGCTTTAAGGCTTGGGTGCTTGAATGTATTAATGCTAAGTGTGTCTTTAAAGATATGGCTGAATTGAATTTCTGTTGAACCTTATTTGGCTTAACATATTTGTCTTTTGAGGTCCTGTTTTGTTTTTATATTTGGGTTGCTGTTTGTGAGTTTGGTTTTTCGCTTGTAAGATCAATTCCATTCAAATGAGAGCTGGACCTGTGTGAATCACCTGTTTCTTCAGAGGCTAAAAAATGCCAGTGAAAAAACTGAAACTGATCCTAAACATAAGGGACTAATCAAGACCTAACTAAGGACAATTACAGTAATTGGAAGCTAAGGCTTATCACAATATAAAAAAAAAAACACAATCCATGTTTCTGTTCAAATGCATTGTCGATGACTCATGTGTGACAGAGTTTGAGTAGAAACAGGAGGAATGAGGATGGTGTGGCAGCACAGGCAAATAGTTACAGCGGCGGATAGATCTGGATGAATCACATGGGGCCCCATAGCTCAGAGTCAGTCCACGCCTCATGACTAGAGGAGAAAACATTAATCTATTTATACACGAGCCTCTATGAACCTGTCAGGGAAATAGTCAGTTTAATACATATTGTTAATTAACTATATTTTCAATGTATCACTGATTCACACTGTGCACGGCCACTACACAGAAATTGATTAACAACAGTCAACTGCAAGCTTGACAGATATTTCTGGTCTCAATAAGTGTTCAACAAACCTTCACAATCTAGGTTATTGTACAATACAGGGAGTCGGGTAATTGGTTCCTGAAAAAAGTCACAACATTGTAACTTGGAAGCAATTTTCCCATTCCAATAATTTAAATAGGGGATGGCTTCCAGAAACCAGGCCCTATATTCACCAAAATAAGCCAGAATTTGTACTCACTCAGTTGTCACTCACTCACAAATAACATATCTACCTCAGGGTTTTTAAATTGTAAATTGCACTTACTCAAACAATCAGAAAATGCTAAATTCCTGTAATATCTTCCGTACTGAATGCATCATCTCGTCAGCCTTTATATCACAGACACCTGCTTGAAAACCAAGCCAGGCCTCAGACGCTTTGTGCTCTAGATGTTGCGTCGGGACAGACTCGGACAATACGAAGTAGCAGGCCAGACAAATGCTTTACTGATATCAATAGTGGCGTGTTTTGTCCAGAAGGGATGTCAATTTGTGAATCAGATTGAAATATGTCAAAATACAAGTCAAGCAGCAAATTCTGCATTCTGTAGGTAGAGGGGAAAACAATCCCTGCAATTGTAATATCCCACAATTCCCTGTGTAGCACAGGATGGATGAAACTGCAGTGTCAACATCTCATAGTATACCATCTCTGGTGTGGGAGCACGCCGTAAAGTCAAATGAACAGGTTAATCGCTGCCCTAATGTCTGTGGGACTGTTTCTGTGATATCTCACTGCTTTGCACACTGGCTGGTGCAACACTGGGCTCCTCTGGACTCGAGCTCTTCAGACCTTTTTCTTCCTGTTTTACGTGAGGACGCCTGGTATAGCTGGTGTGCGTGGTTGTGCAAGAGTTTAATAATGTTCTTGTCTTTAATTCACTCTGTCAGTGGCTCAAGCATAATAAGGATTTGTATGTCATATTCCTCATACACCACTGATAAATACCTTGCATTTTCTAAAATAAGATATTTTTTAATAATACAAATAAATAAAAAGTTTAATTGGGACCTGAAAAGGAGAAACAAAGACTTTATTGAAATGTAATCCCCCTGTCTGACGCTCTCTGTTGCTGAGCTCTGTGCCGGATCTGTTTGAATGCTTGTGGATGATTTCAATCTGAAGAGGAACAAAAGCACCGGATTGATCTGACGTGGGGCTATCAGAGAACATTGTCTGCATCTATGGACGGGCCCTTTGTTGTCCTTTGTGCCCTTATAATAAGGCCACAGATGATAAAGCCTTGATGTGCTGTAAAGACAGACCCACACATGTGTACGGGCTGTGCATCGCTTGTTTATTCATACACCCAAACACTGCAGCTAATATAAAGCAGTCTGTAGTGTCTGACACACATGTGAGAGAAGGTGGTAAATCCTTCTAACCGTACTTGTCGTGTGTTGTCTTGGTTGTGGTAGTCAGTACTGGTCTTTTCCTGTCAGGCTTCAGTGCTGGTCTGCCCTCTAAACAATCACAAACTCAACACCATTATTTACTGATGGAAGAAAGTGCTCGGTAGGACGACAAGCCTCTAGCTCATGAAGTGAGCAGTTTGCATTAGCATGGGGATGTTATTTTCCACAACTGGAGAGGTACAGCAACACATTTCCTTTAAACTTGTTTGAAAAAAGACCAAAACATGAAATAATGGTTATGAGTTTTGCAAATGTGGCAGATCTTACATCGAGATCAAGGGCAGTTTCACTGGCAGATCCATCCAGTGGTTCAATATGATCTCAACGTGTCGATACATCTTCAAAAGCAGCAGCCAAGGAAGACCATGATTATGGGACAACACTTCAGTGTAGCATTCATCTGAATCTGAATAAAAAGAAGACCTGATTAGTAAAAGTATGTTGGTACTCTGTTCGACCTCTAAATATTTTGATCACAGGTATCCATCATTATGTTATAAATGCAGTTTAATCCAGTTTATTTCAGTTTCAACTTCATGTCAGTGTTTGGTTTTACCTGTGGATTCTGTTTGCCTTCAAACCAGGTCAACAGATCCAGGTCAAACTAAATCACAACATTACCCTGCCAGGGAGGTTTAATATGCAAACTTGTACCGATCGTGTTTTTATTTACAAGCAAAAGAAAATAACTTTTGACAACATTGTAAACCGTGATTGTTTATTTGTTTATCCTTTGTGATTCACAGATAGGGCTTGATTGTCTCTCAGAGTCTTTCCATTACGTTAATTAGGATTTTAAAATTATATTTATTCATTAGGCAGATGTCTTCATCCCGGGTAACACTGACGATGTACGACAGTGTAGTCTAGTCCATTAACAATGGTATATACAGCATTCTAAAATACAACACCAGTTCTTGTGATACAAATTGAATTCTGGAGTATGTGAAACACAGGAGCGGTGCATTGGTGTGCAGTACTCGTTTGAATAGGCTTGGGAGGCCGGATCAGAGGAGATCTGCAGGATGCACACATTGCCATGTCGCTCCGAGGTCAATCTGGGGTCCGGTCTGATCCTGCAGAACCCAGTGCCTCGTCCCGTCTGTCGCATTGCAGTCTGTCCTCGGTGGCCTGTGTGCGGCTTGAGCCTGACTCTGTCCTCTTCCCTCTTCCAGGACCGATGAAGACGGCCCAGGGGAGAACGGGGAAACGTGGACAGATGCCATCGGTCCCCAAAATACTTCAATCTATGGCACAGCTCCTAGGTCAAAGGTCAGTAAAGGTTCTCAGTGTTCTGTGCAGCCAAGCGCTGTCCCGACTGTCCACCACTGACATCCACACTGGGCTCCTGTGTGTCTCATCTAGAGAACATGTCCTTGCGGATTGATTAATGCAACACAACCATCAGAAGAAAGGGTCAGTGTGTGAAGAAATCCCTGTGAACTCCATCACACTGGAGCCACATGGAGTTCATCTATATCTCAACTGATAATGTGGTTCATGTGTTGCTTAATTTGATTTTGTATAAATGTGATAAGAGAATGTATTTCTGGTCTGCAGTGCATTTCGGCCTTGCACGGTTCAGCTCAAAAGTTCAGGAGGTGGAAAGAGCCTTTACTCTTTACTGTCCTGTGATATACTATATACTTTTATCAATTAGTCCGAACACTTTGTGCACACAGACCTGTCCCAACCCACTATGCAAATACCTGTGATCTCCCTTGTCTGTTTCCCAGCTGGCACAATGAAACTGTGGCTCTCAGACAGAGGGTCACTGTCCAAACACAGCTGTCTGGTATGATTGTGCGTGCGTGCGTGCGTGCATGTGTGTGTGTGTGTGTGTGTGTGTGTGTGTGGGTGTAATAATAATTTCAGGGTATTATTATAATGATTTGTATTGAGGCATGGCTTTACACACCTCAGTTATGTTGTACTAAGTGTCTGTTATAATTGTAATGATCCATTGTTGCTTTCACTCTGAAGTTCTTCAAAGACAGAGCCCTGGATGCAAACGTACTGACGTGACCTCGAGGCACTTGTTTTGATCAGTAGCCAGGCCAGTAGTCAAAGGTTGTCCCTATTCAGACGAGTCTTGCTTAAAATATTGCATGGAAGAAATTATTATGCACCACATACGGACCTTGAAATATGCTAAACAACAGCAGTATAATACTATTTATTTATTAAGTCTAGCACTAATAACTCCTTCACATTCCGTCATATCCATATCCTAAAAGCACTGATTGCTGCATCCTTGTTCTGTTGGGTTTATTGTGAGTTTGTCCTGCAAGACCAAGGGGAGCTAGTCTCAGTTATTGACATGAGGTAAATATAGGCCCTTGTGGAACTGAGCTGTTTGTTTAAGGCTTTTTTATTCTCTGATGATTAAGAAGGCGAAGGCCTTGAGATAATGCCAGTCTACAACTGCAATGTTAATAAAATACACCTATCAACATCTAATAATGCAGGATTGTTACAGTGCCAATTGGTTCATACGACCTTGTGTGTTAGTAGGGAATATAATCTACTTCATTTTAAAGCTTTAAAGTGACAATGATTGAGCAGTAATTCAGTGTTAAGCGTGTTTAATCACATGGCATCTCAGTACAGGTTTAGACGTGTTCTCTGCTGCTGAAGTTTATTTGCAGCCTTTGGACTAATACGTTCAACAAAAGGTTTGTTTTCCACCTCAGATACTGAAATGAAGTTTGTTCCCTGGTCTTCTGTGATCACACACTCGTAGGTAGTCCCTTGGATACATGTACCATCCTGACAAAATATATCGTCTCACACGCTGCCCTGGAGGTAGAACTGATAAGAATCAGCATGATGGACGTCTCAGTCGAGGCACGGAGTTTCAGAAAGAGTGAGAGACGAATCTCTGCAGGACGCACTGCTGGCGGAGAGTGTTTGAAAGCCATTCCATCATAGAGAAGAGTGATGGGGCTCGGAGTGAAGGAGCTCATTATAGTAACACCATCTCTCTCAGGACTGGGGGTCCATCACCCTGACTGTGGAGCGGTGCAGATTGGGGGGTCTGTTGTTCTGACTGTGGAGTGGTGAAGATTGGGGGGTCTGTTGTTCTGACTGTGGAGTGGTGAAGATTGGGGGGTCCGTCGCTCTGACTGGGTGCTTGAAGGCCTGCCTGAGTCACCTGTTCGAATCAGGGCTGGGTCGGACTGCTTTAGGAGTCGAGCCCTCACTTGGACAGTGAAAGCATCAAAGCTGGAGGCTGACCTCTGCTTATATTTTTCAAACGATAAACAATCCAAATATACAAGTATAAAACAGATTTCTTAGTGCAAAAGAACATCTAATCACATATATGATTTTAAGTCACAGTGAACAAACTAGGTTATGCGTTGTTTATAAATAACTAAAGCAATAAGATGATTAAAAATGCAGATTGAAAGTATTGCACACAAGATTATAGAATGCATTAGTATTATGGTATTTTAGAATGATTCAGGTCATTTGCATCTTGTTCTTGTTGATACATGTAAGAATGATCAGCATTAATAGGTTACATTTGCATTTCCCCCTTTGGGTACAGGGTGGAACAGGTTGTGGCAAAACGTTAGGGCTCAGTCACCCTCAGTCACTGACACGAAAGAAACTGTTGAATTGTGAAGCAGCACTGGTTCAGTAAAAAGGACAAGATAATTAAAAACATCTTGCAGTAGCAGCAGCACAATGACGTGCCTGAGAATTGCTGTTGGACAGTAAATGGTTATTTGGGTTTAACGAGACTTCCTGGTGTCCCGATATTTCTCTCAAAATAGCATGACCTACTTTTGTCAAAATGAGATCTAAATGGTGGCTTATAACCAGCACAGTGAAAATGACACTGTTTTCAATGGACACTGAGGAGTGTTGTTTATGTGAAGCAGTTAACAAAGATAAATATGCTTATTGATATATGTTTGTATTTAGTTTATATTCAATTACCTGTAATTATGTGCCATGCAGTAATTTAGTCAGGGCTGCTGGGATATTTACTGTAGACAGTTTACAGATTTCCAAACTTTTTTATCTCAAGGTCCCCCAGAACATTCCCAGTCCCCCCACCTCTTTAATGAATGTGTGTGCTGCTGCAGATTTGATGGCCTGAGACACTCACAGTATATTGAAGCACAGCACACATCAAGGCCGTCGGTCTTTGTAATACAAGTCGATCAAAACTGAACGGATTAGTATTGTTCTACAGATGGTTCCTGTACAGAGGGAGACCGTTAGCATTAGAGATTATTTCACCAGCAGAGGAAGCATTGCTGCTCTCATTCATGCCCTCGGACCCCTTGACACGTCCCTGCCACCCCAAGATTGTCTGCCCCTGGAGTAGTGAATAGTCAGTACAACTATCCTGATGCAGTGAGGGGCAATACATAAATAAACATTACTGAAGCACTGGTTTAATATTACTAGACTTATTTAACAGAGTGTCCTGGTTTCATACTCTCTGTATTTTGGAGGGTGACTCGATTACCTCATAACTGTTAAAACTCAGTGATGGGCAAAACTAAGTTAGGATGGAGTCCCCAAAATTATATAAAATAAATATATATATATATATATATATATATATATATATATATATATATATATATATATATATATATATATATATATATGTCACTAAGTGCAAAAGGTGATGTAAAATCCCATACAGGGGTTAAACAGAAACTTTTAAAATAATTTGTAAGTATTTATTTTTGGAATTTAGTTTTTGTTTAGTATTTATACCAAACAATCCATGATACACACTTAACAAAATCATCATCATCATCATCACCCGTCAAGAAATTTACCACAATCAATGTTGTTCCCCACATTCTGCACACCTCGTATCAGAATCACCAGCCCAACAGCAAAACACACACTGAGACTTCAAAATATTAATACAACAATCTGCACTTTGCACCCAAAACCATTCGATATTACAATAAAAATATGAATAAAACATGAATCCTCTTTGTCTGAAACTTATCTGATTGCGCTCTGTAATGTATTGTGCTTTTAATTTGACCATCTGACTGAAAAGCTTTTGGACTGGAATTTAATGTCCTTTTGATTGCAATGCAATTGACCACTAATCCAGCAGAGGGAGACAAAGACACTTTTATGGGAAATGTATATTTTTCATTGTTCCCCACCTGTTTCTTCAGATTTCACTTCTGTAAACACTACAGGACCTGACTGGTTCCAGGTCTTTCTACATTCAAATGGCGGCTATAATGTATTTTAATATTCATTATAATTTCTCCACACTGGACTGTACAGTCGGCATATTTACACACACTTTATTTTGAAGGGGAATTCATTTTGTTGAATAAATATTGTATATTAAACTATACACATTTATCTGTTTTATATCTTTTCAGAGTTTGTTAACAGGCAAATTAAACCTAGATAAAAAAGTAAAGATTAAGATGAAAAAGCACTTAAGGGGCATGTAATCATTGGACTGCTGCTCCAAGTCAGCAGCATTCAGACACTCACTTCAGTCACCCTGTGAAGCCGTAATGTGCTGCGTAATTAAACTACCTATTGATTTAATAATCTCCTTCTTTGATAGTTTCAGTCAGTCACTCTACAGACACGTGACAGGAAACAGAACTGTCTGGAAGCAGCAGTGAAGGACGATTTAACAAAAGCTCGGTGGCATACGAAGACTCCGGTACCTGTTCTCTCGGATGACTCTTCTCAGTGCACCTTGTATACCGTCTGGATCAAGGGGTCTGTTCATGTAACAATCTGTCCTTTTCTTTTGGGAAGCTGTGACAAACCGTTCACAGGGAGGAGGTGCATAGCAAGCAGATGTGTCTGTTTTAACCCGATACAATGTGGCCATAAGAAACGCTTCTCTCAGCATCTACAAAATTGATGACAATAAACAAATATATTTTATCCTTTTGTGTTAAATTGGGAAATAACTCTTTAGCTTTAATACAGATTTCGTTCAAAGTCCTTCCACTGCTGTTTAATTTTGCATACGGTCAGTATTTGGTCATTTCTGATTGACAGTTGGAATCAAATTTTGAAACAGAATATAATGGGACGACTTTCAAACCCAAACTACAGACTCGTTACTGGTTGAGTATCCTTACTGCCATCAGAGCTGGTTGATTAAAATGTGGTTTCTTCTTGCATTGATGTGGGTTGTAGTAATTAATCTGTTTTTCAAAAACGTCCTAGGTTTTTACAGTTTGTTTGTTGTAGAACCTGTGCTGTATCTGTTGTGCAGCAGAATAGCAGCTGCCCCTTAAGCTGTTGCTTAATGAATCATTACAAATAAATAGCTTATTTAAAGTAAAGACTAGTGATGATGATTGAAGTTATGGATGCACTAAAATTCCAAATAAAGAAACAAAAGGTCTGTCTCTCACTTTCTCACAGTCATGCATAAATGAGATAAGCAAACCAGCGGTATATTTGATTATGATTATGTTGAGTAGAACTTCATACAGCAGCATAAAGGAGAACCTGTTTAACTTCAGGGCTGTTTTGCATTCTCCAGACCCGGTGCCCTTATTAGCATTGCAGG
This sequence comes from Amia ocellicauda, assembly GCF_036373705.1. Classification (NCBI taxonomy): domain Eukaryota; kingdom Metazoa; phylum Chordata; class Actinopteri; order Amiiformes; family Amiidae; genus Amia; species Amia ocellicauda. The sequence continues at coordinate 37,909,494 of NC_089860.1, forward strand.
ATGATTGGATTTATAAATGGATCAGGATATGTTAGTAGAATAAATGTGGTGCTTTCTGTCTAGAAGTTTGTCTATCTGTCAAGTTTGCTCCACAACTAAAGTCAATGACCAAATAGTTAAGAGAGCCCAAAATTTGATTTTTTTCCTCGCCATTGCAATGTGCAGACCTCAATCCAATAGAGTGATTATTGTGTGAACTGAAAGCATGATTCAGAGGTTTGAATAACCCTCCTGAGAAGCTGATTTGTTTGTTGTTCTTTATTGAGATAAGATCAAACCTACAGTTTTACTCTCTGTTGAAATCCAGGCTGACAATTGGCCATACTCCAGCAGGGAACAGGTTAATGGCTGTCCTCTCTATACCCAGCATCATGTTTTCCACCACTGAACGTGTAGGGTGGGTCTTTGTTCCAGTTCCAGTGAAGGAATGAAGGCAGGGCACATGCTTTCATTGCAATAATCAAATTTAACATGAATATCCTTTGACGTGTGAAAAAACACAGCATGCCTCAGTTCAGTGCCCCTCTGTTCTTCCCCCTGATCCCAGCTAGGAAGAGAATTAAAAATTAAAGTTTTTAGGTCCTGATGGGCCATCACTGCTGCGTTACCAGTTCAGGAATTTGAGCAGTTCTAATTCAGACATTCCCTATAAATCTTAATCAGTTGTAGTTGATATGTATTTTCCATTGGTTTGTGTGGTGAATGGGGAATGCACTGAGAGTGGATGCAGATCAACAAAACATTTAGAGTAAGCAATATCCAGCAAGAACTGTGAGCTTCACACAGTAGAGTTGCTCGAAAGGCAGTTTCCTGAGGGCTTCTTGGACAAGGGCAAGATCCTCTGAAGGGAGGCCAGGTGTCCTGATCATCTTATTCTCCAGAGAAACATCACCAGACAAAGTGGTCCACAGGCATCATGACATCATGCCGACATCATCAATCCTCATGTGGCAGACAGAGATAACTGGCAGATAGACCATGAGTGTGGACGGGGGCTCAGGGAACAGAAGGATCATGGTAATATGGCCGCCAGATGCCCATGAAACAAGACATGGACACTGGTGTTGCTTCTGTCCTTGCTGCGATGGTGCCTGACCTTCCTCTGTGAGGAGAATGTTGTGTGCTGCAATGGTGGGGAAAACATGATCGCCTCTCTAGCATCTGTTAGAGAAAACTTGGAGAAAACTCTGACCCACAGGTGGAGTCAGAGATGGCCTAAATAGGAGCTGGGGAGAAGATGGGGATGGAGTTGGTGAAACACTCCCCAGAGCTCTGGTCTCAGTGAACTCTTGAAAAGGAATGCAGAGACAGCAGGAAGAACCTACTTATAGCAGAGCACAAAGTAGTCTGGTCCCAGACATGTGTCACTTTGATCATGAGGGTCCTCAGGCAGCAGCTTGTGGTGTCAAGGCTAAGAGCTTGTTACTTCACTACCACCAAAAGCGGATGTTGTCTCAGTGGAGATCTGTGTAGAAGCAGAGGGCCAGGCTTCTGTGTCTTCCCCACTGAGGGATGGAAATGTTCTGACTCTGATGATTGCTCTTCAGATTGAAAGAGAACTTGGAAATTAGTCATTAGGACCATTAAATATTAATGATACACAAGGTACAGAGTTTCCAGGTATAGTTATATTCGAAGCTCTTGTGCCCTTCATATGAAACAAATTTACTCTGCAATTTGTTTAGTTTAAAAAACATGGACATATATGGACGATGCATGTTAAGAGTTTGTTGGACACCATCTAGAGAAAACTGTAAAGAGTCTATTTGACACAAACCTGGTTAATACAAAGGGTGAGTACATTTTGGAGACACTCGTGTCTTTGAAGCGGCAGTACCAAGTTACACACTTCCTGTATAGAGTCAAATATCAAACTAAACACATTATTGATCACAAAGATTTCTGATGTGAATATTTCATTCCAATGCTGTAGATTTCAAATATATTTTGTATCAACCCCATTCTTGCAGTAATTGTATATGTGTGTGTGCAGGCAGCTGTGTGTGTGCATTTTCTTTATTCCCAGAGATGGTTGTCTATTTACGTTTTACCTGGTTTATAATTCATGGATAAAGGACATGCTTTTAATATGCAGACCGTTACATTATAAATATCTATTTTTAAAAACAACAGGCTGGGGTGACTTCTTAATTGCAAGAACTTAGCTGGCCCTTAGCAGGTGACTAACAAGTATGGAATTACACAACATAAACTTAAATTACATTCTACACACCTTACAACTGCAAAATACATTTTGTATCAGTAAAACTAAGGAATACATATTGAATAGATATATTAAACTGTCATACCTCTTTTCAGAGGAAATAAAATGGTTGTGTATTTCCTTTCTTTCTTTCTTTCTTTCTACAGTTTCTATAGTTTCTGTAGTTGGAAGACATTATTAGTCTTAATTTTTTATAAATGGGTGTTCAATTAAGTTCAAATGAATAAATTAATAGTGCTTAGATGTTTTAAGCGTTTCCAGAGGAAATACAAATTTGTATTTCTTTAATGCTTTATCTATTTTACTATTATCCTTTTTTAATGATTGTTTAAAAAAATATATACAATGAGAGTTAATATTGGAAATAATTTATGTTTAGTTTTTTAATAATCTAATATTTTTTTCTTCCTATTACTCTCTGCTATTTGTAAATCAAATGTAAAATATAACATCATCAGACAATTATAATTAGTACATCAAGACCCCTAATCATATAATTTCTACATCCTGGTTATGATTAACTGATCTTTAGTTATTTTCAGTTTCTGCTTTGTACTCAAGTCTTCTAAGACACAGATCAGTCCTAATCTCTCCCTCGTCCCCTGTTTTCACAGAAAGGCAACTTCAGCTACTCAGAGACAGACCTGCACAAGAGCAGCAAGTCTAGTAAATTTAAAACCTTTGGCTGGAGGAGAAAGAAGAAGAAGGACAATGAGATGTCCAGTAGTTCAGTCCCTCAGGCCACAGAGGCACAGCACGCCCTGGCAGAGCCCGAGGACAGCGGTACTGGTGCCGCCACGCGCCCAAGCAATGGAAGCTCCAGTGAAGTCCAAGATCTCCTTTCTGAGGAATTGGATGAGCCAGGAGATGGAGCCCCAAACAAATATGTCCACTTTGATGCATCTACATCCATGGAGTCTGTGCCCAAGTCCACGGTCGTGTCTGCCGTCTCTCCTGACCGAAGCCTGCATCAGACTTTGGATCTGAAGGGCTGGACGGTCGAGGATGTAAAAATTAGCTCCTACCTAGATGAACCAGACAACGAAGAGCAAGAGGAACTCCAAAAAAAGATCCAGAGGAAATACGCCAGTCAGTCACATGGCGAGGGGGTCACCGCTGCCCCACCCCCCCTCGATCAGGAGGACTCTGGGTTCGATTCAGTCCCTGGAGCAGCTGAGCAGGTCAAGTCTGCGTTGCACAGGGCGATGCACTTACAGCCCTCCCATGCAAAGACCTGGAGTGACTCCATCGACGGCATCACTGCAGAGGAAGTTGACACGGGGGCAGATGGTGGTGATCGCAGAGACGACGAGTTTGACAGCATAGATGAGGGGTCTGCCCAGATAGGGGTCTTGGAGGAATGGCAGCAGCAGCAGCACGGGGATGCTAGAGAATCAGCACCAGATCAGAGCCAGGGGATTATGGAATTAGCAGAGAATGCAGCCAACGAGGTCAGCCATGTTACGGACGTCCCCCTGCGAGCGGGAATCTTGGCATTAGCAGAGAAGGATCACGAGACCTTGGGCAGGGCTGGGGAATTCAACTACAGTGAACAAGTGCTGATCTCAGCTGACCAAAGCGATGGAAACAGGAGTGGCAGCTTCACCTCGGAAGCCGGCAGTGTTGGCTGGAATGTTGAATCAGGCGATCAGAACCGAACTGAACAGCATGCTCGTCAAAGTGAAGAGAGCGAGGACTGGGGACGAGCTTCTCCACATGAGGGCAGCTTGGAAGCTGATGAAAGAGGCCAACACCATGTTGGTAGTGATTGGCCAATCCCAAGGGAAGAAGAACTTTTAGATAGAAGAAGTCAAGGGCTGTATGAACTTCAGAGGGAGGAAAACCTGGAAGGCTATAGTGAGAGCTGGCTGAGGAGGACTGAGTCTACTGGCAAAGATACCTACACTGAATTGGACCAGGGGCTCATTGCTCATACTGCTCCAGAAGGCCATGGTTTTTCTGTGAGGAAAGGAAAGCTAGTAGAAACCCCTGAAGCCCACAGTGAAACAAGGGATCAACCAGATATAGGTGAAGACCACGACTGGTCAGTGAGACCCTCTCTGCCCTTTCTGAACAATCACACTGGGGTGCAAAAGCCGTCTGAAAGGAGTGAAGAGGAGCCAGGAGAGTCGAAGCACTCAAGCAGCCTTGCCCTTTGGGAGGTGAAAGCTGAAGCAAAGGGTTTCCTGATACGAAGAGGACAAACCGGCAGCTCAGTGAAGCCTGTGCTTGTGATCTCAGAGATTGAATCAATGCAGAGGAGCTCCAGGGGCGACTCCGCGAGACAGGAACCAGAGGCACCTGTTCGACAGGTCACCAGCACTGAGGAATCCCAAACATCTCCACCCACAGCAGGGTGTACCACAGAGACTGGGGGGGAGGAGCCGGCAGGGAACAGCACAGCGAACTCTTTAGAAACTGAGCAGCAGGCAGCCCCACCTATGCAGGAAGTGCTGCAAAGGGAAGTGTGCTCTGAGGGAGAGCACTCAGGTGGCTTCCAGCTGAGTGAGAGCGAGAGATCGGGCAGACATTCAGGAGAGGCACCATTGGAAAAGTAAGTTGGAATCTGTGATATTTCCTATGAGTTTACTTTACTAGCAACATGTGTACAACTATTTATAACAGTGAGGGTTTTACACCAGGACGAAACTGTTCATTACCAGCTAAGACCAAACACAGAAGGGGCTTCGCGGCTAGTTTGTGAACAAAAATGCCTCATAGGTTATGCAACTGGAATAACTAGGAGTTGTTTCTGAAACTAAACCGAACGCATACCTTTTGGATTTATGTAACACAGCATTTTATTGCTGTTTTCTTTTAAACAATTCTGCCTCATACCTGTAACCAGTTTTGAGGCATGTGTACTGGATGAACACTGATAGCTGTGTCTTACCCTCACCCCGTATTTATGTTTTCAGTAATATAAATATAAAGGTATGTGATTAAATGTGATATAATACAGTGGTAGAAATGTAGATGTCATTTTCTCTTGAATGTATACTGCAGGAACATTAAGTTAAAATGCATGATTAGCTCTTAAATGTAGCTCAGGAGGTAATTGGATCATACCTGCATATTTAAACCAAACTTTAAACACCCCCCCCCCCCCATCAGCTTCTAGTAATTACTAGCCCTGGCTTTTGTACAGATTCAGTTAGTCTCATAAAATCAGATTAGGTCTGCATGTTTTGGAAAATAATTTTGTCTCATGATCTTGTCGTCCGCAGAATAAAGTTTGCTTTGTAGCCCCTGGGGAATCAGATTAAAAGGCTTGACACACACAGTACAGAACCTTTGAAGTTAAATTAGTTCATGTTGACTAATCATACAGTAAACCACAGCTGTGTGGATAAAGGCTGTATATTCACACAGAGTGTGTCTGAGAAATGTGTATAATTTACTGTGTATGTCTAAAACCCAGTAACTAATACTATTTCACTGCAATTCCAGTTACTGCTGAAGTGTTGCTGTGTTTATTGATTAAGACACAATCAAATAACAACCAAACAAAAAGACTGGGTCTGATGCCTTCACATTCTCAGCAGGTTTGTGGTCAGACTTCATGGGATGATTGATCTTCTGTAGAAGCTTGTGGCTTTTGTGAAAATACTTTTGAAAGCAAAGTTCACTACGATTATGGCAACATGAAATTGCTTGAGTGGAAAAACTTTTCTGTTCATCCATCATTGTTAATGGCTATATAAGAACATAAGAACATTAGAAAGTTTACAAAGGATAGGAGGCCATTCGACCCATCGTGCTCGTTTGGTGTCCATTAATAACTAAGTGATCCAAGGATCCTATCCAGTCTATTTTTAAATGTTCCCAAATTTTCAGCATCTACCACATCGCTGGGGAGTTTGTTCAGATTGTGACGACTCTCTGTGTGTCTCCTGTTTTCCATTTTGAATGCCTTGTAGCCCAATTTCCATTTGTGTCCCCGGGTGCATGTGTCCCTGCTAATCTGGAAAAGCTCCTCTGGTTTGATGTGGTCGATGCCTTTCATGATTTTGAAGACTTGGATCAAGTCCCCACTGTAGTCTCCTCTGTTCCAGGGTGAAAAGGTTCAGGTCCCTCAGTCTCTGAGTAGGACATTCCCTTCAGACCTGGAATAAGTCTGGTTGCTCTGAACTGCCTCTAGAGCAGCGATATCTTTCTTGAAGTGTGGAGCCCAGAACTGTCCACAGTATCCAGATGAGCTCTAACTAGTGCATTGTACAGTCTGAACATCACTGCCCTTGTTCTCAATTCTACACTTTTGACAATATACCCTAGCATTGTGTTTGCCATTTTTATTGCTTTATTATTTGGATGGAGAAAGTGAGGAGTCCACGTAGACTCCTAGGTCTTTCTCATGCGTTACTTCATCTAGTTCTATTCCTCCCATAGTGTAATTTATATATATGTTTATATGGTTCCCAGACGCAGACCAGCTCAGCACAGATGTAATGTTTCGATAGGCTTGATGAAGCAGACGCCCTGGGATCCCTAAGGAACAGCTGGAATGAATTCCTTGAATAAATTAGTTATTAAAGCAAGCAATGGAGATTGATGTATTTAAACACTGTGAATTGTGTGTAGTCCTACCAAACCTTCACTCCTCAAGTGATTCAAGTGGGAAATAAGTGCATCACATTTATTTGGAGAATGATATTGGTTCCCCAGGACTTCCCAGAAAGTTTGTGTGTGATGTTTGACAGAGAATTGTCTCTTGCAGCTAAAATAACTTATTTTTAAGTAAAATTTGTGTTTTTTTGGGACCCTAAGAAATCCCTGGGGTAGTTTTATTGATCTTTTAGTGCTTCAGATTCAGTTTGTCTTTGAATATGACTAACAGTGTCAAAGAGCTTCCAACAGTCTTGTCTCTGTTAATGCGAGTGAACAGTCTGAAATGTCCAGTACGTTACCCTTAACAAAAACACACACAATTCCCTGGTTATCATGCAATTGTGTTCACTGTGTGCAAAGACCTCTAGAATCCGTATTCAACAGCACATACAGTACAAACTGGTGCTGAGCCAGAGCCCTTGTGCCAGACAGGGTAGCAGTAACACACCCACAGACCTCACTCGGACACGCACTGCAGGCAACCTCAGCAGCACGGCCTTGGGCTGTGGGAGGAAACTGTCATCAACATATTTAAGTTTTCTGGTGGGCAATTGCTGTAAGAATATAGCAAGAAGCTGGGCAATAAAAACAGGTATATTTCATTTCCATCACAATGTAGGCAAAACATGCTTGTGTTTATAAGGATTTTCTGTGAATACTGTACCTTTTATATACCCTGCCTGCTCTTTGCTGTGTGCTTGTGATGAACAGTGGGAGATAAACTGTATGGTGATCATAGGACCCTGTCCCTAAAAACGGCAGGTTTCCAAATGAACAAACTGCACATCAGTGTGCATCGAGGTGTCGGTGTGAGAGGCCCCTTAGTATAACTCACTAGAGATAAATGAGCATTGCCTTTTACTTACCTGTTTATTTCAAGTTTTGAGTTTGCCAAATAACAGCATATTTTCACAACAGCACAGTGATAGTCCAAGTTAGTGCTTTAAAATACAACTATACTTTTTTATTTATGGTTTATTTAACAAAATCTTATATATATTTTTTTAAATCCTTCATAAGGATTGTTGCTCAGGGTGTGCTGCTTTTCTACGGGTGGGTCTGTGTGTGTTAATAATGCGTAAAGTGTGTGAGAAATCTGCACATGTATTGTTGCAATTGCTATCCATAGATTAGACCTTAGATTCTGTGTTGAGTCCAAAGAATTATATTAAAAACACACAGACAGACCGTTATATACAACACTTAAACATGTGTAACTGATTAGAAATATAATGTGAATTATAGGGTAATTTGTAGAGTAGAGTATATTCATTTATTTTAATTGTGCTTGATGGCAGAAATGAATGTGCTGTGATTCCTGATGCTTTGATGTCCAGTTTGCAACCAAAGAATCAGGAAACACTGAAATTGAAAAAGGCTGCAAATACACAATGTGCCAGAGTTGTACTTTTCTACACAATGGTGTTTACAGCAGGATCTGCAAAAATGATTTGTGTAATGAAAATTAAATTGCACACAAACAAACCACTAAGCTACACATCATCAGGGCTTATCATCCTCAAAAGCCACATGAAGGAAATGCTTCCTGCCTCAAACCCACAGGTCTTAATCTGCACAGCTTCATTGTGTAAACTGTTACAGTCCATTTAATGAAGTCATGAGACGCTAAAACCCACAGTGCTGCAGTAACTGCACATGGGTCTTACTTGTTCATTGACTGAGTAGAAATGATGGTGATGATCAATGTTGTTATGATTTAAAATAATAATAACATTATAATAATCATTTTTAACAGGCTGGGTATTCACATCTGGTCTTTTCCCAGACTCCGTCGTTAATGAGAGATGTGATGGGTTGACCAGGATGTGAAGACATTGATCTTTTTCTTATTTTTTCATTTGAAATGTTATTATTGTTGAGCTTGCCACCCAACACTCCTCTGTTGGCCTTTAATTAGTTGTCAAGTATTTCTTCCTTATTTTTATAGTGTCCTTCTCCATCCTTAAATGATAGCTATTCCTTATTCTTTTGTGCACCGGTGTGATGTGAATATGGATACTGCATTACTTATAGGCGTGTTGCTTTATTACATTACAGGGGTGAGAGAAAAAATGGTTATGAATAATTTGTGGTTGTCAGAGACTCATAGGATGATTAAATAAAATAATATATAACTCACTTGTACAACATTAACTCTTACTGCCACTCATATATTAGAATATATTGAGCAAAGCGATTTCCTTTGTGATTGACTCCCGATCCTCTTCAGCACCGTTACTGGGACAGCACCTTCTACGATCTGCTTCTAGATGTTTCTTCCACTGCAGGTCTGGGATTTCCCACGAAGATCAAGTGCAAATGATCCTCAAATGAACCTCAAATGCTGTCGTTACCAGAATCCGACCCCAGGAAGAATTACAGTTTTCAAAGTATATCAAAGTGCAGTAAATACAATCGCAACAAAATACAACCAGCACACATCCTAATACAAATGCGCTAACAAGTGCAAACATACGTGAGTCCCTGGTATGTGCTGAGGACTGGGGCAGACATAGTTACAGTAAAATGACAGGTGTAATCAGGAGCAGGAGGGGGCCAAGAAAGATCAGGGTGGTAGAAGAACCCAAGGATGTGATGAGGGTTTACTTTACCTATTTTGTTTTATGCAACTGGTTTTAAAACACTCAGTATAGACCTTCCCATGTGCGCTCCTAGGCATCCTAGATCCAATAGAGCTGAAAGCATGCTCACTTCAGCACGGCTCCTCTTCATCCCAGTGCCACACCTCCTTATACCTTCATCCTATTCACTGGAATGTGTGGATGTCTTTATCTTTATTTACTGTTGTGAAAATTGAAAGTGTAAAAACATGCGAGTCACCTTCACTTGCCTCTACTATGTTAATTATTATTATTGATAATAATACGTGCAGCAGTGGTGGAGAAGCAGGGAAAGGGCAGAACAATATCTTCAGTTCAGATCACCCACCACATTGTGCAGTCTATGATATTTCAAGCTTCGGGTACATAAAACACTGGCCTCAGTAAAGATATGTAATTTGCATAACCGTTTCTGAAATGCACATCTAACATTTTTTAAACAACTATTTCAGAGCTTTGTTTGTAGACGCCTTATTCCTGCAAGTCCAACTCCAGGAGCTGAGCACAGTGAGGAATCCAGAATTTCCTGTCTCTCGCAGTGAAACCACAACATGACACTTTTTTATTTACTGCTGCTATAAGCACTGAGAATGAAGGACCACTTCCAGGCAATGTCCTCATCTGTGTTTAAGCCATAATTTAAGAGCAGTATGGCCATTGCTGGTCAATAACTTCCTAATATTTAGCAGCATATAATTATCATTTGAGGATTTTTACATTTTTCTTTGTGTACATTTGTGAAATGCATACCCTTAGAAACCTTTTCATTTTGTGATTTTTCACTTGCTTTGAGTTTGCACTAATGACTATGTCCTTATATACGAACATAAGAACATAAGACAGTGTCCAAACGAGAGGACGCCATTCAACCCATCATGCTCATCATTATGGCAGCACTGTGGAGTAGTGGTTAGGGCTCTGGACTTGTAACTGGAAGGTTGTGGGTCCAAATCCTGGGTAGGGCACTGCTGTTGTACCCTTGAGCAAGGTACTTCACTTAAATTGCTCCAGTAAAAACACCCAGCTGTATAAATGGGTACAAATGTAAGTTGCCCTGGATAAGAGTGTCTGCTAAATGACGATAATGTAATGCTTGTTTGGTGTCCATTAATAACTGAGTGATCCAAGGATCCTATCCATGAATGTTCCCAAATTGTCTCGTCAGCCACATCGCTGGGGAGTTTGTTCAGATTGTGACGCCTCTCTGTGTGAAGAAGTGTCTCCTGTTTTCTGTCTTCAATGCCTTGAAGCCCAATTTCCATTTGTGTCCCCGGGTGCGTGTGTCCCTGCTGATCTGGAAAAGCTCCTCTGGTTTGATGTGGTCGATGCCTTTCATGATTTTGAAGACTTGGATCAAGTCCCTACGTAGTCTCCTCTGTTCCAGGGTGAAAAGGTTCAGGTCCTCAGTCTCTCAGTAGGACATTCCCTTCAGACCTGGAATAAGTCTGGTTGCTCTCCTCTGAACTGCCTCTAGAGCAGCGATATCTTTCTTGAAGTGTGGAGCCCAGAACTGTCCACAGTATCCAGATGAGCTCTAACTAGTGCATTGTACAGTCTGAACATCACTGCCCTTGTTCTCAATTCTACACTTTTGACAATATACCCTAACATTCTGTTTGCCTTTTTTATTGCTTCCCCACATTGCTTGGATGGAGAAAGTGAGGAGTCCACATAGACTCCTAGGTCTTTCTCATGCTTTCTATTCCTCCCATTGTGTAATTATAGTGGAAATTTTTGTTACCTGCATGTAATATCTTGCACTTGTCTACATTGAATTTCATCTGCCAGGTGTCGGCCCACAACTGAATGTTATCTTTGAATAGTCCCTTTGAATAGCCTGTGCTGCCGAGATTGGCTCAGCAGATACACCTATTTTAGTATCATCTGCAAATTTGACAAGTTTGTTAACTATCCCAGAGTCCAGATCATTAATATAGATTAGAGAAAGCACAGGCCCTAATATAGTACTTGGCTTAGGTTAAATTGTTGGTTGATGATGAGGAATGAATGGCCGAAGACTGCTAAAGCTATAGGTCTAGGAGACGAGCAGCTCTGGACTAAAATGGGACATTTCTGCAAGTAAAGTCTGCAGTAAAACACCAGAATTTCCATGGCCACATCTGTGGAAGCTTTCTTTTGGCCATAGTCCCAATTCTGTTGAATGTGCATGTGTATCATTTGTATAATCACACACATCATCACGCCACATATGGGAACGCCATTGTTCATAACGGGAGAAATTGTATTTTGTCAGTCTGAAATGTAGAGCATATTATTTGCAGATGCCTTCAGTGATATGTGAACATGAAGAGTTTTATAAATGCATAATGTGAACTGATCGATCTTGATGTAGCTATAAGTTGTTTATATTTGTGTTTGATCCTTTTCATTATTATTTCACATCAAACATAAAGTGTCTCCCCATATGTTTGACCTCTACAGTATGTGTGAATAATCCTGAATAATGTAACATTCTGAACACTAATATAAACTCCAGATTGAAAGGAGCAGCACAGCTCAAAGCAAAGCAAAAGGTATAGTGCTTCTGAGCTGCCTTTTTATACAGATGCACAAGCATTTCAGTAGTAAAGTATACAGAGTGAGTTTCACTCTGTTGTTACACAAGTTGTACTCATTCCCTTGAAAGACAAGTCTCTTGCATTTTTCTCTTACCTGATCAGCATTGCTGACACACCCAGCCGTGGCAGACAAAACTCCCAGATCCACTTCACAGAGGACGAGACAAATCCGGGGCAGCCAGCTGCCCCAGGCTGCTGTACACAGTCAGATCTGCCCGGGGAGAAATGTGCAGGAATAGGGTTCAGCACAGTCTTTGAATTATATGTATGAATTATACTGTAAGTCCTTCACTTAAACTGTCATTCGCAGTTGCAACCATAAGTATTCACACCCATCGTGCGCAATGAAGTTAAATGGTGATGCGTTCCAGTGATTGAACTCAGTCAAGACGGGGGATGTAAACTTTAGACTGGCACTGCACCGAAATCTGTGTTTACGATCTGTATCTCACCTCTGTTTTTTCTAGTTTGAATCAGTGTTCAATATATTGGAAACATATCATTAGTGCATAATATATTGTATAGATTGTTTAATACTGATCAAAATTGATTCAGACAAAGACAGTGACTCCAGCTCTCTCTGTGTATTCTGAGTAGTTGTGACATTTATTTTTGTACTTACTTTCTTTGCATTGCACTCATTATCCATTGTTCAAAGCTCTATTATTTGAAACTGAAGAACACTCACACAGACGTATAAATGAGTGTTCATGAGCAGCAGTGTGCACACGGCAGAACGCTATCAGAGAAAGATTTAAAAGATTCTGCATTGAGTATCTTGAGATTGTGTTGGTTGTTTCAGTGTGTTGCCTTCATGCAAACCGCACATGGCTCAGAAATGCTTTATTATTCTGAATACTCAAGGAATATCCCACCTTCAATATTCAGAGCTGGAATATTATTGTTCATATTCTGATAATGCTGTTTAAATGGTGGAATATATATTTGTGTATTTAGTACATTGATGGCCATGTAAACTAGCGTGAGGAATGTGTAGAGAATAAGTAGACTACATAACGCTAGGATGCATATTGTCATTACTTTACTAGAAATAAATAATGTTAAAAATAATACGTTTTCAGACATAAATATTAAGAAATTGTAAGCAGTTGCTTTTTAGGCAATAGACAAGGGTTAAAGTTGGCCACATTCTTGAAAATGATCAATTATTTTCCATCAATATCTGACACAAATACGACAACATGGTGGTCTGGTCAAACGCATAAGATTTAGAAAAAGCAAATCGCCAGATCTGCCACAAGAAGGTGCTCAATTCCAGTGATTAGAATCAAGATTGTAGCACTGCACATGGGACAGAGAGAGAGAGGGAGAGATCTGTTACCTTATACTGAACAAATCCCATCTGCACTTCTGCTTAACATTTGCTGGACCCTTTTTTATACACAAGGTTCACAATATACTATATATAATCTTTTCTGATCAAAAGCAAATGTGGTCCTATAAAAAAAACAATTGTGTACACAATGTTTGGAAACATACCAAGTAAAACTAATTATTAATTACCGTCACACATACACCATTCAGGAATGCCACAGGCTGACGCACATAGTTCTGTAACAAAAGTGATTATTAAAGTAACACAATGCGATGAATGTTAATGATGGCTCAGTGAGTGGCTGCAGGACTGAAATTCACACAAAACTGATTGCATTGCATTGCATTGTGACCTGGCAAGCTTAGCCAGACACAAGGTTCTACAAGATGGCAAAACGTCTCCGAGGGGTGCGTAAGTGATGTTGATGTGCTTGCGATGGACTGTTCCTGGGTGGGGTCTTAGACCTCCCCTTCTGCCAGCGTGTGGGAAGATCCCTCCTCCCCGTTCAGGTTTGCTCAGAGTCAGATCATTAAAGAGGTTTTGTGTTTTAACCGATGATTATCTTGACACTTGGTGTGACTTTGGATTTGTACATGTCCAAGCAATAGTTTGGTCTTCTTTGATAGTTTTTTTTGGCATGTTTACAGAGCCTGAGGTGGGGGTGGAGGAGTGCCTGTTAATCCCATTTCAGCCTTTCGAAAGTCGAGGCGATTTTCTTTGTGGCAGTGAAGGAAGTGAATGTGACATTCTTTCATTGTTCTGTTTTTATTCCGTTTGTAAAACAGCGTTTTAAAGGTGCGTTCTTGTTGTGCAGGGCAGGGAGTCAGCAGGTATCAAACTGGTTGTGTTTCCACATGCTCGAGTGAGAGAGTTGGGATCTCAGAAGCTCTGCAGCAATACATGGCATTACAGTCAGGCTCTCTATTGTCACACACTCATTTGTTTTTAGGGGAATTTGGATCTCAAGTCTCCTGTGTTCCCCTAATTCTCTATGTGTTCTCCTTTGTGAAGAAGCATGGGAATCTTTTTTTCATCTTGTAAATAATCTCTAATACATTTACTTTGTAATCTCCTATGAAGGCTTGGTTGATCCATCAGAAAATCTGAAACCTTTGCCGTTGTTAATGTCAATTTACATGGCCTTATGCTGTCAAAGAAAAGGAAGTGACAAAGAAAAATGTTACACAAAAACAACACATTTAAAAAATAAGCAAAACAAACAAAAAAACAAATTGAAATAAACTGAAGCACCATTCAGAATCAATTATATTAATTGAGAACAAATTGAAACACTCCTGAATCGATGAAAATGCTATAGCTAAACTAAAGCTACGAGAAATACATGAAATTGTCCTTCTTGAGGATAATTGCCAAGCTTCATTTTGTGTTGTTTTTGCTCAGTGTTGTGACAACAACAGACCTAAAATGGGGTATTTCTGAAACCAATGACTGGGGGCAGACAAAAAAATCAAAAACTATCTAATATAGGAAGTAGGCTGAGTGTATTTTGAAAAGGAAATCAGGCAGACAACACATGAAAGGTGTTTTGCACACAGAAAACACACTTATAGCCTAAATATCATGTGCATGTAAATAACTGATATAATACAACAGTGGTATAATATTTCAGAACCACGGTCACAGAAGTCCGGCCCATGGGGCACAGACACCACCTCGCTGTGCTTCTGGTAAGAAAAAACAAATGGCAAACTAAACAGCTCATGAGATACTGGACTCATCAGCCTCCAGGCAGTGGTTTGTGCTAAACGTTCTTTTCAGACATTCTGTACATTTGCGTGTTCATTTTCAGTCTTAGTGTTCACTATATGATTATTCTCCACAGTTTGGAGGGCATAGCCCAGATTCACAGAGAAATAAGGAAGAGTAAACTTAGACAAGTCCCTGCATATAATCCACCCCTAGCGACACAGTTGTTTCTAAGCTACTAAGGAGATGTGCTGAGCCATTGATACTGAGATGAAAGGGCTCAGACCTGGAAATACTATGTAGCCTCTTATTGTGTTATTGCAGTGTGTTGAGATGAAAGAATCAGATATTTCAAATGCATGAACCCTGGATGAATTGTGACTATATTGCGACCTTTATGAAATCCCATTCATCACTTTTAACACTCAGTCACCCGAGAGACTGCAGAACTTTAAAGGATTATAATTATTTGTTCAGTGATTTCAACTTGTCCTCTGTGGTGAAATCTCAATAAAAGACTTGCATAATAGTTTTAAATTCTCAATACAAAGAAAGGATGCTTACAACATCCAGGAGGTAAACATCAGTGACATTGCAACTGACCTTTTCATTGTAAAGGCTGCAAGTGCAACAGTTTCAGGCAGATAATTCACATACCTGATACTCCTGAGGAATTTAAAGGATATAGTGTAAAGAGTGTGTGTTGCTTTCCCTGGAACACACACTATCAATCCTATTGCACTTTGAATTTCATTACACATGACAGGGTTTGAGGGTGAGGATTTTCCAAACTGAATATAGCAGATTGTTATATTCAATCAACACATATCTTACACTGCGATAAGTACTGCCAAATCCCAAATATAATAGCAGGTGTTTTCTTGAAAATAAACCCCTCACTTTTTTCCTCTTTCTCCCCAACAGATTTTTCAATGTAACTGATGCCTCAAGAGAAATAATTCAGGATTTCCTCCCTGCAAGCCACAGCCCTGTGGAACTTCTGCACAGCCCGGCTGTGAATGGGTCCCACAGCACTGCTTTAGAAAACAGCGCCATGGCCAGCTCGGGAATCGGTGTGCTGAGCACCACCCTGAATGTGAAGCCTGCTCTCCACCAAGACACCCTTGATGACAGCAAGAAGAGGTTTCACAAGGTGTCTTTGATCACAACCAGTGACTCCGACCACTCCGGCGCCCCGGTACAGAACGGCAGGAGTGGAAGCCACATCCGCGAGTTTCGCTTTTTGTCTGATCCAGACGGCACCAGTGCCAGCCCCGCTTTAGAGACCACAGCTGGGCTTCACTCCAAGGACATATTTCAGGATGCTGTACCCTCTGCCAGAGGCTATACTGATGAAGGTGAGAGAGGCTTCAAGGAGACCTCTTTTAGACAAATGACAGATTCAGATAAAAGGCAGGGAGATTTTCCAAAAGCTGCTGGGGAAGAATACCGGTATTCTGGAAACCCTGCCTCCTCAGGGTTGAACTGGGAAGCTACATTTACTCAGCCAGAAGGAGAACAAATGCTTGGGAGTCAGGTGACAGACTCGGTATCCGACAGCAACTCCAAAGGTCAACACGGCTTTCTCTCTGATAGTGGAGTTACTCAGAGCTGGGAGGAGCCTGACTCAAACATATATTATGACTGGGATTCCCAGGACGACCCACAGTATTTCTCGGAGCTAGACGCTGTTTTCTGTGGTGTCTTCACAGCCAAGCGAGTGGAGTTCTTACCCTCCCCAACCCCAGAGGACCCTGAGTCTCCACATGACATGGACAGCTTTGTTGACACTCTGAGGAGCATGGATACTCCACTGACCATAAGACACCCCAGGGGCATCAGACCACCCAGACCAGTGTCTCTGCCTAGCTTCTCCTCCCTGCCTCCCATTGTCGAGGACCTTCCCCACCAGGAGGCAAGCACCCCCCGCTCTCTTGAGCCATCAAAGTCCTTGGATGCAGTGGACGCTGTGGCACCAGTACCAGAGGCAGCCAAGCTAATGCTCCCAAAAGACCTGGGATTGCGCCCAAATTCCCAGAAAGACCGTGTGTCACCTCTGGAGATGATGAAGAGGCAGATGGAGCAGCAGAGCACAGAGGAAAAGTCCAAGACCATCTCTCTGCCAATGAGAGCATCAGCCGACAACAGCATAGTTTTCAGGAGAAATTCTTATGGGGCCAGTTCTCTGGACAGCACACCTTCCCAGATGCCTGAGGGGGGTCCCAGCTCCACGGGGGACAGGCAGTACTCCAGGCTGGACAGCAGCCTTCTGTTCTCCAACTACCGCTTGACAGAACAGCGGGACAAGCCTGCTGAAAATGGCAAGGGAGACGGACCTGTCACCAGACAATTTCCACGCCAGTCCTCCTTGCCGGACCTCTCTGGCAGCATGGAAAATAATCCAGATGGCCAGAAGCCCAACGGCTACGAGCGCTTCTCCTATCTGCTGTCCCCCACCAGCTCCCTCTCTGGAGCACAGGAGACGCCCCAGATCAGCCTTCCTCCCTCATCTCTACAGCCTAAAGCACAGGCCGCCAACGATCCCCCACCAAAGGCCACCCTCTCGCCTACTTCCCAAGAGCCTCCAAAACCCACCTTCCCTGATATCTCATCTAAGATCAGCCTTCCTCCCAGTCCTCTGAATTATAATTTACCAGCCTTTAATGAGAGCCCAGCAAAGGTCAATCCACCTACTAAAACCATGGACTTCCAGAACTCCATCTTCAGTGCCATCCAGAGGGGACCCTCTTTAGTTGCCAGTGCAGATGTGGATAGGAACATCATTCCCAAGTACAGAGCGTTCCCAGATGCCTACGTGAGTACAGCTGCTGTTTATGATGGATTGTGTGAGAGCTGAGGTCGTTAGAGAACGTTTGTAAATATTTATCTTGCAGTTAATCTTTTTCTCACCTTCCCATTAGAAGTTCTCAAGCATTACTCCCTGTCCCTCAATACACCCCACTCCCTGTCTGAGGAAAATCAAGGCTCCTGCGTTCTGTGCCTGAGTGTCTGAATGAGTCTGTCAGCATGCTGTGTAATTATGTGTGTGCATTAAAAGAAATAAAGAAAGAAGGTTTTTTAATTTTACATGAAGCATATACATATATATATATATTTCTTCAGCTTTATGGCTGAAGCTGCAGTGGCTGCTGTTTTCCCAGTTTACTCAGATTTCACAACATATTTCTGGTTTCGATCCACTTAAGATCTAAATTTTGACTACAACATATACAGTGAGGGGAAAAAGTATTTGATCCCCTGCTGATTTTGTACGTTTGCCCACTGACAAAGAAATTATCAGTCTATAATTTTAATGGTAGGTGTATTTTAACAGTGATAGACAGAATAACAACAAAAAAATCCTGAAAAACGCATTTCAAAAGAGTTATAAATTGATTTGCATGTTAATGAGGGAAATAAGTATTTGACCCCTTCGACTTAGTACTTGGTGGCAAAACCCTTGTTGGCAATCACAGAGGTCAGACGTTTCTTGGAGTTGGCCACCTGGTTTGCACACATCTCAGGAGGAATTTTGTCACACTCCTCTTTGCAGATCCTCTCCAAGTCATTAAGGTTTCGAACCTTCAGCTCCCTCCACAGATTTTCTATGGGATTAAGGTCTGGAGACTGGCTAGACCACTCCAGGACCTTAATGTGCTTCTTCTTGAGCCAGTCCTTTGTTGCCTTGGCTGTGTGTTTTGGGTCATTGTCATGCTGGAATACCCATCCACGACCCATTTTCAATGCCCTGGCTGAGGGAAGGAGGTTCTCGCCCAAGATTTGACGGTACATGGCCCTGTCCATCGTCCCTTTGATGCAGTGCAGTTGTCCTGTCCTCTTAGCAGAAAAACACCCCCAAAGCATAATGTTTCCACCTCCATGTTTGATGGTGGGGATGGTGTTCTTGGGGTCATAGGCGGCATTCCTCCTCCTCCAAACATGGCAAGTTGAGTTGATGCCAAAGAGCTTGATTTTGGTCTCATCTGACCACAACACTTTCACCCAGTTCTCCTCTGAATCATTCAGATGTTCATTGGCAAACTTCAGACAGGCCTGTACATGTGCTTTCTTGAGAAGGGGGACCTTGCGGGGGCGCTGCAGGATTTCAGTCCTTCACAGCGTAGTGTGTTACCAATTGTTTTCTTGGTGACTATGGTCCCAGCTGCCTTGAGATCATTAACAAGATCCTCCCGTGTAGTTCTGGTCTGATTCCTCACCGTTCTCATGATCATTGAAACTCCACGAGGTGAGCTCTTGCATGGAGCCCCAGACCGAGGGAGACTGACAGTTATTTTGTGTTTCTTCCATTTGCGAATAATCGCACCGACTGTTGTCACCTTCTCACCATGCTGCTTGGCGATTGTTTTGTAGCCCATTCCAGCCTTGTATAGGTCTACAGTCTTGTCCCTGACATCCTTGGACAGCTCTTTGGTCTTGGCCATGGTGGAGAGTTTGGAATCTGATTGATTGATTGCTTCTGTGGACAGGTGTCATTTATACAGGTAACGAGCTGAGATTAGGAGCTATCCCTTTAAGAGAGTGCTCCTAATCTCAGCTCGTTACCTGTATGAAAGACACCTGGGAGCCAGAAATCTTGCTGATTGATAGGGGATCAAATACTTATTTCCCTCATTAACATGCAAATCAATGTATAACTTTTTTGAAATGTGTTTTTCTGGATTTCTTTGTTGTTATTCTGTCTCTCACTGTTAAAATACACCTACCATTAAAATTATAGACTGATAATTTCTTTGTCAGTGGGCAAATGTACAAAATCAGCAGGGGATCAAATACTTTTTTCCCTCACTGTATATATATATATATATATATATATATATATATATATATATATGAATGTATTATTTTTTCATAGTGAAACAATTATCAGTGTAACAAGATGTAATCATGGACCAGTGATGGGCACAGGACACAAAGAGGATTTATTGTAATGAATAGGCTCTGTGTGCAGCAGGCATCGTTTCTGTCAGTATCACAGGGTTAGGAAAACCACTGTCTCAGCTGATGATATATAGGTGCTAAAGTTAATATTTCAGGCCCATGTCAGTCAGCTGTGGGCACAAACTGGGTTCCTGACCTGCCCTTCCTTAGATAAACAGATCAACGCTTACTCATGTTTACTCATATTCAGTCTTTAAACCTTCTGTCTTTGCTTGTTCTTTAAACTAGGAAGACTCTCAGTTGATTAGTTTATTGCTCTTGAGTATTAAAGCTTTGCCCAAATTGCCTATATTTCTACTGGGTGTTGCCAGGTTGTGCTGGGTATTCTTGAATATTTGGGGAACATTTACACCATTTACACATCTGCACTACAATACATTTTGTTGTCAAAGCAGGGGCATAAACAGTTTAAGACTTCTTTGGACTTTGTTTCGTGCATCAAGGCAGTGTACTCACATGCTTGGAGTTTAATACCAACTGAACATTGCCTGTGGAACATACACTCTTTCATAATTCAAACATTTTAAAAAATGTGGATTAATGTATCCAACAGACAATGCAGTGAAGTTAAGTTCCCTTGATTCACTGTTGAAAGGTGTAGCTGTAGTATTTTATTGTCTTTCCACATCAGTGAGAACCCATCCCACTTAATCCCTGCACAAAACATCTAACCGTCCAGAAATGATGTGGCATGTACAGTCCAGTATCCTTATCAAAAACGTTTAAGACATACGATTATGGAAAAAAACAGAATGATTTAAACATCTAAGGAAATATTGACAGGTACGTTTTTACACTGAATATAACATGTAAAGTTATAAGTCATACACAACAAGTGTATGAGGACCAACCCTCGAGACCAAGAGTCCATCACCAGCGGCCATCACAGCACCTGCCCTCTATAGTGCAGCACCATCACAGCGCATCCAATCACAGCGCATCCAATCACAGCGCAGAAACATCACAGCGCAGAAACATCACAGCGCAGAAACATCACAGCGCAGAAACATCACAGAGCATCCAATCACAGTGCAGAAACATCACAGTACAGCACCATCACAGCGCATCCAATCACAGCGCAGAAACAACACAGCGCATCCAATCACAGTGCAGCACGACTGGAGTTGAAAGCTGTTTCAATATTTCTGTACAACGTTTGCAATTAAGCAATTAAAAAACAAGAATAGTTTGAATTCCTTAAAACTTTTTCTGTTTAGAATAATACAATTACAATGAGAATAATCCTTCTGTACACAATATTTCAGTTCAAAAGCTCCTTGAATCTTTTCTTTTCGTGGCCAATTGAAACTAGAGACGTGTCCGTGGGTGAAGGTGTGTTTCGATAATGTTCGTGAATACATTACATTGACTGACAGAATCATTTTATTTTATAAAGCACCTTTTATAAAACAATCTCTCAAAGCTCTGTACAAGTTTTAAATAAAGATATACAGGGAAGGACACAGAACACTATAGCAAACAGCATGACATAGTGCACAACAACAACAACAGCAAAAGTGGGTGTATAACATTAAAAGTCAGTTTTAAGATGGGATGTAAAACACTCAATGAGGCAGATCCTCTGATTTCTCAAGGAACTATATTCCAGAGTTTAGGGGCAGAAAAAGAGAAACCTGATCACCCAAAATGCAAAGCTTGGCAGTTGGGGCACAATGGGCAGTTTGGAGGAGGCGCTTGGGGCATCTTACCTGGCAGGTGAGGTCAGAGAAGTAGGAGGAGAACCAAGTTATATTTGTGCGAGAGGTTCTGAGGTCTGGGAGGGTGGATACGGTAAAGGAGTGGTATTAATTTAATAATAATAATAACAATGATAATGATAATGGAGTGGTCAGCAGTGCCACCGGTAATAGATCAAGGAGAATTGGGACAGAGGACAGAGGGGCCGCAGCAGCTGAGCTTAGGGAGCAAGTGATACAGAGGAGAGCAGATTGAATGGGCGGCACAGAAAGCAAATTGCAGAGGTCAAGCACAGGATACTTCAACAGGACTGTACACTGTCTGCTCCGGGGTTTCAGAAAGGAACTGGAGTAGGAGGACAGGTGGGGTCTGGGGTGTTTTTGTTTTTTGTCGGCCATTGACATAGCTGTGTTTGAAGGATGAAGGGATGCAAGAAAGGGAGAGAAGGGCGGCAGCAGAGCAGAAGGCACAGCCTGAAGGAGAACAGTGTGGAGGGGGGTCCACATGGGGGTCCCTGGAGCAGGCTGAGCTCGGAGTCAGAGATGGCAGAGAAACAGGAGAAGGAGGGTGAGGTGGAGTCTGAGTGCCAAGGGGTGGGGGACTCATAGTGACCATGTGAAACTTGATCTTTTATTTTTGACTCCTGATGAATCAAACCTAACTTGAGATGGTACAGACACTGCTGTGGGGCTCGTCTCTACAGACAGAAGCCACTGAAGTAGGTTCACACCGGGGTGTGACTGGGGCTGATTTAGTGTGGAGAGGCTACGTGTTTGAATGTATTTTTCTTAGGTATTTATCACACTGGATCCCTCCTGAAGCAAGAAGTGTGTTTCTCACTGCTGCTATTTAGGATGAAACTCAAATCAAAAAGACTTTGCTGAATTAATATTTTTACAATTTCTAAACTTTAAGAAATTATAGTTTCAAAGGAACTCCCTAAGCATTCATTAGCTCCATAGATTGTACTGCATTACAATACAAACACTTGGGAAGATATACATAGATTAATCTAACTAAATTACTAACACAAATCTGCATATTTTCTGTAACAAGAGATCCCTCTCAACTTTAATCAAAAGGCAAAAACCAAACCTTCCATAAAAACTGCACTGCTTCCCTTCGAGTGCTGATGAACTCTACGAGTGAAATAAAGGGTTCTTTCTACGTCTGCTGTTGGCAGTGGACCTGCTGACAGCCTTCCCTTTGTCAAGATCAAAACCTGGGGATTACAATGACCTGACAGACTTGTTAATCCTCTAACCCAGTGAAAGACGTGCTTTATATTTGTGCCATTCATGGATAAGCAACACATATGGGACGTGACTCAGCAGTTTCGTTTTGAGGATTTAATATTGGACAGACGTGCTCTACCTTTAGCTTAAACATACAAAGAATTACAAGTACAGGGGAGTGTCTCGACTTGCACACTTATATTTGTAATTCAGTCTATGAGTCTGACTGATTTAACAAATCCCACATGGCTGAAGCTGCATTGGCTGCTGTTTTCCCAGTTTACTCAGATTTCACAACATATTTCTGGTTTCGATCCACTTAAGATCTAAATGTTTTTTTGACTACAACATATACAGTGAGGGAAAAAAGTATTTGATCCCCTGCTGATTTTGTACGTTTGCCCACTGACAAAGAAATGATCAGTCTATAATTTTAATGGTAGGTGTATTTTAACAGTGATAGACAGAATAACAACAAAAAAATCCAGAAAAACGCATTTCAAAAGAGTTATAAATTGATTTGCATGTTAATGAGGGAAATAAGTATTTGACCCCTTCGACTTAGTACTTGGTGGCAAAACCCTTGTTGGCAATCACAGAGGTCAGACGTTTCTTGGAGTTGGCCACCAGGTTTGCACACATCTCAGGAGGGATTTTGTCACACTCCTCTTTGCAGATCCTCTCCAAGTCATTAAGGTTTCGAGGCTGACGTTTGGCAACTCACACCTTCAGCTCCCTCCACAGATTTTCTATGGGATTAAGGTCTGGAGACTGGCTAGGCCACTCCAGGACCTTAATGTGCTTCTTCTTGAGCCAGTCCTTTGTTGCCTTGGCTGTGTGTTTTGGGTCATTGTCATGCTGGATTACCCATCCACGACCCATTTTCAAAGCCCTGGCTGAGGGAAGGAGGTTCTCACCCAAGATTTGACGGTACATGGCCCATCGTCCCTTTGATGCGGTGCAGTTGTCCTGTCCCCTTAGCAGAAAAACACCCCCATGTTTGACGGTGGGGATGGTGTTCTTGGGGTCATAAGGAGCATTCCTCCTCCTCCAAACACGGTGAATTGAGTTGATGCCAAAGAGCTCGATTTTGGTCTCATCTGACCACAACACTTTCACCCAGTTCTCCTCTGAATCATTCAGATGTTCATTGGCAAACTTCAGACGGGCCTTTACATGTGCTTTCTTGAGCAGGATTTCAGTCCTTCACGGCGTAGTGTGTTTTCTTGGTGACTATGGTCCCAGCTGCCTTGAGATCATTAACAAGATCCTCCCGTGTAGTTCTGGGCTGATTCCTCACCGTTCTCATGATCATTGAAACTCCACGAGGTGAGCTCTTGCATGGAGCCCCAGACCGAGGGAGACTGACAGTTATTTTGTGTTTCTTCCATTTGCGAATAATCGCACCAACTGTTGTCACCTTCTCACCAAGCTGCTTGGCAATTGTTTTGTAGCCCATTCCAGCCTTGTATAGGTCTACAATCTTGTCCCTGACATCCTTGGATAGCTCTTTGGTCTTGGCCATGGTGGAGAGTTTGGAATCTGATTGATTGATTGCTTCTGTGGACAGGTGTCTTTTATACAGGTAACGAGCTGAGATTAGGAGCACTCCCTTTAAGAGAGTGCTCCTAATCTCAGCTCGTTACCTGTATGAAAGACACCTGGGAGCCAGAAATCTTGCTGATTGATAGGGGATCAAATACTTATTTCCCTCATTAACATGCAAATCAATTTATAACATTTTTGAAATGTGTTTTTCTGGATTTTTTTGTTGTTATTCTGTCTCTCACTGTTAAAATACACCTACCATTAAAATTATAGACTGATCATTTATTTGTCAGTGGGCAAACATACAAAATCAGCAGGGGATCAAATACTTTTTTCCCTCACTGTATGCATGTTCTTGACAAACAATATAGCATATTGAAGTGCATACAGACATACCTATTTATGTGATTTAAAATGCAATTGCTTAGTTGTTAGGATCATCACATGATGGAATATGATTTCAGTGCTTTTCCAATGATTTGGCCATTTTAAACTATTTATAGTTCAGAGTTCCTGAGAGTGAGTTCTCTAGAGTTCTCCAGTTTCTCAAGAGTTCAGACAAGCACGGAGGTGCACCAGGTGAAGTGGGGGTTCATTGATTTAGGTTTAAATTAGTACATCATAAAAATCATAATACTTAAATATATTATTTCATTAAAACTGTAATGATGCCAGAGCAATCTTACCTTGTTTTACATAAAAGGTTAATAAATAACAAATAATTTTGATGGAAAATGTAATATCTGGGAGGTTATTCCGTGCTTGGTTACTGTGAACACCAGAGATTGGAAGTGCAATCTCTCACCAGGCAGCAGGTTGAGGGCCGAACTTCCTGAAGACATTCTGTATTTCTCGGGGCGAATTCCGATGCTGCTTCTTGATGTATTAGATAATGAAGGAGCTTGGATGTTTCATTACATTTCACTGCAACGCTTCTGTGCTGCGATGTTTGGATTTTTTAACGGCTGTGTTTGGAGAGCCTCGAGGTGTGATCTGTTTTATCATGTTGTCTAAAGGATTCTACAGTATGTTTCCAATTGAAACCATCAGCTGTGAATGCCAGTTATCCAGCAGCATCCTCGTCCACAGAGATGTTTGGGTTCTGTGTGTTCCTTGTGATTTTGAAAGCTTGACAGAGTATTATTATTGTTATTATTTCCTAAAACAGTAATTTATTTATTTCCACCTTGCTTATATTTGCCTTGTTTTTTTGTTTTTGCTTGTAATCTTTTATTCAAGATTACATAACATTACTATGATGAGAGAAAATCCCTTTCATTAAAAACAATCTAATTTGATACTGTTGAGTTAATGATTAATGTTGTTCATTAAACTACACATTATGAAAAGATTATATAATGTGTAGAAAAAGTGCTTCACTTTAGAAAAAACTAAATATCCCATCTGAGTTAAGATTAGTTTGATTTCTATGAAGTGTATTTTAATGTTTTTCTCTTTAACGTGGTATCTCTAATTAGCTCTTCCTCATTTTCAATATTTCCCTAACTGAAATGCAAATTTACTGCATTATCCCTTTTTACCAAGTGCAGATAAACCTGTGTGACTCATATAACTACCCTGCAGGCTTTTATCTAATGTCTATTAAGTGAACATGCACGAAATGAACAATCAGCAATTCAATAAAACTGAAGTTTGATCTGGTGTTTTACTGCCGGTGTGCTGCTGAATCCGTGGGCTGGGCTGGGAGCTTGAAGGAGGAATGGACCCTTCCCTTCACAATTACACAGAGAGGGAACCTTTATATCGCCATGATAAATCTCTAATCTTTGGGCAGTCGGTCAGGGTTTAGAATTAAGTTCTCTTTTAACTGAGAGCATTTAATCTGATATCACTCACTGGTGTGTTTTGGGATTGTCTTGAACTCAGAGAAAAGGAGAGAGAGCTCCACCTCTTGGTGTTACTGGAGACCACAGTGAGAATCACAAATGTCATCATACAAGACTGTTGAGAAAACACATTGTTATAATGTGGTGTAACCCGGGAACCCCTGTATAACAAAGCAGGTGACCCCAGCTCATCCTAAAACACTGTATCCAGTTATAAATAAAGCAATCTGTGCCATCCCAGGGGCCGTGCCTCAGCCTATTGCTGTGCAGGAGGTTTATAGGGTCCTTGACATTCCCTCTCCAGATCACTCTCAATACTACCTATGGATAAAGAAAGAGAGGGGGGTATTTTTTGGGGTATAATAATAATAATAATAATAATAATAATAATAATAATAATAATAATAATAATAACCATAAATAGACAAGCTTTGTCCTGATGATGCAGATTAATCAGATTCCAGAATTACTGGAAGTCTAAAGAGACTGAGGCCGGTTCATCAGCAGGCCATTGCATCTGGAGCCTCTGGTTTTACAGATTCCACAGTTTGCAACAAATGTACAGGGAATGTAAGCTGACAAAATCTGGGGCTTTGTTATGGTTCTGCCCAAAGCGATCCACTGAACCTGTCACAGCACCCCTGAAGTCCAGGTTAGTGGCAGGGACAGTTAGTACTCTAATCAGACTAGACAAACAAAATTCCTGACATAGCCCTGGCAGTTTCTGTTTGCAGAGTTCAGATAAAGTGAGAGTGACAGCGTTCGATGGCAGTGAGGTGTGCAGGCTGTTCGAACCTCACTGAATGTCTCTTCTGTTTTCAGCTCACCAAAGAAAAGGAACATGGGAAGCTAAACCCCCGGCCTGGCAAGGTAATGCCCACATTTTAAAAGATTGCCTTTCTGGGATTCTGTCTGACAATGTGTCACATCTTCAATGTTCACTCTTCTCAATTTTCTTGGTATTAAACAGTTTGTGCTTCAAATTAAATTACTTAATTTCAAGTTATATTTTTAATATTCGTTTAGCAGAAGTAAGGAACTCTAAAACAAACTGGGTATTTCCTTGATGTGTTTTATATATATATATATATATATATATATATATCTTTAAAATGTATGTTATTAATGACAACCATTGTTACCAGAATTTGGAATCACCAGCAACTCCTCGGAGCGTCACTTTGACGCAGGGCTTTGTCGGGAGAGATGAGAAATGTAACATGGGAGTAACACCTCACAGAAAGAGTGTAAAACACACATTCTGGGGACTAGTGGCTCTGTGCTGATATTCCCTTGTGTTTTTTCGGGCTGCAGATGTACATTTACGATCAGCCGGGTTTCTGTGGGTCGAGGCTGGAGGTGTACAGTGATGTCATCGATGCCACGCCCTGGGAGTTTCCAGAGACAATCTCCATCCGCGTGCTGAGGGGGGGGTGAGACATGGTCACGCACAACGCGTTGGCACAGCCCAGCTGGCACACGGAACACAAAGCACAGGCTGTTTGTCTAGATTACAAAATCAGCTTCTGTGTAACATTTTTTAAGTTCGCTTTCATTTTAGTAAAGACACTTGAAAAGTATTGCCTGTTGATAATATTTAAATCATGTTCTTGTTATATTGCAAAGAAGACTCTGGTTTAAGTAAAACAACGCACAGAGCAGTACATGTTGGAAACATATTTATTAAGCTTATTCCATTTTAATCATTCATATGTCTCAAGTAATAGCATTCATAAAATATATAGAGATTTGATTTAAGCATTAATTACTTATACATATATTTATGTCTGTATTTATGTCTTTATTTATTGATGAAGATACATTATCTCTCTCCAATCATGAAGTGTCAGTAATTGAATTGAATACAAATATGACCATTATTCCTTAATATGATTATTATTATTATTTTGATTATATTACCTTGATATATATGATATTATGAGGCTATTATTGACTATGTTGGAGAGCTGAACAATGTGTTCCCAGTTCCCCACTGCTCTCCACACCTGTCACACCAACGTCAAGCTGGGAAACATGGTCTTCTTCACTGGACAGTCCTCTTGTGCATCTGTCCCCCAGGCAGCCCTGCGTGACGCAGCAATCCCTGATCCCCTCTCTGTCGCTCTTGTAGGTGGGTTATGTATGAAAAGCCCAGTTTCAAAGGCGAGAAGTTTGCCCTGGACGAGGGTGACATTGAGCTGACCTCCCCCTTCGGGGGCTCGGAGGGACAGGAAGTGGAGCCAAAGAAGAAGTTTGTGATTGGGTCCCTGCGCAGGGCCGTCAGGGTGAGGGGCCGTGGCACTGCTCTGTAATTAAAATGACAAAGCTCTTAATGTGAGACATGAATAAAGTCAGCCTGGGTAGGAAATGTGTACATAGATACCTACTTAAAAAACAAAACTGGGGACTCGGGTCCTGTTGGGGGCGAATAAAAAACAATTCCATTAGTTTCAGTGGTAAGAGTTTTCACTAACCTCCACTACGGCACTAATAGTAATAGATTGCACGCTGTAATCAGAACCTCAGCTTCCTATCGATCTATAGATAGACACTGTCTGGCTAAGTATTATGGGTCACACATACAAACACAACCAGTTGTGCAGCCTGACCCTCTCAGATTGTGCTTGAAAAATTCACAGGGGATTTCCAGTTAAAAATGCTAGTCATTGAAAAAAGATCATCATCGAGATCTTTTCAATATTTCTATTAGCCCCCCCATGAGTTATTTGGCCTAAACATGGTAAACATAGCAAATTGTAATAATAACACTACTAATATTTGTATCTGTAGTTGATTGAGTGAATTTGTTCTGCATCACTGAAATGTGCACCTGTATTTTGGTCTGGGAGCTTCATTATAATATTCTGAGTCTGAAACAAACTCTTTGCCTACGATTGTCAGGATTACAGTGTCCCTGAGATCAGCCTGTTCCCGGAGGAGAACGCTGAGGGGAAGAAGGTGGTCTTCAGGGACACTTCAGAGGACGCCCGAATTTTTGGATTCCCAATTAAAGCCAACTCCCTCATTGTGAACGCTGGCATGTGAGTAGACTGCGCACATGTGTGTGCACATGTAAACTACACACGAGGGAGGGAAAGCAGGCTGGGGATGAATGTGTTTCTCCACAGTCCAGCGCCCTCTGTGGCTTCTCAGGCTCCTGCAAGTGCAGGATGTCCGCTGTTCTGTCTGCTTCAATTCTTCTGATCGGTGTGATAGACAGGCGTTCGGTGCACAAGCGTGACATGCAGAAGAAGTACAGGGGTTGTAGCAGTGAGCCGGGGAAGTAGCTGCTCAATCTAAATGTGTTTACAGTAATCCCTCAAGATGTGTGAATTACAGTCACATGAGTTTCGCATTCACGTGATTTATAAATGGACATCCAAGCAGGAGAATCAATGTGGAAATTCGTGACACTCTGGTTTATACGTTTGTTCTCAATGTTCACATCAGTCCATTTCAGAGTGCGGGGGGAAGGAGCCTAAATTAAACCAGAAATATTCTTACTGGGACAACCTTCTCCTCTTTTAGTTTAAAGGGCTTAAATAATGGTCTAAAGCCGTGTCTCCTCTGTCTGGGGTCGCAGGTGGCTGGTGTACTCCCAGCCCTTCTTTCAGGGGGTCCCACGGGTGATCGAGGTGGGGGGCTACTCTAACCTGGAGGCCTGGGGGGCAGCTGAGCCATACGTGGGCTCCCTTCACCCACTGAAAATAGTAAGTATTTGTCTCAACTGAGCTTTAAATTGTAGGATTAGTTCTCATTAATTCTCATTCTTGGCCGGTCATGTGTGGAGTTTATGGTTCAAGTCTTTTTTCTTTAGTCTGTAGTCTTTTTAGTCTAGTGCAGTGGTTCTCAAACCTGTCTTGGAGTACCACCTGTCCTGCTGGTTTTTGTTCCAACCGAGCTCTCAATTGCTTAATTGAACCCTTATTTTCATTAAATTGTGTAACTGATAAAAAGTTGGCTCCTTAATAATTTCCTTATACAATTTTATAAGGACACTTAAAACCCCTACTATTAAAAATGATTTAAAGGCTCTGATTTAGGAAATTATTACATAAATTAAGGGTTCAATTAAGTCATTGAGAGCTCGGTTGGAACAAAAACCAGCAGGACAGGTGATACTCCAGGACAGGTTTGAGAACCACTGGTCTAGTGTAAGGGGAGAGTGAGTTGATATTGCTTAAACTGCCGTACTAGTGTCTTGTAATCGACTCTTGCTTTTGAGAACATGATTTGGAAATGATTTGGTCATGACTATTTCTTTGATTACAGGGTGAACCTAAAGTGGAGAAGCCGCATGAGCCCAAGGTAAGAGTTTGTAAAGACAGTGATGGGAAGGTTCTAGCACTTTCTGATTTAATTTGTCTGATGTGAACTGGAGGAGCCTCATAACTCAAGCAGCGTCACTCATTAGGTGTTGGATCTGAAGCCACAGTTCTCTCCCTATCGCTGCCTTTCTGTCAGAGTTGTCACTTTATCCTAGAGCTGTTTTGAAAGCTCCTTGGTCCTTATGGTCATATCTTTGATTTTAATGCACTACCCAACTGTGGGAACTTACAGAGACAGGTCTATTGAATCTGAAATCAGATTGCACACAGATGGACTCCATTCAACTGGTTGTGTGAACTGAATGTAAATAGTTATGCCCTCGAGCTTATTAATGTTGCCGCTGAGAGTTTCATAGCAAAGGGGGTGAATACTTATGTAATGAAGATTTTTGTAAGTGATTTGTTTTTTCATTGCTAAATTCTCAAGCTCTTAGCTTCAAAGCTAAGTGTGAATGAGATTATTATAGAGAGATGGTTCTTTAATGAGCCTGTTTACAGAAAGTGACACGAATCCTTAAATAAATCAAACATGGAAAGTACTTTACAGACTTTGCCCTTTTTGTGTTTGTGTCTGTCTACACTTATTTTAATGTAGCAATGATCTACAAGCGTGTGCCTATTCCTGCTGAAGGATGAGGTGTTGCTTATTATTGTAACTCTAGTCCTGACTATTGTCCTGACCTTCATTGGTTTTGTGCTGCTGTTCCAGGTTATTATCTACGAGAAGACATACTTCTCAGGGAAGTCTCGCGAGATTTACACCAACACTCTGGATTTCATGACCCGAGTGGATGAGCAGAGCGTCTTCATGTACAGCGTGGGCTCCATCAAAGTGCTGGGCGGCTGGTGAGTGACGCCTCTGTAAGGATGGAAGACACCAAATACAGCTACCTTTTTAAAAAGGTTCCTTCCGGAGCAGAATATCCACATATGACTTTTATTTAAATCTATGAAAGTCTTACAGAAGACTTTCACAGTTTCCTACTGTGCCACATGGTGGTTCAATATTTTACCAGTTCACCAAAGGCATATTTTTCCCCCATGAAGGAAAATGTATTCATGTGACAGACCAGGTCCTGCATACATTAGCAGGATAAGACTGAGTCCAAGCCCTTTCATTCAGGTTGCAGTATGACTGATTAATGAAGAAGTGCAGACATTTCAGTCATGAATGGAATTCCTCAACATCACATTCTTTCCTAACTTTTTTAATGTTGGCCCCCAAACAGCAATGGAAAACAAATTGAAATGAAAAGCTATTTCACATTAATGCTTCTATTTCTACACCTGGAGATGTATTCAGAATTTAGAAATTACATTTCTATATTGCTTGTATCTATGCATATGTTATATGTTATACAGCTACTGGTTATGCAGTGTGTGTATCTACCAACCTTCCCATCTCTATACGCAGCAATGTAGGAGTCTGTGTCCCATGTGGGCTTCGCAGTGTCTATACTAACTTACTCAACTGTCTTGTGTCTCCTCAGCTGGGTGGGCTTTGAAAAGGAGGGCTTCCGGGGGCACCAGTACCTGCTGGAGGAGGGGGATTACCATGACTGGAGAGTGTGGGGGGGCTGTGACTCTGAGCTGCGCTCTCTGCGTGTCATCAAAGCTGTAAGAGCTGTTTACCTCTCATCCCTGTCGCTGTCCCAAGAAATGATTTAAAGCATTACGAAAGTGCAGCGACACAATTGGTACAGAATACAATGAGCGTGACACATCCTGATACGTTCAGGTGCTAAATGCAGGTATCATACAGTGATGTCCCAGGTCTGTGCTAAGGGGGGGCAGAGAAATCATAGTAAGACAATACACAACAACACACAAGGACTCTGGAGCATAAGGAAGCACAGTTAAATAAAGTGCACAATAGGGTTATGATTTGTGTTCATATTCGTCAGATACGTGGGTAGACAATGGATTCCCAGGTCAGGAGGTTGTTCAGCCGGCACTGACACAGGTCGAGTAAGACCAAAGTCACTGCGCACTTCCCTCAGTGACCCTAGAACTCACCCTCTGACACTGTAGTCTGAAAGCACGTATCAGTGGGAACCTGCGCATGGTGACCTTGGGTAGAGGATGCTAGTGTGAAGAGGCTTAAAGGTGTCACATTCCTGTGCACTGGAAGAGTAAAGGGACAGGACACGTCATTTCATCCATGAATTAGAGGAACCTGTTCCTTATGCTCTGGACACAGGTAACCTGGGCAGCAAAGAAGTTCACAGTAGGACACACAAGGTCAAAACTGAGCTGAAACAAAAAGCTGATTCGTGGTTTCATGTATTTTTCACCTCTTGTTTCAGGACCTCTCTGAGCCCCTGATGTTGATGTTCGGGTGCAGCGTCGATGGAGAGGAGGCCGAGCCGTTTGAGGTGATGGAGGCGATTCCAGATGTTGAGCTCTGCGATTTCCAAACTGTGTCACAGTCTATTCACGTGCTCAGCGGAGCGTAAGTGCTTTGTTTATTCTCTAAGACCATGGTGTTTATTTCTGGGTGGGAGGTAAGCAATGTTCATGGGAGGGAAGACCTGGTTTGATTGTTTCAGTTATATAAAATCAACTGCTGTTTCAGCTTTACTTAGTTAGTTGGTAGTTGTTAACATTGGTAGTACTTTTTGTTAATCCATCGATGTCACATTTTAATTAACTTTAAAGTTAATTTAGGTGATACAGAGATACTTTTAAAATGTAATAACTTAAATACAACCATACCAACTAGTACATATTCAGATTATAGTTACATTGTTCCTGTTAATAAACAGAAAAACCCTACTGATCTGCAGACAATAAATAATTAAATAATTAATGACGCCACCTATTCTTTTCGTGACTTCAAGTCACAAACCGGATACCAGTTAACCAAAAAAAACAAAAAAACACTGTCTTCCACAGAACAGCTACTGCTTCCTGGAAAGCACAGTTGGTGTACAAACTATTTTCATTGAAACTGAATTAAGTTCAACAATCATTTGTTTCTGTGGGGATATTATAGCATGAAGAGACTTCACCAAGACATCACAATGTTACAATTTTGTACATGATTTGACACAAACAAAAGGCATAATGTCTCAGCCTTGGAAGGCCAGAGTAATTTTATATCCACAAATGTGATCTGAGCTTTAAGATGACAAGTGAATGACTGCCAGGTGCATTGCTGTGAATCACTTGCTTGCAGATGTATTGGACCTGCTCAGGAGATGGTCTCAGTGAGTCTGCAGTTTCAGAGATATTCAGCACATTCTTTCCGAAAGGTCTGTAATTGTTGGTGATTGTACTCTCATGTCACCAGGTGGATAGCCTACTCTCACGTGGATTTCTCTGGCGATCAATATATTCTGGAGAAAGGCTTCTATAACAGCTGTCAGGACTGGGGAGCCTGTGACAATAGGATCTGCTCTGTTCAGCCTATACTGCTGGTGAGTACGAGAGTGACCGCATCTTCACTACAGCAGCTTTATTTACAACCCAGCTTATGAAATCGGTGCTCTGCAATCCTGATCTGAATCACCACAGAGTACAACAGCTCTGCCAATCCGTACTGTAATATCCCGAACCCATGACAGACAGACAGGACAGTCTCCATAGGAATTAAACATTGTGGACACGTAAGACACTTTTTATCTCCATGGATTTTGCCTGCCGGTGAAGCAACACGAGCAGACAGTCCTACATGCGCCGTCTAGGTGTTTATTTAAGATGAAGTGAAAGTTTTATGTGGTTGCCAGACGGTGCACACAGGACAGATATTGAATTATTCCCGAGTGTTGACATCTTACGATGGACAAACATGTCTCTCTTGCTGCTGTTTATTACTTGCAGATAACTGAGCTGTTGTCATCTCTAGCATGCTTTAGCACACAGCTGTTTGCCTTCCCTTATAATGACGCAGGTTGTCCAGGTTTTGGAGATCAGTTCAGTCCTCTTTGTTCTTACAGCTCCTCAACACTTTATTAGAAGACCAGACCATGAAGCAGATATGCAAATTCACTATTTAGGAACAATCTCATTGGTTCACTTGCTTTATCTTTTTTTTTTTTTAGGCCCCAAGGGAGAATTCGAGCTTGAAGAGTCAGGTAAGTCATCTTTGGCTGTTCAGTCTGACAGTGATGTACGCCTTTAGTTTCATTAGAGGTTTATGACTCTGACTCATTTAAAGAGTTAATTTACCAGCAGACTTTAGAGGTGTTTACTCAACCAGGCAGCAGCTGAGTTATCTTCAACCAGATGTCTGTCTCTGTGTTTCAAAGATTAATAAACATTCACTCAAACTGGATTATTTATGTATGTAATACCACGTTTTCTCTAATTGTGGTTTGTGTAGATCCTGCTGTACCCAGAGCCAGAGTTTCGGGGAGATTGCCAGTCTTATGACCAGGAAGAAGGAGCCCTGTCCGACTCCTTCCTGCCCCAGTCCTGCAGGGTGCTGCATGGGAGGTAAGAAAAGATGGTGGACTGGGATTAATCAATACAAAAGATTAGATGGATAAATCAACGGTGTAATTATGCTTTATAATAATAATTCATATCATCATAATTTCTATATTTAAGCAACAATGAATATACAAGAAAAAATATATATGCAGAATTAAATAAAACCAGTCTGGAGATTTGCCCCTGTGTGGCTCTTGTTCAGCTCTCAGCTGCTGTACTCATCCAGCCCAGTGTGACTGATCTGTGTCTCCTCCTTACAGCTGGGTCGTGTACGAGGGCCGCGATTTCTCTGGGAACCTGTATGTGCTATCCGAAGGAGAGTACCCAAACTTCGCCTCTATGGGCTGCCCCCCCGACACAACTATTCGCTCCATCAAAACTGTGCCCATCGTAAGTATCTCACTGAGAGACCATCTCCCCGCACTTCGCCAGTCAGCCACCAGAGGTCATCATCGCCCAATTTCAAACTCTGCCTCAGACATTCCTCAGCACCATGTGCGATTGTTCAATCACCCTCTTCTCCCATTGGTCCAGCTCTCCAGCCACTGTTCACTGCTTCCCTCTGCTCAGCACATATATATATATATATATATATATATATATATATATATATCCCTTAGTTTATTTTACCCTTTACATTAATTCAGCTTCTCTGAATATATTTTGAGAATGCAAATGAATGAATGAATGAATGAATAGTCCCTGTTGTTCTCAGAGAAAAAAACAATTGAAAAACATATTTTATTTTCCAATTCCATGTAATAAGGAATGCGTTTTCACTTGTGACAGATCCTGTTTGTCCACTGAAATCAATTTGTAGCGTAGTGAATATGAATCATTATTTGTTGCCACTGGCAGTCAAAGGTTAGGAGACGATTGAAACCTGTCAACTATCCAGACCCCTGGGAAAGAACTGAACAATGCACAAGGATCAAAACTGTTGCCCTGAGAACAACATGCGTTTGTACATCATTCAAGCATATGGATACGAGTTGTTAATAATTAAAGGTAATGCATATGAATTGTCCTGGGTGTGATACCTTGTAGGAGGTATCCGTGTCAACACGGATCCATGCGAAGTACAGGAGCCAAATGGGTCATTCGATGACACGAAGAATATAAACTCCATTTATTCATACGTATTTCCACCCCCCCACCCCAGAGGGCCGGAGAAAGGTCCCCACCAGAGGGAAGACCACAGCCAGCAGCACCGACTAAGAGCTTTCTGATCTTCCTGCTGCTTTATCATAATTATACTGCCTGGAGGGTGTAGCGTAAGGTACACTTATGAATTTCAGTTAAAGAAGTGAATTTAAGTATCACCTTATCAACAATCCTAGAATCTTGTAAAACTCAATTTCTGCAATAATTGGACGCAGACACCAATTCCAAAGATATAAATTCTCAAATTTATTAAAAACAAAGATAAAATGTAGCACTACACTAGTTATACAAAAAGGGAAAAACTAATTAAAATTCACTCAAGATCAACAAATCAAAGACAAATCACTTCCGTGACCAAATCAAAGACCATGGAATCGCATATGATGACACACAAAACGTTACACAAAATTACAAACACATTGACTACAATAGCGGTTAGTAAGACGAAGGGGAGTCTCTCATTAGTATTGTTAGTCGGACATTAAATAACTAATGCAGATTAGTATTTATGTCAAATAACTTCTCGTTATATATATATATATATATATATATATATATATATATATATATATATATATCAGTCTCATTTATGTTTGGGTGCCGAGAAAGATCCTATAATTTCTTGTTACCACAATTCTTCCTAATTGATTACTGTTCAATGATTAAGGATAGGCAGAGCCTCCTATAATCTAGTGTCTATTAACATGTGTCAATTTCAGACTAAACAGTTAAACAGGAATGAGAAGATATTTCTCAAGGCGTTGGCAGATTTTATTTCTAAAATTGTCAAACAAAACAGTTTAATGCAGCGCTCATTTATATTTAAGAAAATACTCAATGATATTACACATTCTAAAGTTTATGACTCACAGAATAACATTTCTAATTGATTTCTCAAATGTCATGAATAATAAACTCCAAACTGTTAAACTTATCTGAACTTCGTCGCAGAGAGGCCTCTCTGTCTTCAGGATCAGATAAAAACACACGGCACGAGGTCCGTGTGGTTTGGAACAAAGGCAGTCCGGTTCGGCTTTGTCCAATACCTTCCACTTCAGTCGATGCACCTGGAAGTTGGGGTTTCGCGAAAGTAGAGTATTTTCCAGAGTCTTAAGACTCAATAGCTATTTAAATGACTGAACACTAGAATTCTTCGTACGGCTCAATCTCCTTCTCCCAGTTTAAGTCTTCTGTTGCCGGCAAAGACTTGGTTGGCTCCTGGTTCTGGTTCTGGCAACAGAGCTACAGGTTGAGCTGTGGCAGCGAGTTACTGGTTCAGGTGCGAGAGAGAGAGATAGATGCCTTGCGCTACCCTTTATACGCCTGTCAGATCGATAGATGATTGGTTCTTGAGTTTGTGAGATTGGATTTCGGTTTCAGCCCCCAATGTCCTATTGGAGGACGCTTGATTTATGACTGATGTCAATCCATGCCATCTTTTGGAAATGCCGTTTGGCCCGGGTTTGTAGCTCTGTGTCAGGATTTCGGCTCTTGTCCACTTCAGAGCTTTTTTATTACCTCTAGGCCCTATTCCCCAGACATTTCACCGCAGGGATTCCAAGCCATTTGGCCCATTCTCGGTGCCACCCTCCCAAGACTGCCACTTTGATGTAGAACAGTTAACGTGCCGATGAGCTCAGGAAATCTGATAACTTTGGGGGAGAGGTCTTCTTTAGATCAGAGTTCAGCTCAGAGCTAAAATGCTCTAACAAAATACACCCCCCCCCTTAACGCTACAAGGAGATAGGGACCAGACATAGCCACTTTATTTTCTCCAGTAACAATCTGCCATCCAGGAGTTTTGTTTTTTCTCCTCTGTGCCTAATGGTTTATTTTATGTTGGTTTACTTTATTTTAGTTTATACATTTACATTTTATTTTGTTGTAGTATGTTTATCACTATGTAAAGTGCACTATACAAATAATTGATTGGTTGATTGATTAATCGATTCATTTCATTATTTTACAAAATTAAATGTTGGCCTATTGTAGTTAAGTTTGCAACAGTACTTTAGCTTAGTTTCCCGCCTTGATTACCAGTTAAAGGGACTAACAACCTGCTCCTGATGTGAATTGTCTTCATTTCAGATCAGCCATTTCAATAATTATTAATTTTATTAATTGAGATGCCTTACTCATAGTCGGTCCTCTGTGTCTCTCCTCCAGATGTTCACTGTGCCCTCCATCTCGCTGTTCAGTCTGGAGTGCTTTGAGGGAAGAGAGATCTCCCTGTCCTCCGAGGTGCTGAGTGTGCCGGCAGAGGGCTTCAACACCCACGTCCTGTCTGTGCGGGTCAACGCCGGGATGTGAGTCTCACTCTCTTGTCCACGATGCACTCGGATTTCTCTTTCTTTTTTCTTTCTTTCTTTTTCTTTCTTCCTTCCTTCCTGGTTTGGTTTGGAAATGTCAAACATAGTTGTTCTCCCTTTCAGTGTTAATTTTGTCAATGAAAACTATGACCAAAAATATTCGACCGATTTTCAGTGACGATAACTATGAACGAGATGAAATACTGTGAAAAAAATGAAAAATAAAAATAAATGCCTTCTAATTTTAATTGACAAAAATGTGATGAAACAAAAATTAAACACAGACTAATGGACATGAATGGCAGTGCTTTGTGAGGCGGCCAGTCAGGGACCTTTTTCATGGTCCAGTCATAATCATGCATGCCTTGACCCGGTCATCGCGTTCCTGTAGCGCAGTTTAACGCAGATCTGCACTGCTCCACCAATGGGATCCATGGGATTCTGCAGCTCTGCGCAGAACCGCGGGAATCTGTGCAACAGAATGTGACCCGACTGTACCCCAGCGTGTGTTTCGCTAAACATTGAACGTGCTTGACGTGGTTTACTGTATTGGGCTAAACGTGGAGTTGATACAGATTGTGTGAAGTTAAACGCCTGTTCTTTTGTATACAAGACTGATAAGTGCGGAAGTGTGAAATAAGTCCACTATATGCTTCCATACTGCTCTTGTAACTCTGTTCTTATTACACACATTTTCAAAAGAATTACAGTATTTTGTGACAATGAAGTTTACAATAGCTGCTTGTGACTTGATTTCAAATACATTTCTAATTAAGTCAATCAATATGTTTGTTTTGCATCCATCCACTAATTGATGTAAACATCTGGTGTCAGACATAATGCATAATGGTGATAATTAAGTACAAAAAAATGCATGGCCTAAAATTGCATTGTCTAAAACTAGACTGAAATGACAGGAGTGTTCATCGACTAATATTAACTAAAAATAATGAAAGATGAAATGACTAAATTATGACTAAAACTGATAAACATTTTAGTCAGAAGAGTAAAACCATCCATCCATCAATTTTCTACACCGCTTGTCCTGGTTAGACCTCATCTGGAATACTGTGTGCAGTTCTGGGCACCAAACTTCAAGAGGGATATTGTTGCTCTAGAGGCAGTTCAGAGGAGAGCAACCAGACTTATTCCAGGTCTGAAGGGAAAGTCCTACTTGGAGAGACTGAGAGAACTGAACCTTTTCACCCTGGAACAGAGGAGACTACGTGACTGGATAGGATCCTTGAATCACTTAGATATTAATGGACATCAAACGAGCACAATGGGGTGAATGGCCTCCTCTCATTTGTAAACTTTCTTATGTTCTTATGTTCTTATGGTGAGGGTCGCGGTGGCAGCATACTAAGCAGGGCAGACCAGACTTCCCTTTCCCCAGTGACAGATTCCAGGCCAGCCAGGAGATATAATCCCTCCAGTGTGTCCTAGGTCAGCCTCGGGGTCTCCGCCTAGTGGGGCGTGCCCGGTAGAGCTGTACTGGCAGCCTCCCAGGGGGCATCCTTACCAGATGCCCGAACCACCTCAACTGGCTCCTCTCGATCCGGAGAATTAGCAACTCTACTGTGAGGCTCTTCTGGATTACCGAGCTCCTCACCCTATCCCAAAGGGTGAGTCCAGCAACGCTGCGGAGAAACCTAATTTCCGTCGCTTGCACCCGCGATGTCGTCCTTTCGGTCATTACCCAACGTTCATGACCATAGGTGAGGATGGGGAGGTAGATTGACCTGTAAACCACGAGCCTTGTCCAAGGACTCAGCTCCCGCTTCACTACCATGGACCGATACAGCACCTGCAATACTGCAGACGCTGCAGCAATCCACCTGCCAATCTCACGTTACCCTTTTCCATCACTCCTGAACAAAACCCTGAGGTACTTTAAACTCCTCCACTAAAGGCAGCTGCTCCCCCCTAACCTGGAGCAGGCAATCCACTCTTTTCCGAGAGAGAACCATGGCCTCAGACTTGGAGATGCTGATTCTCATCCCAACCACTTCACACTCAGCTGCAATACGCTCGAGTGCATGTCGGAGATCAGTCGGATGGGACAAGAAGCACAACATCGTCTGCAAACAGCAGCGATGCCACCTCCAAGCCCCCAAACTGGATACTCTCTCTACCTCAGCTGCACCTTGATATCCTGTCCATGAAAATCACAAACAGGAGTGGGGACAAGACGCACCCTTGGCGGAGTCCAACACCCACCTTGAACGTTTTCAACTTAATACAGAGAATACGGACGCAGCTCTCTCTTTGGGAATAAAAGGACCGGATGGCATGCATAAGCGGCCTAACCCTAGCCCATACTCCCTCAACACCTCCCACAAGACATCCCAGGGAACACGGTCGTATGCCTTCTCCAAGTCCACAAAACACATGTAGACTGGATTAGCATACTCCCATGCCCCCTCAAATATCTGTGAAAGGACAAAGAGCAGGTCCATTGCTTCACGGCCTGGTGGGAATCCACATTGTTCCTCCTGAATCTGAGGTTCAACTATCAGATGAAGTCTCCTCTCCAGCACTCTGGCATAGGCTTTACCAGGGAGGCTGAGGAGTGTAATCCCTCTGTAATTGGAACACACCCTCCGGTCCCCTTTCTTAAAGATGGGGACCACCACCCCAGTTTGCCAATCCAAAGGAACTATACCCGCCTTCCACGCAACATTGAAAGAGGTGCATTAGCCAAGCCACCCCAACATTGTCCAGCGCTTTCAACATCTCCAGACGAGTCTCATCTACCCCTGCAGCTTTACCGCTGCGGAGGCCCTCGACTGCCACAGTAACCTCAGCTACAGCGATAAATCCGATCTCACCGGAGCTATCCAGCACTGCCTCTTGCAAGGAGGGCGTGTCCACCGAGTTGAGGAGTTCCTCAAAGTGTTCCTTCCACCTCTCAACGATCTCCCCAGTAGTGGACAGTGTTTCCCCACCCTTGCTGAGAACAGCTTGGGCACCGTCCCGCTGTCCCCTCCTAAGGCGCCGAATGGTTTGAAGCCTTATTATAGTCATTCTCCATGGCCTCTCCAAACTCCTTTCGCTTTGGTGACTTCTACTGCTGCAGCCCTCTTGGCCAGCCGGTACCTCTCAATCAACTCCGGAGACCTATACGCGAGCATCGCTCGGAAGGCCTCCTTCTTCGACTTGACAGCTTCCCTCACCACCGGTGTTACCAGCGGGTCCTAGGGTTGCCACCTTGACAGGCACCAACTGCCTTCATGCCACACCTTGTCGAGGCTGCCTCCGCAATTGAGGTCTTGAACAAGGTCCATTCAGACTCAATGTCCTTGACCTCACTCAGGAAACAGGAGAAATTTGTCCAGAAGAGTAAAACTAAATCTAAAATAGCTGCCATAATTAACACTGATCCTTTTCCTCCCTCCACAATCTGCAATATCATGCTTTCATTTATTCTCCGTTATACCTTTAATATCCTCATGGCACTCGGCTGTTAATTCAGTTCATGTGTCTGTGACCTTAATTTCCTTTTTAGATAAAAAGATTTGTTGCTTAATTTTCAAGGAAGGAAAAAATGGCGATCAAACCTCTGACAGAAACACGTATTCTTTGCCCGTGTGAAAATAATAAAACCAGTAATTAGCGATGTCACAGCAGGCACACCAGGGTTTATCACAGCTGCAATGATGCCAAGTGTTATTAGGAGCAAGAATGATAAACTGAAATAAAAGACATGCATCAAGGGTATTTCCAGGAAGCAGACAATTAGCAGAAATCAAACAACTTTTAAAACCAGCATAAAAACTCTTGCTATATATAGTAAAACTTTTTTATTTGCTTCTTATTATATCTGCATTCTCTCATCTGTTCTTTGAATCCTCTGCATGTTGCGCTGATAAAGCTATTGCAACCGTTTCCTCTCTTGCCTGAATTAGCCCAGTACCTTGAACTCACTCTCTTGGTTAATCTGCTTCTAAAAATGTGTATATTGTATATACTGTATGCTGCTTCTTGAACAGTGTAAGTCACTCTGGGTAAATGTGTCAGCTAATATAGAAAAACTAATAATAATAAAAACAGATTACAACAGGAGACATTACATGTACAGGAAATGCATAATATACGAATATTGTTTACTAAGGTTGTTCAATCTTATATTATTTGGTTTACAGTAGGTTCTGTCCTACATAAAACTCAATGTTTCTAATCCAGAAATGCATTTCTCATATTGGCACGGTTACACACTCTTCTCACAAGACATGAAGTTGTTAAAATAAGTTCAATTTAGTATTTTGAAATGTTGAGTTCATTTTCTAGGGTCACAGAATGTGTTCAGGTTAATGCTTGAGTCCATCATGACTTAACTTAGTCAATTGAGTGACTTAAATGGTTTAAAACACCACTGTTTCCAAGTCTTCATACATTAATGAGTTTGAGGTCAATTCTACAGAACTGAATTTGCTTAATTAATATCGTTCTGGGCTCCATTTAGTAATTAAGTGTTTTGATATAATAATGAATGGGCTATGAGGAACAAGGGCAATATTTTCATGCTGGTAAAAACGTAATCACAAGAGTTCTTTCATTACTTATTTAGGGTTGCTGATAGTTTATATAGTTACATGGTTTTGTCTTATGTTTGAATACAAATTAAAACAAAAATAAACACAACAAAACATAAAGGTCCAAGGCAGGAATTGTTCATATACATTAATTTGAAACAACATTTCAGGCGATGGTTGATGACAACCTGTTTTTCATGAATGTGGGAGAAGACCCAATGTCTAATTGCTGTCCTGCTCTTGTGTCCCGACTTTCTGCTTTGTGTGCTCTGTGTCAGGTGGGTGGTGTGTGAACACGCAAACTACAGAGGGCGCCAGGTATTACTGGAAACCATTGAGATCACCAACTGGCCGAAGTTCAGCGAACTCTCCAAAATTGGATCCCTCTATCCTGTGCTGCAGGTCTGTGCCCTTCTGTCATGGTCAGCTTCATCCAAGCTGACTGACTTTTTCATCAGTAACGTATTCACTACACGCAATATTAC
Organism: Amia ocellicauda; assembly: GCF_036373705.1. NCBI lineage: Eukaryota > Metazoa > Chordata > Actinopteri > Amiiformes > Amiidae > Amia > Amia ocellicauda. Next base: position 37,953,111 of record NC_089860.1, read on the forward strand.
AAGGGTGACAACATCTCTATGAAAAGTAATTTACACGTCACACTGAACAGACTTAAGACACAGGACATATGAGAATGCTCTGCAGCCGTGCATTAAGGGGGCATTCAGAAAACCTCTCAGTTTTTGCATTTTGCGATGTATGTTCCTATAGCCACTGATTGTTTCTCTCTGTGCGGTTTGAACTGTAGAGGCGGTGGTTCTTCTGCATTAAGAACAAGGAGCGGGGAAACTACATGTCCATCCAGGGAGGGGTGGAGGAGATGAAATCTGGTCGGGTGGTCGCATCGGAGCAAGTGGAGGGAATGAGTCATGTCTGGTACTACGAGGACGGCCTGATCAAGAACAAGGTAACCATATAACAGATGCCACTTATATTGAATCATCAGATTATGTTACTTTTAAACAGAAGTGAAATCAGGGATGATAATTCCAATTCCTTTGACAGAAAGGTTCAATTGTCCATGTATTTTGAGTGAGAAGGATTTACTTCATGAGGTGGTGTAATATTGTTTACTGTGGAGATCTGTACTGCGATCAGTGAAGGACGCGTTGAATTGACAAAAATGTGTTGACTGTCATATTTCACCAGCGTATGTTTCTAATGAAGGAAGAGTTGAAGAGCTAGAATAAACGACCGTTAACTCTGTAAACATTTCAATACAACTTTTAGTTTCTCCATTGGACATCTGCAGTCATATTAAGAAATTAATTGGTTGCCAATATTTTACTTTTTACTTTTACTGTATTTTATATTTTACTGTTTAATACTTATTAATTATACTTATTTAGTATTTAGTTACTGTTTCTGGCACAATGCTCTCCAGCACTGCTAAACTATGATCTGTGCCCCCAGCTGGCACCCACTATGAGTCTGCAAGTGATGGGTAATGTGGAGGAAGGTGCCAAGGTGGTGCTGTGGTCTGAGAACAGGATGCCAAGACAGGCCTGGAGCGCTGAACTCAGTGGGCGAATTATCAGCCTGGTCTTCGAGGGTTTGGTGCTCGATGTCAAAGGTGAGAGAGAGCAGCCATCACCCTGGGTGGTGTTGTGTGCAAGTCTGCATATGTGCTCTGACACTGTAGGCTCATTCAAGCTATACCTTCAATGTAGTTGTGTGTTTGTTTTGCTTTTTGATTCATACAGTCAGGTCCCAACAGGTAACAATACAGTAAAACTAGATATTCAGTCCCAGGTAAATACAAATATGATACAGTAATTAGGGATTGCTTTAAAATGGCTGATATTTCTGACTGATGGTGCTGTTTTTATTGTGTCTAACTAAGCATCCAATTTGTTCTACTCGTGTGCCTTTAATATGTTGTGTAGCGCATACAAAAGGGATGGAGATTAAACAAAATACAAAGAATATGTTGAACTGCAAAGATATGTTAAGAAAGGGATCAGGAAAGCAAAAAGGGGAATAGAAATAAACATAGATCTTGAAGCTAAAACTAATGCAAAGAGCTTTTTCAATACTACAACAGCAAGAGGTCAATAAAGGAAACAGATATAGGGCAAAAAGTTAAGTATCTTGGAAAACGAACAAGCTGTGGCAAATGTTCTAAATGAGTATTTCACAGAGGTTTTTACAAAAGAAAAAACATATAACATGCCACGGGTTAACAATCAGTCTAGGCAAACCCTAAGAGAGATCATGATACATTAGGAGGAGGTACTAAAGGGACTAGCAGAATTAAAAACAAACAAATCACCTGTGCCAGATGGGATATTTCCAACAGTACTTAAAGAAATTATGGAAATTATTTACAGGCCGCTAAGTCAAATATTCCAAATGACACTTAGAACAGGGGATGTGCCAACTGACTGGAAGACCGCAAATGTCATACCAATCCACAAGAAAGGGGACAAAACTGAGCCAGGAAATTACAGACCAATCAGTCTCACCTGCATCACCTGTAAAATGTTGGAAAAAATGATTACACAGAAAATAGAAGAGCATCTTAATGAAAGCCATATTCTTGGAGATAGTCAACATGGGTTTAGATGAGGCAGATCATGTCTTACTAATTTATTGGAGGTTTTTTTAACACACAACTGCAGCTGTAGATCATGTGAAAGCATATGGTATGATATACTTAGATTTTCAGAAAGCTTTTTATAAGGTTCCACACCAAAGACTGATCCTCAAATTGGAAGCTGTAGGCATTTAGGGTAATGTAAGTAGATGGATTATGAACTGGTTGATGTATAGGAAACAGAGGGTGTCGATTAGAGGAGTTGCTTCTAACTGGAGTGAGGTTGTTAGTGGAGTTCCACAGGGATCAGTACTAGGGCCTTTGCTTTTTATAATCTATATTAATGATCTGGACTCTGGGATAGTTAGCAAACTTGTCAAATTTGCAGATGATACTAAAATAGGTGGCTCAGCAGATACAATCTCGGCAGCACAGGCTATTCAAAGGGACTTAGATAATATTCAGTTGTTGTCCGACACCTGGCAGATGAAATTCAATGTGGACAAGGGCAAGGTATTACATGCAGGTAACAAAAATGTCCACTATAATTACACTATGGAAGGAACAGAACTAGATGAAGTAATGCATGAGAAAGACCTAGGAGTCTATGTGGACTCCTCACTTTCTCCATCCAAACAATGTGGGGAATAGACAGATTTTTAAATGCATTAAAATAGAGATTTGTGAGATTTTTCTGATAATGTATGAGATGGAGCCTCAGTGTGTTTTATTGCTTCTGACGTGTCTAAGTAACCTCCATTCACATGTGGAAAATTAAACCTGAAATGCTTTTCAGCAACAAATTCCCATTTCCCAGAAGTTGTGCCCTATTGAGATGGGGTTGGGCAGCAGAGTTTATGGCACAGGATTGTAAAATACCAGCTTGATTGCTATATATATAAAATACCTGTTTAAAGAGTTGAACTGCCCAAGCTCACATCTCTTTTCCTTATGACACTAACATGTGCTTGTGTCTTTCCAGGTGGCAAGTCATATGACAAGGATCATGTTGTGATTTGGACGGAGAGCGAGGAGAGGCCTGGCCAGCATTGGGAGCTGGAGCTCCTGTAGCGCAGACACGCTGGACATGGGGACAGTGCTCGGCCTCAAGGGGTGACCAGTACTGGTGCTCTGCCTCAACAAAGCCCTTGATTCTGGCGTCTGAGCTCAGAGCTGAAGTATCAGAAGCTGTTTACATCTGTATCTACAAGGCAAACTCTGCTGGACATGAGGTGCCGGTCTGTGCTGTAAAAGCAGGGTGACACTGTGATTCATGACACATCGCCAGAGACAGAACAGCCTTCTCTCCGGTCATTTGTCTCATTGTGTGACCCTGTCAAAGAGCCCAGTGCATTACAGAGAGATATGAGCATCTATTTAAGATGCTTGTGAAATACAGAGCAGAACTTGGCAAATCTACCTGCTTCATTGCTTGTGTTTTTCCTGCACTGTTTAAAGATATATATGTTGTTATTTGGAGAAGTATATCCCATGTCAAATGTACATACAACTAGAAGATTCTGTAGATATTTTTCATTTTTTCGTCTAGAAACATCTTCCTTACCTCAGGAAAGAGGTACGGGGACATTTCTTGATGCTGTAAATCTTTTATGAACAGCTATATTGTTTGTATCTATTAAGCAAGGATTCTATCTATTTGTCTCTAGGTGAAAGTTACAATGTTTTGTTTGTTTGTTTGTTTGTTTTATTCTTTTCAAGGAACCCTCTGGGATTCTGTACAGCAGATATTTAACAATTACTCACCCACTGTTTTTATTGTGATATTTTTTTACTGAAAGTGAATGTTGAGAGGAAGAAGCTACTTATTGCAATTTTAGTATATATTCAGGCTGTGTGCGCTCCTTCACGATGCAAAACACACAAATCCGGTGCAAAATAGTCGTTAAGTGTGAGCTGCGCACTGTTCACAAACTTGGGTCGGATTGTAGAAATCGTGTAGTGTGACCCCGGCATTAGTAAAATCAAAAAATGTAATTTAGACTCCGCCTATATGTCCTCTTGAAATAAGTAAAAAGGGACATTGCGTGGTACAACGAAAGAGAGGGAATTCCTTTTGACTGTGTTTAACAAAGGTCAGATTAATGAAAATGCATTTGGGGCACATGCTATAATATAGTTACATCTATGGCAATTGATAAGAAAGATTAATACATATCAAATAACAACCTATACAAGTATTATTGGTTATAATGATGACCAATTATCTGATGAACTGTCTTCTAGGAAAGTGAAAATGAGACTCAAAGGGCAACCAAAGTGTTTAATCCATTAAAACCTGAGACCAGATGATACTGTCATCAAACGGTGAAGCTAAGGTTTTCATGTTCAATCACATCTTCCGCAGAGCATAACAGCATAACAAAATGTTGTTATTCACAATATTCACAATATATTTATAGTTTACAGATTGCTTATTAACTGTTATATATAATAAACATTATAAAAGGTTTACTGCATTTGTGTTTCAAACATATGTCCATAAACATATCATGACTAATTTGAATTCAAGCTCTAGTGCTAGTTGCACAAAGCAGGTGTAATTTATATACCATGTTTTATCCATCTGTGGCTTAAATACAGTGGGACAAAACAATGATAAGGTACTTAATACTGAGATGCTCAGGACCATATGCTTGTAAACGTTACCAGCGTTTTTTCCTAATGGGGGATTTCAAATTAGAGGGGAAGTGTCACATAAAACTCAATGTACCAATTTTAGCAAATGATCTACTTTGATTGTTCTATTACTTGGTTCTATACGGTGGAGGCTGAACATTGATCGTGCCATTAAAGTTTTATCAATATGAGCCATAGACTCCAGTGTGCCCTGAATGAAAACTGTTGTCTGTCGATGAGAAAGCTCTGCCTGTGAGCTGTACAGCCAACTCTGTGCTATTTCTGGTCTGTGGCTGTGAATTGGTTAGGATCAGAGAAATGCAGGACAGAGAGTTCATGTCCACGGGGCTTTACTGTGCATTGATATGAGGTTTGTGTTAATAATGCTTCTAAGATGGACTGTAACTCTGCTCCTTGTGCTCCTTTGTGATGTTTATCACGCTATTGCTGCACCCAACAAAACACATAATCTGTGAGGTCTTTGACCTGCTGTTCTCTGGTTACTGTCAGACACTGCCCTTGTGTTACTGTCTTTTGCATTGTCTGGTAAAATTAAGGTCACGTGCACCTGTGGCAATATTCTGTCACTTAGACAGGGACTGCTGCTCCATGCTCCCATCCACTGCACTGCTCCCATCTACTGCTGCTTCTGTCTGGGCTGAACCGACTATAATCCTCACTGCAAGGGCCAGGAAAAGCTTTGTAATGAACCCCTCCATTGGCTGTCCTGATAGTCATGGTTGAGTCAGGTGTTGAGTGTCCGCAATAATGAACAAGAGTCAGATTAGTGGTACCCAACCCTGCTGCTGAAGGACCCCTGCATCTGCTGGAGGACCCCTCTGTCTGCTAGAGGATCCCTCTGTCTGCTGGAGGGACCACTCTGTCTCCACTCTGTCTGCTGGAGGATGCCTGTCTCTGCTGGTTTACCCTCCAGCTCAGCTCTTAATCCAACCCTTCATTGAACTAGCCATTGCCTTATGTCAACCTTGTCAGTTGGTTTGGGCTTTAGAGACCATCACTGCAGCTCAAACGTTTGATAGAGGACCGCGACTGAAGGCGAGGGCACTAATGATAGTCAAGGTCATCTATCGAGATTTCTATTTCTATTAGAAATCGATTTATGTATGTGTTATATATAAAAGAAATGATCAGTCTATAATTTTAATGGTAGGTGTATTTTAACAGTGAGAGACAGAATAACAACAAAAAAATCCAGAAAAACGCATTTCAAAAAAGTTATAAATTGATTTGCATGTTAATGAGGGAAATAAGTATTTGATCCCCTATCAATCAGCAAGATTTCTGGCTCCCAGGTGTTTTTTATACAGGTAACGAGCTGAGATTAGGAGCACTCTCTTAAAGGGAGTGCTCCTAATCTCAACTTGTTACCTGTATAAAAGACACCTGTCCACAGAAGCAATCAATCAATCAGATTCCAAACTCTCCACCATGGCCAAGACCAAAGAGCTGTCCAAGGATGTCAGGGACAAGATTGTAGACCTACACAAGGCTGGAATGGGCTACAAGACCATCGCCAAGCAGCTTGGTGAGAAGGTGACAACAGTCGGTGCGATTATTCGCAAATGGAAGAAACACAAAATAACTGTCAGTCTCCCTCGGTCTGGGGCTCCATGCAAGATCTCACCTTGTGGAGTTTCAATGATCATGAGAATGGTGAGGAATCAGCCCAGAACTACACGGGAGGATCTTGTTAATGATCTCAAGGCAGCTGGGACCATAGTCACCAAGAAAACAATTGGTAACACACTACGCCGTGAAGGACTGAAATCCTGCAGCACCCGCAAGGTCCCCCTGCTCAAGAAAGCACGTATACAGGCCCGTCTGAAGTTTGCCAACATCTGAATGATTCAGAGAAGAACTGGGTGAAAGTGTTGTGGTCAGATGAGACCAAAATCGAGCTCTTTGATATCAACTCAATTCGCCGTGTTTGGAGGAGGAGGAATGCTGCCTATGATCCCAAGAACACCATCCCCACCGTCAAACATGGAGGTGGAAACATTATGCTTTCGGAGTGTTTTTCTGCTAAGGGGACAGGACAACTGCACCGCACCAAAGGGACGATGGACGGGGCCATGTACCATCAAATCGTAGGTGAGATCCTCCTTACCTCAGCCAGGGCATGGAAAATGGGTCGTGGGTGGGTATTCCAGCATGACAATGACCCAAAACACACAGCCAAGGCAACAAAGCAGTAGCTCAAGAAGAAGCACATTAAGGTCCTGGAGTGGCCTAGCCAGTCTCCAGACCTTAATCCCATAGAAAATCTGTGGAGGGAGATGAAGGTTCGAGTTGCCAAACGTCAGCCTCGAAACCTTAATGACTTGGAGAGGATCTGCAAAGAGGAGTGGGACAAAATCCCTCCTGAGATGTGTGCAAACCTGGTGGCCAACTCCAAGAAACGTCTGACCTCTGTGATTGCCAACAAGGGTTTTGCCACCAAGTACTAAGTCGAAGGGGTCAAATACTTATTTCCCTCATTAACATGCAAATCAATTGATAACTTTTTGAAATGTGTTTTTCTGGATTTTTTTGTTGTTATTCTGTCTCTCACTGTTAAAATACACCTACCATTAAAATTATAGACTGATCATTTCTTTGTCAGTGGGCAAATGTACAAAATCAGCAGGGGATCAAATACTTTTTTCCCTCACTGTATGTATGTATGTATGTATATATATATATATATATATATATATATATATATATAGCTCCCAACTTAATTTGAATGAAATAAACGACATATAGAAAATTATTTTAATTTGGTTAAAGTATATGTATGTCTTTATGTGTGTGAGTGTGTGTGTGTGTGTGTGTGTAATTTGACCATATATAACCAGCATAGGGCTCTGTTACATCACATAGTAATGTATACTGGCTCCTGGTCATAGGAATTAAGGATAACTAAATCCTAGTATTGCCCTCACATTTCTGTCTGTCTTCCACATGTATGAAGAATGAGTGAGCAGAATATCAGTTAAAGTCAATAACTCCAGTTAATGACAGCAGATTGTAATTCTATGTCCCTTCGCACTATATCAAGGAAAATGAACAACAGTGCGCATCTATTGGACCGGGGTGTTTTCTGTGCAGTTTGTATGCAGTCCTCATATTCTAGAAATAGTCTTTCAACTGTTTGAATTGCAGTGCCAATGTTTATCAGGAAATGACAGGGTGCCCTCCAGAGACTTTGGTATTTCACAGATAGTTTGAGTGTCCGTTTAAAATGTGGTGTTTCTGTTTCTCATTGGATGTTAAGCAAGCTTTGCTGTGGTTCTGTTCAGTTTGGTTTGTTGGAATGGGCATTGGTTTGATGATTTACCAATAGATGTGTAATCAAACCAATGTAAATTAACCAATATGCCAGCAAACCAGTAGCTGTGTCAAGCAACCCAATACAAATACATGTAGGCCTAGAATTATTGTTTTCTTTCCCAATATTAACAAAGACTGTTTGGTCTCTGTTGTTGGAAACAAATCCCTGATGACAATATTAATTCAGGTCTCATTTGCGTTACTGTGATTGTTCCCTTGAATTTTATATTCAATGAAGTGCAATGGCTTGCATGTCTGATTGTCTGGTAGCTGAGGGCGTTGTGTAACGGGAGTGCAATGGTCTGGGACTGCAGCTCTTCTCTCAGTGGCAAAAACTCCTGATTAAATCCATTCTAATTTCATGTTGTAACGCAATTAAATGTGGAAAAATCCAAGGAGAGCCACTGTACATCTAATTTGTAAAGTATAATACGCTCATACAATACACAAAAACATTAATTGTTCTTTTTTTCACCCTAAAAAGAGTGAAAAATTTGAAGAATCGGCACAAAAGTACTCAACTCTGCAGAAGTCTCGGAGCTACAGCACCGTTTGGCAGGTAAGAGGGGTTTTCAATCTTCCTGGAAAGCTGCGGTGTGACGTCACCCTGACAGGCGGGCTTGTGTTAAATGAATGAGTTTGGCATTGAGTAAGGGCTGGTGTGGGGGATATTATAAGGTCAAGTAGCTACTGTATTCACATTAAATTGCTTTTTTATGTTTGTCTGATTTGTTTGATTGTAGTGAACATTGTTTACACTCTCGCACAGTTTGTAAAAGTCTGTTCCTGCTTTACTTGTGGACTGTTATGTCAACAAACTATTCTGCTGTTGTTGTTGTTGTTTTTGAAAAATATAGGGCAAAACAAAGCATGAACGTGGAGTGGGATATATTCTGGAGACTCTCAAGACTCTCAATCCTGGGTGGGGGGACACATTAAAACAGTGATTTGATTTGTTGTTGGTTGTTGGTACCAAGACGTGGATGGTCTTGTTTTGATCAGTAGACTGTCTGGTTCCAGAATATGTAATAATTGTCAATATTTTCAGAGATTTTGTATTCCTACTCAGACCAAGTATCCTCCCACCCCCCCATTTCAGAATGCGGGGGGGGGGGGTTAAAAAACAAATCTTTCACATCAGAGAATACTTCACATCATTAGGAATCTGAGAGTCTCAGATACCAAACACTTGGCAAATAACACAACAGTGAAGAGTACTAAGTAAGTAAGTAAGTAAGTCAACTAAGTATCACTTTTCGCACATTTCCTATTTTAGTTAAGTTACATTGATTGTTTACGTGGTTTGTTGTTTAGCTACGAATTGTATATCTTGCACCTGTTTTGTAGTAAGAGCAGCGACTGTTTGTTAATGAATTTAGCCAGTTACTTAGCACACTCGACACGCCCTGTCTGCAGTCAGAAGCATTACACTGTAGGCTGTGATTATTTAGCATTTGTTTAACATTACTACGAGCTATTGTTTAGTGTAACTGCGTGTGTCTGGCACTGTCTTTGGCTGTATTCAGATATTAAGCGGCCATTAATTGTGCTATTAGCAGTCCTGCATGGGAGGGAGGGCCATCCTGACCAGCCTTGTGTCATTCAACGCAACACAGGTGTTTCTGTCCTCATTAGTTACAGGTGTCGTATTTAACCGCCCCCCACACCTCTGCGCCAGCAGTCAGCGCCAGCAGCCTTCAGTGCCCCCCTTCCAAAGGGCCCCATCTCCAAAGGGCAGGGACTCTAGCTCTGGGACTCCAGCGAGGAGAAGACTGCGAGGAGACGCTGCACAGCAACAACAGGCAACCATGATGATCTCTCCAATTCCTGTCCTGCTTTCTCCGACTCCCCTCGTCTAACTGGGCAGGGAGGAGGAACAGGGCTCCTGCTCTCCCGTTCTCTCCTCTTCTCTGTCCCCCCCTCTCTCTCCTCTATCTTGACCCACAGCTTTGAATTCCATGTAGTGGAAATCACCTCTCCCTCTCACCTCTTCCTTCTAGTTCTCTACCGTCCACCTGGTCCACTCACCTCCTTCCTGGATGCGCCAACTCAACTTTCTGCTCTCCTCCATCCCCTCGCTGTCCTCACCTACCATCCTCCTGGGAGACTTCAACATCCACCTCTCCAACCCTTCCCACTGTGCCGGACTTCTTCCTCCCCTTCACTCTTTTAACTTCTCTCTCTCTCCCCGTCTCCCCCCACTTGACTACAATACCGGTTAGTAAGACGAAGGTGAGTCTCTCATTAGTATTGTTAGTCGGACATTAAATAACTACGCAGGTTAGTATTTATGTCAGGTAACTTTACTATTGAGAGACTCACCTTCGTCTTACTAACTGGTATTGTAGTCAATGTGTTTATAACCTTTTTTGTTTAACGATTTGTGTGATATCATATGCGATCCCATGGTCTTTGATTTGGTCATGGAAGTGATTTGTCTTTGATTTGTTGATCTAGAGTTGAATTTTAATTAGTTTTTCCCTTTTGTATAATTAGTGTAGTGCTACATTTAGTCTTTGTTTTTGAATAAATTTGACAATTTATATCTTTGGAATTGGTGTCTGCGTCCAATTATTACGGAAATTGAGTTCTACAAGATTCCAGGATTCGTGATATGGTGATACTATAAATTCACTTCTTTAATTTAAATTTATAAGTGTACCTTACGCTACAATCCACTGTCAACAACCCCCACAAACTCTTCTCCACCTTCTCCTCCCTCCTTGCCCCCCCTCCCCCTCCCTCTCCTCCTCCCTCATCTCTCACTGCTGATGATTTCGCCTCCTTCTTCTCCTCCAAGATTGCAGACATCCACAGGCTCTTCAATACTCCACCCTCCTCTCCCATCACACCCAAACCTCCCACCAATCAAGCTTCCTTTTCTTCATTCTCACCTCTCTCAGATGCTGAAGTTTCCGCTCTCCTCCTACGTCACAAACCTACAACGTGTGCCCTGGACCCTCTCCCTTCTCGCCTCTTCCAAGTGACCGCTCCTGATCTTCTCCCCTTCATCTTCTCCCTCCTCAACTCCTCACTTCTCTCTGGCTGTTTCCCCTCTGCATTTAAACAAGCTGCTGTCATCCCACTGCTCAAGAAATACCGCCCTGTCTCCCTACTCCCCTTCCTCTCAAAGACTCTCGAGCAGGCGGTCCACCGTCAGCTCTCGGACTTTCTGTCTCAACACTCACTCCTTGATCCTCTGCAATCCGGCTTCCTCACAGCTCACTCCACCGAGACACCTCTCCTGGCAGTCACTGACTCCCTCGGCTGTGCTCGGGTGGCCTCCCTCTCCTCAGTCTTCATCCTCCTTGACCTCTCTGCAGCATTTGACACCGTTGATCACTCCATCCTTCTCTCCTGCCTCGCTGACCTTAGAATCTCTGGGACTGCTCTCAATTGGTTCTCCTCCTACCTCACTGACCGGTCCTACCAAGTGACATGGCGATGCTCCTCATCCACCCCCAAACCTCTCCTCACAGGCATTCCCAGAGGCTCCGTCCTGGGACTGCTCCTGTTCTCTCTCTACACTCGCTCCCTGGGCCCCCTCATCGCATCCCATGGTCTCCTACCACTTCTACGCTGATGATGCCCAGATCTTCCTGTCTTTTCCCTCTTCCGACCCTCTCATCCCCTCTCATATCTCTTCCTGCTTGTCTGCTATCTCCTCCTGGATGCATTCACACCACCTCAAGCTCAACCTCTCCAAATCGGATCTCCTGTTTTTCCCCCCGACTCTTCCTCACCTTCTGCTGACCTCCCCATCTCGATCCCCTTGGAATCCACCACACTCTCTTCTTCTTCTTCCGCTAAGAATCTAGGAGTCACCCTCGATCCTGTGCTCTCCTACACCCAGCACATCACCACGCTGACATGCACCTGCAGATTCTTCCTCAGCAACATATGCCGGATCCGTCCCTTCCTCACCGACTACTCGACTCAGCTGCTCATCCAGTCACTGGTCCTCTCCCGCCTGGATTACTGCAACTCCCTCCTGGCCGGCCTGCCTGCAACTACTCCCCGCCCGCTCCAGCTCATCCAGACCTCTGCGGCTCTCTCTGCCACGATTCACACACGTTACTCCACTGTTCCTCTCCCTCCACTGGCTCCCGATACTGGCACGCATTCAGTTCAAGACATTGACCCTCACCTACCACTGTCTCGACCACACTGCACCAAGCTACCTTCAGTCCCTCATTCCCTCCAGACCACTGCGCTCCTCCAGTGCCAGTAGGCTAACTCTGCCTCCTCTCCACTCCCCTTCCTCCAGAGCCGCTCCTTCTCATCCCTGGCCCCTAAATGGTGGAACGACCTGCCCACCGAAGTCAAAACAGCAGGGTCCTTGACCTCATTCCGGCACTTACTCAAGACGCATCTTTTCTGACAGTACTTGTAATATTAGTCCTTTTATCCCCACTAGATAGCACTTCACAGTTTTATTATGCTTCTTGTGTTTTTGATTTGTTTTCCTCCTTGCTCCCTTTCGCGTAGCCCTTGACTGTGACCCTACATCTTGACAGCACTTAGCTTTTACCGTCCAGGATGTAGGAGCTCACTTACTGTACTTCCCTGTGTAAATTGTAAATTGGAATCTGTATAATGTATTATATTTTGAATTGCTATGTTAAATTGAATTTGTAATGATTGATGCCTTTTACTTAACTGTATTTTTGCACTTTGTTTTGCACTTATGTTGTAAGTCGCCCTGGATAAGGGCGTCTGCCAAGAAATAAAAAAATTAAAATAAATAATAATAATAATTAAAGAGAAGCACATGGATTTGGTGCCTTTAAAGGTACCAGAGGGATTTATCTTAAGGGGTTAAATTTTGTTAAACGAAATGATTTTAAAGAACCTGCTTTTGAAAACCCATTTGAAGCTCAGCTTTTAAGGAATCGCCCGAACCCGGCAATCCCCCAAAATCAGCCGATGTGGCAGAGAATTACCGCCACCGAAACTCACCCTATCAAAATTGTCTGGGACTCGATCTGGAGTCTCATGGAGAGGCCTGGGGCCACAGTAACTAGGGACTCTAACTGCGCATCCTCTGGGGTGGAAGCTAAGCTGGGCCTGCAGAGCCACCATGCCCAGAGAGAGCAGCACTTATTGCCCCACGTCAAGCTTGGCTTCATTGGCCTCTAATTGGCGCATTAGCCTCTAATTGGCACACGAATGCCGATCTGCAGCACAGGCACATCGTACCCTGGGCGTGTCTGTGAAGAAGGCAGACAGTGGTGACTTCACATCTGCAGGTGCGATCCAATCAGGTTAGTGAGGGACTTGCGCTGATGACAGGGAGAAAAACACAACTGCTAGTTTCTGAACATATAACAAATAACATGTAGCTTTGTCATTAAAATGCTCAGTATGTTTGCTCAGCTGAGCTCCGGGTAGTTTGTGTGTGAAGGGAACAGGAATGGCATTTGGTGCATTGTTTCAAAAGCAATTGTATCAGGCTACATGGAAAACAACATACAATGCGTGTCACGGTTCGTGGGCTCGTTTGGGGGTTTTGTCATTCAATTTGTTTTATTAATATATACTTTAAACTTAGCTTTTCAAACTTATATTCTGATAAAATTATATAATGATATAAGTAGACTGTTTTAATGTGCTTTTTCTGTGTCATCTTGCATTGTGATCTTGTTTCCGTCTTGGCTAAATAAACTGCAGCTATTGACCTCGTGATTCACCTGTCTGCTTTACTACTTGGTATCCGCTATCAACAGCACTGCATTGCTTTTCACTACAGATGAGCTTTAAATATATAGATACACACACACACACACACACACACACGACACAACCTGAGTTACTGCAGTTATGATGTATTGTGTTCTATATGCTTTCATATAAACTATATGAATGAGTCACTTTGGTTCTACCCAAATAATTATATGTACAGTTTGGCATTTTTTTTCTGTACCAATGTACATCAAATCCATGTTTTGACAGCCTAGTAAGGAGAGTCTTTTCCCCACATCCACCCAGCCCCAGATCCCTGTGGTAGCAGACCGACCACATCGAATGCCCCCGGGAGGAGGGAACAGGGAACTGGGCACAGTCTGCCATCCTGCCGTGAGTGACACACTCTCTGCTCCCCTGACACTGTGACGCAGCGGCTCTCTGGGCTGCGCTCCGATACACAAGGTTCTGCCCACGAGCAGCTCGATGAACGAGCCGGATGTGAAACTCTATTGATGCACAGGGCTGCATTGTACTGGTGTGTTCAAAAGGGAAGCAGTGAGTGATAACAGGAGCAGGGTCTTGCCTTTGTCTCTCAGGTGTCCTGAGGACACGGCAGGGTGACGCTCAGGGCCTTCCTGTGGAGAACATGCCGATGGTCTGTGCCTTTGTGCCTTTGTGTCACTTGCTGTGTTGTCCTTAATTAAAGAGCTGTGTTGGCAGTGTGGTTGTGTTGGTCTCTGTGGACACCCCCCCGCACCCCTGGGACTCGGAGGAGGAACTGCACGCGGGGACTGGGGCTGGAAGGACACACACTATCAGACACGTCCAATAGTGTAGTCTGTGTGTCTCCTACTGAGATGGTTACATAAAATACACCTAGATCTTTACACATGGCATCTACGCATCTTAAGAAATGTGTATTACAGCAGCTGCAACATGCATGTTTTCCAGGCACAGACACTAGCTTAGCTTAATACGGAAACTGAAACTACTTCTGTATGGGTTCAGTTGTCTGGATGAGTGCAGTGGAAGAGAGGATCTGGACTTGCCTTTTTTAGTTGCACTTTTTTTACGTGGTGCTGCATTGGTTATTGGTTATAATAATCAACAATTATCTGATTAATTAATTATCAATTATAACTGTCTTCTTACTTTCATCCCAGTCTCACCTCAAGCAAAGCTACATCTGTTCTGCTAATTCCAATTTCCTGAAGACACTCCTGTTATTTGAGCTTTTATCTCCTCTGCTCTGCTTGCCTTCAATATTGCCTTTACTGCGAGATGTGGTTTATTTAGGAGATAAACTGTATGTATAGTACAGTAACTAATATACATACCACCCTACCTCAGTAGTGAATCATATACCAACCTTAGAAAACCATGACCAAGATGTCATGAAAAATGTATTTGCCTATTATTACTTTCTCAAAAGACCTATGAACATTTGACCTTCTTTGAAAATGTCCTAATTTGTCTTGTTTTGAGTCCAGCATATTCTCAGCATCCTCCTAATGTACCACATTGCCATTGCTCCTCATCTACTTTTTTACAGAACCACTGAATAGATATGGTCATACAGCCCGATTGCAGTTGGAGAGTTTCCCACATTCCTACAGTTTCAACACTGTGAATATTCGGTTCTTACCGCATGAAGCAGCATAGTAACTAGGCTTGCAAAGTGTCGAGGGCACACAGACAAAAACAAGACATACAAGTGACATGCAGGCAGTGTCTATTAAGTGTATTGTGTCACACTTCCAGAAAACATATCTAAAACTCTGAATAAATTACCAAAGCATTTGTTTATTTATATTAGCAGGTTAATAACACTTTCAATTCTTACAGCATCTGTATGTGTACAGAGTAGGTCGTTAGTTCTTTTGGTTTAACTTGGAAATGCGTTTCCCAGGTAATACTGGCTCATGATTTAGGATGTCGTCCTCGTGTCAAAAGTAAGAGTTCATGACTGAGATTGAGGCAGATTTCACACATGCCCTTCCTGAAACAACAATGCCTTATTGTTATTGCAGCTATAACCCTCATTTGATCTTAACTGTCTTAATATTTAACTCTGTGTTCGATAGACTAATTAAAAACAGGCCTTTCTAAAGCGAGATGCTATGGCTGGTATAATTATTAAGTGAAAGACACCAGAAGTGAAATTTTATTGACACAAAAAGAAAAGGTGAATATTGTTTCATTGTGTTAATTACTTATTAGCCGGTGCCTTACAGGCCTGCAAAAAGTGTGTATATATATATATATATATATATATATATACAGTTTTTGCAGGCCTGTAAGGCCTATATTTAGATATAAAGATTACAAACTCATTGTAAATCATTCCCAATCTTCCAGGATCTCTTCATTCCTCCATGCTTGTGGACAGTCTCTGAGGTCTGGGGGGAGGCAGGTCGCCATTCAGGGCAGGAGGATGTAGACAGCCAGCAACAGCAGGGAGCCCAGAGACAGGCTGGATGAGGCTGTGATCTGCGCACCATCAGTTGGGGAAACTGAGGTGATTGAGCTGGCAGCTGTAGTTGCAGTGGGGCTGCCGGATACTGAGGTGCCGGTCGTTACAGAGGCTGCATTGTTGGTGGATGTCATGGTGCTTCTGGCAGTAGTGGTGGGGGTGGTGGAAGAATCTGCTTGCTTTGAAACAGAATAAAGACGTGTTAAGTCTGTTTTCAATTCCTCCACAATTTCCATTTTAGTCATAATCCATCATTTATTACATAGTCATTATTTATTCAGATTCAAATAATTATTTAGATTCTTTACCTGAAACACACTGTTAGCCCGGGCGTACAAGAAAGGTTTACATTTTGCCACATTACAGAGTATTCAAATTCACACCCTACTAAATGACTAGTTTAATGTAAATGTACAATTCCATTGGGATTTCCTTTCAGTGCTTATCTTGCAGGTAAAAATCAAGAGGCTAAAACAAGATCAATACAGTGTTTTCCTCCCCCTTTTTTCTTTGATGGACATCTGTCTTTAATACCACATTTCATTTGATAGAAAGTGGAGTCAATTGTCACACTTACATATTCTGAGGTTCCTGGACAACACAGCAGTTGTAAAATCAACAGAACAACATTAAACCCTCAAGTCAGTTGATTATCAGGAAACATAGTCTATGCCATTTAAAAAAAACAATTATGACATATATAAATATTAACCCTGAATTTTTCTCATCCCTAAAAATACAGAAACAGAGTGAAGTGAAACCAATATAAGTTCAAACTATACCTCTGCCAACAATGTGATGTTGTGACTACCTTTTCACAAACACACTGCTTATGAGAAATTACACAAATGTATAGATTCCCAGATACATCAGTACAACATTGTACTCAACATGCCGAACCAAAAACCGAATGTGTTTGCAATGTACCTGAAAAAATCATTAGACAGTGTTTTAAAATGATGTTGGGACAGAAATCTTAAGCATAAGTATTAGATAGGTATTTATATCAGATATGGCCATCAAAAAATAATACAATTTGAATGTGTAAATTATGAAAAT
This sequence comes from Amia ocellicauda, assembly GCF_036373705.1. Lineage (NCBI taxonomy): Eukaryota > Metazoa > Chordata > Actinopteri > Amiiformes > Amiidae > Amia > Amia ocellicauda. The sequence goes on from NC_089860.1 coordinate 37,970,274, forward strand.
TACTAACATTCTTAAAAGGGTGAGCTAATAAAAATATTCAGGCAACAGCTGAAGTCTCTTGCGTTACTTGAATGTTGCTGCAACATTGTCAGACTGAAGCAAACCACCAATAGCAAGAAAATAGTGCAACAACGTTGCATCGGTTACAACCAAACCACAACATAACTACTATTCTGAAGTTTTGTGACAATGCTGTGTTAGCTTTACTGCACAGTAATGAGTACTTACCCCAGTAATGAGCACAACCAGGACCAACATGCAGAGAGTCACGGCAAGATACTTCATGTTTCCAGTTTGGAGTCCCGACCAAGTCTAAGTGATAGTGGTAGCAGAAGCTCTGTCTGAATGCTAGGCAGATGCTCAGGGGTTCTATATATATATATATATATATATACCAGCTCATGATAGGTTACCTAGGAGAGAGTTGAAAGGGGATGGTAGCAGAAGATTTGTTTCCAGGAGAGTATATTGCAAATTAATAATTAACTAATCAAGGAAATATAGACACAGTCAGGAGCAACTAACTTGCACTGCTAAACATCTGTCATTGCAACACATTAAACCTTTGAAGGTTACATCAGCACATTTCAGCGGCCATATTTATCACAAAGCAATGAAAAATTGTATTAAAGCTGTATTGGATCATAACAAGAGCAGTATACAGTGAGGGAAAAAAGTAGTTGATCCCCTGCTGATTTTGTATGTTTGCCCACTGACATAGAAATGATCAGTCTATAATTTTAATGGTAGGTGTATTTTAACAGTGTATTTTAACTTCATGTTGATGAGTCTGACAAACTGGTTGGCAAAGGAAACAAAAATGCTGAAAAAAATTGGACACACATTGCAGTGTTCTGGATAACAGTGATGCAGCTCCAGAGCCAAATGGTAGGATTGCTGACATTGACAGTGGAAATGTAGACACTGCTGATGTAACTGACCAACAAGACACTGATTTTGATACACCTGCAGACCTGCCTGAAAAACAAACAATATTCATACGCAAAGTCCATTGTTTGTTAGATATGATTGCAGTGTTCTCAGATGAAAATATATTGTTGGCTGACATTGAGATCAAGCGCCTACTGGAAAATGGTGAAGAGGAAAAGGGTGCTGGAGTAGGAGTCATTCATGACAATCTAACAGAGTTTTGGAATCTGTTCTATGAAACCCGCACGTCAGGAACTACTTACAAAGTCCCCATGCTGTATCACAGTTATCAAGAAAAGGAATGGAAAGCTGTTGCTCATATATGTGCATTTGGCTGGAGATATGGCTACCTTCCCACTCAGTTGGCTTCACCTTTTCTTGCCGAGGTTCTGTCATCTACAACTGACCACACATTGATGGATGCTTTCTTTCAGTATATCAGTACTACTGAGAAGGATGTCTTGCAGGAAGTTAAAGCAGATTTTGAAAGTGCAGATTATGATGAGATACTCAGTGTACTTAGCAGACATGAATGCACAGTTTTACCAACAAAGGAAAATCTGGAAAGGCTGGTGCAGGAGATTGCACACAAAGAATTAGTGCAGCAGCCAACATTTATTATTCAGTGTTGGCAGCCCATTCTGAAACCCATTGCAGAAGATATTCTGGCACAAGGTCTGAATAAAATACTGGAAAATCTTTGACCAAAGGCAAGAAATGTGTCAAAAAGCTTCAAGTTTCCTTTGCATATGTCACAGTCTGAGACAACTGTCTCAAATCATCTGCAAAGGTATGTCAGAGAGAAGGATGTGCTAAATAGCAGTGTTTGGGTTATGGACATTGTGTGAGTTCTTCTGTGAACAGTTTTAAAGGGGAACTTTCAATATTTTTTATTTTTGTAATATGTTCAGTGGGATTGCAATACAATTTAAAGGACAACAGTTTTTTTGTTTATGCTACAACATTTTAAACAGTGTGGTGTAATATATATAACATTTTATTTACATCTGGACCATTTTTTTACTCAGTTTACAGTGTTCAAATTTTAAGCTTGCTTTAAATGGACTCATCTGAAAAATTTGAGAACTACACTTCTCATCACCCACATAATAGATACTGTACATGAAAAGGAGGATGAAGGGAAATGTTCTTCTGAAGGGTATTCTTGAAAACATGTTTTATTTTAATTGTGGTTGTTAATTAGTTGAGAATACTAATAACTGTTTTACATGAACAGTCCCTTATTTTAATTGTTAAAAGAGACGTGACGTTTTAATTATTTTTGGCAAAATAATGCATATAGTATCTTTTAGAAACTTACTTTAGTTCTTAGGGTTGGGCTAACATATTACTGTTGATAGTAGTACGCATTGGTTGAATGTGATACATCAGTCCTAAGGACCATTACAGGATTCATAATATATACAGGATTACTAGTTTTGTAGACATGATGCTATTTTATGTATTTTCCTCAACATTTTCCCTTATTTCCATTATTCTTACACTACTATTTGTTTTTGTATAGCCTTTTTTCCATTCCAGTGCCAACTGAAAAGAGTAAAGAAGCAAGTCAAATGTATATAGTTTCTTAGAATAAGTGGCAGTGTGTGTTAAATGCACAGTATTTAAGTCACAACATGTTAAAATGCAATGTTTGAAAAATGTTGTTTAATAATATTCTAAAAAATGTTTATTTCAGAATGGTATGTGCCTTATTGATTACTGTATAGTATTAATGTAACTAGGCATTTTTACATGTAAGTTTGAGTCATGCTAAATATCATGCTTTATGTGTTAAAGTGTGACTCCAACTTGTATGTAAAAGGCCACACTGTCTGCAGTCATACTATGTTTAACAATGGGGTGCAAATTAAGTACTTTTCTGTTTATATTGTTTATACATTCACACTGAAGATTCAGACCAGATTGCATTTTCCATGTATTCATGGCACCTTTTAATTTATATAAACGTTAAATTATCTTAGATTAAACAATAAGAATAATAAAAAAATAAGTTATGCATTGCCTTTTTATTTAGTTCTGGGTTGTGAGCAGAAAGTGAGCAGAAATATAAACACACAAAAAGGAAACTTTACCACAGTCAGACTGTTTGCTATGCTCTTCATGAGCTTTTAAATAATCTAATGTCAACAACGTTACATGTTATACTAGTTAGAAGGTTAGTGTTTTTTATTAACTTTAATATTGTTTATAAAACTATATTTAGCAATGGCATGTTTCTATGTACAGATTAATTCAGTCAAGATCACTATGGTAAAACAGCTGGATGCCAATACTTATATAACCTCTTTGGATATCTATGGAGTGAAACGTATTAGTGGAGTGAAGTACACCCCACTGTAATGTAAATTGGTCAACTGGAATCTTTCACAAGGATTAATCAGTGTTCATACATTTCAAAAATATATTCATTATTAAATAAAAGTAACAATGGGGCTTTTACATGCAAGTTGTAGTCATGATAAATGTTGTGTTTTAAGTGTTAAATTGGTATTTGTTACATTAGCTGCATTACATGGATGAGTCCTTTTTTAGTTTTGACCTGATGGGCTTGCTTTCCATCATCAGTACTGTGTTGCCATCTATGCTTTACAGTTGAGATGCAAATTCCTAGAATAACAGCCATATAGATCAATCTATATTTGTGGAGTCACACTATTGCTAGAGGTTGCAATGATGTAAAGCAAGCCCAAAAACCGGTAAGGACTTGTCAATGTAACTGAGCCATTGATGCTATGAGATTTAACTCCACTATACCATCTTAAATTTAACACTTAAAGCATTTAACATGACTCCAACTTGCATTTAAAAAGACACATGTTTATTGTGTGACTAGGTTAATGTAACTTAAAAGTATACTTAATTGAGTCCTTAGTTTAACTAGTAGTTTCTTAAAATAAGACCTCTTTCTAAATGTGGGGAATAAAAAAGCTCTGATTAGTTGAGCGTATAGGGGAACTCCAGGACCAGGGCTGCACCATGCCAGGTACTACAGAATGTCCCTTAACATAGGTCTCAGATTTTGGTCAAGAACTACTGCTTCTGTGGCAGTTTCAGGAGGCTGTAAATAGTGTTCATCCATGAACAGGACACACAGCTCAAACAGATCTTTGTTACAAGGAACTTCTGATTTCCAAATACAGACATTAGCTTGTAAACAAACATCTATACGCTCAGGGTCAACATCACACAGGTAGTCCATTGTATCATAAAGTTCAGGCAGATTGTACATCAGGAACGGCTTGCCATGCACAACGTTTTCATTACGAGTTGATCGGATGTAATGCCTGTTCCACAGGGTCACAAAAGTGTCAAGTTCATCCTAAAAAATAAAAATAAATATTTAGTATATACAGGTTCAATGCGCATTAGTAGATTATTTGACATTTAGTCTGGGAATAATGTAGGGAAAATCTGTAAGAATGGGTCTGAAAAGAACCAGGGATGTTAAATTTGGTTTCAACAAATAAACTGTTGATAGGCTATTGTACTGCCCTGTCTAGAGTGAAGATCCGCCCCAGTCTGTGCTGTGATTTGGGGGCCCCCCTTAGCCCGGGGCCCCAGGCAATTGCCTAGGATGCCTACCCCCTTGCGACGCCCCTGAATACCAGTGGAACAGCTCACTAACTGTTAATTACAATTTAAAATCTACAAAGAACAATCTATAATTGCTTAGATTATCTAAACTTTGCGGCTTGATAATAAATAAAATAACAGATCATTATCAGAACAATCAAAATTACTTCTCAACACCTACAATATATTTGCTGAAACTCATCTTTAAATTATTTGTATGCTACGATTCGGACCCATTCATCCCAGACATGGCTTGGGAGCATCCCAGTTAACACACAACGTTTAATGTTTAATGTTTAAAATATTAGGACTTTTGCAATCCACATTTTTTAACAGAAAAAACATGAGTGATATCAGCTTATGTGTATAACACCAGGTGGCTATTTACAATCCGATTATGTACAGTGTATGTCATTCTCTAATTGCTGGTTGATGTAAAAGAACAGATCTAGATGTTCTAAAGCATTACAATAGTTTGTTTAAAATCAATAATTAGATTAGGTTGACAAACAACTGCTTCAACAAATACTTGCCTGAATTATGCGTAGGAAGCAGAATCTCATTAATTCTTTGTCAATCTCATCTCCAGTAAAACAACCATTTGCTTGCAATCGGTGAAATTCAGTAATCCAGTACTCTGCGTTCTGTTTACGATACATGCTCCACCAACTCTCAATCCTCTGATTGCCATGGCTTGATCCTTGTAGTACACAGCAGTTTCCGCTTGCAATGTTCATGTCGTCTTCTCGCAGAAATTCCTGCAGTCTGTTTACATGCACATTTTCAGTTCCACGATCTGATAATTTTTTGACAACCACTTCTGTTGATAAAAGAATGCAAATAGTAACCTGCAATAAGTTGTGGATTACTATTTGTCACATACGCCTCCATCCAAATTATGTATCTGGAAAACCCATCAATGCATCCATTGATACCGATTCCGTATGGCTTCAATTTGTCGTAAGAGTCTAGATGCCATAAGAAATTTGGCCCCTTGCCGTTATAGCGGTGCCTTATTAACCGTCTCCTTCGCAGCACCCCCTCTGGATCTAGGCTTGACAAAATCTTATTGACAATGTTTCTGCTTACATGTAACCCGGCCAACCGACACCTTTTGTGCATGAAACAGTATCCGTGCAACTGTCCTGAACCTTGGAGTTGTGTTGTAATGAAGTTCACCACAGCTTCAGGATCACTTTGATGTTTGTGTTTGTGAAGTCCAAGTCTGTGAAGTTGACGTCTAAGGTGTCGCACACTGATGTGCAGCCCTTCAATTATTGAAAGACATAAAACAATTTCTATCTGCGTTAGGCCTTGTTGGAAATAAAATCGAATGCGTTGATCCTGCACTGCCATTTTAATCTCAGCATTGTCTCATAAAAAACAAACACTTCCATCTTCTTGCCTAGTGAGAGACAATTCGTGATCATGACATAACGAGTTGTTATGTCGTGATCACGACATAAATTACCTCCCGTTAACTCGTGATCATGACATAACGCCCCGTTGTTGTTGTTTTTTTTTCATGACCTCAACGAGCCAACGTAGTAGTTTGCTATTAGATGATGGAAGTAAATTCTGATTCAATCTAGCACTTTCCTTTTTTGCCACTTTTTTGCCTACTGATTGGAGTTTTACTCCTTTCCCTGTTCTGTGGTTTCTTTGGTGTCTTTGTTATGTAGGTTGGCTTTTTCATAACCTTTCAATTTAGTTTAGAATAGAAATATTTTTTCTTTAAATCACTCCTTTGGATTTATGGACCTCTGAACAACCAAACCTCTAGAGCTGTGATATGTGACTAATGAGAGCCTAGCTAGTTTGTTACTCTTTGGACCTTTATATAACAATAATGATATGATTATACTTATGTCATGCAGCAGACCTAGTTTGTAGCATTTAGAACAAGGGCAGTAATGTTAAGACTGTACAATGCACTAGTTAGAGCTCATCTGGATACTGTGTACAGTTCTGGGCTCCACACTTCAAGAAAGATATCGCTGCTCTAGAGGCAGTTCAGAGGAGAGAAACCAGACTAATTCCAGGTCTGAAGGGAATGTCCTACTGAGAGATTGAGGGAACTGAACCTTTTCACCCTGAAACAGAGGAGACTACGTGGGGACTTGATTCAAGTCTTCAAAATCATGAAAGGCATCGACCACATCAAACCAGAGGAGCTTTTTCAGATCAGCAGGGACACACCAGGAACTGTCTGCAATCAGCATATACAAAGTGTGGCTACAGAGGTCAACTCTTATGCACTCCGCTTACAATAGCAATAGCACAAAAGCGAGGCCACACCAGCTCTACAATCTCGTAAAGCACAGGAACCAAGTCATGCGGCACCCACAGAACACAGGAGCAGCTGACGCCTGCTGATTAGACCAGTTAATGCAGGGCAACATTAGCTCTACTGTGCTGACAAATTAACTATATACACAGCGAGGCATCGAGAACAACTTGAGCGCCATGAGCTGGGAACAGCAACAGTGAGCTTCAGTCTACACAAGCTAGAACATAGCCACAGTCCTGCTGTTTACTCATGTTATATATATACATATAGCGGGGACAAGCCAGACGCATACACCACCACAACACAATGCATAATGAATAAACTATATACCAGTCGGCTTTGTAAGGCAACGTACCTGTAGGCCGCATGACAGACCATGGGAACACATCAACAGGCTGTCAACAAGTCCAGGAGCAGCTCGCGCGGTTGCTCGACTGGAAGGCATAGTCCAGTGGAAGGGAAAGACAGGGTTCAAATAGCTCCATCAGGATGTGTTTAACAGGGGCAGACTGGGAGAGGAAATCAGGAGCCAGAGCCGATGGGCTGAATTTTGGTCTCAGTCTGTCCCTGCACTCAGGGGCCAGGCCCATAGCTGGAGGAGGCCTGGATTGGGGTGCCAAAGCATGACCTGCACCTGGGAAAACTGGTCCGCTCTCACTGTGAGTTACCAAGGCTCTCCGTTGAGGAAGGCGTTCAGGTCTGAAAACCAAAATCCGTGAGGCCACTGTGGGACTATCAGCAGAACTGTCACTCATTTTCTCCTGACCTTCTCCAGGACCACCAGGGAATGCGTAGAGGAGACAGCACGGCCACACTAGGGCTAGCGTGTCAAGGCAAAGAGATCCACTTCTGCTGTGCCGAACCGGCTCCACAATTGTTGTATCACAAGCGGATGGATGTGCCATTCCGAAACCGGTGGTCTGCCCAAGAGAGGAGGTTCGCTGCTGTGTTGGATAGGCCAGGGAGGTGAACTGCTCTGATGGAGCGGAGCCATAGCTGCTCCCACAGAAGCAGACGGTGTGCTAGACAGTACAGTCTCCGGGACCAGAGACCTCCTTGCCTGTTGATATAAGCAACCACCGCTGTGTTGTCCATCCGAACCAGCAGGCAGGAAATGACACAGTCTGAGGAGCACTTCTTGTAACTCCAGGACATTGATATGGAGGGCCCATGTGGGCTCTGTCCACCTGCCTTGGACCAGACCACAACCTGTTTTGAGGCGTCTGTCATCATCAGACTGGGCCCAGTGGCACACCGAGGGTCAAATTGTAAGGGCTCCGCCATCAACGGAGCACCTTCCAACATGCCGGAGTGACTGTGACTCGGCGTGCTTAATTGCAGCAATGCCAGGGGGCGAACACGACGTCCATGCTCTTGGAAAAAGTGCATGTGGCTAGCGACAGGCTGAAGGGGAGAACAAACTCAAACTGGGCTGCCATGGGGGGCGCCTGCCTGTCGGTTTGAAGATTGGCAGGTGGGTGGGGCTGCTGCCTGGGTTGCCAGGTCAGGAGACATCAAGCTCCTGAAAGCTGCCTGCGGGGATAGGCTGAGGGTGTAACATGCCAGGTAAAGGCTGGCCTTTGGTGTTACACAGGTGAGCCGCTTGGGCTTCAGCCTTGTAGGCCCTCTGGAGCAGGGTCTCCATCACACGACATTGCATGTCAGAACAGGCCAAGTCACGTGACTCTGCAGGTTAAGGAGACCAGCATGGTGGCGGTGGAGTTCAATGGGGGAAGTCCACCAGGCCCACTTCAGCTGGTTCTAGCATAAGCCTTGGCGCGAGTGGGGGCCGTTGGCGGACGGTGCCAGGTGGCTTTCAGGTTGTCCAGGATGTCCGGCAGCAGTGTGCCCATGCCCCCTTGAGCAGTGTTTCTGACTTGAAAGATAACATTTTGTTTTTAAACTGAAACAGCCATTCATTGGATCTGTGTGTTTGGGGGGTGGGGGGGGGTATTACACTGAGCATACACCAGATTAACACTTTGACCTACTTTATCCACCATTCACAAACTGAATGCTCCAGTAAAATGCCCAGCTGTATAAATGGGTACAAATGTAAGTCACCCTGGATAAGAGCGTGAGCTAAATGACAAATAATGTAATGTAAAAGTGGGGTTGAAGGTTTGTTTGCCGGCCAGGTCTTAAAAGTTCCTACAGACATTCGGTCAGAGCCCATTTTATTTAATCTTACAAACTGAAGTTTGACAAGATATGAATAGCAAATCACAAATCACATCAAAACATCTGTATTGCTTAGTTGCTCATTATTTACATTTGATTTGTATTATAATCACAACACCCGTGCCCTGGGGTTATGCAGAGGGATCTGCTCATTCATTGCTCTTCATCATCTCCACAGGCAAGCATTGCATCATATTTGGGATTTCTTGTTTGTTTTTTGTTAATGTCTCAACCACCTTAAAGCGAATATAATAATCTGTGGGATCACTTGACATCCATAATGTATCATTATTATTCATGTTTATTTTAAATTTTTATTATGGTCAGTAGAATAAGGCATTCGTTGAGATATTGTGGTTAATAATTGTGGTATTAGTAACAGTACGTTAAAAAATAAACCTGTGTTGTTAATGCCATTTTATATTGCTGACCTAGGCAAATTATACAGACTTTTCAGTTTAAAAGGAACTCCTTGATCTGGCTCACTTTCCTAAAACACATTGTAACAAACTCCTTGTACTTAGGGAGTATTGCAGATGAGGTGATATCCCAAAGTGTATTTGCATACCTCGAAACAACACAAAAAGGAGCCTGCCTAAAACCGTGTGCTACCTAGAGATCCTGGAGTCACCCTGCAGGCTGTAGAGCAATACTCAAAAGCACCTGTGTTGCTCCCTGCAAAAAAGAGGACAAACTGGAAAAAACAGTATACCAGACAAGATACTCAGTTATTTATACATTTTTAGTATGTACAATTCAATAACTCCATGCTCTGCCACAAGGAGACCTAAGGTCCTCCAGAGGCCAGCGGTCACAGTGGGGCACCGAGGCATGCCAGCCCCAGCCCGGTAGGGCTCCCACCCACCCTGAACCACTGCTGGCCCCCCACCACCACCCTCTCCCTCAACTGGCCCACGATGTCTGGGTGCTCAGAACAAATCACACCAGTTCACCCCCCCGAATCAAAGACGTGGTGAAGGACCCCCTTCAATGCAGAGCCAACATAGATCTTCTGGGTTATTCATTTGCTCAGAAAGACCAACCTGGCAGGGACCTCCTGCTAGGCAGAACCACCCGCAGGCCTGACACCTCTCTGACGTTTTCCAAGGTGGGACCTGGCCACGGCCCATCGTTTACCAGTAGTGCCCCTAGACTAAAGTGACAAACCACAGATAAAGTAAGTGCTTCCCTTAAGATCCCAAGTCAGTCCCTCACAGACCGTTGTTCGTTGGAGGTTATTTTAAAGTCTCAGTCGACATTCTGTAACTGCCAGTATCTACCCCATTGCTAATTAGCTCATGAGCCAGACCATTATATATGCCTGCATTGATGTAGTTATGTTTGTATTACCATTATTAATTAGTATTGGTGTTACAAGTCCTGCTTGGTTCTAATTGTCAAGTTTTGCAGAATTACGGTGTGCCTCACATTGAAGCACCCTATTGGGTTTATTTTGTTTGTACACATAAGTCTAAAAACGTATTAATGATTACAAACTGTACTACAACTCAGTTAAACTGAGTTGAACACAGTTAAAAACTATGTTGCACTTTCCATTATCAGCGATAAGCATGTATGCAGATGTCCTGTATATTCACAGTTTCCACTCAGCAGTGGTTTAATCTTAGCCTTTTCTTTTTAACACTCCACTTTCTTTGGTAACCAGTCTTTGATGCATTTCAACACAAAGCTTTGTACATTAACTTATCCATGTTTACTTTGATATTGGTAGAACCAATCCTTTGTTTTACTTTTGTAAAGTATTTAAAACAATATTAAAGGTTATTAAACATTGTGGAAGTTGTAATTGATTGGTAATATAAAAACCATTAAAAATTAATTTGTGTTTTAAAATATGGTTACGATAAAGTAGGTTCTATAAAAATGAAATAAACAACGATGATGTCTGCCTCAAACAATGCTACAGCAATATCTTGACATGTTTGGACAATATGTTGTAGCTGGCTGTATTTTGTTATTTAAATCTCAAGAGGTTAGTCCTCTTTTGAAAAACGAAAAGGTCTTATTTTTTAGTGTCAGTATAAATAAACGTTGTGTGGACAAACAGGTACTTTTTAAGGTTTTCACATTTTCATGGCCTCTCTAAAAATGCTTAGACAGGGATAGGGCTTACTTCAGTACAGGGATTGATGTGAAGTTTACATCAAATAAATAAATAAATAAATTCCCTTCTTGGGCTTGTGTTTAACAAGAATGATCCGAGGGATGCCTATAAACTTCAGTCTGTTCACAGCTAGGCTGTATTTGTTAATCTGCATTGCTGTGGTTATGAAGAGTTATTACTTTGTTTGACGCAACACAAAACACCAGGCAATGTTTGGTAACCTAGGAGTTATGGTCCTCTTGTAACCATTATAGCCAACAGTTATTACACTGAACTCCAGCTTTGCTTCAGACCAGGACAATTGGTCCTAAAGCAGAACTGTTTTCCATTCATACACATTACTGCAGAACATCCATTTAGCCACACTTTAAAGTGAACACTAAACGTGTAGAAGCTTTCTATGCCAGAAGTATAGATTGTGCTCAAAGACAGTAAGAGAGTGTTAAACAAATGATCCATTTATTTTGTAATGTTGTACATATATAACACATTTTGTGTAAGTCTTGGATAGAGGCGTCTGCTAAAGGACTTCACTTCTTGACTTTTCAGACTGAGAACCATGTTAGACTTTCACAGTCACAGTTGTAAGAATATTTTTCTCCAGTGTCCTTTTGCTGCTGTTTGATGTGTTTACTAGCTTACCCAAGGTCTAGAAAACTTAATATTGATGAAACAGAGCAGCAGACTTAATCATGTCTAGTCAATTATTGTGTGTCCAAATTTCTTGGTCAAGGTATAGTCAAGGTCCAGACATCAGAGGGGGGATGGGGGGAGGGAATCACACCTTCAAATGATTATTATTATTATTATTATTATTATTATTATTATTATTATTATTATTATTATTATTATTATAACAACATAAGTGCAAAAATACAGAGAAGTACAAGGCATCAATCATTACAAATTCAACTTAGCTAAAACATAGCAATTCAAAATAATACATTTTACAAATTCCAATTCCAATTTACACAAGTACAGTAAGAGACTTCCTACATCCTGGACGGTGAAAGCTAAGTGCTGTCAAGATGTAGGGTTACAGACTAGTGCTACGGGAAAGGGAGCAAGGAGGAAAACAATCAAGAATGCGAGGAGCATAATAAGCTGAAGTGCTATCTAGCAGGGATAGAGGACTAACTTACAAGTGCTGTTGGAAGAGATGCATCTTGAGTAAGCGCCGGAATGAGGTCAAGGCTGTTTTGACTTCGGTGGGCAGGTCGTTCCACCACTTAGGGGCCAGGGATGAGAAGGAGTGGGCTCTGGAGGAAGGAGAGTGGAGAGGAGGCAGAGTTAGCCTTCTGGCACTGGAGGAGTGCAGTGGTCTGGAGGGGATGTATGGAGAGACGAGTGACTGAAGGTAGCTTGGTGCAGTGTGGTCAAGACAGCGGTAGGTGAGGGTCAAAGTCTTGAACTGAATGCGTGCTGCTATCGGGAGCCATTGGAGGGAGCGGAGCAGTGGAGTAGCGTGTGCGAATCGTGGCAGAGAGAATACCAGACAAGCTGCAGAGTTCTGGATGAGCTGGAGTGGGCGGGTAGTGGATGCAGGCAGGCCGGCCAGGAGGGAGTTGCAGTAATCCAGGCGGGAGAGGACCAGTGACTGGACGAGTAGCTGAGTTGAGTAGTCGGTGAGGAAGGGACGGATCCGGCGTATGTTGCTCAGGAAGAATCTGCAGGTGTGCGTCAGCGTGGTGATGTGCTGGGAGAAGGAGAGCGCAGGATCGAGGGTGACTCCTAGATTTTTAGCGGAAGAAGAAGGAGAGAGTGTGGTGGATTCCAAGGGGATCAAGATGGGGAGGTCAGCAGAAGGTGAGGAAAAGTGGGGGAAAAAGAGGAGATCTGATTTGGAGAGGTTGAGCTTGAGGTGGTGCGAGTGCATCCAGGCGGAAATGGCAGACAAGCAGGAAGAGATGCGTGAGGGGATGAGAGGGTCAGAAGAGGGAAAATACAGGAAGATCTGGGCATCATCAGCGTAGAAGTGGTAGGAGAAGCCATGGGAAGTGATGAGGGGGCCCAGGGAGCGAGTGTAGAGAGAGAACAGGAGCGGGCCCAGAACGGAGCTTTAGGGAACACCTGTGAGGAGAGGTTGGGGGGTGGATGAGGAGCCTCACCATGTCACTTGGAAGGACCGGTCGCTGAGGTAGGAGGAGAACCAGGTGAGAGCAGTCCCAGAGATCCCAAGGTCAGTGAGGCAGGAGAGGAGGATGGAGTGATCGACGGTGTCAAATGCTGCAGAGAGGTCAAGGAGGATGAGGACTGAGGAGAGGGAGGCTGCCCGAGCACGGCTGAGGGAGTCAGTGACAGCCAGGAGAGCCGTTTCAGTGGAGTGAGCTGTGCGGAAGCCGGATTGCAGAGGATCAAGGAGTGAGTGTTGGGACAGAAAATCCGAGAGTTGACGGTGGACCACCCGCTCGAGAGTCTTGGAGAGGAAGGGAAGCAGGGAGACAGGGCGGTATTTCTGAGGAGAGGTGACATCAAGGGTTGGTTTCTTGAGCAGTGGGATGACAGCAGCTTGTTTAAATGCAGAGGGGAAACAGCCAGAGAGGAGTGAGGAGTTGAGGAAGGAGGAGATGAAGGGGAGAAGATCAGGAGCGGTTGCTTGGAAGAGACGAGAAGGGAGAGGGTCCAGGTCGCATGTTGTGGGTTTGTGACGTAGGAGGAGAGCAGAAACTTCAGCATCTGAGAGAGGTGAGAATGAAGAAAAGGAAACTAGCTAGCTAGTTAGATCCTTTCCAACATGCACACACAATTCTGGGAATTAGTAATATACCCTGTTGATTATATTTAGTACATTAATTTGACAAAGTACAAAAATAAAACGTTTAAATAAATCTAAATATTAGTATTAATACTGTCAGACCACTTTTAATTTTAATTTGTAAAAGATATAGTAGGCATATAGATAAACAGTCATGTGTTTTTAGATTGAAGTCTTTACCATTTCCCTTCGCCACACTGTTCACAGCACAAAATTAATGTTGCAAAATGAGGGTGAAAACAATTGATTAATTCAGGGCGGGTGGTCTGGGGGTCCTCCCCTAGAAGATTTTGACAATTAGAGACCTGAAATGCGTGATTCTGAGTCATTTCGAAGTCAAAAAACAGCTCAAAATCTTCATGAAATCAGGCAGATTTCAGGCGCTGCTATAAATATTCGTCTTCACTGGAAATCAGCTGTTTCCGCCACGGATGTGGGAGTTTCCAGGTGAATACAAGCTGTAGCACCATGCAGCCCCCGGTCGTGTGTATGCACTTTTATATTTTGGAGGCGAGGTTAACATATGTCCACACGGGTTTTCCGTGAGTTTGTACACATTGCAATGTTTTATAGATGTGCGCTGTTGTCGACTGTTAGTTTACAACCTTCCTCATGGTCCTAAAGGTCATATTTAGTGCTCACATTTTACACGTTAGCCACCGCCCCACACAGCACTCCACCCAGCCCTCTCGGTGTCAGGTATCATTTTGTTGTTGAGGGTGACTTGGGGAGATGTATTTCCTGGCATTATAATATCTACTCAAACAATATTTGCATAAGTGCTCTGTGACTGGTACGACACTGTTCAGGTGCAGGCAGCACTGTTTACCTAGGGATCATAAAATGAGGATCTTGTTTTTCCATTCTGTTTTCCAAATGGCCAATTCTACTATTTCTGTTTTAGAAAAAAATAACAACTTTTTCTTCTATTGATAAATAATCAAAACCATAATTTACACACCATTCTGTAGGTAACAAGTAAATGCAATGCATTCAATGTTTATTTGTATTATTAATTTAATGCAATGGTTGTTGTAACCGTTGTTTTTGTGCAGGTTGTGATATTTTTCTACCTTAATTGTTTCTTGAAGAAACCAGATTGTTTTATAGTAATATTATGATTTAAAAATCTGTATTTATCAGTCAGCTGTATTAATTGTTAAGCAAACTGTTATTTTGCTAACCAGGCTGTTTTGTTTTACCAGAGCTGACATAGCAAACTGCTTCCAAGTGTCTCTTTGTGGGTTTCCTGTTTTTCCCTCAAGGCTGAAGATATCACATTGTATTGATTGAAGATCTCATTGTTCATCATTTTTGCATCCGAAAAGTCCAAACTCACGAAAACATCTGTTTGATGACTGGGAACCAATGGTCATATGCCCAGCCCAGGAAATGTATAAAACTGTTGACAAACTTGTAAACATTTGAGACTCAATTGAGGTTGGGGGGTCCTATGCCGGCATGTCAATAAATATATTATTCTCTGGAATTCGAAGACTTCACTTCTTTATAGGTTTCATCATTTCTTTAATCATGTTATTTATTTACTTTCAGTGCATTTTCCTTTTACATATTCACATGTGGGTTAATTTTGTGTGAAACTGTAATTACTAGATTGATTGTCTTGGACTTATTTAACGAGACTCCTATACCAGGTGTGGTACCTTTTTAACAGTAGACTGCTTTTGTATACAGGCAGCTGCTGCTTTTGTGCAGGTCCTGTCCCTGGTCTGCCCTGCCACTGTTGGTGATCTTCCCAGTCTGAGTGTCGGTCCAGCTGTGCGATTGCAGGAACTAGTTGTATGCGGCTCAGCTACTCTTATAGTGGACAGCCTGATTGATAGGGTGCTTCAGAGCCTAAATGTGTGTCCCCTGTATTTGACTTTTAGTTTATGTTAATGGCATTAATATTTTAATGTCTTTTATACTTTTTATTTGCAATCCCCTTTCCTTTTATTCCCTGGTGTTTTAATAAACTTGTATTGTTAAAGATCAACTCTAACACCAGTGCCAGATGAAAAAAACTGAAGGTGGCATAGCTGGCTACACAATCGTACACCCTTCAGACCTCACTACATCCTTTTAATGTACCTGACTTGGATTGCAGAAAACATAAAATAAAAGTCTGCGAATATGCATGTGAGGGAGAAGCGTTTGCGATATCTTCTGTGCAATTATGTATAATTTCTCCCTCACCTATACAGAATGCATTATGCATTTATAAGGGCTGCCGTATGAGTGAAAGTGGTCAGTTTAGTTATTATTTAAGTTATTTGTAATAAAAATCAATACAAATGTAAAGTGAAATTAATCTTTTAAAGCACAAACATTTCATTTTATTTTCATTTAGTTTGCTGATCCTGTCTGGAAATGATAATACCTTAGTAAGGAAAAATAAAAACAACAAGACCTTACAGTTCTCATATGTTTCTGTACAGCCTTAACAGTGTTAATGCTGAGAATTAATACAACTATCTAACTTACTAGACAGACATTGTGCCTTACGGTCTACTCTTAAGGATCTGTGTCACGGAGTTAAGATAAGAGAGCGGCTGTGAATGTACGGGGCTGGATTCCTCGCAGCTTTTAATGTGTTGGTCTCGACAGGCTGGTTTCGACAGAGGCCGGACCTTTTTTTTGTTTGTTTTTGGGGTTTTTTTTTTGCTGCGATTTATAGCCTCCCCCATCGAATTCTCCCCAGCGTGATCACAACAGACCTTTTTGGCAAAACTTTGGATGACTCAGAGTGTAAAGAAGTCAAGGATGTCATTAAAACAATACTCATCAGTTGCAAAACTATGTAAAACCCAAATCTTGACAAAATGCCCAGTTCCATTCCCAATGCCACATTCCACAATTCCACCAGTTATCAAAGAAAATTGGGAGCATTAATACAATTACTTTTATAGCCTCAACGTTGTATTATCTGAAATCTCAAGGTTTGCAATATTTGTTTCTTACTTTGCAAAATTAATCTTCTGCAGCAGTGCCACCAATCATGGCAAAATTCTGTATTAACATCCCTCACAACAGCCACAGTTTTCATTATTTTGATTGTTATTGGCAGATGATAGGTAGATCACACCGCAAAAACACACAACCTGATTAACTGGTCATAGCACCAATACACACCTAGATTGACGTATTGTTTGTGTTTCCCTTCTGAATATTTGTTCTTGCTAGTGAGTCCGAACCAAACCAGCGCCCTGCTTAGAACCAATAGCCCAGTAAACACAATGAAAGGAAATTGGCAAAACGGGGAAATTACAGGATTTTTACAAACATGTCCTGAAAATTGGTCCGCATCTCCTCTCATGAATCCACATGCTTCTGTAACGTCTCAATCCCAAAGCATTTTGACGGTTTTCTAATCCAGTGTGAATGGAGGAGCAACAGGAAAAAACAGGCAAACGCTGCATGCAATTTGCTGGCAATTCAGTGTGAATGGGGGAGCAACAGGAAAAAAGCAGGCCTCCAGTTGGCTGGCATTTCAGTGTGAATTGGGCTACATATTGATTTGGCCTTTTTCCAGTACTGGATTATTGTTACAAAGCCATCTTAATACAAATAAGATAATTTCCCGGCTGGTTGTATGCCACTGCTGAGACTGTTGATTCCAGTGTCAAGATCTCTGAACTCTACTACTTCTTCTGCTACCCTCATTCTGATACTATACATGGCTGCACATATATAAAGTATTATGATATTAGTATTAGTATTTTTTTGTATTTCTTGGCAGACACCCTCATCCAGGGTGACTTCCAAAATATAAGAGCAACACAAAGTGCAATAATACAGTGCAGTTCAAAACATAATACAATTACAAGTTCAAAATTACACAAGTGTATAGGAAAATATACAGTAAATACAAAATACAAGTCCTAGATTGTGAGGATTGTGAAGGGGAGTGGAGAGGAGGTAGAGTTAGTCTTCTGGCACCAGACCGCAGTGGTCTGGAGGGTATGTATGGGGAGACGAGGGTCTGAAGGTAGAGGTGCAGTCTGGTCCAGACAGCGGTAGGTGAGGGTCAGTGTCTTGAACTGAAAGCAAGTCAAGATCGGGAGCCAGTGGAGGGAGCAGAGCAGTGGAGTATCGTGTGCGAATCGAGGCAGAGAGACATCAGGTGAGCCACAGAGTTCTGGATGAGCTGGAGCAGGCGGGTTGCAGGCAGAGCCAAAGAACGAAGAACCTCGCCATGTCACTTGGTAGGTCCGGTCGCTGAGGTAGGAGGAGAACCAGGTGAGAGCAGACTTTAAGGAGAGTACACACTGTTCTCCAAATTCACACTAGATTTATACAGTCAATATTAATAATAACTCAAAGAATAATAGAGATTATTATTATTATTTTTTTAAGTTGCTACAAGTTCATGGATATAAATTATTAATTTGTAGTACAAACTTGACAACCACTGGAGCAGATTAGGTTGGTTTGTAAGTCATGGGCAAGAGATATAAATAGTTTAGACAAGGAAGTTACTGCAATTGTTTTACAACAGTGGATACGTGTTAATGAACAACCAGAATCCAATAAACAGCATTATTATATTGTGAAACATTTCCAACATTACTGAACTTCCTGATGATAGACAATCTTACACCGACTGAAAAACACCTCCTCATCACCTCAGCTTCCAATGGAGAAACCATCAGGAACCACTTTGTATTGTCATCATGTGTTCTTGATTTTTTTTCTCAAATGTAAATTTTGCTTGAATACTTAACTAACTAACTTCTAAATAAAACTCTACATAACCAAATAACATTGTGGCAACATGACAACAAAATTAGCACACAACTATATGACATTGTGGAAAAATAAATTGTACACTCTGTGAAATTTTGCCAAAATATTGCAACATGTAAACCTTTACATAACTACATTCAAGAGAACAAATATAAATAAAATGGAATGAAAACTTTCAGGTTTCACAAACAGGAACAGAATGAAAGTGAAAACATTAGTGATTAGATTGTGGCCTGAAATAAACTTTACTCGCTGTGCATTGCAGATTGTCTAATGATGGCTATGTGGTTGGTGTGTTGTTTATGGAGTGATGGGATTAAAAAAAAACTTGCTGAGTGGGAAAGATCTGCCATTTACCCCTGGTTGTGATATTGCCTTACCCTTACCTTTGGAAAGTGCAAGTTAAAATCAGATGGCATAAACCAAGTGCTACTCACACTGACTCACAAATACTCAATGGATACAAAGATGAGCACGGATCAAAGAGGGTCACCATCAGTCCCCCTTGGCTGACGCCTGCAGAGGATGAGATAGACATCCACATCAATAGAGCAGGGTTTACAATGAACAGTGCCATGAATGAACAAGCATAGGAGGTACTCATGCAAAAATAAAAAGCTAGCAGCTGCACTGTACTGTAGTGTAACTGCTGAGGAGTCAGATGAAGATACTGCCAGGTTTACAGCAAAGCAAGGTGAACATTAATTCAAATCCAAATTAATTTAAATTGAAAGTCAATCGAAATGTTGTTGGCTATTGGAGCAGCAGTGACAGTTTTTACCTGACCTCAAATTAATTACTTTCTAAAACCAAGCAATGTGGGGAAGCAATAAAAAAAAGGCAAACAGAATGCTAGGGTATATTGTCAAAAGTGTAGAATTGAGAACAAGGGCAGTGATGTTCAGACTGTACAATGCACTAGTTAGAGCTCATCTGGATACTGTGGACAGTTCTGGGCTCCACACTTCAAGAAGGATATTGCTGCTCTAGAGGCAGTTCAAAGGAGAGCAACCAGACTTATTCCAGGTCTGAAGGGAATGTCCTACTGAGAGACTGAGGAACTGAACCTTTTCACCCTGGAACAGAGGAGACTACGTGGGGACCTGATCCAAGTCTTCAAAATCATGAAAGGCATCGACCACATCAAACCAGAGGAGCTTTTCCAAATCAGCAGAGACACACGCACCCGGGGACACAAATGGAAATTGGGCTTCAAGGCATTCAAGACAGAAAACAGGAGACACTTCTTCACACAGAGAGGCATCACAATCTGAACAAACTCCCCAGCGATGTGGTAGAAGCTGAAAGTTTGGGAACATTCAAAAATAGACTGGATAGCATCCTTGGATCACTTAGATATTAATGGACACCAAACGAGCATGATGGGTTGAATGGCCTCCTCTCGTTTGTAAACTTTCTTATGTTCTTCTTATGTTCTAATATAGGGAAAGTTTTGCATAGTTCAATACATATAATATATATTTTAAGTAAATAGTAGAAATGTATGATCCTTATAATTTCCATAAGCCAAAATTGACCAATTTGGGATTAACATATTTTTTTTTAATATGTATTCATTTATTCTTTATATACTGAAAATATATTGTAGAAAAACAAATCTATATATTTTCAACCTAGGAAGTAGATTTGTCAGAGACTAAAATGTATTTAAAATACATCCCATACATACAAAAAGGGAGCAATTGTAGCATGGGAAGGCAACATCCAACAGTGGAGATATACACTCACCTAAAGGATTATTAGGAACACCATACTAATACTGTGTTTGACCCCCTTTCGCCTTCAGAACTGCCTTAATTCTACGTGGCATTGATTCAACAAGGTGCTGAAAGCATTCTTTAGAAATGTTGGCCCATATTGATAGGATAGCATCTTGCAGTTGATGGAGATTTGTGGGATGCACATCCAGGGCACGAAGCTCCCGTTCCACCACATCCCAAAGATGCTCTATTGGGTTGAGATCTGGTGACTGTGCGGGCCAGTTTAGTACAGTGAACTCATTGTCATGTTCAAGAAACCAATTTGAAATGATTCGACCTTTGTGACATGGTGCATTACTCTGCTGGAAGTAGCCATCAGAGGATGGGTACATGGTGGTCATAAAGGGATGGACATGGTCAGAAACAATGCTCAGGTAGGCCGTGGCATTTAAAAGATGCCCAATTGGCACTAAGGGGCCTAAAGTGTGCCAAGAAAACATCCCCCACACCATTACACCACCACCACCAGCCTGCACAGTGGTAACAAGGCATGATGGATCCATGTTCTCATTCTGTTTACGCCAAATTCTGACTCTACCATCTGAATGTCTCAACAGAAATCGAGACTCATCAGACCAGGCAACATTTTTCCAGTCTTCAACTGTCCAATTTCGGTGAGCTTGTGCAAATTGTAGCCTCTTTTTCCTATTTGTAGTGGAGATGAGTGGTACCCGGTGGGGTCTTCTGCTGTTGTAGCCCATCCGCCTCAAGGTTGTACGTGTTGTGGCTTCACAAATGCTTTGCTGCATACCTCGGTTGTAACGAGTGGTTATTTCAGTCAAAGTTGCTCTTCTATCAGCTTGAATCAGTCGACCCATTCTCCTCTGACCTCTAGCATCAACAAGGCATTTTCGCCCACAGGACTGCCGCATACTGGATGTTTTTCCCTTTTCACACCATTCTTTGTAAACCCTAGAAATGGTTGTGCGTGAAAATCCCAGTAACTGAGCAGATTGTGAAATACTCAGACCGGCCCGTCTGGCACCAACAACCAGCCACGCTCAAAATTGCTTAAATCACCTTTCTTTCCCATTCAGACATTCAGTTTGGAGTTCAGGAGATTGTCTTGACCAGGACCACACCCCTAAATGCATTGAAGCAACTGCCATGTGATTGTTTGGTTAGATAATTGCATTAATGAGAA
Source organism: Amia ocellicauda (assembly GCF_036373705.1). Classification (NCBI taxonomy): domain Eukaryota; kingdom Metazoa; phylum Chordata; class Actinopteri; order Amiiformes; family Amiidae; genus Amia; species Amia ocellicauda. Next base: position 37,991,823 of record NC_089860.1, read on the forward strand.
ATTGAACAGGTGTTCCTAATAATCCTTTAGGTGAGTGTATAGATGGGTGACCAATTAAAGAAAAAACCTTAATGAATGAGTGGAGGAACATAACGAATGCAGATGCCTCCAAACAGGTGTACTGCATGATACATGATGTGGTATGTATAAAAATGCCGAGCAGGCCCAGTTGACCTCAATTTTGGATCAAAATGGCAAGAGGAGAGGATCTAAGTGCCTTTGAAAGAGGGGGCATTATTGGGGCACAAATCGCAGGAGCTTCAGTCACAAAGACACTCAACTGGCTCGTGTTCTGGACAAGTGGGCGAGTGCATGTGTGGGACACAAAGAGAACGGGACAGGCCTGACTGCTGGACCAGAGGCTCGGTTATGCTGTGGGGGGCATTTTCCTGGCATGGTTTGGGACCACTTGTCCCCTTATAGTGAAGGGTCACTGCAAATCATGACAAAGTGATTCTGAGTGATCACCTTTATCCTATGGTGACACATTTCTATCCTGATGGGAGTGGTCTCTTCCAGGATGACAATGCCCCATCCACAGGGCATGAGGGTCACTGAATGGTGTGATGAGTATGAAAATGATGTGAATCACATGCTGAAGACTCTGTATAGGAAATTTGAAGAAAGTGTTTTGTGATAATTATATAATGTTTTATATTAACACTAGCATTAGAAGTACCTTGTATACAGACTGAGCAGATTAGCTTTAGCAGGCTAAGCAAAAGGTCAACAAGGTTCATTTGTTAGAAACTCCTGTCAGTAATAAAAGATCGCACAGTGCCGAAATAGCCTACAGCTGTTTTGTTGAAAATCTGTTTGTGACTTAATTGTTTCTCCAGATAGGCAGGAACTGTTTCTGTTAATGAGCGATTGACAGTAGGTAAATGATGACCGTGGGATCGCATCTTCCTGGTGCACATCAAAGACAGACATCTGCTTTTTGGATCCATCACCTCTTCATGGGAAGACATATCGTAAACAGACCCGGACTTGTACATTCTGATTGGATGAACAACCATAAGATTTCACGTCACTTTACTATAAAGCTGCACTCATGTTTGTAAACATTAAGTCCTCACTGAAGGAATTTTCCTGACGTGGGGCTTCAGAGCCGGCTTGATTAAAGTTCTATTTGCTTTATCTCAACGACTTCTCCAACTTATTTCCGAGACGGTTCTACACATGCTATGGCCTTCACAGTCACCAGATCTCAACCCAATTGAACACCTATGGGAGATTGTGGACTGACGTGTTAGACAGCGCTCTCCACCACCATCATCAAAACCCCAAATGAGGGAATATCCCTCCAGTAGAGTTCAGAGACTCATAGAATCTGTGCCAAGAGCATTGAAGCTGTTCTGGGGCTCGTGGTGCCCAAACACCTTACTGAGACACTTTATGTTTTTCCTTTAATTTGTCACCAGTCTGAATATATATATATATATATTCAAATAATACACATAAACAAAAACACCTCTAAATGCATTCATACGCTTGATAAGTTGTAATGAGAGTAGAAATGCAACAGCAACCTCATATTTTACAAATGTGGAGCTGCTGAAACTTAACTAATCTTTTCTGTTAATGAATGCAATTATTATTTCCAGCATTTCCTACTGCCTCTGTATATGGTCACTCACCACCAAAGACAAATTAGCACCAGTCATTCAATTATACAATTGTGCAAATAGATCCACTTAAAGGTGTCTCTTGGACCCATCATTGTAATATCTTCAGACTTCCACAGCTCTTCCATTTGACAGTCTGACAGTCTGAGAAGCCACACATCTCTCAACATGTATGATCAAATGCAGTAGAATATTTTTCCCTCAATCATTTGTAATCGGCTACCTAGGCATCCTCAGATCAGGCTTGATCATTAGATAAAAATGTTCACAGGATCCTTTGTCTCACAACACACTATGCATCGCTGTCCCTGCTGTAAATCAGTTGAGTCGAGCCAGTGGTATATTGGTTGTATATATATATTTTTTTTTCAAAAAAACAGAATTACCAAAATTATTCACACCCGTACGGATGTCAAAAATAAAATCCTGCATTAACTTTGGTGTCTGGTAGTTAATGGAAAGCTTCTGGAAGTTGCTGTGGCTTTTTAATAAGGTAGAGTAATTGTTTCGTTCTAAACATTACATATATACAAACGTTTATAATCGCAGTCAAAGAAACACAATTTCAGCCTTGTGAATGAAATGCTTTATGATCTAGTGCAGCGGCTCTAAAACTTTCACACTGCAGATATTTATACATTGTACTAAAAGTATTGTGGGCCACCATAATATGACACTACAGCTAACACACATGTTATACAATATTCACACATGCCCTCATAAAAAGGAAGAAAACTAAATTACCTATAAATAATGCAATGGCAGTACAAAACACTTGCAGTATTTTAAATAATTATCTTAATATTTTGGTGGATTTGAGATAAGAACATAAGACAGTGTCCAATCGAGAGGAGGCCATTGGCCCCATCGTGCTCGCTTGGTGTCCATTAATAACTAAGTGATCCAAGGATCCTATCCAGTCTGAATGTTTTGAATGTTCCCAAATTTTCAGCTTCAACCACATCACTGGGGAGATTAATGAGGTGCAGGAAGACATACTCTACAGAATGGCACCACGAGTTCTACAGATTAGCAATGGTTGGTGGACCAGTGAATGGGGACCACTGCTCAAGTGGAGATAAAATATTTTAGGAAACTATAATTAGGAAACTCTAATCAGAATTATTCACGCTTGTCACCTTGTCTACAGACTATATTGACTATACATGACATTTAACCCTAACTACTCAGAGTGGAAGTCCATGTGCACTAGGACCTGCCAGGGAATGAATTCCCAGCCAGCAGAGCAGTTAGCCAAGGTTAGTTCATTCCTTTATACTAAACTTTTTGGGGTTCAGATTTGGGGTTCAAACACTAGGAAGCACAACAGTAAGTCTCAGACAAGTAAATTGAAATCACTATCAATTTATTCATTAGGAAGGAAAGAAAATCATAAATAAAGTCCAAAGGCAAAGTCCAAAATATATAAATAATAAAATAAAATAAAAATGTGTTAATCATTGTCCACCATATCTTGTAGCTCCTGCACCTCCCATATAAGAACCCGAACATTGTCTGCTAAGAAATGTAATATAGGAGCTCAGTGGTCTAAGTTAAAGGCACCCTCTGCTGGTGAGAATTGGGAAGAGCAGGACCTGACAACAAAGACAGGAAGAGAAATAATTGAGGTTGGCGGGGGCACATCTGAAACCTGCCGAACCCTCTGGCTCAGGGTACACTAAAATAATTAACTCCTTTAGAGATCACTGCTTCCACCGCCATGGCTGCTGGTACAGGCAATAGTGATCACATTCAGAGTTGTGTGCAATGTCATTTATTCAGAGTCCACAGGGGTCCCATTGTGGAAGGTAGTGCTCCAGCCAGTGAAGGAGCAGTAACAGCTCAGTCTAGTGGAAGTTACGATGACAGGGTTAGGGGTACCTTTGCAGATATGTGCTGCTGTGCATTACAATATAGCACTTACCACAGAGATTCATTTCTGGTGTCAGTTTTGTAGTGCATATTCACATGATGTCAGTGAGACCCCACAAGGCAGGGTTTAGCCTGACCAGGTGGAGTAGAAGAGGACAGACATTTCTGTCCGCTGTGCCACTGCGGATGTCCCTGGCCAGTGTACAGGCAATGTCACCATCTGTACAGTCCTCAGTCACCATGGTGTCCTGCACCACCATGCCACCCTTGGCCCTTTAACAGCCCTCTGTTCTTATGGCTTGATGGAATACAGGATGCTCTGTTCCAACAGGAGCAGCCCTGTAATTTTGTCCTTTGGGACCCTGTCAGTTTCCAACACACTGCTCTAGTCTGTAACTGGTCCAATGACAACCCAAGAGTCTCTCATCCATTTCTTATCTTCTTTTTTTTTTCAATTAACAAGGTGAAAATACACGTGCACTTTTGAACAGCATGTATTAATTATACACCACATTTTTCAACCTTTACTCCTATGAGGGAAAATTGTGTTTGGGAAGATATTCACAAGTAGTGCATTTATAAAACTGTAATATTAAATTATATAAAACTTATCAATGCAATTACAATTATTTCTCAAATGAAAACATTTTATTTGTGCTAACAGATGCTAACATCCTCTCCGGAGACTGAAAACAGCATCAGATGCAGAGCACTTAATACAGAAGTATTTACAAGTTGCCACAGACAGAGAGAGGCAGCCTAGTTTGTTGTTTGACTAGTTTCAGACCAGTCTTAGCATTGCTCATTTTGTTTTAAGTTTGCCTTAAAAAAAGACAGATAACATGCCACAGGTTAACAGCCAGTCCAGTCAAACCCTAAAAGAGATCAGGATAAATGAGGAGGAGGTACTAAAGGGACTAGCAGAATTAAAAACAAACCCTCATTAACATGCAAATCAATTTATAACTTTTTTGAAATACGTTTTTCTGGATGTTTTTGTTGTTATTCTGTCTCTCACTGTTAAAATACACCTACCATTAAAATTATAGACTGATAATTTCTTTGTCAGTGGACAAACGTACAAAATCAGCAGGGGATCAAATACTTAATGGCTCATGGTGTAGACTGTGCAGGTCTGGTGCAGCTCATTATACCTGAATATTGACTCCTGACTGTAGTGGATACACTCCTGAGTGTGGGTCTTGTGTTGAAGACAAGCTAGTGTCCAAGTGTGTGACGGGGTTTGGAAAGTTTTGATGTAGGATCTAGTCTAGTAGACGACAAGTTAATGAAGGGTTTCTGTTGATGGAGCTTCTGCTTGAATTCTTTTGTATGTGATGGTAACAAGTAACTCATGACTGGAGATGGCCTTTTTCCTGGCTGGGCATGATCACTGCTCTTGATTCACTGCATGTTCTTCTCTACCACCTCTCCTGCACTCATGTGGTGTCTCTGCTCTTGTTGGGGGAGGCTGCCTTCAGTTTTGTTGCCACCCATTTAAACCTGAATTGGTGCCCTACAACAGAAGGGTGCTTGAGATAATTGAAGTGTAAAAGTGATTGGAAAGTCTGAAATGATCTTTCTCCTGTAGTTGAAGCGAAGTACTCATGTGAAACGTAAACCCTAACCTGAACAGAACAGAATATGCTTTAGGGGCCCAGCCTTTAACCTGCAGAGCTGGATTAGGACAGTTCAAATCTATGCTATAATGTCTATTTCACTTTGCAATAGCTTGTACTACTCCAACCTTGTCACTATTTTCTGTATTGATTCTGGAATGGGTCATGTAAATGTGCCTGGGGTGATAGCCAGTGGGGTACGCCTGTGAGGAGAGGCCGGGGTGTGGATGAGGAACCTCGCCATGTCACTGAGGTAGGAAGAGAACCAGGTGAGAGCAGTCCCAGAGATTCCAAGGTCAGCGAGGCAGGAGAGGAGGATGGAGTGATCGATGGTGTCAAATGCTGCGGAAAGGTCAAGGAGGATGACTAAGGAGAGGGAGGCTGCCCGAGCACAGCTGAGGGAGTCAGTGACAGCCAGGAGAGCTGTTTCAGTGGAGTGAGCTGTGCGGAAGCCGGATTGCAGAGGATCAAGGAGTGAGTGTTGGGACAAAGTCAGAGAGCTGACGGTGGACTGCAGTAATATTAAACCTGGGTGTGCATCCTGTGTTCAAAGTGTCCTAGTGTGAGTGCATAGGTTTGGCAAGACTTGTGATTTCGGAAGTAGAGTAGACTGCAAGTTAATGTTAATGATGGTTTTCTGTCTGAGCTTCCATGGTTATGTAGCTCTGTTCCTAAATTGATATTTGAATCCTATTGAATGTTGGCAACAAGTAACCCATGACTGAAAGCATCCCATCTCCTTGCAGGAGATTGTTACTGCTCTTAAGTCACTGCACATTTAATTTTCTTTACCACCTTATGCACTCTGGCACCTTTGCACCTTTGTCAGGGGAAGGCTTACCTTCAGTTCTGTGGTCTGTTGTCATCAATGAAACCCTGCATTTGTGCCCCACAACCGAGAAGGGTGCTTGAGATAATTGTAAAAGTATTTGGAAGCTTTCTGATGCACAACTGCAAATATATTTTCCATCTTAGTCTCTGAGTGGATGTCAATTTTTTTTAAGACTGGTACAGCTTCAAACTTGACTACTTTTAGTTTTGAATGTTAATAAATGATAATAAGTTGTCTGATTACATAGATATAGTGCAAATAATTGTCTTTTTGTGAAGCTTTTATTTTAATATTGAAGCTTTTAATTCAGGTACTTTGATATAAAGATGTGGAAGAAGGCATTTAAATGTTTTTATGCAAATCTGTAAAAAAATATTGTATTAGACTGGCACTTGGTTATGCACATTAATGTCATTTAACTTAAATTTTAAATAAAAATGCATAAAACAAATGTAATTCTATAGATGGTTTCATTTGAAGTCTTTTGGTGATCCAGCACACCCACTGATGTAGTATGTATTGCAGGTTAACTGAAGGGAGAATGGCTTCAAACATTACACAAGTTACTTTCCACATGATGCCCATCTGAGTGTTGTTACACCTGCATTCAGGTAATTCTTACACATCTTCAAGGCAAAACCCATTTTGTTGAATGATGTTACTGGAACCCACCACTACAAGCCTGAGGAAACCTTTTGTCAAGACTATAATGCAAAAGGCAGCCAATGAAAGCATCAAGGTGACATCAAGGGTTGGTTTCTTGAGCAATGGGATGACAGCAGCTTGTTTAAATGCAGAGGGGAAACAGCCAGAGAGGAGTGAGGAGTTGAGGAAGGAGGAGATGAAGGGGAGAAGATCAGGAGCGGTTGCTTGGAAGAGACGAGAAGGGAGAGGGTCCAGGTCGCATGTTGTGGGTTTGTGACGTAGGAGGAGAGCAGAAACTTCAGCATCTGAGAGAGGTGAGAATGAAGAAAAGGAAACTAGCTAGCTAGTTAGATCCTTTCCAACATGCACACACAATTCTGGGAATTAGTAATATACCCTGTTGATTATATTTAGTACATTAATTTGACAAAGTACACAAATAAAACGTTTAAATAAATCTAAATATTAGTATTAATACTGTCAGACCACTTTTAATTTTAATTTGTAAAAGATATAGTAGGCATATAGATAAACAGACATGTGTTTTTAGATTGAAGTCTTTACCATTTCCCTTCGCCACACTGTTCACAGCACAAAATTAATGTTGCAAAATGAGGGTGAAAACAATTGATTAATTCAGGGCGGGTGGTCTGGGGGTCCTCCCCTAGAAGATTTTGACAATTAGAGACCTGAAATGCGTGATTCTGAGTCATTTCGAAGTCAAAAAACAGCTCAAAATCTTCATGAAATCAGGCAGATTTCAGGCGCTGCTATAAATATTCGTCTTCACTGGAAATCAGCTGTTTCCGCCACGGATGTGGGAGTTTCCAGGTGAATACAAGCTGTAGCACCATGCAGCCCCCGGTCGTGTGTATGCACTTTTATATTTTGGAGGCGAGGTTAACATATGTCCACACGGGTTTTCCGTGAGTTTGTACACATTGCAATGTTTTATAGATGTGCGCTGTTGTCGACTGTTAGTTTACAACCTTCCTCATGGTCCTAAAGGTCATATTTAGTGCTCACATTTTACACGTTAGCCACCGCCCCACACAGCACTCCACCCAGCCCTCTCGGTGTCAGGTATCATTTTGTTGTTGAGGGTGACTTGGGGAGATGTATTTCCTGGCATTATAATATCTACTCAAACAATATTTGCATAAGTGCTCTGTGACTGGTACGACACTGTTCAGGTGCAAGCAGCACTGTTTACCTAGGGATCATAAAATGAGGATCTTGTTTTTCCATTCTGTTTTCCAAATGGCCAATTCTACTATTTCTGTTTTAGAAAAAAATAACAACTTTTTCTTCTATTGATAAATAATCAAAACCATAATTTACACACCATTCTGTAGGTAACAAGTAAATGCAATGCATTCAATGTTTATTTGTATTATTAATTTAATGCAATGGTTGTTGTAACCGTTGTTTTTGTGCAGGTTGTGATATTTTTCTACCTTAATTGTTTCTTGAAGAAACCAGATTGTTTTATAGTAATATTATGATTTAAAAATCTGTATTTATCAGTCAGCTGTATTAATTGTTAAGCAAACTGTTATTTTGCTAACCAGGCTGTTTTGTTTTACCAGAGCTGACATAGCAAACTGCTTCCAAGTGTCTCTTTGTGGGTTTCCTGTTTTTCCCTCAAGGCTGAAGATATCACATTGTATTGATTGAAGATCTCATTGTTCATCATTTTTGCATCCGAAAAGTCCAAACTCACGAAAACATCTGTTTGATGACTGGGAACCAATGGTCATATGCCCAGCCCAGGAAATGTATAAAACTGTTGACAAACTTGTAAACATTTGAGACTCAATTGAGGTTGGGGGGTCCTATGCCGGCATGTCAATAAATATATTATTCTCTGGAATTCGAAGACTTCACTTCTTTATAGGTTTCATCATTTCTTTAATCATGTTATTTATTTACTTTCAGTGCATTTTCCTTTTACATATTCACATGTGGGTTAATTTTGTGTGAAACTGTAATTACTAGATTGATTGTCTTGGACTTATTTAACGAGACTCCTATACCAGGTGTGGTACCTTTTTAACAGTAGACTGCTTTTGTATACAGGCAGCTGCTGCTTTTGTGCAGGTCCTGTCCCTGGTCTGCCCTGCCACTGTTGGTGATCTTCCCAGTCTGAGTGTCGGTCCAGCTGTGCGATTGCAGGAACTAGTTGTATGCGGCTCAGCTACTCTTATAGTGGCCAGCCTGATTGATAGGGTGCTTCAGAGCCTAAATGTGTGTCCCCTGTATTTGACTTTTAGTTTAAGTTAATGGCATTAATATTTTAATGTCTTTTATACTTTTTATTTGCAATCCCCTTTCCTTTTATTCCCTGGTGTTTTAATAAACTTGTATTGTTAAAGATCAACTCTAACACCAGTGCCAGATGAAAAAAACTGAAGGTGGCATAGCTGGCTACACAATCGTACACCCTTCAGACCTCACTACATCCTTTTAATGTACCTGACTTGGATTGCAGAAAACATAAAATAAAAGTCTGCGAATATGCATGTGAGGGAGAAGCGTTTGCGATATCTTCTGTGCAATTATGTATAATTTCTCCCTCACCTATACAGAATGCATTATGCATTTATAAGGGCTGCCGTATGAGTGAAAGTGGTCAGTTTAGTTATTATTTAAGTTATTTGTAATAAAAATCAATACAAATGTAAAGTGAAATTAATCTTTTAAAGCACAAACATTTCATTTTATTTTCATTTAGTTTGCTGATCCTGTCTGGAAATGATAATACCTTAGTAAGGAAAAATAAAAACAACAAGACCTTACAGTTCTCATATGTTTCTGTACAGCCTTAACAGTGTTAATGCTGAGAATTAATACAACTATCTAACTTACTAGACAGACATTGTGCCTTACGGTCTACTCTTAAGGATCTGTGTCACGGAGTTAAGATAAGAGAGCGGCTGTGAATGTACGGGGCTGGATTCCTCGCAGCTTTTAATGTGTTGGTCTCGACAGGCTGGTTTCGACAGAGGCCGGACCTTTTTTTTGTTTGTTTTTGGGGTTTTTTTTTTGCTGCGATTTATAGCCTCCCCCATCGAATTCTCCCCAGCGTGATCACAACAGACCTTTTTGGCAAAACTTTGGATGACTCAGAGTGTAAAGAAGTCAAGGATGTCATTAAAACAATACTCATCAGTTGCAAAACTATGTAAAACCCAAATCTTGACAAAATGCCCAGTTCCATTCCCAATGCCACATTCCACAATTCCACCAGTTATCAAAGAAAATTGGGAGCATTAATACAATTACTTTTATAGCCTCAACGTTGTATTATCTGAAATCTCAAGGTTTGCAATATTTGTTTCTTACTTTGCAAAATTAATCTTCTGCAGCAGTGCCACCAATCATGGCAAAATTCTGTATTAACATCCCTCACAACAGCCACAGTTTTCATTATTTTGATTGTTATTGGCAGATGATAGGTAGATCACACCGCAAAAACACACAACCTGATTAACTGGTCATAGCACCAATACACACCTAGATTGACGTATTGTTTGTGTTTCCCTTCTGAATATTTGTTCTTGCTAGTGAGTCCGAACCAAACCAGCGCCCTGCTTAGAACCAATAGCCCAGTAAACACAATGAAAGGAAATTGGCAAAACGGGGAAATTACAGGATTTTTACAAACATGTCCTGAAAATTGGTCCGCATCTCCTCTCATGAATCCACATGCTTCTGTAACGTCTCAATCCCAAAGCATTTTGACGGTTTTCTAATCCAGTGTGAATGGAGGAGCAACAGGAAAAAACAGGCAAACGCTGCATGCAATTTGCTGGCAATTCAGTGTGAATGGGGGAGCAACAGGAAAAAAGCAGGCCTCCAGTTGGCTGGCATTTCAGTGTGAATTGGGCTACATATTGATTTGGCCTTTTTCCAGTACTGGATTATTGTTACAAAGCCATCTTAATACAAATAAGATAATTTCCCGGCTGGTTGTATGCCACTGCTGAGACTGTTGATTCCAGTGTCAAGATCTCTGAACTCTACTACTTCTTCTGCTACCCTCATTCTGATACTATACATGGCTGCACATATATAAAGTATTATGATATTAGTATTAGTATTTTTTTGTATTTCTTGGCAGACACCCTCATCCAGGGTGACTTCCAAAATATAAGAGCAACACAAAGTGCAATAATACAGTGCAGTTCAAAACATAATACAATTACAAGTTCAAAATTACACAAGTGTATAGGAAAATATACAGTAAATACAAAATACAAGTCCTAGATTGTGAGGATTGTGAAGGGGAGTGGAGAGGAGGTAGAGTTAGTCTTCTGGCACCAGACCGCAGTGGTCTGGAGGGTATGTATGGGGAGACGAGGGTCTGAAGGTAGAGGTGCAGTCTGGTCCAGACAGCGGTAGGTGAGGGTCAGTGTCTTGAACTGAAAGCAAGTCAAGATCGGGAGCCAGTGGAGGGAGCAGAGCAGTGGAGTATCGTGTGCGAATCGAGGCAGAGAGACATCAGGTGAGCCACAGAGTTCTGGATGAGCTGGAGCAGGCGGGTTACAGGCAGAGCCAAAGAACGAAGAACCTCGCCATGTCACTTGGTAGGTCCGGTCGCTGAGGTAGGAGGAGAACCAGGTGAGAGCAGACTTTAAGGAGAGTACACACTGTTCTCCAAATTCACACTAGATTTATACAGTCAATATTAATAATAACTCAAAGAATAATAGAGATTATTATTATTATTTTTTTAAGTTGCTACAAGTTCATGGATATAAATTATTAATTTGTAGTACAAACTTGACAACCACTGGAGCAGATTAGGTTGGTTTGTAAGTCATGGGCAAGAGATATAAATAGTTTAGACAAGGAAGTTACTGCAATTGTTTTACAACAGTGGATACGTGTTAATGAACAACCAGAATCCAATAAACAGCATTATTATATTGTGAAACATTTCCAACATTACTGAACTTCCTGATGATAGACAATCTTACACCGACTGAAAAACACCTCCTCATCACCTCAGCTTCCAATGGAGAAACCATCAGGAACCACTTTGTATTGTCATCATGTGTTCTTGATTTTTTTTCTCAAATGTAAATTTTGCTTGAATACTTAACTAACTAACTTCTAAATAAAACTCTACATAACCAAATAACATTGTGGCAACATGACAACAAAATTAGCACACAACTATATGACATTGTGGAAAAATAAATTGTACACTCTGTGAAATTTTGCCAAAATATTGCACCATGTAAACCTTTACATAACTACATTCAAGAGAACAAATATAAATAAAATGGAATGAAAACTTTCAGGTTTCACAAACAGGAACAGAATGAAAGTGAAAACATTAGTGATTAGATTGTGGCCTGAAATAAACTTTACTCGCTGTGCATTGCAGATTGTCTAATGATGGCTATGTGGTTGGTGTGTTGTTTATGGAGTGATGGGATTAAAAAAAAGTGGGAAAGATCTGCCATTTACCCCTGGTTGTGATATTGCCTTACCCTTACCTTTGGAAAGTGCAAGTTAAAATCAGATGGCATAAACCAAGTGCTACTCACACTGACTCACAAATACTCAATGGATACAAAGATGAGCACGGATCAAAGAGGGTCACCATCAGTCCCCCTTGGCTGACGCCTGCAGAGGATGAGATAGACATCCACATCAATAGAGCAGGGTTTACAATGAACAGTGCCATGAATGAACAAGCATAGGAGGTACTCATGCAAAAATAAAAAGCTAGCAGCTGCACTGTACTGTAGTGTAACTGCTGAGGAGTCAGATGAAGATACTGCCAGGTTTACAGCAAAGCAAGGTGAACATTAATTCAAATCCAAATTAATTTAAATTGAAAGTCAATCGAAATGTTGTTGGCTATTGGAGCAGCAGTGACAGTTTTTACCTGACCTCAAATTAATTACTTTCTAAAACCAAGCAATGTGGGGAAGCAATAAAAAAAAGGCAAACAGAATGCTAGGGTATATTGTCAAAAGTGTAGAATTGAGAACAAGGGCAGTGATGTTCAGACTGTACAATGCACTAGTTAGAGCTCATCTGGATACTGTGGACAGTTCTGGGCTCCACACTTCAAGAAGGATATTGCTGCTCTAGAGGCAGTTCAAAGGAGAGCAACCAGACTTATTCCAGGTCTGAAGGGAATGTCCTACTGAGAGACTGAGGAACTGAACCTTTTCACCCTGGAACAGAGGAGACTACGTGGGGACCTGATCCAAGTCTTCAAAATCATGAAAGGCATCGACCACATCAAACCAGAGGAGCTTTTCCAAATCAGCAGAGACACACGCACCCGGGGACACAAATGGAAATTGGGCTTCAAGGCATTCAAGACAGAAAACAGGAGACACTTCTTCACACAGAGAGGCATCACAATCTGAACAAACTCCCCAGCGATGTGGTAGAAGCTGAAAGTTTGGGAACATTCAAAAATAGACTGGATAGCATCCTTGGATCACTTAGATATTAATGGACACCAAACGAGCATGATGGGTTGAATGGCCTCCTCTCGTTTGTAAACTTTCTTATGTTCTTCTTATGTTCTAATATAGGGAAAGTTTTGCATAGTTCAATACATATAATATATATTTTAAGTAAATAGTAGAAATGTATGATCCTTATAATTTCCATAAGCCAAAATTGATCAATTTGGGATTAACATATTTTTTTTTAATATGTATTCATTTATTCTTTATATACTGAAAATATATTGTAGAAAAACAAATCTATATATTTTCAACCTAGGAAGTAGATTTGTCAGAGACTAAAATGTATTTAAAATACATCCCATACATACAAAAAGGGAGCAATTGTAGCATGGGAAGGCAACATCCAACAGTGGAGATATACACTCACCTAAAGGATTATTAGGAACACCATACTAATACTGTGTTTGACCCCCTTTCGCCTTCAGAACTGCCTTAATTCTACGTGGCATTGATTCAACAAGGTGCTGAAAGCATTCTTTAGAAATGTTGGCCCATATTGATAGGATAGCATCTTGCAGTTGATGGAGATTTGTGGGATGCACATCCAGGGCACGAAGCTCCCGTTCCACCACATCCCAAAGATGCTCTATTGGGTTGAGATCTGGTGACTGTGCGGGCCAGTTTAGTACAGTGAACTCATTGTCATGTTCAAGAAACCAATTTGAAATGATTCGACCTTTGTGACATGGTGCATTACTCTGCTGGAAGTAGCCATCAGAGGATGGGTACATGGTGGTCATAAAGGGATGGACATGGTCAGAAACAATGCTCAGGTAGGCCGTGGCATTTAAAAGATGCCCAATTGGCACTAAGGGGCCTAAAGTGTGCCAAGAAAACATCCCCCACACCATTACACCACCACCACCAGCCTGCACAGTGGTAACAAGGCATGATGGATCCATGTTCTCATTCTGTTTACGCCAAATTCTGACTCTACCATCTGAATGTCTCAACAGAAATCGAGACTCATCAGACCAGGCAACATTTTTCCAGTCTTCAACTGTCCAATTTCGGTGAGCTTGTGCAAATTGTAGCCTCTTTTTCCTATTTGTAGTGGAGATGAGTGGTACCCGGTGGGGTCTTCTGCTGTTGTAGCCCATCCGCCTCAAGGTTGTACGTGTTGTGGCTTCACAAATGCTTTGCTGCATACCTCGGTTGTAACGAGTGGTTATTTCAGTCAAAGTTGCTCTTCTATCAGCTTGAATCAGTCGACCCATTCTCCTCTGACCTCTAGCATCAACAAGGCATTTTCGCCCACAGGACTGCCGCATACTGGATGTTTTTCCCTTTTCACACCATTCTTTGTAAACCCTAGAAATGGTTGTGCGTGAAAATCCCAGTAACTGAGCAGATTGTGAAATACTCAGACCGGCCCGTCTGGCACCAACAACCAGCCACGCTCAAAATTGCTTAAATCACCTTTCTTTCCCATTCAGACATTCAGTTTGGAGTTCAGGAGATTGTCTTGACCAGGACCACACCCCTAAATGCATTGAAGCAACTGCCATGTGATTGTTTGGTTAGATAATTGCATTAATGAGAAATTGAACAGGTGTTCCTAATAATCCTTTAGGTGAGTGTATAGATGGGTGACCAATTAAAGAAAAAACCTTAATGAATGAGTGGAGGAACATAACGAATGCAGATGCCTCCAAACAGGTGTACTGCATGATACATGATGTGGTATGTATAAAAATGCCGAGCAGGCCCAGTTGACCTCAATTTTGGATCAAAATGGCAAGAGGAGAGGATCTAAGTGCCTTTGAAAGAGGGGGCATTATTGGGGCACAAATCGCAGGAGCTTCAGTCACAAAGACACTCAACTGGCTCGTGTTCTGGACAAGTGGGCGAGTGCATGTGTGGGACACAAAGAGAACGGGACAGGCCTGACTGCTGGACCAGAGGCTCGGTTATGCTGTGGGGGGCATTTTCCTGGCATGGTTTGGGACCACTTGTCCCCTTATAGTGAAGGGTCACTGCAAATCATGACAAAGTGATTCTGAGTGATCACCTTTATCCTATGGTGACACATTTCTATCCTGATGGGAGTGGTCTCTTCCAGGATGACAATGCCCCATCCACAGGGCATGAGGGTCACTGAATGGTGTGATGAGTATGAAAATGATGTGAATCACATGCTGAAGACTCTGTATAGGAAATTTGAAGAAAGTGTTTTGTGATAATTATATAATGTTTTATATTAACACTAGCATTAGAAGTACCTTGTATACAGACTGAGCAGATTAGCTTTAGCAGGCTAAGCAAAAGGTCAACAAGGTTCATTTGTTAGAAACTCCTGTCAGTAATAAAAGATCGCACAGTGCCGAAATAGCCTACAGCTGTTTTGTTGAAAATCTGTTTGTGACTTAATTGTTTCTCCAGATAGGCAGGAACTGTTTCTGTTAATGAGCGATTGACAGTAGGTAAATGATGACCGTGGGATCGCATCTTCCTGGTGCACATCAAAGACAGACATCTGCTTTTTGGATCCATCACCTCTTCATGGGAAGACATATCGTAAACAGACCCGGACTTGTACATTCTGATTGGATGAACAACCATAAGATTTCACGTCACTTTACTATAAAGCTGCACTCATGTTTGTAAACATTAAGTCCTCACTGAAGGAATTTTCCTGACGTGGGGCTTCAGAGCCGGCTTGATTAAAGTTCTATTTGCTTTATCTCAACGACTTCTCCAACTTATTTCCGAGACGGTTCTACACATGCTATGGCCTTCACAGTCACCAGATCTCAACCCAATTGAACACCTATGGGAGATTGTGGACTGACGTGTTAGACAGCGCTCTCCACCACCATCATCAAAACCCCAAATGAGGGAATATCCCTCCAGTAGAGTTCAGAGACTCATAGAATCTGTGCCAAGAGCATTGAAGCTGTTCTGGGGCTCGTGGTGCCCAAACACCTTACTGAGACACTTTATGTTTTTCCTTTAATTTGTCACCAGTCTGAATATATATATATATATATTCAAATAATACACATAAACAAAAACACCTCTAAATGCATTCATACACTTGATAAGTTGTAATGAGAGTAGAAATGCAACAGCAACCTCATATTTTACAAATGTGGAGCTGCTGAAACTTAACTAATCTTTTCTGTTAATGAATGCAATTATTATTTCCAGCATTTCCTACTGCCTCTGTATATGGTCACTCACCACCAAAGACAAATTAGCACCAGTCATTCAATTATACAATTGTGCAAATAGATCCACTTAAAGGTGTCTCTTGGACCCATCATTGTAATATCTTCAGACTTCCACAGCTCTTCCATTTGACAGTCTGACAGTCTGAGAAGCCACACATCTCTCAACATGTATGATCAAATGCAGTAGAATATTTTTCCCTCAATCATTTGTAATCGGCTACCTAGGCATCCTCAGATCAGGCTTGATCATTAGATAAAAATGTTCACAGGATCCTTTGTCTCACAACACACTATGCATCGCTGTCCCTGCTGTAAATCAGTTGAATCGAGCCAGTGGTATATTGGTTGTATATATATATATTTTTTTTCAAAAAAACAGAATTACCAAAATTATTCACACCCGTACGGATGTCAAAAATAAAATCCTGCATTAACTTTGGTGTCTGGTAGTTAATGGAAAGCTTCTGGAAGTTGCTGTGGCTTTTTAATAAGGTAGAGTAATTGTTTCGTTCTAAACATTACATATATACAAACGTTTATAATCGCAGTCAAAGAAACACAATTTCAGCCTTGTGAATGAAATGCTTTATGATCTAGTGCAGCGGCTCTAAAACTTTCACACTGCAGATATTTATACATTGTACTAAAAGTATTGTGGGCCACCATAATATGACACTACAGCTAACACACATGTTATACAATATTCACACATGCCCTCATAAAAAGGAAGAAAACTAAATTACCTATAAATAATGCAATGGCAGTACAAAACACTTGCAGTATTTTAAATAATTATCTTAATATTTTGGTGGATTTGAGATAAGAACATAAGACAGTGTCCAATCGAGAGGAGGCCATTGGCCCCATCGTGCTCGCTTGGTGTCCATTAATAACTAAGTGATCCAAGGATCCTATCCAGTCTGAATGTTTTGAATGTTCCCAAATTTTCAGCTTCAACCACATCACTGGGGAGATTAATGAGGTGCAGGAAGACATACTCTACAGAATGGCACCACGAGTTCTACAGATTAGCAATGGTTGGTGGACCAGTGAATGGGGACCACTGCTCAAGTGGAGATAAAATATTTTAGGAAACTATAATTAGGAAACTCTAATCAGAATTATTCACGCTTGTCACCTTGTCTACAGACTATATTGACTATACATGACATTTAACCCTAACTACTCAGAGTGGAAGTCCATGTGCACTAGGACCTGCCAGGGAATGAATTCCCAGCCAGCAGAGCAGTTAGCCAAGGTTAGTTCATTCCTTTATACTAAACTTTTTGGGGTTCAGATTTGGGGTTCAAACACTAGGAAGCACAACAGTAAGTCTCAGACAAGTAAATTGAAATCACTATCAATTTATTCATTAGGAAGGAAAGAAAATCATAAATAAAGTCCAAAGGCAAAGTCCAAAATATATAAATAATAAAATAAAATAAAAATGTGTTAATCATTGTCCACCATATCTTGTAGCTCCTGCACCTCCCATATAAGAACCCGAACATTGTCTGCTAAGAAATGTAATATAGGAGCTCAGTGGTCTAAGTTAAAGGCACCCTCTGCTGGTGAGAATTGGGAAGAGCAGGACCTGACAACAAAGACAGGAAGAGAAATAATTGAGGTTGGCGGGGGCACATCTGAAACCTGCCGAACCCTCTGGCTCAGGGTACACTAAAATAATTAACTCCTTTAGAGATCACTGCTTCCACCGCCATGGCTGCTGGTACAGGCAATAGTGATCACATTCAGAGTTGTGTGCAATGTCATTTATTCAGAGTCCACAGGGGTCCCATTGTGGAAGGTAGTGCTCCAGCCAGTGAAGGAGCAGTAACAGCTCAGTCTAGTGGAAGTTACGATGACAGGGTTAGGGGTACCTTTGCAGATATGTGCTGCTGTGCATTACAATATAGCACTTACCACAGAGATTCATTTCTGGTGTCAGTTTTGTAGTGCATATTCACATGATGTCAGTGAGACCCCACAAGGCAGGGTTTAGCCTGACCAGGTGGAGTAGAAGAGGACAGACATTTCTGTCCGCTGTGCCACTGCGGATGTCCCTGGCCAGTGTACAGGCAATGTCACCATCTGTACAGTCCTCAGTCACCATGGTGTCCTGCACCACCATGCCACCCTTGGCCCTTTAACAGCCCTCTGTTCTTATGGCTTGATGGAATACAGGATGCTCTGTTCCAACAGGAGCAGCCCTGTAATTTTGTCCTTTGGGACCCTGTCAGTTTCCAACACACTGCTCTAGTCTGTAACTGGTCCAATGACAACCCAAGAGTCTCTCATCCATTTCTTATCTTCTTTTTTTTCAATTAACAAGGTGAAAATACACGTGCACTTTTGAACAGCATGTATTAATTATACACCACATTTTTCAACCTTTACTCCTATGAGGGAAAATTGTGTTTGGGAAGATATTCACAAGTAGTGCATTTATAAAACTGTAATATTAAATTATATAAAACTTATCAATGCAATTACAATTATTTCTCAAATGAAAACATTTTATTTGTGCTAACAGATGCTAACATCCTCTCCGGAGACTGAAAACAGCATCAGATGCAGAGCACTTAATACAGAAGTATTTACAAGTTGCCACAGACAGAGAGAGGCAGCCTAGTTTGTTGTTTGACTAGTTTCAGACCAGTCTTAGCATTGCTCATTTTGTTTTAAGTTTGCCTTAAAAAAAGACAGATAACATGCCACAGGTTAACAGCCAGTCCAGTCAAACCCTAAAAGAGATCAGGATAAATGAGGAGGAGGTACTAAAGGGACTAGCAGAATTAAAAACAAACCCTCATTAACATGCAAATCAATTTATAACTTTTTTGAAATACGTTTTTCTGGATGTTTTTGTTGTTATTCTGTCTCTCACTGTTAAAATACACCTACCATTAAAATTATAGACTGATAATTTCTTTGTCAGTGGACAAACGTACAAAATCAGCAGGGGATCAAATACTTAATGGCTCATGGTGTAGACTGTGCAGGTCTGGTGCAGCTCATTATACCTGAATATTGACTCCTGACTGTAGTGGATACACTCCTGAGTGTGGGTCTTGTGTTGAAGACAAGCTAGTGTCCAAGTGTGTGACGGGGTTTGGAAAGTTTTGATGTAGGATCTAGTCTAGTAGACGACAAGTTAATGAAGGGTTTCTGTTGATGGAGCTTCTGCTTGAATTCTTTTGTATGTGATGGTAACAAGTAACTCATGACTGGAGATGGCCTTTTTCCTGGCTGGGCATGATCACTGCTCTTGATTCACTGCATGTTCTTCTCTACCACCTCTCCTGCACTCATGTGGTGTCTCTGCTCTTGTTGGGGGAGGCTGCCTTCAGTTTTGTTGCCACCCATTTAAACCTGAATTGGTGCCCTACAACAGAAGGGTGCTTGAGATAATTGAAGTGTAAAAGTGATTGGAAAGTCTGAAATGATCTTTCTCCTGTAGTTGAAGCGAAGTACCCATGTGAAACGTAAACCCTAACCTGAACAGAACAGAATATGCTTTAGGGGCCCAGCCTTTAACCTGCAGAGCTGGATTAGGACAGTTCAAATCTATGCTATAATGTCTATTTCACTTTGCAATAGCTTGTACTACTCCAACCTTGTCACTATTTTCTGTATTGATTCTGGAATGGGTCATGTAAATGTGCCTGGGGTGATAGCCAGTGGGGTACGCCTGTGAGGAGAGGCCGGGGTGTGGATGAGGAACCTCGCCATGTCACTGAGGTAGGAAGAGAACCAGGTGAGAGCAGTCCCAGAGATTCCAAGGTCAGCGAGGCAGGAGAGGAGGATGGAGTGATCGATGGTGTCAAATGCTGCGGAAAGGTCAAGGAGGATGACTAAGGAGAGGGAGGCTGCCCGAGCACAGCTGAGGGAGTCAGTGACAGCCAGGAGAGCTGTTTCAGTGGAGTGAGCTGTGCGGAAGCCGGATTGCAGAGGATCAAGGAGTGAGTGTTGGGACAAAGTCAGAGAGCTGACGGTGGACTGCAGTAATATTAAACCTGGGTGTGCATCCTGTGTTCAAAGTGTCCTAGTGTGAGTGCATAGGTTTGGCAAGACTTGTGATTTCGGAAGTAGAGTAGACTGCAAGTTAATGTTAATGATGGTTTTCTGTCTGAGCTTCCATGGTTATGTAGCTCTGTTCCTAAATTGATATTTGAATCCTATTGAATGTTGGCAACAAGTAACCCATGACTGAAAGCATCCCATCTCCTTGCAGGAGATTGTTACTGCTCTTAAGTCACTGCACATTTAATTTTCTTTACCACCTTATGCACTCTGGCACCTTTGCACCTTTGTCAGGGGAAGGCTGCCTTCAGTTCTGTGGTCTGTTGTCATCAATGAAACCCTGCATTTGTGCCCCACAACCGAGAAGGGTGCTTGAGATAATTGTAAAAGTATTTGGAAGCTTTCTGATGCACAACTGCAAATATATTTTCCATCTTAGTCTCTGAGTGGATATCAATTTTTTTTAAGACTGGTACAGCTTCAAACTTGACTACTTTTAGTTTTGAATGTTAATAAATGATAATAAGTTGTCTGATTACATAGATATAGTGCAAATAATTGTCTTTTTGTGAAGCTTTTATTTTAATATTGAAGCTTTTAATTCAGGTACTTTGATATAAAGATGTGGAAGAAGGCATTTAAATGTTTTTATGCAAATCTGTAAAAAAATATTGTATTAGACTGGCACTTGGTTATGCACATTAATGTCATTTAACTTAAATTTTAAATAAAAATGCATAAAACAAATGTAATTCTATAGATGGTTTCATTTGAAGTCTTTTGGTGATCCAGCACACCCACTGATGTAGTATGTATTGCAGGTTAACTGAAGGGAGAATGGCTTCAAACATTACACAAGTTACTTTCCACATGATGCCCATCTGAGTGTTGTTACACCTGCATTCAGGTAATTCCTACACATCTTCAAGGCAAAACCCATTTTGTTGAATGATGTTACTGGAACCCACCACTACAAGCCTGAGGAAACCTTTTGTCAAGACTATAATGCAAAAGGCAGCCAATGAAAGCATCACTGTACCACCAGTGGCCTTTACAAATGAGAGGAGGCCAATCGACCCATCATGCTTATTTCGTGTACGATGGGTCAAATGGCTTCCTTTAGTTTGTAAACTTTATGTTCTTACTCCTGAAAGAACTGCATCCACCCACATTTATAGGTTTATGGCTTTCAAGCAAGCAGCACATTAGTTAAAACCATCCCATAGAAGTTCACCAGACCACCACTGTGGAGAATCCACTGACTGTTCCTCAAAATTCAAAAGCCTCTAGAAAGCTCCTGCACTCTGAAAACAGAATAGTAGAAAACAGAAGGTCAGAGGTCCCCATCTTCCTCAAAATGAATGCTTGCAGTTGCAATGAATGAGGAGGAGCCCTTGGCCTCCAGCTTGTACAGTTTGTCTTATTTATTGTATCAAGCTTTTAAATTCTCCCAAGCATGATGGAGGTATTAAAAACCTATTCCTCCTTCTACCAGGTAATGGATCTTACAGCTTTAGTTAATATCCTAAGTCTGTTGTTTACTAACCTAATAACAGTAACACCATATTTGTTCATGTTGAATTTTCTCAAACACTTGAATGGGGTTTTGCTCAAGTTATAATATGAAAAGTGTTGTGTTATTTTTAGGTGAAATATATTATAGTATGATTTAAAGCCCTTAAATACAAATGGCTTTAGCAATAAACATTTTACTGTCACATGTATAAGCATGCTTATTCCTGCAATACATAGCAAAAGGACATTACAGATTTTACTTGTTGATATTTGTTCCCTTGTCAGAGTCTCCCTTCATTTCCAACATTGCCGTGTCTGGTGCTGCTCTCAGGCTGCTGCACATCAGAACCAAAATCTCCAAGTCAAGTGGACTGTGTGCTTTTATGTTCCTGCTCATCCCATGTTGGTCAATGTGCTGCGCAGCGTATCTGTTGAATTCATCCATTGGTTCTAATTTTGAATGTCTTTGACTGCACTAGACAGTGCTGCAAGCCCTTATGCTAAAGTTTAGTCAACTGCCTTTAAGTGTTTTAATTATATTATGTTGTGTGTAGTTTTAAGGATGTATTAATTTGTAGTGATACTGTTCCCTGTAACATGTCCACCAAGTGACTTTCTTTAATAAAACTAAGTCTGGCTTAATCAAACTGCTGTGTGAGCATTTTGTAAGTTGTATTTTGTATAATGTTTTTTTTTTATTAAACTCATTTTCCCTAAATGACTCATCAGCTCTACAATACTATTCAAAAGTGATAGTAAATCATGAAAATCTAGTTTTCAGGAAACACTGTTTTATGTTGCATAACGTCTTTTAAATACTTAAATGAAAATTGCCTTGAAACTCTTTGCTTTGTATGTTTTTTCTGTTGTTCAAGAAAATTTACAATTGTCTCTGAATCTTGGACTCCTCAAAATAGCCACCCATTGCCCTAAAAACAGCCTGAAAAACAGGATGCATTTGTTTAGCAAGTTTCAGCAGGAGATCAACTGACATTGTCCCAGCTCTTCTGCAGCAATTCCCAGACCTGTAGAACACTTGTGGGCAGCTTTGCATTGACTCTTCTCTCCAGTTTATCCCATACAAATTCTATGGGATTAAGGGCTGTATACTAAAGGACTTCTCAATATAATGACCTTGCCTTTGTTGCAGATAATTAATGTTCTAGTTAATTCTCTTGCTGAACAATGATGGACTGCCCAACTACCCCTAATCTTGTTGCAATTACATGAATCTGAAGTATGTGATGATAGACATGTTTATACAAATTGCCAAGTCTGTTACCAGCAAAGCAACCGCAGACCATGACACAGTCTCCTGCATGCATGATAGTGGGAAGGACATGTAGGACTCACAAACTCTTATTTCAGTCAAATTGCTGAGTATTTTTAAGCCACAAAGTTTTCCACTGCTCATATATCTAGATTGTGATATATTTAACTGAGACCAGTCTCATCCTCTTATTCTGTACTTTGATCAATGGTTTATTTGCATGACTCAGGGCTAACTGGAAGTATTACTGCAATCTCTTCTAAACAGATGATGCAGGAACACCTCTTCTTCTAGTAGCATTAAGCAGACCTTGAATGTTAATTGACAGTATTTGTAAAATTCTGACTTCATAATATGTTGAAAAATTACTGGAAAAACCATGTTCTGTAATTTCAAATATCAAGAACATTAATGGAACTTTCTTGTTAATTAAAATTAATTCTATTTTGAGTTTATATCAAATGGGATATTTGACCCAGAGAAACATATCATAACAAAGTGGTTCATTTAATCCATGACCCTTGATCCTTAAACCTTGACCAATAATGATTTTACCCCTGAATCTTTTTGATGCCTGACTATAAAATGATTAACCCCAACTTCTGACAATTGATTAAAGCACATAACAACTGACTACAGAACCATCACCAATGACAAAAACCTGACCCTCCAACTCTGATTCTTGAACCTTCAACATGAACTCCAGACCTGTGCTTTCAATGCAAATCCAACACTAAAGCTAATAATCATAGCATTGTCTTGTTCAAATTTGTTTACTTTTTGGGTTAGGGTTAGGTTAAAAAAAATAGGTTATTGAGGTTGTCAGGTGAATCAAACCTTTGGTTCCTCTGACATCCTCAAGTGCACTGGCACTCACAGGTGTTGAGGCTATTGTTGTGTCCTTAAAAGATGCATCCGAAAGTATTCGTTCTATAGTCTGTTTTGTTAAGGTAATTCAGTGGGATGAGATGTGGTGTAATTGAATGATGTGAAGTTTGTATGTACAAGAATACATCTTAAAAGTAAGGGGAATGTTTGGAATTGGGATTAAAATGTAATTATGGAGTCTGAAAGTCTATTACCTAGGTTTTTAAGGGAGTCTGGGTTTTGTTTTGGGCGGGAATAAGTTATGGGGAATAAATTTAAGGATAAGTTGTGAAATTGATTATTGGGGATAGGATTGAGGGTTACATTTGAATAATGGTTAGGTTTAGGGATTGGGTTTAGAGGTTGGTTTGAGTGCCTAGTTAAATTGTGGGCTAATTATATTTTAGGGTTAGGGTTGGGGTTATTTTAGGGTTGAGTTTAAGGGTTAAGTTTAAGGGATAGGTTTAGGGTTTAGGTTCAGGGGTAGGTTTAAGCTTGAAGGCCTAATTAAATTATGGGTTATTCATATTTGAGGTTAAGTTTAGGGGTTAAATTTAGGGTTGGGGTTAGGGGTTGAGTTTAAGGGTTAGGTTTAGGGATTGGGTTTAGGGGTAGGTTTGAGTGCCTAGTTAAATTGTGGGGTAATTGTATTTTAGGGTTGAGTTTAGGGTTAAGTTTGGGGTTTGAGTCTTAAGTTAAGGTTAGGGGTTGAGTTTAATTAGTCTAATTGTATTTTTGGGTTGAGTTTTAGGAGTTAAATTTCGGGGTTAAGTTTGAGGGCCTAATTAAATTGTGAGATTGAATTAGGTGATAAAGTTTAGGGATTGGGTCTAAAATTTGGGTTGGAGATTAAGTTTGATGGCCTTGTTGGGTCTTTGGCATTGGGTCTGAGGTTAGGTTAGGGTTGGGTTTTGGGGCTAAGTTTTTAAGTTTTAGATTACATTTTGGGACTACATTAAGGGGTAGAGGGTAGGTTGTAGTTTTGTATTTAGGGTTAAGGAGTAAGTTTGGGATTCGACTTATTATTTATTTTTTGACTTGTAAAATTGGGGGTTGTGATTGAGCTGAATGAATTGCTTGAAATTGAAGTTTAATTTTTTGGGGTGTAGGAAGTTAAATGTGGGTAGGTCTAAGGGCAACTACTGGGATTTTTTGTGTGTTTGTTTTAAATCTTTCATTGAGTCCTAATGGGTAAATTGTATTTAGTTTGTGAATCCAGTGTCTCTCTCTTATTTGTCGTTGCATTGTATTCCAATTATGATTAGTTTCTAGACCTGTAACTGTCATTTGTTGTGTGTGATGTTCTATGAAGTGTTGCACTAAATGTGTGTGTCTATCCTTTTGTTTGTTAATATTATAAATGTGTTGACCTATTCTAGTACTAATCTGGTTTTTAGTCTCTCCGATGTATTTTAAATTGCAAGTTTTACATTGAATGAGGTATATTGCATTTTTTGTTTTATGTGTGATGCCTGACTGTAACTTGAATGTAGTTTTATTGCTTGTATTGGTGATATAGGCCAGCTGACGGAAGTAGGTTGGTTTAGACTTGGGTTTTCGGTTGGTGTTTTGGCATTTACTATGGACTAGTAGGTTATGTAGACTTTTGTTTTTCCGATATGCAGATATTATTTTGTGATTTGGGAGTATCTGGTGTCTGGATTGTTGTTTTTGACAGTTTAGTTTAATGGAGTTGTTGATTTGAACTGTATATTGGGAATAAGTAGTGATTAGAGGTATAATAGTTTTATTGCCTTTAATTTTAGGTTGCAAAAATGTTTTTTTAATGTTCCTGAGGAAGGTTCTACTGTACCCTCTCTTGTAGAGTGCTGTAAATAGTGTATTGGTGGCCTTCTTGAATTCTGTGTCTTCTGTGCAGATGCGGTGAAATCTTAATAACTGTGATTTGATAAGACCTTTAAAGGTGTGCTTTGGATGGAAACTGTCTATGTAGTAGTGTATGTGTATCGGTTTCTTTAAAAAAAACGTTTGTGTCTAAAGTGTTGGTGCTCAAAAATTGTGGACCTTTATAAGTGCAAGTGTCCAGAAAATTAATTTCGGTCTTGTGAATGGTGCTCGTTACTTTAATGTGAGGGTGATGGTGATTGAGTTTCTGTATAAAAGTGTTGAATTCTGTTAATGGATGGGGCCAGATTCCCCAAATGTCATCTAAAAATCTGTAGTAGTGGGTAGGTAGCAGTGTACATTGTTCTAGTATCGTCTGTTCCCAGTCAGCCATATAGATATTAGCATATGCTGGTGCAAACCTTTTTCCCATAGCTGTGCCCTTTATTTGTAAAAAGTGTTTGTTATTGAATTCAAAGTCATTTCTTTCTAGGCTAATTTGTAATAATTGTAGGATTTGGTTGTCTGGTCTGTTGATGTCTGGATAAAGTTTGAACCATTTTGAGACTGTGTTTAAACCTGTTATTGTATCTGTTAGTGTAGAGATTTGTGACATCAATGGAGAAGAGCCAGGCATCATGTGGTACTATTGTGCATTTTATTTTGTTGATGAAGTCATAGGTGTCTTTTATATAACTGGGGTGTTTTTGCGAGATGGGGTTAAGGAAATGGTCAATGTATTCCGCAATGTGGTATGTTTCGGGTTTAGGGTTACAACATTCCTCTGTTCCATATTTAATCTGAATATTCAGGATAAGTTCAATATGTTAGGTGTGTCCTGTTGTATTAATTCTGTAGTGTTGTTGTTCACTGAAATGTTTGTGCTCACAGGATTTATAAGTTTAAATGCCTTATCCAGTGGTATAGGATTGTTTGTGCTGTTTGGGTAGTCCATTGGATGTCATCGGAGAGAGTTCTATATGTTGTTGGGTCTATTGACGTGATATTATTGTAATTGTTCATTATGTATGAGTTTATTTCTCTAATGTTGTTTTGTGTATGTTCCTCCAGATGAGTTGAAAAGTTGATCATAGGGATATGTATCTGTGCCCGAGGAAAGTTTATTTCTGCTGTTCGAACCATTTTCTGTAATTGCTTAATTGCGGTTTCTTTTACTTTTTGGTCCCTGTTATTGATTCCAAATGAAAGGATTAGATGTTGTACTTCCTTATTGAGGGCTGTGCGTTCTAGAATACTGGCAGCATGTATAAATTTGGCTCCTGGGTAGCTATCGATTTGTATATGTGAATTATTATGTTGCCCTATGGTATCCAAATTGGAATCCCCTATGATTACTATCGGTTTTGTTGTAGTTAAATGCCAATCTGTTAATTTTCTCTCTGTGTTTGGGTGTCTATGAACCGTATATCGTGTATTTTCATGAGGTGGTGTTGTATTGAGGCTATCATTGTTTTCGAATTGTGAATCTGTTCCATCAGTATTATCCTGATCTGCGTCAATATTACTTGTGTCTATTATGGGGCTGTCCAATGGAATCATTATATTTGTTGTAGAGTGGTGTATCTGGGCTGGTATTGTGGTTTGTCTATGGTTCGGGGAGGTAAGGGGCTAGTATATGGTAGTCTAGGGAGGCTGGGGTTTTCTTCTATTGGGGTTGATATTATGGTTGGTCTTGGTTTGGGTATATTGTGTGGGAGCAAGGGACTAGAATATGATAGTCTTGTAGGGATAGGAGTTTCTTCTATAGGGGACGAGTGAATGCCTTGTGAATCCGAAACTACCACATTACTGTAGAATCTAGCAGTTTTGGGTCTCTGTGTAGATAGGTTGGGTTCTAGTGTGGAGAAAGGAGCAAACTGATTACTTAGTTGTGAATTAACATTCTGTGTGTCTATTAATCCGTTTGTTGATCCGATTTGTGTTTGATTAGTTAGGAGGATTTCAATTCGGTGCTTGGTTTTATGTAGAATTTCTGGCTTTAATCTATTTCCATAATTTCGTTTTGCCCATGTCATAGCTTGGTCCAGTTTATCTTTCCAGTTCGTCCCTTTGTATTGTAGAATGTCTTCTAGTAATGTGTTTAATGCATTTTCATAATGTACTTGCAATATCTGTAAATTTGTGTGCATCCAATTAATTGCGTTAGCTGTCAGTAGTTCTAAAGTATCAAATGTAGGGATAGCAGGTTTGATGTACTGTCCTAGTATTTTAGTTTGTCTTTGGAAGGCTTTTGGTTATTTGTCTTGATAAATAGCACTATTTGTTATTGTTAGGTGATGACTAATCTGTATAATTTTGTAGAAATGTTTAACCATTTGTGTTCTGTCCATAGTGTTTGTAGATAGGATACAATACTATATAGTATGACAATTTATTTATTAATGGTTTTAAAGAAAAGGAATAAATAATGTTGTAGTTAGCATTAACAAATTGCTCCAGCTAGTAAAAACAAAGGCTCTGCTATTGTTGTTCTTTAAGAAACCTCAGTATGATGTGCTTAAAATATCCTAAAAACAGAGCATAAAACAGTCTTTTAAAACAAAAATATACAGGAGTAATACAGATAAAAGAAAAGTCATACAAAATGCATCAATATATTGTATATTGTAGGGTAGGATGACTTTTTTCCGGTTTTGGGTTTAAAAGCAAGAGTACATAAGTCCAATTCCTACCCTTGTAATTCCGTTGAAAGTCTTTCAAGTCCTGGTATCCGGTGTGTTGTCCGTTCTGTATCCGAGGTTGCAGAAAATAATAGTATGAATGTGTTGGTGGCCGTAGCGCTCCAGCCACTATTCTCAAACCCGGGTTGGTTGAAGTTGATCTTATTCTTCTGATCTTTCGGTGAATTTGCACGACGTTTCGCCAATTGTTAGGCTTTTTCAAGTGCTATATAATTCCCGTAATAGAAGGTGAGTATATTGGTGATTTGCAGTTATTATCCTGCGGTTTTAAGTCTTCATAATGCACTATGGGATTTGCTCCTTTGAATAAATGAAGTACCCATAGTGCTTTGGTCTTTTTTATTCCCTTTTTAAAGGTGTAATTGACCTCCTGATCTTAATATAATCTGCAAAAGGAAACAAACTGTATAATTCTTCTGTATCAATCATTTGTACATTTCTTGAATTTTGTGGACTTATCATGTAGCCTAACCTGGTGGCACTGGCTGGTTAGGTTTAAAAAAAATAGGTTATTGAGGTTGTCAGGTGAATCAAACCTTTGGTTCCTCTGACATCCTCAAGTGCACTGGCACTCACAGGTGTTGAGGCTATTGTTGTGTCCTTAAAAGATGCATCCGAAAGTATTCATTCTATAGTCTGTTTTGTTAAGGTAATTCAGTGGAATGAGATGTGGTGTAATTGAATGATGTGAAGTTTGTATGTACAAGAATACGTCTTGAAAGTAAGTGGAATGTTTGGAATTGGGATTCAAATTTAAAATTTAGTTATGGAGTCTGGAAGTCTATTACCTAGGTTTTTAAGGGAGTCTGGGTTTTGTTTTTTTTTTGGGGGGGGGAAAGGGGTGAGGTTGAAATGTTATATGGAGGTTTCTAGGGAATAAGTTGTGAAATTGACTATTGGGGATAAGATTGAGGGTTACATTTGAATAATGGTTAGGTTTAGGGATTGGGTTTAGGGGTTGGTTTCAGTGCCTAGTTAAATTGTGGGCTAATTATATTTTAGGGTTAGGGTTGGGGTTATTTTAGGGTTGAGTTAAAGGGTTAAGTTTAAGGGATAGGTTTAGGGTTTAGGTTCAGGGGTAGGTTTAAGCTTGATGGCCTAATTAAATTATGTGTTAGGGTTAGGGTTAGGGTTAGGGTTAAAAAAATAGGTTATTGAGGTTGTCAGGTGAATCAAACCTTTGGTTCCTCTGACATCCTCAAGTGCACTGGCACTCACAGGTGTTGAGGCTATTGTTGTGTCCTTAAAAGATGCATCCGAAAGTATTCGTTCTATAGTCTGTTTTGTTAAGGTAATTCAGTGGGATGAGATGTGGTGTAATTGAATGATGTGAAGTTTGTATGTACAAGAATACGTCTTAAAAGTAAGGGGAATGTTTGGAATTGGGATTAAAATTTAATTATGGAGTCTGGAAGTCTATTACCTAGGTTTTTAAGGGAGTCTGGGTTTTGTTTTGGGGGGGAATAAGTTATGGGGAATAAATTTAAGGATAAGTTGTGAAATTGATTATTGGGGATAGGATTGAGGGTTACATTTGAATAATGGTTAGGTTTAGGGATTGGGTTTAGAGGTTGGTTTGAGTGCCTAGTTAAATTGTGGGCTAATTATATTTTAGGGTTAGGGTTGGGGTTATTTTAGGGTTGAGTTTAAGGGTTAAGTTTAAGGGATAGGGTTAGGGTTGGGGTTATTTTAGGGTTGAGTTTAAGGGTTAAGTTTAAGGGATAGGTTTAGGGTTTAGGTTCAGGGGTAGGTTTAAGCTTGAAGGCCTAATTAAATTATGGGTTATTCATATTTGAGGTTAAATTTAGGGGTTAAATTTAGGGTTGGGGTTAGGGTTGGGGTTGGGGTTAGGGTTGGGGTTGGGGTTGGGGTTGGGGTTAGGGTTGGGGTTGGGGTTAGGGTTGGGGTTGGGTTTAAGGGTTAGGTTTAGGGATTGGGTTTAGGGGTAGGTTTGAGTGCCTAGTTAAATTGTGGGGTAATTGTATTTTAGGGTTGAGTTTAAGGGTTAAGTTTGGGGTTTGAGTCTTAAGTTAAGGTTAGGTGTTGAGTTTAATTAGTCTAATTGTATTTTTGGGTTGAGTTTTAGGAGTAAAATTTCGGGGTTAAGTTTGAGGGCCTAATTAAATTGTGAGATTGAATTAGGTGATAAAGTTTAGGGATTGGGTCTAAAATTTGGGTTGGAGATTAAGTTTGATGGCCTTGTTGGGTTTTTGGGGTTGGGTCTGAGGTTAGGTTAGGGTTGGGTTTTGGGGCTAAGTTTTTAAGTTTTAGATTAAATTTTGGGACTACATTAAGGGGTAGAGGGTAGGTTGTAGTTTTGTATTTAGGGTTAAGGAGTAAGTTTGGGATTCGACTTATTATTTATTTTTTGACTTGTAAAATTGGGGGTTGTGATTGAGCTGAATGAATTGCTTGAAATTGAAGTTTAATTTTTTGGGGTGTAGGAAGTTAAATGTGGGTAGGTCTAAGGGCAACTACTGGGATTTTTTTTGTGTTTGTTTTAAATCTTTCATTGAGTCCTAATGGGTAAATTGTATTTAGTTTGTGAATCCAGTGTCTCTCTCTTATTTGTCGTTGCATTGTATTCCAATTATGATTAGTTTCTAGACCTGTAACTGTCATTTGTTGTGTGTGATGTTCTATGAAGTGTTGCACTAAATGTGTGTGTCTATCCTTTTGTTTGTTAATATTATAAATGTGTTGACCTATTCTAGTACTAATCTGGTTTTTAGTCTCTCCGATGTATTTTAAATTGCAAGTTTTACATTGAATGAGGTATATTGCATTTTTTGTTTTATGTGTGATGCCTGACTGTAACTTGAATGTAGTTTTATTGCTTGTATTGGTGATATAGGCCAGCTAACGAAAGTAGGTTGGTTTAGACTTGGGTTTTCGGTTGGTGTTTTGGCATTTACTATGGACTAGTAGGTTATGTAGACTTTTGTTTTTCCGATATGCAGATATTATTTTGTGATTTGGGAGTATCTGGTGTCTGGATTGTTGTTTTTGAAAGTTTAGTTTAATGGAGTTGTTGATTTGAACTGTATATTGGGAATAAGTAGTGATTAGAGGTATAATAGTTTTATTGTCTTTAATTTTAGGTTGCAAAAATGTTTTTTTAATGTTCCTGAGGAAGGTTCTACTGTACCCTCTCTTGTAGAGTGCTGTAAATAGTGTATTGGTGGCCTTCTTGAATTCTGTGTCTTCTGTGCAGATGCGGTGAAATCTTAATAACTGTGATTTGATAAGACCTTTAAAGGTGTGCTTTGGATGGAAACTGTGTCTATGTAGTAGTGTATGTGTATCGGTTTCTTTAAAAAAAACTTTTGTGTCTAAAGTGTTGGTGCTCAAAAATTGTGGACCTTTATAAGTGCAAGTGTCCAGAAAATTAATTTCGGTCTTGTGAATGGTGCTCGTTACTTTAATGCGAGGGTGATGGTGATTGAGTTTCTGTATAAAAGTGTTGAATTCGGTTAATGGATGGGGCCAGATTCCCCAAATGTCATCTAAAAATCTGTAGTAGTGGGTAGGTAGCAGTGTACATTGTTCTAGTATCGTCTGTTCCCAGTCAGCCATATAGATATTAGCATATGCTGGTGCAAACCTTTTTCCCATAGCTGTGCCCTTTATTTGTAAAAAGTGTTTGTTATTGAATTCAAAGTCATTTCTTTCTAGGCTAATTTGTAATAATTGTAGGATTTGGTTGTCTGGTCTGTTGATGTCTGGATAAAGTTTGAACCATTTTGAGACTGTGTTTAAACCTGTTATTGTATCTATGTTAGTGTAGAGATTTGTGACATCAATGGAGAAGAGCCAGGCATCATGTGGTACTATTATGCATTTTATTTTGTTGATGAAGTCATAGGTGTCTTTTATATAACTGGGGTGTTTTTGCGAGATGGGGTTAAGGAAATGGTCAATGTATTCCGCAATGTGGTATGTTTCGCTGTTACAATCTGATACTATGGGTCTACCAGTGGGGATTTGATAGGGAATGGTCCATGTGGAAGGGTGTTTTTGAATTTTTGGAAGTAGATAAAATTGTCTTGGTCTGGGTGCATTGGTCCCTCTTAAATATTGTTCCTGTTTGTTATTGATGTATTGTGTATGTCTAAGGGTCTGTAATATGTCCCGTATGTATATTTGATTTTGTAAGTAAATGGGTTCTGTTAATTGTTGATAATGTTCTGTATTGTCTAGTTGTCTATATGCTTCTGTTAGATATTGTGTTTTGTCCATAATTACTATTCTGCCCCCTTTATCCGCTGGTTTTATAATAATGTTCTTATTTTTTTGTAATTGTTGTAAAGCTCTCCTTTCCCCCTGTGTTAGGTTATCCAAGCGGTTATCTTGATTGTATTGTATATTGTAGCTGTAATTTTGGTCTGTTGTTATTAGTTGTCTTATATGTGGATGTATTTGATTATTTTTTGGTTCCCAAGTTGATTTGGGAATAAAAGGTCTAGGTGAATGTTGTGTATCCTTAAAGAAATCTGCTAATTTTAATCTACGATGATATGTTTGTATGTCTGCTTTAAGCTGTGTAGAAAAAATAAGGTCGGGGGTCGGGACAAAGGAAAGCCCTTTGTTTAAGAGATTCCTCTGTTCCATATTTAATCTGAATATTCTGGATAAGTTCAATATGTTAGGTGTGTCCTGTTGTATTAATTCTGTAGTGTTCCTGTTCACTGAAATGTTTGTGCTCACAGGATTTATAAGTTTAAATGCCTTATCCAGTGGTATAGGATTGTTTGTGCTGTTTGGGTAGTCCAGTGGATGTCATCGGAGAGAGTTCTATATGTTGTTGGGTCTATTGACGTGATATTATTGTAATTGTTCATTATGTATGAGTTTATTTCTCTAATGTTGTTTTGTGTATGTTCCTCCAGATGAGTTGAAAAGTTGATCATAGGGATATGTATCTGTGCCCGAGGAAATGTTATTTCTGCTGTTCGAACCATTTTCTGTAATTGCTTAATTGCGGTTTCTTTTACTTTTTGGTCCCTGTTATTGATTCCAAATGAAAGGATTAGATGTTGTACTTCCTTATTGAGGGCTGTGCGTTCTAGAATACTGGCAGCATGTATAAATTTGGCTCCTGGGTAGCTATCGATTTGTATATGTGAATTATTATGTTGCCCTATGGTATCCAAATTGGAATCCCCTATGATTACTATCGGTTTTGTTGTAGTTAAATGCCAATCTGTTAGTTTTCTCTCTGTGTTTGGGTGTCTATGAACCGTATATCGTGTATTTTCATGAGGTGGTGTTGTATTGAGGCTATCATTGTTTTCGAATTGTGAATCTGTTCCATCAGTATTATCCTGATCTGCGTCAATATTACTTGTGTCTATTATGGGGCTGTCCAGTGGAATCATATTTGTTGTAGAGTGGTGTATCTGGGCTGGTATTGTGGTTTGTCTAGGTTTGGCTATGGTTCGGGGAGGTAAGGGGCTAGTATATGGTAGTCTAGGGAGGCTGGGGTTTTCTTCTATTGGGGTTGACATTATGGTTGGTCTTGGTTTGGGTATATTGTGTGGGAGCAAGGGACTAGAATATGATAGTCTTGTAGGGATAGGAGTTTCTTCTATAGGGGACGAGTGAATGCCTTGTGAATCCGAAACTACCACATTACTGTAGAATCTAGCAGTTTTGGGTCTCTGTGTAGATAGGTTGGGTTCTAGTGTGGCTAAAGGAGCAAACTGATTACTTAGTTGTGAATTAACATTCTGTGTGTCTATTAATCCGTTTGTTGATGCGATTTGTGTTTGATTAGTTAGGAGGATTTCAATTCGGTGCTTGGTTTTATGTAGAATTTCTGGCTTTAATCTATTTCCATAATTTCGTTTTGCCCATGTCATAGCTTGGTCCAGTTTATCTTTCCAGTTCGTTCCTTTGTATTGTAGAATGTCTTCTAGTAATGTGTTTAATGCATTTTCATAATGTACTTGCAATATCTGTAAATTTGTGTACATCCAATTAATTGCGTTAGCCGTCAGTAGTTCTAAAGTATCAAATGTAGGGATAGCAGGTTTGATGTACTGTCCTAGTATTTTAGTTTGTCTTTGGAAGGCTATTGGTAATTTGTCTTGATAAATAGCACTATTTGTTATTGTTAGGTGATGACTAATCTGTATAATTTTGTAGAAATGTTTAACCATTTGTGTTCTGTCCATAGTGTTTGTAGATAGGATACAATACTATATAGTATGACAATTTATTTATTAATGGTTTTAAAAAAAAGGAAAAAATAATGTTGTAGTTAGCATTAACAAATTGCTCCAGCTAGTAAAAACAAAGGCTCTGCTATTGTTGTTCTTTAAGAAACCTCAGTATGATGTGCTTAAAATATCCTAAAAACAGAGCATAAAAAAGTCTTTTAAAACAAAAATATACAGGAGTAATACAGATAAAAGAAAAGTCATACAAAATGCATCAATATATCGTACATAGGTAGGATGACTTTTTTCCGGTTTTGGGTTTAAAAGCAAGAGTAAATAAGTCCAATTCCTACCCTTGTAATTCCGTTGAAAGTCTTCCAAGTCCTAGTATCCGGTGTGTTGTCCGTTCTGTATCCGAGTTTGCAGAAAATAACAGTATGAATGTGTTGGTGGCCGTAGCGCTCCAGCCACTGTTCTCCAACCCGGGTTGGTTGAAGTTGATCTTCTTCTCCTGATCTTTTGGTGAATTTGCACGACGTTTCGCCAATTGTTAGGCTTTTTCAAGTGCTATATAATTCCCGTAATAGAAGGTGAGTATATTGGTGATTTGCAGTTATTATCCTGCGGTTTTAGGTCTTCATAATGCACTATGGGATTGGCTCCTTTGAATAAATGAAGTACCCATAGTGCTTTGGTCTTTTTTATTCCCTTTTTAAAGGTGTAATTGACCTCCTGATCTTAATATAATCTGCAAAAGGAAACAAACTGTATAATTCTTCTGTATCAATCATTTGTACATTTCTTGAATTTTGTTGACTTATCATGTAGCCTAACCTGGTGGCACTGGCTGGTTAGGTTTAAAAAAATAGGTTATTGAGGTTGTCAGGTGAATCAAACCTTTGGTTCCTCTGACATCCTCAAGTGCACTGGCACTCACAGGTGTTGAGGCTATTGTTGTGTCCTTAAAAGATGCATCCGAAAGTATTCGTTCTATAGTCTGTTTTGTTAAGGTAATTCAGTGGGATGAGATGTGGTGTAATTGAATGATGTGAAGTTTGTATGTACAAGAATACGTCTTAAAAGTAAGGGGAATGTTTGGAATTGGGATTAAAATTTAATTATGGAGTCTGGAAGTCTATTACCTAGGTTTTTAAGGGAGTCTGCGTTTTGTTTTGGGGGGGAATAAGTTATGGGGAATAAATTTAAGGATAAGTTGTGAAATTGATTATTGGGGATAGGATTGAGGGTTACATTTGAATAATGGTTAGGTTTAGGGATTGGGTTTAGAGGTTGGTTTGAGTGCCTAGTTAAATTGTGGGCTAATTATATTTTAGGGTTAGGGTTGGGGTTATTTTAGGGTTGAGTTTAAGGGTTAAGTTTAAGGGATAGGTTTAGGGTTTAGGTTCAGGGGTAGGTTTAAGCTTGAAGGCCTAATTAAATTATGGGTTATTCATATTTGAGGTTAAATTTAGGGGTTAAATTTAGGGTTGGGGTTAGGGTTGGGGTTAGGGTTGGGGGTTGAGTTTAAGGGTTAGGTTTAGGGATTGGGTTTAGGGGTAGGTTTGAGTGCCTAGTTAAATTGTGGGGTAATTGTATTTTAGGGTTGAGTTTAAGGGTTAAGTTTGGGGTTTGAGTCTTAAGTTAAGGTTAGGTGTTGAGTTTAATTAGTCTAATTGTATTTTTGGGTTGAGTTTTAGGAGTAAAATTTCGGGGTTAAGTTTGAGGGCCTAATTAAATTGTGAGATTGAATTAGGTGATAAAGTTTAGGGATTGGGTCTAAAATTTGGGTTGGAGATTAAGTTTGATGGCCTTGTTGGGTTTTTGGGGTTGGGTCTGAGGTTAGGTTAGGGTTGGGTTTTGGGGCTAAGTTTTTAAGTTTTAGATTAAATTTTGGGACTACATTAAGGGGTAGAGGGTAGGTTGTAGTTTTGTATTTAGGGTTAAGGAGTAAGTTTGGGATTCGACTTATTATTTATTTTTTGACTTGTAAAATTGGGGGTTGTGATTGAGCTGAATGAATTGCTTGAAATTGAAGTTTAATTTTTTGGGGTGTAGGAAGTTAAATGTGGGTAGGTCTAAGGGCAACTACTGGGATTTTTTGTGTGTTTGTTTTAAATCTTTCATTGAGTCCTAATGGGTAAATTGTATTTAGTTTGTGAATCCAGTGTCTCTCTCTTATTTGTCGTTGCATTGTATTCCAATTATGATTAGTTTCTAGACCTGTAACTGTCATTTGTTGTGTGTGATGTTCTATGAAGTGTTGCACTAAATGTGTGTGTCTATCCTTTTGTTTGTTAATATTATAAATGTGTTGACCTATTCTAGTACTAATCTGGTTTTTAGTCTCTCCGATGTATTTTAAATTGCAAGTTTTACATTGAATGAGGTATATTGCATTTTTTGTTTTATGTGTGATGCCTGACTGTAACTTGAATGTAGTTTTATTGCTTGTATTGGTGATATAGGCCAGCTGACGAAAGTAGGTTGGTTTAGACTTGGGTTTTCGGTTGGTGTTTTGGCATTTACTATGGACTAGTAGGTTATGTAGACTTTTGTTTTTCCGATATGCAGATATAATTTTGTGATTTGGGAGTATCTGGAGTCTGGATTGTTGTTTTTGAAAGTTTAGTTTAATGGAGTTGTTGATTTGAACTGTATATTGGGAATAAGTAGTGATTAGAGGTATAATAGTTTTATTGTCTTTAATTTTAGGTTGCAAAAATGTTTTTTTAATGTTCCTGAGGAAGGTTCTACTGTACCCTCTCTTGTAGAGTGCTGTAAATAGTGTATTGGTGGCCTTCTTGAATTCTGTGTCTTCTGTGCAGATGCGGTGAAATCTTAATAACTGTGATTTGATAAGACCTTTAAAGGTGTGCTTTGGATGGAAACTGTGTCTATGTAGTAGTGTATGTGTATCGGTTTCTTTAAAAAAAACTTTTGTGTCTAAAGTGTTGGTGCTCAAAAATTGTGGACCTTTATAAGTGCAAGTGTCCAGAAAATTAATTTCGGTCTTGTGAATGGTGCTCGTTACTTTAATGCGAGGGTGATGGTGATTGAGTTTCTGTATAAAAGTGTTGAATTCGGTTAATGGATGGGGCCAGATTCCCCAAATGTCATCTAAAAATCTGTAGTAGTGGGTAGGTAGCAGTGTACATTGTTCTAGTATCGTCTGTTCCCAGTCAGCCATATAGATATTAGCATATGCTGGTGCAAACCTTTTTCCCATAGCTGTGCCCTTTATTTGTAAAAAGTGTTTGTTATTGAATTCAAAGTCATTTCTTTCTAGGCTAATTTGTAATAATTGTAGGATTTGGTTGTCTGGTCTGTTGATGTCTGGATAAAGTTTGAACCATTTTGAGACTGTGTTTAAACCTGTTATTGTATCTATGTTAGTGTAGAGATTTGTGACATCAATGGAGAAGAGCCAGGCATCATGTGGTACTATTATGCATTTTATTTTGTTGATGAAGTCATAGGTGTCTTTTATATAACTGGGGTGTTTTTGCGAGATGGGGTTAAGGAAATGGTCAATGTATTCCGCAATGTGGTATGTTTCGCTGTTACAATCTGATACTATGGGTCTACCAGTGGGGATTTGATAGGGAATGGTCCATGTGGAAGGGTGTTTGTGAATTTTTGGAAGTAGATAAAATTGTCTTGGTCTGGGTGCATTGGTCCCTCTTAAATATTGTTCCTGTTTGTTATTGATGTATTGTGTATGTCTAAGGGTCTGTAATATGTCCCGTATGTATATTTGATTTTGTAAGTAAATGGGTTCTGTTAATTGTTGATAATGTTCTGTATTGTCTAGTTGTCTATATGCTTCTGTTAGATATTGTGTTTTGTCCATAATTACTATTCTGCCCCCTTTATCCGCTGGTTTTATAATAATGTTCTTATTTTTTTGTAATTGTTGTAAAGCTCTCCTTTCCCCCTGTGTTAGGTTATCCAAGCGGTTATCTTGATTGTATTGTATATTGTAGCTGTAATTTTGGTCTGTTGTTATTAGTTGTCTTATATGTGGATGTATTTGATTATTTTTTGGTTCCCAAGTTGATTTGGGAATAAAAGGTCTAGGTGAATGTTGTGTATCCTTAAAGAAATCTGCTAATTTTAATCTACGATGATATGTTTGTATGTCTGCTTTAAGCTGTGTAGAAAAAATAAGGTCGGGGGTCGGGACAAAGGAAAGCCCTTTGTTTAAGAGATTCCTCTGTTCCATATTTAATCTGAATATTCTGGATAAGTTCAATATGTTAGGTGTGTCCTGTTGTATTAATTCTGTAGTGTTCCTGTTCACTGAAATGTTTGTGCTCACAGGATTTATAAGTTTAAATGCCTTATCCAGTGGTATAGGATTGTTTGTGCTGTTTGGGTAGTCCAGTGGATGTCATCGGAGAGAGTTCTATATGTTGTTGGGTCTATTGACGTGATATTATTGTAATTGTTCATTATGTATGAGTTTATTTCTCTAATGTTGTTTTGTGTATGTTCCTCCAGATGAGTTGAAAAGTTGATCATAGGGATATGTATCTGTGCCCGAGGAAATGTTATTTCTGCTGTTCGAACCATTTTCTGTAATTGCTTAATTGCGGTTTCTTTTACTTTTTGGTCCCTGTTATTGATTCCAAATGAAAGGATTAGATGTTGTACTTCCTTATTGAGGGCTGTGCGTTCTAGAATACTGGCAGCATGTATAAATTTGGCTCCTGGGTAGCTATCGATTTGTATATGTGAATTATTATGTTGCCCTATGGTATCCAAATTGGAATCCCCTATGATTACTATCGGTTTTGTTGTAGTTAAATGCCAATCTGTTAGTTTTCTCTCTGTGTTTGGGTGTCTATGAACCGTATATCGTGTATTTTCATGAGGTGGTGTTGTATTGAGGCTATCATTGTTTTCGAATTGTGAATCTGTTCCATCAGTATTATCCTGATCTGCGTCAATATTACTTGTGTCTATTATGGGGCTGTCCAGTGGAATCATATTTGTTGTAGAGTGGTGTATCTGGGCTGGTATTGTGGTTTGTCTAGGTTTGGCTATGGTTCGGGGAGGTAAGGGGCTAGTATATGGTAGTCTAGGGAGGCTGGGGTTTTCTTCTATTGGGGTTGACATTATGGTTGGTCTTGGTTTGGGTATATTGTGTGGGAGCAAGGGACTAGAATATGATAGTCTTGTAGGGATAGGAGTTTCTTCTATAGGGGACGAGTGAATGCCTTGTGAATCCGAAACTACCACATTACTGTAGAATCTAGCAGTTTTGGGTCTCTGTGTAGATAGGTTGGGTTCTAGTGTGGCTAAAGGAGCAAACTGATTACTTAGTTGTGAATTAACATTCTGTGTGTCTATTAATCCGTTTGTTGATGCGATTTGTGTTTGATTAGTTAGGAGGATTTCAATTCGGTGCTTGGTTTTATGTAGAATTTCTGGCTTTAATCTATTTC
The DNA here is from genome assembly GCF_036373705.1 of Amia ocellicauda. Lineage (NCBI taxonomy): Eukaryota > Metazoa > Chordata > Actinopteri > Amiiformes > Amiidae > Amia > Amia ocellicauda. The sequence goes on from NC_089860.1 coordinate 38,031,925, forward strand.
CATAATTTCGTTTTGCCCATGTCATAGCTTGGTCCAGTTTATCTTTCCAGTTCGTTCCTTTGTATTGTAGAATGTCTTCTAGTAATGTGTTTAATGCATTTTCATAATGTACTTGCAATATCTGTAAATTTGTGTACATCCAATTAATTGCGTTAGCCGTCAGTAGTTCTAAAGTATCAAATGTAGGGATAGCAGGTTTGATGTACTGTCCTAGTATTTTAGTTTGTCTTTGGAAGGCTATTGGTAATTTGTCTTGATAAATAGCACTATTTGTTATTGTTAGGTGATGACTAATCTGTATAATTTTGTAGAAATGTTTAACCATTTGTGTTCTGTCCATAGTGTTTGTAGATAGGATACAATACTATATAGTATGACAATTTATTTATTAATGGTTTTAAAAAAAAGGAAAAAATAATGTTGTAGTTAGCATTAACAAATTGCTCCAGCTAGTAAAAACAAAGGCTCTGCTATTGTTGTTCTTTAAGAAACCTCAGTATGATGTGCTTAAAATATCCTAAAAACAGAGCATAAAAAAGTCTTTTAAAACAAAAATATACAGGAGTAATACAGATAAAAGAAAAGTCATACAAAATGCATCAATATATCGTACATAGGTAGGATGACTTTTTTCCGGTTTTGGGTTTAAAAGCAAGAGTAAATAAGTCCAATTCCTACCCTTGTAATTCCGTTGAAAGTCTTCCAAGTCCTAGTATCCGGTGTGTTGTCCGTTCTGTATCCGAGTTTGCAGAAAATAACAGTATGAATGTGTTGGTGGCCGTAGCGCTCCAGCCACTGTTCTCCAACCCGGGTTGGTTGAAGTTGATCTTCTTCTCCTGATCTTTTGGTGAATTTGCACGACGTTTCGCCAATTGTTAGGCTTTTTCAAGTGCTATATAATTCCCGTAATAGAAGGTGAGTATATTGGTGATTTGCAGTTATTATCCTGCGGTTTTAGGTCTTCATAATGCACTATGGGATTGGCTCCTTTGAATAAATGAAGTACCCATAGTGCTTTGGTCTTTTTTATTCCCTTTTTAAAGGTGTAATTGACCTCCTGATCTTAATATAATCTGCAAAAGGAAACAAACTGTATAATTCTTCTGTATCAATCATTTGTACATTTCTTGAATTTTGTTGACTTATCATGTAGCCTAACCTGGTGGCACTGGCTGGTTAGGTTTAAAAAAATAGGTTATTGAGGTTGTCAGGTGAATCAAACCTTTGGTTCCTCTGACATCCTCAAGTGCACTGGCACTCACAGGTGTTGAGGCTATTGTTGTGTCCTTAAAAGATGCATCCGAAAGTATTCGTTCTATAGTCTGTTTTGTTAAGGTAATTCAGTGGGATGAGATGTGGTGTAATTGAATGATGTGAAGTTTGTATGTACAAGAATACGTCTTAAAAGTAAGGGGAATGTTTGGAATTGGGATTAAAATTTAATTATGGAGTCTGGAAGTCTATTACCTAGGTTTTTAAGGGAGTCTGCGTTTTGTTTTGGGGGGGAATAAGTTATGGGGAATAAATTTAAGGATAAGTTGTGAAATTGATTATTGGGGATAGGATTGAGGGTTACATTTGAATAATGGTTAGGTTTAGGGATTGGGTTTAGAGGTTGGTTTGAGTGCCTAGTTAAATTGTGGGCTAATTATATTTTAGGGTTAGGGTTGGGGTTATTTTAGGGTTGAGTTTAAGGGTTAAGTTTAAGGGATAGGTTTAGGGTTTAGGTTCAGGGGTAGGTTTAAGCTTGAAGGCCTAATTAAATTATGGGTTATTCATATTTGAGGTTAAATTTAGGGGTTAAATTTAGGGTTGGGGTTAGGGTTGGGGTTAGGGTTGGGGGTTGAGTTTAAGGGTTAGGTTTAGGGATTGGGTTTAGGGGTAGGTTTGAGTGCCTAGTTAAATTGTGGGGTAATTGTATTTTAGGGTTGAGTTTAAGGGTTAAGTTTGGGGTTTGAGTCTTAAGTTAAGGTTAGGTGTTGAGTTTAATTAGTCTAATTGTATTTTTGGGTTGAGTTTTAGGAGTAAAATTTCGGGGTTAAGTTTGAGGGCCTAATTAAATTGTGAGATTGAATTAGGTGATAAAGTTTAGGGATTGGGTCTAAAATTTGGGTTGGAGATTAAGTTTGATGGCCTTGTTGGGTTTTTGGGGTTGGGTCTGAGGTTAGGTTAGGGTTGGGTTTTGGGGCTAAGTTTTTAAGTTTTAGATTAAATTTTGGGACTACATTAAGGGGTAGAGGGTAGGTTGTAGTTTTGTATTTAGGGTTAAGGAGTAAGTTTGGGATTCGACTTATTATTTATTTTTTGACTTGTAAAATTGGGGGTTGTGATTGAGCTGAATGAATTGCTTGAAATTGAAGTTTAATTTTTTGGGGTGTAGGAAGTTAAATGTGGGTAGGTCTAAGGGCAACTACTGGGATTTTTTTTGTGTTTGTTTTAAATCTTTCATTGAGTCCTAATGGGTAAATTGTATTTAGTTTGTGAATCCAGTGTCTCTCTCTTATTTGTCGTTGCATTGTATTCCAATTATGATTAGTTTCTAGACCTGTAACTGTCATTTGTTGTGTGTGATGTTCTATGAAGTGTTGCACTAAATGTGTGTGTCTATCCTTTTGTTTGTTAATATTATAAATGTGTTGACCTATTCTAGTACTAATCTGGTTTTTAGTCTCTCCGATGTATTTTAAATTGCAAGTTTTACATTGAATGAGGTATATTGCATTTTTTGTTTTATGTGTGATGCCTGACTGTAACTTGAATGTAGTTTTATTGCTTGTATTGGTGATATAGGCCAGCTGACGAAAGTAGGTTGGTTTAGACTTGGGTTTTCGGTTGGTGTTTTGGCATTTACTATGGACTAGTAGGTTATGTAGACTTTTGTTTTTCCGATATGCAGATATAATTTTGTGATTTGGGAGTATCTGGAGTCTGGATTGTTGTTTTTGAAAGTTTAGTTTAATGGAGTTGTTGATTTGAACTGTATATTGGGAATAAGTAGTGATTAGAGGTATAATAGTTTTATTGTCTTTAATTTTAGGTTGCAAAAATGTTTTTTTAATGTTCCTGAGGAAGGTTCTACTGTACCCTCTCTTGTAGAGTGCTGTAAATAGTGTATTGGTGGCCTTCTTGAATTCTGTGTCTTCTGTGCAGATGCGGTGAAATCTTAATAACTGTGATTTGATAAGACCTTTAAAGGTGTGCTTTGGATGGAAACTGTGTCTATGTAGTAGTGTATGTGTATCGGTTTCTTTAAAAAAAACTTTTGTGTCTAAAGTGTTGGTGCTCAAAAATTGTGGACCTTTATAAGTGCAAGTGTCCAGAAAATTAATTTCGGTCTTGTGAATGGTGCTCGTTACTTTAATGCGAGGGTGATGGTGATTGAGTTTCTGTATAAAAGTGTTGAATTCGGTTAATGGATGGGGCCAGATTCCCCAAATGTCATCTAAAAATCTGTAGTAGTGGGTAGGTAGCAGTGTACATTGTTCTAGTATCGTCT